>NW_027457666.1:600000-1200000 GCF_050624435.1 Tenrec ecaudatus | reverse complement strand
GGATCATGGGCAAATCGTTATCTCGCCTAAGCTCCATGTGGGCTGGAAACGCAGTAGCTTCTACTGTGACCTGGGCCAGCCTGGGGCTGTGCAGGGCATCCTCAGCCCAGCTCAACTCTTCCCAGAACACCCCTGCAGGTGCAGGGAGCCCCTGGCTTGGGAAAGTGACCCTGCTAAGTGGGCTTTGTGACCAGGCTCCCTGATCCACCGACCCAGCTTTGCCTCCTCCACAGGCTGCAGACAACAGGGGCTGCCCTGGGTTCCCTGAACTCGGGCCCTCTCCAGAGACAGTGTGGACAGGACCTGGAGGGTGTGGAAGTGAGTTGTGCCGGGAAAGTGGATGGAGGAACGGAGGGGAGGGTAGATGCTGGGTGGGCTGAGGGGGCAGGAGATGAACTGCAGAGTTCTAGAACCAGGGCTGAAGGATGTGGGAGCTGTTGGGGCCAGCTGGTCCTTTTGTGAGTTTTAGGAGCTGCCTGAACCCCATCCACATTGACCCTCTCCAGCCCCACCTTTGGCAGATGCTGGCAGAGAAGTTCAAGGTCTTCTGGGAGAAAGGGCAGAGTGTGGGGCTGCCAGGGTTCAGGCCCTGAGGGAGCTGGCAGGTGCCCTGGAACTCGCCTCACTCAGCTCCATGGCCCAGAGTCAAGTCCACAGGAGCTGTGTTGAGGGCAAATGGGGGAGGCTGGACAAGGCAATGAAAGCCCGCACAGAGGTGGGTGCCCAGAGGGACAGGCCAGCGACAGCCAAGGGGTCGGGACACAGGGGCCTACCCCAGATGTGTGTGCGTGTGTCTGTGTGCTCATGTGTAGGGGTGGGCATGTGGGTGTGTGCATGCGTACTTCTGTGTGTATTCTCGAGTGCGCATGTGTGTATGAAGGGGCATGGCTGACTCCAGCCCCCAGCATCAATCAGCCTTCCCCGTCCAAACACGCTCCTTCTTGCCCCCAGTTTGGAGTTCTTCAGCGCAGGTCACTCCTTGTGGCAGAAGAACGAAGTGGGCTCTCCCAATGCTCCCTGAGCACGGGCCGCAGTTTCGTTGGGGGCACAGGCCCTGGTGGTCTTCTTGCTGACCGCCACTCTTAGAGCTCCCTGCCTCCCCTCCCCACACCCTCCTTTCTCGGGATCTGGTGTCTCAGTTCACTGAGCACCTGACAGGTCCTGCAACCGAAATCCTGGGGCTGGGTGGCCCCGGGGCCAGCCCTCTCCTCACTGACTGTTGGAGGTGCTACAGGCAGACCCCCTGACAGGCAGCCCACTCGCTCCCTGAGCCGCCGTCCTCATGTGCTCATGGCTCCCCATCTTTTTGCCTTCCTCCCAACATGCGTGTCAAGGCCCTTTCCTCCCTCGGGCCCTGCCTGTGGCCCCCGTGCCTCATCAGGAACCTGCTGTGATCAGAGGAAACCATCTTCTAACAACCAAAGGGCCAGAAGGTGCGAATGTACAGCGATGATAATAGGTAAAGGTCACGGTAAAGTCACAGAGGACAGGAAAGACAGGGTCGAGAGAATACAATACAGAGTCAGACATGTTTTATTAGGCATGCTCACTTCATCTCCTCTTGATGGACCACGTGGAACTGGGAGAAGTGGAACCTTTGCTATATTGGGACGTGTATAGGGAGCATGGAGACACACCTCTTCAGTAGTGACATCGGTCACAAGGTGGGCGGTATCTATCATAAGGCCCCTGTACTTGAGCTCACCAAGGTGAGGAAAGCTAATACCTGCATTTGGGGAAGCTACAAGGGGGGCTGGGTGTCACGGTGGGAAGAGAGGGCAAAAGGATCATATCTGTTTCTACACTGATATACAATCAGCCATGTGCTCACATTAAGGCAGCCTAGCTGTTAACGGAGAATCCGTGGGAATGATTTTTAAAGCAGGATAATGTACTTGGACTTTACCTCTAACTTACCAAAGTAGAGGCTTTCCTACCGTGGAATACCAGCTTTCCAGATTCTCCCTGTTATAAGTTATGGAATAGAGTCTTCGTCCTATTTCCCTCCGTGTTAACGCCCCACAAATCCCCAAGCCACAGTCTTTGCTCAAAAGGAGGTGGCCCTGTTCTCAGGGAGAAAGTTGCTGGCCTTCCTTCCCGCTGTGCCCTCGATTTCCACCAGGCGGCGCTAGAGCTGTGGGGCCACATGCAGAAGGTGGTCCTGGTGGAGGGTGCTGTCCTTGGCCAAGAGCTGGCGTCTGTGGAGGTCCTGCAGCGCCAGCACCGCCTCCTGCAGGGGAGGGCCCCAGTCCCTCCCCCCCGCAAGAAACCCTCTTTGTAGGCAATGGATGGATGAGGAGCCCTCACCCCCAGCTGACCCCAGGCAGGACTGCAGCCTGCCCCTGCCCCCTGTGGGATGGGGGGTGGTGGGCCTGGGCTTGACCTAGGCTGGGGTACAGCCAGGATGGCCTGCAGAGTCCTGGGTGGAGGAGCATTCAGCCTGCTCTCTGCCAGCTGCAGAGAGAGCTGGTGGCTGTGGACGAGGTGGTGGTTCAGATGGGGATGGAGGCCATCCAGGTACACCCTGTGGTCCAGGAGAGCCTGGCCGGGCAGCTGGCTAAGGTGCAGGAGGCCTGGGCCACCTGGACATGAAGGCCTGGGAGCAGGGCCAGCAGCTGGAGTGGGTAGCCCATGGCCACGCCTTCCTCAGGCACTGCCAGGAACTGCTGTATGTGCCACCCCACCTGGATGGGGGCTCACTCTGTTCCATGTGTGTGGGGGCACCCAGCTCTTCCCTGCCTCCTCCCTGTTCTGCCCTCTGGCCCTGAGACCTGTTCCCATGCCCTGTCCCCCACCGAGCACTCGGGCTCAAGAGAAGCAGGCGCTAGTCTATATCCTCAGAAGGGCCAGCTGGGGCCAAGGAGACACTGGGGCAGGAGCTCTGCCTGAGAGCCCAGGCAGAGCGGCCGTTGGGGTAGCAGCTGCTGGACACCAGCCACGTCATGGCCCCAGAGATGTGCGCTGAGGGCTAGAGCCAGGGTGGTGTGTGGCCAGAGCTCCCTTTCCTGCTTCTCCCTGCTCCACGGTAAACCAGCCCTGCCCCACCCAGGCGACACCCTGCGCCCCTCCCAAAAGCCTTCTGCCCCCCATGTGACAGTGTCTCCGGGAGCTGGACAGGCAGCTGCAGGAGCTCCGGACGGCCTGGGCCCTTCACCAGGAGCACTGCCAAGGTGAGCCAGGACCAGGAGGAGCTGCGGGGAATGCTGGGTCAGGCCGAGGTCTGGCTGGCCTCCTGAGAGGACCTCCTGCTAGACCCTGACTGTGGGGTGAGCAGGGATCCGCCCCTTAGAGGGCCACATGCCTGGCACCAGGACTTGGAAAGGCAGCTGGCGGCCCAGGAGGAGAAGCTCACCCAGCTCCAAATATAGGTGAGGGTGTGGAGGGCGGGACTGAGGAGGGGTCGAGGGGCCTCCACCTGCGGTGGTGTCTCCAGAGCATTGATCTGCCCTGAGGGGCACCCCTTCGGGGAACAGCTGCAGGGTCCTGTCCTCCACGGGCAGTCTGGCTCTGTGGGGTCCAACACAGCTTCTTCTGCCCAACTGCTCCCTCCCCTCCTCCTCCTGGTTTCCCCCTCTGAGAGCTGCCCCCAGAGCAAGCCCTGTGGGACACAGAGGATCACTATGGGTGGAAACCAATCAATAATCTCATGGGTGCAGAGCACACTCTGAGGAACACATGCGAGGTGACATTAGCTACAAAGAATCTGAATGGAGCAAGGGTTTGAAATCCTTGTGTAGGCTGGGGGTGGGGCTCATAGCGGGGGGGGGGGATTTAAACCACAGGATCCTGTGGGACTGAAAATGAGGACCTGAGGGTGGACGGGCAGAGGGAGTGCCCCATCCTCTGAGGTAGGAAGGTGGTCAGCTAGGGTGAGCACGGAGGAAGATGAGCAGGGGCTGCTGCAGTCACGCAAATGTCACGTAAGAATCTCACTTTAGTATAAAATGTTTGTCTCCATTGCAAAGCCACCTCTAGCAACTAGGATCCCCTCTCTCCCCATCTGGAGTTGACGAGTGAAGAAAATAAAAAACTGAAGCAAAGCAGTCCACAGGACTAACGGACCACCAACACCACAGCCCTCCATCCTTGTCCTGGAGACCAGGAGAGTTAGATGGTGCCCAGCCACCGCCTCAAACTGCTCTGGTTGAGCTCAAACTGGCAACGTGTGCACAGCTTGAAAGCCAATGGAAGTTGACTTCATGAAGAGAGGGCATTACAAGTTTGACAGGGACTGCTGGAACCCCGAGACCAGGGCCCTTCAAATCCAAAACAGAGCCCAGCTCCGGGAATCACCCCTGCCCAAGCAACAGTCGAGCTGATAAAGTGAACGCATGGCACCTGTGAGGCAAGTGCTTCCCAGAGCAAACGGGAGCATTTGCCCTCAAAGTTCAGGAGGGAGGGAGGGGCCAGGGAGGAGGCAAGAAGAGTGCTGTGTTATATTATGAGGGCTGCAAACAAAATGTGTAGAAATTGTTAACTGCTCTGCATGTTTCCACTTAAAACAAAAACCCTCTATATTAAAATTCATATATATATATGTGCATTATATGTGTGTATATATATATTAGTCAAACCCAAGGTCAGAAAAAGGCATGCCCCGGGCTGCTGCTCGTGGCAAGGTCAGTGGTGTGAAACCCATCAGAAAGACGCGGCTCGGTTGTCTGCTCCCGTAGTGACAGCCTCAGAGAGCTGCAGGGGCCGTCGTGTGCTGTCCTACAGGGCCTCGATGATAGAAATCGACTCGATGGCAATGTTTTGAGTGCTTTGAAGGTCAGAAACTGTAGACAGTGATCTATAAACGTCCTTCTCTTCTGTAAGGTGCCTGTAACACAATCAAAGGAAACAATCGGTCTGCTCTCCAGATCTTCAATGGGACCATTTCCAGGGAGCCTGGCCACACACTGCCAGGCTGTGCCTTCTCAGATCCGCTGGCACTGCTAGGAAGGTTGTGGGCCCTGCAGGGGTGGGGGACTCTCCAGCCTGCTCCCAAGCAATAGAGGCACTAGGCCAAGACTGGAAGAGCCCCGGTGAGGGGAGAGTGGGGAGGTTGAGGCAGTCACTGTGCCCTGCTTCTGACACTCTTCATGTGGCTGCTATGGTCACCCTTGACCTCATGGAAGGCCAAGGGTCACCAAGGCAGAAAACACTTCCTTTTTATGGTGAGGGCCATATCGGGTCTCAACTCCACTGCTAATTAGCTGTGGTCTCTAGCAAGTAACCCAGCCTCTCGGTGCACCCAGTTTCCCCAGTGTTATCTGGAGTCCTCAGAAGGGCCAGGTACAGCCAGGTTGCTTGCAGCTGGGCCAGAACCAGCAGCTGCCCTCACCGTGCCCTGAAGCCAGAAGCCCAGGACTCAAAGGCTGAGCTTTGCTGAAGGTCGTCCGACATGGCCTCTCAGCTTAAGTAAGGGGTCCCAAGCTACAGGCTGCACAAGTTGCTCCCTGGAACACGTGGCCCGTGTCCCCAATGTGGCACACGGTAAGCCAGTTCACCTCTCAGGGGTTTGGCAAAGCCGCAGCACAGCAAGGGTCTCCCTGGAAGCCCCTCCACCCCATGCCCAGCACCTCCCCCAAACTCACCCCTGCTCCAGGCTGCTGGTACTCACTGTAGGTCCTGTCACCACTGCTGGGCCCTGGGGGCAGTGCTGGGCCGCCACTCCAGCAGGCTCTCCGCTAGTGGGGCAGGCTGCCCCTGGTGGCCACCCATCTTCACTTGGGGCGGAAACATTGCAAACTTGGTTAAGAGGAGCTGAGAAGAAAGGAGAGGGGTCACAGGGGGACCTGGCTGGTGGGCTGTGAGACACCTCAGTGAGTGACTGGGCAGGGCAGGACTGGACAGCCACAGAACTTGTCCCTCTACGCAGAGAGGGGAATAGGAAGCCACAGCTGTCCTCAGTCCAGACTGATGTTCCCCATCAGCCCCTTGTGCATGTAGCCCCCCCTCCACCACCCGTCTTCATTTGGCTCCAGGGCACCTTCCTTGCCCCTAGCCCCTTCCTCACTAGGGTGTGCTCATAGTCCTCTCTCCTCTGGCCACCTGCTGCTGGCTGCTCAGCCAGCTCTGCAAGTCCTTGGCTTCCCTCAGGAAGCCCTGCAGTGCCAGCATCCTCTTCAAATCCTGGCCCCTGTGGTGACAGCCTGAGTCCCCCAACAGTTAGTGTGCATGTGTCCACACTCTGCAGGACAAGGGACCCAATCAAAGGGGCTGCCTGAAGGACAAGGTTCTTCATGGTCTTTGCCCAGGCTGCTCCTCTGGATTCAAGAAGCAAACCCAGGCCAGGGGGAGTTGGGGCTGGCGAGGGTGTGGCTGTGGGGAAGGGCAGGTGACTGGAGCCAGGGAGCCGAGCCCCTGCCCTGCAGGCTCTCCTCAAAGGTTTGTGGGAAGAGGAAACAGTGAAGGCCTCATCTTTTCCTGACACATGTCTACAGGCCTCCGTCACGGTTCTCTTCAAGGCAGGGGTAGTATCTAGGGGAATAAGCAACCCCAGCCAGTTTTCTGGTACCCACGGATGCAGTGACCCTCACTGTTGGGCTGCCAACTCCCGCAGTGTCTGCAGCTGCTTCCAGAGCCTCCCCTGCATCACACCCAGCTGCTCTGAGACCTCAGTTACAAGGATCTACATATAACTTCCTCCCTGGGGGATGGACAACAGAAAAGTGGGTGAAGGGAGACAAAATATGTAAGATCTGACAAATTATCCAGGGTTAATGAGTGAGGGAGGAACAGGGAGGGCGGAGAAAAATGAGGACATGATGCCAGGGCCTTAAATGGAGAGCAAATGTTTTGAGAATGATGAGGGCAATGAATGTATGGATGTGCTTTACACAACTGATGTATGTATGGATTGTGATAAGAGTTGTATGTGCCCCTAAAAATGATTTTTAAAAGTTAAATCATTTAAATTTCTTAGGACAATGCCATTTGTATTTCAAAGCAACATTCACGAAAGCTATTTTTTCACCTTCACTATTTTCTATTTAGTGTTAGATAGTGCAAAAACAATTCTTATGCCTTTTTATGAGATGTAATGAGTGTAGACATAAATTTATGCATAATTAAAAATTTGAATGAACAAAATATTTTGTAAAAGAATTTGAACTTTTGTGAAAATCATAGAAAGCATATAGCATTTTATTGAAGGGTTGGGAATTTTTTCCTCTATTTTATTCTAGTATTTGGTCTGAGGTTCTTACGGCATATTCTGATTGTTGTCATGTAAGAGAATGTACATTCCATATAAGAGAAAACTTTCCTTATAATATTTTCCTATCCATTGCTTCCTGCTGAATCTCTCATTTGTTCTTTTATCATTTTTCCTATAAAAAACCCAGGCTGCTTAATTTTATTCTTATTAATCATTTATATAAGTTAGGAAAATATTTATTATATATACATTTTTATTAAAAATCTTTTCTTGGAGACTCTTACAACTTTTGTTGCAATCCATATTGATTGCATCAGGCATTTTGTACATATGTTGCCTTCATTCATTTATAGACATTTCTTTCCTTTTCTTTTTTAAAATCATTTTATTGGGGCTCATACAACTCATCACAATCCATACATACACCAATTGTGTAAAGCACACTTATACATTCGTTGCCTTCATCATTCTCAAAATTTGCTTTCCGCTTGGGTTCCTGGAATCAGCTCATTTCCCCTACCCCTCTCCCACTCTCACCCTGCTCCTCTTCCCTCATGGACCCTTAATAATTTATACATTATTATTTTCTCTTATCTTACACTGCGTGGCGTCTCCCTTCACCCAATTTTCTGTTGCCCATCTCCCAGGGGGGAAGTTATATGTAGATCCTTGTGATCGGTTTCCCATTTCTACACCCACTTCCCTCCCAGTATCGCCACTCTCACCGCTGGTCCTGGGGGGTTCATCTGTCCTGGATTCCCTGTGTTTCCAGTTCCCGTCTGTACCGCTGTGTATCATCTTGTCTAACCAGGTTTGCAAGGTAGAATTGGGATCATGAGAGGTGGGGGAAGGAAGCGTTTAATAACTAGAGGAAGGTTGTGAGTTTCATTATTGCTACACTGAACCCTGAGTGACTCATCTTCCCACTACCCCTCCGTAAGGGATGTCCAGTTGTCTACAGGTGGGCATTGGTCCCCTGTCATGCACTCCCCTCATTCACGATGATATAATCCCCCCTCCTGCCTTTGTTGCTTGAAAACTGGTCCCCTCAGCCCTTCATGATCACACATGTTGGTGTGATGCTTCCATGTGGGCTTTGTTGCTTCTGCGCCAGCTTGTTTACTTTCAAGCCTCTAAGGCCCGGGACGATATATCGCTTGATAGCCGGGCACCATCGCCTTCTTCACCACACTTACTTATGCACACATTCATCTTCAACGTTTATGTGGGGAAGGTGATCACACAATGATGGTTTTTGTTCTTTGGTGTCTGCTACCTGGTCCCTTCAACACCTCGTGCTCACTTAGGCTTGTGTGCTTCTTCTCTGTGGGCTTTGTTGCTTCCGAGCTAGATTTCAGCCTGTTTGCCTTCAAGCCTTTAAGACCCCCAGAGTTTCATTATATTGTGCAGAGAGTGGCTATGAGCCAAACCCACTCGACTGCACCCAACAACAATAACAACAGGACTTGTGCTTCTAACAATATGCTGAAGAAGACCTTAAGAGAATCTCCCCTTCGTTTAGAGCAGCGGCTCTCGACCTGTGGGTCGTGTCTACTTAGGGGGTCAACAGCCCTTTCATGGGGTGGCCTGAATTATAGAGGTAGCAAAATTACAGCTATGATGTAGCAACAAAAATAATTTTATGGTTGGTTGGTCACGACTACATGAGGAACTGGATGAAAGGGTCGTGAGTAAGAATGTTGAAAACCACTGTTCAAGAGGAAGACTCAATTCTTGATACAGTTGATGGGCAACAAAATAGACTCAGCCCCAATATAGATGGGATAGCACAGTGGCTGCAACAATAAACACAAGCCAAAGAAACACTGCAAGGATGGCACAAGACGGGACAGTGTTTCATTATATTGACATAGACTTGTTATGAGTCAAAACCCACAAGAGAAAAAACAGGACTTGTTTTTCTAACAATGTACCTAAGTAGACCTTAAGAGAATCTCCTTTTAGTTTAGCGCAGCGGGCCTCAAACTGAGGGTCGTGACCCCTTTTGGGGGATGAATGACCCTTTCACGGCTGTGGACTGTTCATTAAAGTGGAAAAATTAGAGTTATGATGTAGCAATGAAAATAATTTCATGATTTGGCAGTCACCCCTACATGAGGAATGGTATGAAAGAGTCGTGGCATTAGGAAGGTTGAGAACCACTTCCCTAGAGGAAGACAGAATTCTTGGTAGAGTAGAAGGGCAGCAAAGGAGAGGCAGCCCCTACAAGATTGATTAGCCCAGTGGCTGCAACAATGAGCACAGGCAAATGAACAACTCTGAGTATGGCATTGGACTGAGCAGCATTTAATTATATTGTGCATAGAGTTGCTGTGACCAGAAACCCACTTGACAGCACTCAACAAAAATAACTACAGGACTTGTGCTTCTAACAATATGGTGAAGTAGGACTTAAGAGAAAGTCCTTTAACTTTAGAGCAGCAGTTCTCAACTCCCATAGTTCCCATAGCAACCTGGACCAATTGGTGGGAGGAATGGGCAGATAAAGGCTGCATTGGGGGTTTCGGTGCTTGGTGGAGGTGAAGGCTGACGTGTTTAGAGTGGAGAGAGGAAAACAGCCTGTTGGGGAAATGTTATTGGAGATGGCTTTGAGACTAGCCTCTACTGGTCTCTTGCTCCTCACTCTCCTCTTGGTAGCAGCACATGTGTTCCCCTCCCCACCATCCCCTCATCCCAACTTGGAGCCCTTCTGGCTATTATTTCCTTATGGAAAAGCTGTCAGCTCATCATCCTGCTTTCTTCCATTCATGCTTCTTTAGCTCCGTGTTGACTTCTAACAGGAGAGAATCAGAAAAGTTAAGTCCGCACCCCACAGGGCCTTTGCTGAAGGAGACTGCAATCTGTGTACGGAATATCTCCTAGCTCACTCTCTCACTTCTCCCTAATAGATTTTTCCTGCCACTGCTCCTGACTGGAGGGGATGGAGAGTTCAAGTGATGCCACAGAAGTCACAGCAAAAGAACCAAGGCACACGGAGGACCATTCATGAGCTGGAATATGATAGAAGCTCTTGAATGGGAAGCCACCATTCTGGCAGTAAACACGCTCCTATGGACCCTCCCAGTTCTAAGGCTTTAGTGCAGTCCCACCTGAATGAGTTCTCCCTGGGTGAGTTCCTCCTGAAAGCGAAAGAGGGTTTATCCTTCTTTATCTTTGAAGCTATGCCTTCTATACCTACTGGATCCAGATATTGAGGATCTTCGCTTCCTGATTCCTGAACTCAACTGTGCTGATTGATAGCTGCATGGCCAAGGACCCGGACACAGCTCCGGATTCTCTGTTCGCTCTCTTTAGCCACCATTGGTTTCCTTTTGTCTAATTGTGCAACAGAAATCTCGGGGGATGCTTTATTCCAAAGTTCTTCCACTTCCCTAAAGGCGGGTATAGAGAAAGGCAAAGTTAACTTGAGTCTCTCCAGCACACACTAGAACCCCAAGGGGGCTGCATAGGTCTCATCCAAAAGTGGAGATCTGCTGCCTCTCCCCTAGACTGGGAACCCATCATGGGTAGGGGCCAAGTGCTGTTTCTATCTGGACCTTCAGGGTCTTCTCAGTGCCTGGCTCATAGAGGAAATGAAAAATGCTTGTTTCTTCTTAACAAGTCAGAGATTTACTATTGTTGTTAGGGTCGGTCCTGTTGGTTCCCACTCATAACAACCCTATGTCAAACAGAACACAATGCCACCCGGTACCATCATCACAATTGTTCTTATGTTTGAGCCCATTACTGCAGCCCCCATGTCCATCCAGCTCATGAGAGACTTCCTCTTTTCCATTGCCCTTCCACTTTACCAAGCATGATGTCCTATTCCTGGGCCTGGTCTCTCCTGACAACATGTTGAAAGTACATGTCCAAAGGGTGACAAAATCTGGCCATCCTTACTTCTAAGGAGCATTTGGCCTGTGCTTCTTCCAAGACAAGTTTTTATTGGTGCTTCTGGTAGTCCATAGTACTTTCTATGGTTCTTTTTTCCTAGCACCGTAATTCAAATGCATCGATTCTTCTTTGGCCTGCCTTATTTAATCTCCAAATTTTACATGCATAGGAAGTGTTTGAACATACTATGGCTTGTGTCAGATGCACCTTAGTTCTCAAAATAACATCCCTGCTTTTCAATACTCTAAAGAGGTCTTGTGAATATTTAGCCAATACAATGCAATGCATTTTTTAAGCTCTTGACTGCTGCTTGCATGAGCGTTGATCATGGATCCAAGGAAGAGGAAATCCTTGACCACCTCACAATTCTACATCTAAGCATATACCTCAAAGAATAACAAACAGAGACTCAAAGAGATAGTGGTATACAAGTTCACTGCAGCACTACCCACAATAGCTGAAAGGTGACTATTACCAAAGTGCCTGGGACCCGAAGAATGGATAAACCAAACAATATCTAAGTCATACAATGGAATATTATTCAGCCTTTAAAAAGGAATGCTGTTTTGGAACATGCTACACCATGCAGGGACCTTGAACACCTTCTGCTGAGTGAAACAAGTCAGACCATAATGAGATTGATATAAAATATGCAGAATCCATAGGGAAATCCATAGACAGCAAGCAGAGTCACGGTTGATAAGGATTGGGTGACGAAAGCAATGGGGAGTGACTGGTTAATGAGCATTGACTGTGTCTCCATTCAGAGTGATCCAAATGTTGGCCTGATCCTATATTCGATTTGCATGGAGCCCCTGCCCTCTCCTGAGGGGTAGCCTCAGCAAAGGCACTGACAGGCTCAGAATCTTGGTTTCCTGACCTGTGAGTGTGCTGGAAAGATTAGATGGAGTAATAAATAATGACACTGATCACAACCAATAATTATACAGCACTTACTATGGGCCAGACATTGTTCCCCAGCCGTGCTTCTAGCAGGCACACAAATACAATGCCCTTGGGGCCTAACAGAAACTCAGATTCCACTTCAGCAGATCTGAAGCAAGCTGCGAGAAATGGAGTTTCTAATGGTGACAACAGTGAGGATCAGGATTCTCAGAAGGATTGAGGCATTTGAATGGCAGTGATGGCAAAGACCGTGTGTGGAGTATACTGTGTGTGGCCAGGAGAACGAGCAAATCAGTCCTGGAGGAAATTGAGCCAGGACAATCTTCACAGATTGTTCTTAGAGAGAGAATGGCAAAATGTTGTCATGCTGATTTTGGTCATGTCGCTAGGAAAGACCAGTTGCGAGAAGAGGACATCATGTGGATCTGGGGAAACTCTTCATGACATGGACGGGCACCATAACCGCAACAATGACCTCAAACCTGCCGATGGGCAGGAAGATGGCATAGGATCTGGCAGTGATTTTTCCTATTAGACCTACGGTCAAAAGGAGTCAAATTTGACTTACTGGAGACTAACAACAACAACAAGGTCTTTTTATCTATTGATGCATCAAACTCAACCTCGAACACACAACCTAAGCACTATTTTTCACTTCCCTTCTACACACAGCAGCGCAAAGGGGATTCAATGATTTGTCCCAGGTCATGGAGCTAGAAGGACATAGAGCCAGGTCTGGACAATGGAGCGATCTGACAACAGAGACATTAAACATAAGCAGGGCTTTGTCTCCCACAAAGATCATAGGCATAACCATAGTGGACTTGGCACAAGTCCTGTCGCATGGCAACCTTTCAGCAGATAGGTGCTATCTTAGTGCCATCCAGTTGACAGCAAGTCAGCGACTGTATAGGACAGGGTAGAACTGTCTGTGGGTTTTTGACACGAAATATTTACAGCATTAGAACTCCTAATCTTTCTCCCACAAAAGTCCCTATGATTGTTAGTAATTTGGTCAGAAGTCACTTTAATGGTGACCAAATCCTTCCTTTTTTGGGATTCAACATTATACCCCACTGCTTCTAATAGCTCCTCGCCCCAAACCAAAACCCGCATGAGAGAGTTGATGCTGACTCATGGTGCCCCCATGTGTGCATTGCATAGGACATTCAAGACTATAGGCTTTAAGCAGGTTGCCAGGCCTTTCCTCCATGGTGTCCCTGGGTGGGTTCCAACGGCAAATGATTTGGTAAATAGTTGTGTGTGGAACTGTTTGCCCCCCTTCAGGAACTCCAATATCCTTGCAGCCCTCTATTCACAAAGGACTGTCCTTCCAACCAAGAGCTCAGAGTGCTTGTTTTCTCTCTCTTATTTTCTTTACATCAAGTTGTTTGGGACTCCCCAGGAGCTGGGTCCCAGGGACATATTTATATGTAATTATGACCCTATCATCTACAACATCATCATGATAAATGGAGAAAAGGCTGAAGTGATCAGGGCTATCTTCTTTCTGGAGTCCACAATAAATGATCATGCGAGCCCCGGTCAAGAACTCAAGGGATGTATTTTATTGGGTAAATCTGCTGTTTGAGATCTCTTTCTTTTTTTGCAGCTGGGAAAGAGAAAGGGGAGATGGGCTGTTCTCCCAAGTTGGGGTCCCTGCCAGGGCACCCCCCACTCAAACCTGGCCAACTCCACTCGGGAATGTAGTTCCCTGCCACTTCTGTAGAACTGCCCTGTGGAAGGACCAATGTCCTAAAGGTTCAGAATGGAGAAGACAAGTTTCAAGAGCTACAGCCTAGCCCCTTACAGCCAGAGTGATACGCAACAAGGGCCCCCACAGGCACTTTCTAGGGATCTTAAATAGTTGGGGCTTAAGGAGAGTGGCATGGGGCTCTAGCAAGTTAGGAGCCCATCCCAGGCTGGGGTTACATATCCCAAGCCCTTGATGGGGAGGCCTCAGGGAAGCAGTGGGCCCAATGGAGTTCTGGGTATGTGGGCCTGGGGGAGGGGAGCCGCCTTTGGGGCTGGACCAACCCAGGGCTTCCCAAGTGGGATGGGGTGCAGGGGCCTGGGCAGGGTCCCTCTTCCTCTCCATCCTCCATGGCCAGTCAGGCTAACACAAGATCTTGGGCAGGCAGGGGGCCTGGGGCAGTGCCCAGATGAGCCAGGGGCTAGCTGGGCAGGGTGTGTTTCCTGGGTTGGCAGAGGGCCTCGGGCAGGGTCTTTGTGGCAGGCCCAGACCCAGGTGGGCAGGGACCTGGAACAGGGATCCCAGGTGTGTGCCCGGCCTGGACTGGACCCAGGGTTGGCAAGGGCCCTGATGCAGGTTCCTGGGTGGGCAGCGGGCCCAGGGCAGAGTCTTAGTGGTGAGCAGGCCCAGGGTGGGGGCAGGGGGTCTGGAGTGTGGTCCTGGGTGGGTCAGCTGGGCAGGGCGGGGATCCTGGTGGCTGGCCAGGTGCCTGGTGGGCTGCAGACCCACATCAGGGGTCATGGTGGCAAGGCCCTCCCTGGTGGGCAGGAGTCTGGGAAGAGGTGGGAAGGCTGCACAGGCCACACCTGGTCTTTGAAGTCCTAGGCCTTGCGCATTAGGTCATTATGGCCCATGGAGGCAGTGCGGCTCCGAGGCTGGCTCACAGCCTTCAGAGCTTGGCTCGCTCAACTCCTGAGCCCTTGACCTCTATAGGAAGTGCTGGCTGGCCTCCTGTCATGTTCTCAATAGGCTCCAGCTGCTGCCAAGTAGGCCAAGCCTTAAAGGGGCCATGGACTTCCACCTGTGCGTCCCTCCTCCTCACCCTTAAAGGGGCCGTGTGCTGCCACCAGAGACCTCTTTCAAAAGTGTTCTTCAAAGTGTTTAAGAGCAAGAATGTTACATTAAGGTGCACCTGACTAAAGCCATCTTAGTCATATTTTCGATGGCCTTCTATGCACGTGAAAGTTGGACATTGAAAAGGAAGATCAGAGAAGAATCAATGCATTTGAATTGGGAGGCTGGTGAAGAATATTGAAAGTACTATGAACTGCCAAAGAACAAACAAATGTGGGTTAGAAGTACAGCCAGAATACTCCTTAGAAGCCAGGATGGTGAGGCTTCCCCTCACGTACCTTGGACATACTGTTAGGGAGAGACCAGTCCCTGGAGGAGGAAGGACGTCCTGCTTGGTGAAGCAGAGAGGCAGTGAAAATGAGGAAGAACTTCGGCCAATGGATTGACACAGTGGCTGCAACAAGGGGCTCAAACATAACAACAATTGAGAGGATGGGGCAGGACTGGGTTGTGTTTTGTTCTATTATCCATAGGGTGGCTAGGGGTTGGAACTGACTCAATGGCATCTAACAGCAGAAACAATGTCTACACCCACTACTAACAGGACAGGAAGTTTCCCAACCCCTCTCATCTCTCAACCCCAGGAACAGAGATGCCACCTTCCTTCTAGCTGTATTCCCAGTATCTAGAACAGAGCTCAGCAATGAAGTACCTAACAAACTTGAAGTAGCTGTTACTTAGCCCATGCTTCAGAGGTCTCAGTTCCCAAGTCCCAAAACAATGACATCAGTGTTGTTGTTTGTTGCCATCAAGTCGACTTCCAGTTACACCTGCGTCACACCTGCCTACCTAGAATCCCACCTTATGAAAATAAGCCAGAACAACGATTCTTGCCCACGGTGTCTGCAGACTATGACTCACCACTCTGAAGGGATGTCATGTAAATGTTGAACTGCTAGCTCAAAGGTTGACAGTTCAAACCGCCAGCTGCTTCAAGGAAAACGATGAGGCTGTCTGTTCCAGTAATGTTGGACAACGTTGGAAAACTTACATAGGGCCTCCATGAGTTGGAATTGACTGGACAGTAATGGGTTTGCTGTACCTGGAATGATGATGCGACCAGAGAAAGAATGAGAGGGAAGTCTGAAAAAGAAGCACTGACCTGCCCTCCATCGGGCTGTTTTGTGATTTTTTTTTGCAGCAGATGTTTCGAAGGGAATATGGAATGAAGAGGCGGAGTGCATGGCACAGTTGAAGGCTATTTGCCATTCTGACCAAGTGCCTCTGTGAGAAAAGGGGGAGGGGAGGCTTGACCTGGATCTTGATCAAAGCCCAAGAAAATATATGAATTTCCAGAATGAGAGAGGTTTCCCAAGTCAGGGTAGTAACAGGAGCTGACAGCTCTCACCTCTGACCCTGTGGGGTCTTGTTCAAAGAATCTCCTGGACTGGGTGGGAGGTGGGTGGTTAGGCACAGAGACAAAGAGAGAGTCAAACTAGGAACTCTGGCTCTTTCCCAGCCTGAGCCTGAGCCCCTGAGCCTCCTCAACTCCACTCTCCCCCTTCCCCGGCCCCCCACAGGGACACCTTCCAGAGGTCTTCCTGTACCCATATGTAGGTTTTGGCTCTTCCTGCTTTTGGCTCTGCTCAGTGGCAGGGCATTTGAAGGGTGGTTGTGGGATTTGTACGGTTGACATTAGGGTAAATGCGTGATCATTTCTTAAATTTATCCTACTGCAGCTTTAGGCTGTGTTTCCAAACTCCCTGTCCTCACAGAGGCTCTGCAGAGGGGACCGTGGCTCTGATTCAACCTGGAAGTTCCTGGTTGAGCCCATGGATTTCCCATCCCAGTCTAGCCATGGCACCAGGGATCAGGATGCTAGGAGAGGGGCAAATGGGTCCCCAAAGGAGATGTGTGGTGACCACAAAAGTGACACACTGGTGGTCACCTACTAATTGTACATGGTGGTGCTTGCCCCTCTCAAGGTGGAAACATACAATTTCGCCTATGCCTCTTCTCTAAAAGCAAGTGGACCTGCTTGTGACATGAGGTTTTGGAAAGTTCTTTCATGGGCCACAAAGAAGTGTGGCTGATCCAGTGTCTCAAGCTGATTTCGAGTAGTGTCCAGAGAGTTCGTGGTGAAAGGGGGTAGGGAACTGTGGGGGGCTGGCCAGGGAGTGAACACGGAGTAATTTGAGCCAGACAGAGTAATGAATGGGAGGCAGAATGGCTATGGAAATAATCTGGGGGACGATTTTGGATCTGCCTCTGTGGGTTTCTGACACTATAAATTTGTCCATTGTCAGATGGCCTCAACTTTCTCCCTCTCAGAGCAGCTAGTGGGTTTGAACTGCTGGCTTTGTGATTAGTAGCGGGATGCTTAACCCACAGCATCACCAAAACTCCTTAGCAAGATGGATATTACCACAACCACCGCCACCACCCCTTTTTCCTAATTTTCTGAGAGATAGAGAGGAAAGAGTGCTGTCCAGCGTTCGACTCCCTTTAAAGAAAATGGGAGGGCCAGGGTGATGACAGCAGGTGGCTGGAACATCCCAGCCTGGCATCCAGGGCCACCCGGAAAGATCCTCCCTTGTGGGCTCTGTGAAGTAGGCACACTCAAAGACCACAGGACCTCGGTCTCAGCTGTCGGCCTCGGGGCTTGGGTTTCTTAGTTCCTGCTGCTTGGGGAGGGGCTGCTCGATGGAGAGCCTCGTCACTTAGCATCATGGCTGCTCAGACGTGATACCTCTGAGTCGTGTAATTTACATTTCATGCACAATTGAAGCAGCTAATGGTGTCATTCTCCAAGGGGGGAACAAGTTGTCATAATGTTAATTACATTGCAGGCGTGCTCCCTCTCCTTTGTCCCCAAGTGCTCCATGGGAAGTTCCCAGGTAGCAGTCGAGTGGGTGTCCAAGAGAGTGGCTTTGGCTCTCTCCAAGGTGTCAGGGCTGAGGAGTGGTTACAAGGCCAAGAATTCTTTCTCTGACTTCGTTGTGGGTGTGTTGGCGCAGTGCGAGTAGAGGTGGCAGCTAAAACAGCCCAGTGATCTCCCCATCCTTTTCATCCCTGCGCGTGTCCAATCGGGCAGGGCTGGAGGGTGCCTGTTCAATGCTCAAGCTAATTTTGCTTGATAGGGGACAGTGGAGATGATGTGTAGGGAAAAGGAGGCAAAATCCAACCACTCTTAGTCCAGATATCAGCAGACGGTAGAGCTAAGCCTGTAGTCTCTGAGGCTGGTCTGCTGGGATTTAAATTCCAGCTCCCCCTTGGTAACCTGGTTACACCTGTGCCAGATGGCTTCACCTCTCTTTGCATTCATGTTCTCACCTATAGACGGATGCTGATGCACTACCAATGGGTCAGTCGATTCCAACTCATAGTGAGGCTGGAGGACAGAGTGGAACCATTCTATAGGCGTTCCCATAGGCTGTGACTGATACTGGAGCAAATTGACGCATCATTCTCATGGGAAGCTGCTGAGGGTTTCGCTGAGCTAGTGGTAAATAGTCAAGGGCTTCTCTATTGCCCCGCCAGCACTCCTCTTAAAGGGGTTGCAAAAGTCACCACAACCCCACTTCTCTAGAGTTCATTCAGACTCATAGCAACTCAGCAGGATAAAGTAATAACTGTCCCTGCAGACGTCCGACCCTGAAAATCTTTATAAGTTCAGACAGCCCCATCTTGATTCCGAAGAACAGCTGGTGGGTTTGAACCACCGACCTTCTGGTTAGCAGTTCTAATGCTTCACCCACACCACCACCCGTGGGATGAAATGAGTGAATGTACATGCAATGCTTAGAACACTAGTACATAACATGCACTTAGTAATTGTGAGCTATTGTGGTAGGAGGGGAGTCCAAACACCAAACCAAACTCACTGCCATCGAATCCACTCTGACTCCCCATGACCTGAGTTCTACCCTATAGGACAGGGTCCAACTGCTCCTGTGGGTATTTGAGATTGTAACTTTATAGGATTGGAAAGTTTCATGTTTTTCCCTGAGAGTGGCTGGTGGTTTTGAACTGTTGGCTTTGGGATTAGCAGCCCAATATGTAATTACCCACGCCATTATTAAATGAGAGCTACGAGTTTCTGACATTTTCTGTGAGGTGGTAGAAGTATATGTCATTCCTATATTTAAAGAAGGTAAATCTACTGAAACAGAACAATTGCCATGGCTTTCCAAAGAGAGGAGAGATGTAAGTTTTAAGGATATATAGAGCTGTGAGTCATCCCTGGAGAGTACAAATGGTTAAAACACTTGGCCATTAACAGAAACTGAGGAGGTTCAAGCGCACCCAGAAATACCTTGGAAGAAAAGCCTGGCCATCTGTTTCTGAAAGGTTATGCCCATTGAAAGTCCTATGACTCACCATGAATCGCAATCAACTCAGTGTCAAATGGTCATTTTAAATTTCAGGATGGTTTCTGGGCACAAAGCAAACATTCTAAGTTGTCTATTGAAGAGGAGGTTTGTGAGAGCACCTGGCCCATTCAAACACTACTGATGAGGAACCTCGGTGGGGCCAGTGTACACAGACCAGGCCATGCTTTCTCCACATCTGGTTTTGTTGGATGCTGTCAAGTTGGTTTCAACTCGTGGCGACTCTACATACAAACCAAAAGAAACAATGCCTGCTCCTGTGCCAGCTTCACAATTGTTATGTTTTAGTGTGTTGTTGTAGAAACTGTGTCCATCCATCTTGGTGAGGGTCCTCCCCTTTTGGGCGCCCCTTTACCAAGCATGATGCCCTTTTCCATGATGTTGCTCCTCATAGCTCCTGATGCCCAAGGATGTGAGATGAAGTCTAGCCATCCTTGCCTCTAAGGAGCAATCTGGATACACTTCTTTCAAGACAGATCTTGCTCCTCAACTGAAATTCTTGCAGAGAGAGTGAAAACACACCTGATTTTCCTAGAGTCTCGTTTCCCAAAGTGGGCAACACCACCCACCTACTGGGCACAGAAAAATCCAGAGATCTACAAAGCAGATATCTACATTTTATCCTGGATGGTGGGCTATAGTACAAAATTCTTTCATTGCTGGGGGGTCCTGAGTAATTTCTTTTTCTGAAAAGAGGGCAGTAGGCAGAATACGTCTGGGAACCTTTGGTCTGGAGCAGGAGCTGGAAACCTGTTTTTCTGCCAAGGACCATGTGGTGATTTATAACATCATTCATGGGGCCATAGAGGTCAAATATTTAATGAACTCACCTCTAAGGTGATGGCTACAAATGCTTCTCGTTGGTGAGATGTGTGATGCTGGCAGCTATTGATTATTTGGGGGGCCCTATACAGCCCTCGGGCCATACGTTGGTCTAAGGTAGTGGATCTCAACCAGTGGGTCACAACACCTTTGGGGGTCCAATTACACTTTCACAGGGGTTGCCTGGTTCATCGCAGTAGCAAAATTACAGTGATGAATTAGCCATGAAATAATTTTTATGATAGGGGTAAACACAACCTGAGGAACTGTATGAAAGTATCATGGCATTCGGAAGGTTGAGAAACACTTGTCTAGGGAATGGTTGGGATCTCCATGTAGGCCACACATGAACTTCATAGGCAGTCAGGCAGCGTATCACTTGGGTTTCATTGGAGAGGAAAGAACTATTGATCATGTTTCAAGGACAAACAAATCTGGAAGCAAATGCTATTGTGGATGAAAACAAAACAAAAAACAAACTCTTGAAAGATTTCTGTATGCTAGAGATGAATTGCAATCTAGAAAATTAAATGATATCTCTGAGGGTTCCAGGAGAAAACAAACCATGCAGAAGGTTTAATTAAAGAGAGTTTAATGAAGACTATTCACAGTGGTGGGGATGGGCTTAAGAAAGCCAACAAAAGATAAGGAGGCCCCGAGGGTCTAACAAGAGCATAAAGCTGTTGCCACGTGTCCTATGGAATTTTCTCTTCAGCTCTTTAACTTTGTCATTTCTTCCCATTGTCTTAGCTACTCTATGATATAGAGCAATTCTGACTCATAGGAATTTGATACTACTGTCCTCTCCCAATTTCCTTTATTTTCCAACTTCATGTGTGTTAAAATATGCAGTATTGCATCAGATTTCCTATGCTCTAAACCAGTGGTTCTCAACCTTCCTAATTCCTTGGCAGTATAATGAAGTTCCTGATGTTGTGGTGAACATCCATTCGTAAAAATATTTTCGTTGCTACTTCATAACTGTAATTTTGCTACTATGAAGAAGAGACCGACCCCTGTGAATGGGTAGCTCAACCCCCAAAGAGGTCCCGATCCACAGGTTGAGAACCGCTGCTCTAAACTAAGAGGTGTTTCTTTAAGATGTAGTTCAGTATATTGTTAGACGCCCAAGTCCTGTTGTTGTTGTTGTTGTTAGGTGCCGTCGAGTGGATTTTGGCTCACAGCAACTCTATGTAAAATGTACTGAAACGCTGCCCCGTCCTGTGCATTCCTCACAGTGCTTCTTTGCTTGCGCTCATTGTTGCAGCCACTGAGCTATTCCAAATTGTAGGGGCTGCCTCTCCTTTGCTGCCCTTCTACTCTACCAATATCTGTGCCTTCCTCTAGGACAGTGCTTCTCAACCTTCCTAAATCCACGACACTTTCATACAGTTCCCTTTGTAGTGGTAAACCCCAAACATAAAATTATATTCTTTGCTACTTCGTAACTCTCGTTTTGTTACAAGTTATGAATAGTGCAACCCTGTAAAGGGTTCGTCTAAGCCCCAAAGGGGTCACGACACACATGGTGAGAACTGCTGCTCTAAATTGAGAGGAGTTTGTCTTAAGGTCTATTTCACCATACTGTTAGAAGCTCAAGTCCATTTGCTGTTGTTGTTAGGTGACGTCGAGTGGGTATGTCTCATAGCAATTCTACGCACAATATAATGAAACGCCGCCCTGTCCTGTGACATCCTCACAGTGGTTCTCTGCTTGCGCTCATTGTTGCAGCCACTGTGCTAATGCATCTTGTTGGGGACCACCTCTCTTTTCCTGCCCTTTCATACCAAGATTTGGGACTTCCTCTAGAGCAGTGGTTCTCAACTTTCCTAATGCCATGATATTTTCATACCGATTCTCATTTAGTGGTGACCCCCCCCAAACATAAAATGATTTCATTGCAGCTTCATAACTGTAATTTTGTTACTGTTATGAGTCATGACACCCCTGTGAAATTTTCATTCCATATCTACAAAGGGGTCGCGACACACAGGTGAAGATCCCCTGCTCTAAACTAAGAGGAGATTCTCTTAAGATAGAATTCAGCATATTGTTAGATGCACAAGTTCTGTTGTTATTGGTGTTAGGTACCATCGAATGGGTTTTGGCTCATAGTAACTCTATGCACAATATAATGAAACGCTTTCCCATCCTATGCCATCCTCACAGTGGTTCTTTTGCTTGTGCCCATTGTTGCAGCCACTATGCTAATCCAACTTTTGGGTAGCTGCCTCTTTTTTGTGGCCTTTCTACTGTACCAAGACTTGTGTCTTCCTCTAGGGCACTGGTTGTCAAATTTCCTAATGCCATGACCCTTTCATACAGTTCCTCATGTAGTGGTGACCCCCATCATAACATTATTGTTACTTCGTAACTGTAATTTTCCTACAGTTATGAATCATTTCACACCTGTGAAAGGGTCATTCGATCGCCAAAAGTGGTCGCGAACCACAGGTTAAAAACCGCTGGTCTAAAGTAAGAGGAGTTTCTCTTAATATCTACTTCATCCTATTGTCAGAAGCACAAATCCTATAGTTATTGTTAGATTCTGTTGTGTAGCTTTCGACGCCTAACAACTCTAAGCACAATATGATGGAAAGGTGTCCTGTCCTGCGCCATCCTCCCAGTGGTTCTTTTGCTTGCGCGGATTGTTGCAGTCACTGTTGTATTCCATCGTGCTGTGGGCTGCCTCTTTTTGCTGCCCTTCTACTGTACCCAGATCTATGGCTCCCTCTAGGGCAGTGGTTCTCAACCTTCCTAATGTCATGACTCTTTCACACCATTCCTCATGTACTAGTGACCCCCCCAATCATAAAATTATTTTCCTTGTTACTCCATAACTATAAATTTGCTATTGTTATGAATCAGGTCACCCATGTGAAATGCTCATTGTTCCCTCCTAAGACGTCGTGACCCACAGTTAGACAACTGTTACTCTACACTAAGAGTTTCTTTTAAAGTCTTCTTCAGCATATTGTTAGAGGCACAAATCCTGTTGTTTGGTGCCTTCGAATGGGTTTAGGCTCATACCAACTCTATGCACCATGTAATGAAATGCTTTCCCGTCCTGTGCCTTCCATACAGTGGTTCTTTTGCTCACACTCATTTTTGCAGCCACTGTGCTAATCCATCTTGTTTGGCACTGCCTCTCTTTTCCTGCCCTTCTGTACCAAGATATGTGTCTTCCTCTAGAGCAGTGGTTCTCAACTTTCCAAATGCCACAACCACTTCACACCATTCCTCGTGTAGTGGTGACATCCAACCATAAAATATTTGCATTGCTACATCATAATTGTAATTTTGCTTCTGTTATGGATCAGGCCACCCATGTGAAAGGTTCGTTAGTCTCCTCAAAGGTATCTCAACACACAGTTTGAGAACCAATGGTCTAAGCGAATAGGAATTTCTCTTAAAGTCTACTTCAGAATATTCTTAGAAGCCCAAGTTCTTTTTATTATTGTTTGGTGCCTTTGAGTGTGTGCTGGCTCATAGTAACTGTATGCACAATATAATGAAACTCGGCCCCATCTCGTGCCATCCTCACTGTGGTCCTTTGCTTGCGCTCACTGCTGCATCTATTCCATCTTGTAGGGGCTGCCTGACTTTTGCAGCCCTTCTGCTGTACCAACATTTGTGTCTTCCTCTAGGACAATGTTTCTCATACATCCTAATTCTGCGGCCCTTTCATACAGTTCCCCATGTAGTGGAGGACCCCAATCATAATTATATTCATTGATATTTCATAACTGTACTTTTGCTACTGTTATGAATCAGGCCATCACTGTGAAGGGGTGTTTCGAAACACCCCCCACCTGAAAGTGTTCACGACCCAATGTTGAGAACCCTGCTGTAAACTAAGAAGAGTTGCTCTTAAGATTTACTTCAGCATATTGTTAAACACACAAGCCCTGTTGTTATTGTTGTTAAGTTCCGCGGAGGGGGTTTTGGTTCATCGCATCTCTATGCACAATATCATGAAATGCTTCCCAGACCTGTGCCATCCTGTCAGTGGTTGTTTGCTAGTGCTCATTGTTGGAGCCATATTTGGGGGGGCTTGCTATTTTTTGTTGCTCTTCTACTCTACCAAGATTTGTGTCTTCCTTTAGGGCAGTGGTTCTCAACCCTCCTAATGCTACAACATTTTCATACCGTTCCTCATATAGTGCTGACTGCCAAAGCATAAAATTATTTTCATTGCAACTTTGTAACTCTAATTTTTCTACTGTTATGACTGGGCGACCACTATGAAAGGTTCATTCATCCCCCAACAGGGCTCATGACCCAAAAGTTGAGAACCGCTGCACTAAACTAATAGGAGTTTCTCTTAATGTCTACTTCAGCACATTATAAGAAACACAAGTCCTGTTGTTTTGTTGTCAGGTGCAGTCGAGTGGGTTTTGACTCATAGCAACTCTATGCTCCATATAATGTAACGCTGCCCCATCTTGTGCCATCCTCACAGTGTTCCCTTAGCTTGAGCTCATTGCTGCAGCCACTATGCTATTCCATCTATTTGGGGGCTGACTCTATATTGCGGCCCTTCAACTGTATCAAGACTTTTGTCTTCCTGTAGGACTGTGGTTTTCAGCAATCCTAATGCCACGACCCTTTCATACAGTGCCTCGTCTAGTAATGACCCCCCAACCAAAAAATTATACTGTTGCTACTTCATAACTGTAATTTTGCTACTGTTACGTATCTGGCCACACCTATGGGAGGGTCATTCGAACACCCCCAAAGGATTTACCACTCACAAGTTGAGAACGGCTGCTCTAAACTAAGAGCAGTTTCTCTCAAGGTTTAGTTGAGCATACTGTTAGATGTATGATTCCTCCTGTTATTGTTGTTCGGGCCGTGGAGAGGGTTTGGGCTCATAGCAACCCTGTGCACAATATAATAAAGGCCTGCCCAGTCTTGCATCATCCTCACGGTGGTTCTTTGCTTGTGCTCATTGTTGCAGCCACCGTGCAAATCCGTCTTGTAGGGACTTCCTCTCTTCTGCTGCCCTTCTACTGTACTTGCGTCTTCCTCTAGGACAGTGTTTCTCACCCTTCCTATTTCTACGACCTTTCCATACACTTCCCAATGTGTAGTGGTGGTCCCCAAAGCATAAAGGTTTTTTTCTACTGTTATTCCATAACTGTAATTTTGCAAGTCTTATGAATCTAGTCACCCCGTGAAAGGGTTGTTCAACCAACCAAAGTGGTCACAAATCACAGGTTGAGAACCGCTGTTCTAAATTAAGAGGAGTTTCTCCTGTGGTATAGCTCAGTATATTATTACACGCACGAGTCCTGTTCTTATTGTTGTTAGGGGCTGTCGAGTGGGTTTGGCTCAAAGTTGGCTCATAACAACTCTATGCACAGTATCATGAAACACTGTTCCATCCTCTAACACCCTCACACTTTTCTTTTGTTTTCACTCATTGTTGCAGTCTCTGTGCTAATCCATCTTTTGGGGGACTGACTCTCATTTGCTGACCTTCTATTGAACCCAGATTTGTGTCTTCCTTTAGGGCAGTGGTTCTCAAACTTCCTAATGCACGACTCTTTCACACCATTCCTCATGTATTGGTGACCCCCCCCCCCAATCATAAAATTACTTTCCTTGTTACTTTATAACTAAAATTATGCTACTGTTATGAATCAGGCCACCATGTGATATAGTCCTTCTCCACCCCAACCCCCAAAAGGCATCACGACCCACAGTTTGAGAACTGCTATTCTACACTAAGAGGAGTTTCTTTTTAAGGGATGTTTCAGCATATTGTTAGAAGCACAAATCCTGTTCTTGTTTTTGGCTGCCTTCGAGTGGCTTTTGGCTCATACCAACCCTATGCACAATGTAATGTAACGTTGTCCTGCCCTGTGCATCCTCACGGTGGTTCTTCTGTTTGGGCTCATTGTTGCGGCCACTGTGGTAATCCATCTTGTTAGGGACTACCTCTCTTTTCCTGCCCTTCCGTACCAAGATTTGTGTCTTCCTCAAGAATAGTGGTTCTCAACTTTCTGAATGCCACTACTATTTCATACCAGTCCTCATGTAGTGGTGACTCCCCAACCATAAAATATTTTCATTGCTACATCATAACTGTAATTCCGCTTCTGTTATGGATCAGGCCACCCATGTGAAAGGTTCATTAGTCTTCTAAAGGCACTGTGACACAGTTTGAGAACCACTGGTCTAAACTAAGGGGAGTTTCTCTTAAGGTTTATTTCAGCATATTCATAGACGCAGAGTCCTGTTGTTATTGTTTGGTGCCTTTGAGTGTGTGCTGGCTTATAGCAACTCTATACACAATATAATGAAACGTGACCCCATCTCGTGCCACCCTCACAGTGGTTATTTTGCTAGTTGTCATTGTTGCAGCCATGGGCTAATCCAACTTTTGTGGGGCTGCCTCTCTTTCGCTGCCCCTCTACTGCCCTTTCATTCATTTCCTCATGTAGTGATGAACCCCCAATCATAAAATTATTTTCATTGCTACTTCGTAACTTTAGTTTTGCTACAGTTATGAATCAGGCCTCCACTGTGAAAGGGTCATTTGACCCCCCCCCCCCAAAGGGCTCGCGACCCACAGGTTGAGAACCACTGCTCTAAACTAAGAGGAGTTTCTCTTAGGATCTACAGCACCATATTGTGAAAAGCATGAGTCCTACAGTGATTGTTGTTAGGTGTTGCCCAGTGGGTTTCAATTCTCAGCAACTCTACGCACAAGATAATGAAACGCTTCCCCGTCCTGTGCCATCCTCACAGTGGTTTCTTGTCTGCACTCATTGTTGCAGCCACTGCGCTAATCTATCATCTGGGGGTCTGCCTCTCATTTGCTGCCTTTCTGCTCTGCCAAGATTTCTGTCTTGCTCGAGGACAGTGGCTCTCAAACTTCCTCTAATGCCACAGGCCTTTTATACCACTCCTCATGTAGTGGGTACAATCCCAGTCATAAATTTATCATCATTGCTACTTCATAACTGTAATGTAGCTACTGCTATGAATTGGGCCACCCCTGTGCACGGGTAGTTCATCACCCTAATGGAGTCATGACCCACAGGTTGAGAATCTCTGCTCAAAACTATAAAGAATGTCTCTTAAGATATATTTCAGCACATTGTTAGAAGCAAAAGTCCTGTTGTTATTGTATTTAGGTGCTTTCAAGTGGGTTTTGGTTCATAGAAACTCCATGCAAAATATAACGAAATGCTCCCCCATCCTGTGCATTCCTCACAGTGGTTCTTTGCTTGCGCTGGTTGTTGCAGCCACTGAGCTATTCCAACTTGGAGGGGCTGCCTCTCCTTTGCTGCCCTTCTACTCTACCAACATTTGTGTCTTCCTCTCGGACAGTGGTTCCCAATCTTCCTAAATCCACGACCCTTTCATGCAGTTCCCAAAATAGTGGTGGACCCCCAGTCATACAAAATTTTCGCTGATATTTCATAACTGTAATTTTGCTAATCTTATGAATCAGGCAACCCTTGTGAAAGGGTCATTCAACCCACTCACTCTCCAAAAGGGTTCGTGATTCATAGGCTGAGAACCCTGCACTAAACTAAGAGGAGTTTCTCTTAAGATCTACGTCAGCATATTGTTAGAAGCTCAAGTTCTTTTTGTGTTGCTGTTAGTTGTCGTCGAGTGGGTTTTGACTCTCAGCAACTCTACGCACAATATAATGAAACACTGCCCCGTCCTGTGCCGTCGTCACAGTGGTTCGTTGATGGCACTCATTGTTGCAGCCACTGAGCTATTCCATCTTGTAGGGTCTGCCTCTCACTTGCTGCCCTTCGGCAGTACCACGTTTTGTGTATTCCTCTCGGGCAGTGTTTCTGAACCTTCTTAATGGCATGGCTCCTTTATACAATTCTTAATGTTGTGGTGATCCTCCAACAGTAATTTTTTTTCATTGTTACTCCATTACTGTGATTTCACTACCGTTATGAATTGGGCAGCACCTGTGAGAGGCTTGTCTGAAACCCCATAGGGGTCGCGACCCACAAGTTAAGAACCACTGCTCTAAATTTAGAGGAGTTTCTCTTAAGATCTAGTTCAGTATATTGTTAGAAGTACACGTCCTGCAGTTATTGTCGTTAAGTTCCGTCGAGTGGGTTTTGACTCTTAGCAACTCTATGCACAATATAATGAAATGCTGCCCAGTCCAATGCCATGCTCAGAGTTGTTCATTTGCCTGTGCTCATTGTTGCAGCCACTGGGCTAATCAATCTTGTAGGGGCTGCCTCTCCTTTGCTGCCCTTCTACTCTACCAAGAATTCTGTCTTCCTCTAGGGAAGTGGTTCTCAACCTTCCTAATGCCACGACTCTTTCATACCATTCCTCATGTAGTGGTGACTGCCAAATCATGAAATTATTTTCATTGCTACATCATAACTCTAATTTTTCCACTTTAATGAACGGTCCACTGCCGTGAAAGGGTCATTCATCCCCCAAAAGGGGTCACGACCCTCAGTTTGAGGCCCGCTGCGCTAAACTAATAGGAGATTCTCTTAAGGTCTACTTAGGTACATTGTTAGAAAAACAAGTCCTGTTTTTTTTTTCTTGTGGGTTTTGACTCATAGCAAGTCTATGTCAATATAATGAAACACTGTCCCGTCTTGTGCCATCCTTGCAGTGTTTCTTTGGCTTGTGTTTATTGTTGCAGCCACTGTGCTATCCCATCTATATTGGGGCTGAGTCTATTTTGTTGCCCTTCAACTGTATCAAGAATTGAGTCTTCCTCTTGGACAGTGGTACTCAACATCCTTACTCACGACCCTTTCATCCAGTTCCTCATGTAGTCGTGACCAACCAACCATAAAATTATTTTTGTTGCTACATCATAGCTATAATTTTGCTACTGCTATAATTCAGGCCACCCCATGAAAGGGCTGTTTGACCCCCTAAGTAGACACGACCCACAGGTCGAGAGCCGCTGCTCTCAACGAAGGGGAGATTCTCTTAAGGTCTTCTTCAGCATATTGTTAGAAGCACAAGTCCTGTTGTTATTGTTGTTGGGTGCAGTCGAGTGAGTTTGGCTCATAGCCACTCTCTGCACAATATAATGAAACTCTGGGGGTCTTAAAGGCTTGAAGGCAAACAGGCTGAAATCTAGCTCGGAAGCAACAAAGCCCACAGAGAAGAAGCACACAAGCCTAAGTGAGCACGAGGTGTTGAAGGGATCAGGTAGCAGACACCAAAGAACAAAATCCATCATTGTGTGATCACCTTCCCCGCATAAAGGCTGAAGATGAATGTGTGCATAAGTAAGTGTGGTGAAGAAGGCTGATGGTGGCCGGCTATCAAGCGATATAGCGTCCCGGGTCTTAGAGGCTTGAAAGTAAATAAGCAGGCCCAGAAGCAACAAAGTCCACATGGAAGCATCACACCAACATGTGTGATCATGAAGGGCTGACGGGACCAGTTTTCAAGTAACAAAGGCGGGAGGGGGGATTATATCATTGTGAATGAGGGGAGTGCATGACAGGGGACCAATGCCCACCTGTAGACAACTGGACATCCCTTGCAGAGGGGTAGTGGGAAGGAGATGAGTCACTCAGGGTTCAGTGTAGCAATAATGAAACTCATAACCTTCCTCTACTTATTAAACGCTTCCTCCCCCCACCTCTCATGATCCCAATTCTACCTTGCAAACCTGGTTAGACAAGAAGATACACAGCGGTACAGACGGGAACTGGAAACACAGTGAATCCAGGACAGATGAACCCCCCAGGACCAGCGGTGAGAGTGGCGATACTGGGAGGGAAGTGGGTGTAGAAATGGGAAACCGATCACAAGGATCTACATATAACTTCCCCCCTGGGAGATGGGCAACAGAAAATTGAGTGAAGGGAGACGCCACGCTGTGAAAGATAAGAGAAAATAATAATGTATAAATTATTAAGGGTCCATGAGGGAAGAGGAGCAGGGTGAGAGTGGGAGAGGGGAAAGGGGAAATGAGCTGATTCCTGGAACCCAAGCGGAAAGCAAATTTTGAGAATGATGAAGGCAACGAATGTATAAGTGTGCTTTACACAATTGGTGTATGTATGGATTATGATGAGTTGTATGAGCCCCAATAAAATGATTTTAAAAAAGAAAAGGAAAGAAATGTCTATAAATGAATGAAGGCAACATATGTACAAAATGCCTGATGCAATCAATATGGATTGCAACAAAAGTTGTAAGAGTCTCCAAGAAAAGATTTTTAATAAAAATGTATATATAATAAATATTTTCCTAACTTATATAAATGATTAATAAGAATAAAATTAAGCAGCCTGGGTTTTTTATAGGAAAAATGATAAAAGAACAAATGAGAGATTCAGCAGGAAGCAATGGATAGGAAAATATTATAAGGAAAGTTTTCTCTTATATGGAATGTACATTCTCTTACATGACAACAATCAGAATATGCCGTAAGAACCTCAGACCAAATACTAGAATAAAATAGAGGAAAAAATTCCCAACCCTTCAATAAAATGCTATATGCTTTCTATGATTTTCACAAAAGTTCAAATTCTTTTACAAAATATTTTGTTCATTCAAATTTTTAATTATGCATAAATTTATGTCTACACTCATTACATCTCATAAAAAGGCATAAGAATTGTTTTTGCACTATCTAACACTAAATAGAAAATAGTGAAGGTGAAAAAATAGCTTTCGTGAATGTTGCTTTGAAATACAAATGGCATTGTCCTAAGAAATTTAAATGATTTAATTTTTAAAAATCATTTTTAGGGGCACATACAACTCTTATCACAATCCATACATACATCAGTTGTGTAAAGCACATCCATAGATTCATTGCCCTCATCATTCTCAAAACATTTGCTCTCCATTTAAGGCCCTGGCATCATGTCCTCATTTTTCTCCGCCCTCCCTGTTCCTCCCTCACTCATGAACCCTTGATAATTTGTCAGATCTTACATATTTTGTCTCCCTTCACCCACTTTTCTGTTGTCCATCCCCCAGGGAGGAAGTTATATGTAGATCCTTGTAACTGAGGTCTCAGAACAGCTGGGTGTGATGCAGGGGAGGCTCTGGAAGCAGCTGCAGACACTGCGGGAGTTGGCAGCCCAACAGTGAGGGTCACTGCATCCGTGGGTACCAGAAAACTGGCTGGGGTTGCTTATTCCCCTAGATGCTACCCCTGCCTTGAAGAGAACCGTGATGGAGGCCTGTAGACATGTGTCAGGAAAAGATGAGGCCTTCACTGTTTCCTCTTCCCACAAACCTTTGAGGAGAGCCTGCAGGGCAGGGGCTCGGCTCCCTGGCTCCAGTCACCTGCCCTTCCCCACAGCCACACCCTCGCCAGCCCCAACTCCCCCTGGCCTGGGTTTGCTTCTTGAATCCAGAGGAGCAGCCTGGGCAAAGACCATGAAGAACCTTGTCCTTCAGGCAGCCCCTTTGATTGGGTCCCTTGTCCTGCAGAGTGTGGACACATGCACACTAACTGTTGGGGGACTCAGGCTGTCACCACAGGGGCCAGGATTTGAAGAGGATGCTGGCACTGCAGGGCTTCCTGAGGGAAGCCAAGGACTTGCAGAGCTGGCTGAGCAGCCAGCAGCAGGTGGCCAGAGGAGAGAGGACTATGAGCACACCCTAGTGAGGAAGGGGCTAGGGGCAAGGAAGGTGCCCTGGAGCCGAATGAAGACGGGTGGTGGAGGGGGGGCTGCATGCACAAGGGGCTGATGGGGAACATCAGTCTGGACTGAGGACAGCTGTGGCTTCCTATTCCCCTCTCTGCGTAGAGGGACAAGTTCTGTGGCTGTCCAGTCCTGCCCTGCCCAGTCACTCACTGAGGTGTCTCACAGCCCACCAGCCAGGACCCCCTGTGACCCCACTCCTCTCTTCTCAGCTCCTCTTAACCAAGTTTGCAATGTTTCCGCCCCAAGTGAAGATGGGTGGCCACCAGGGGGCAGCCTGCCCCACTAGCGGAGAGCCTGCTGGAGTGGCGGCCCAGCACTGCCCCCAGGGCCCAGCAGTGGTGACAGGACCTACAGTGAGTACCAGCAGCCTGGAGCAGGGGTGAGTTTGGGGGAGGTGCTGGGCATGGGGTGGAGGGGCTTCCAGGGAGACCCTTGCTGTGCTGCGGCTTTGCCAAACCCCTGAGAGGTGAACTGGCTTACCGTGTGCCACATTGGGGACACGGGCCACGTGTTCCAGGGAGCAACTTGTGCAGCCTGTAGCTTGGGACCCCTTACTTAAGCTGAGAGGCCATGTCGGACGACCTTCAGCAAAGCTCAGCCTTTGAGTCCTGGGCTTCTGGCTTCAGGGCACGGTGAGGGCAGCTGCTGGTTCTGGCCCAGCTGCAAGCAGCCTGGCTGTACCTGGCCCTTCTGGGGACTCCAGGTAGCACTGGGGAAACTGGGTGCACCGAGAGGCTGGGTTACTTGCTAGAGACCACAGCTAATTAGCAGTGGAGTTGAGACCCGATATGGCCCTCACCATAAAAAGGAAGTGTTTTCTGCCTTGGTGACCCTTGGCCTTCCCTGAGGTCAAGGGTGACCATAGCAGCCACATGAAGAGTGTCAGAAGCAGGGCACAGTGACTGCCTCAACCTCCCCACTCTCCCCCCACCGGGGCTCTTCCAGTCTTGGCCTAGTGCCTCTATTGCTGGGGAGCAGGCTGGAGAGTCCCCCACCCCTGCAGGGCCCACAACCTTCCTAGCAGTGCCAGCGGATCTGAGGAGGCACAGCCTGGCAGTGTGTGGCCAGGCTCCCTGGAAATGGTCCAATTGAATATCTGGAGAGCACCCGATTATTTTCCTTTGATTGTGTTACAGGCACCTTACAGAAGAGAAGGACGTTTATAGATCACTGTCTACAGTTTCTGACCTTCAAAGCACTCAAATCATTGCCATCGAGTCGATTTCTATAATCGAGGCCCTGTAGGACAGCACACGACGGCCCCGGCGGCTCCCTGAGGCTGTCACTACGGGAGCAGACAGCCGAGCTGCGTCTTTCTGATGGGTTTCAGACCACTGACCTTGCCACGAGCAGCAGCCCGGGGCATGCCTTTTTCTGACCTTGGGGTTGACTAATATATATATACACACATATAATGCACATATATATATGAATTTTAATATAGAGGGTTTTTGTTTTAAGTGGAAACATGCAGAGTAGTTTAACAATATATACACATTTTGTTTGCAGCCCTCATAATATAACACAGCACACTTCTTCCCTCCTCCCTGGCCCCTCCCTCCCTCCTGAACTTTGAGGGCAAATGCTCCCGTTTGCTCTGGGAAGCACTTGCCTCACAGGTGCCATGCGTTCACTTTATCAGCTCGACTGTTGCTTGGGCAGGGGTGATTCCCGGAGCTGGGCTCTGTTTTGGATTTGAAGGGCCCTGGTCTCGGGGTTCCAGCAGTCCCTGTCAAACTTGTAATGCCCTCTCTTCATGAAGTCAACTTCCATTGGCTTTCAAGCTGTGCACACGTTGCCAGTTTGAGCTCAACCTGAGCAGTTTGAGGCGGTGGCTGGGCAGCATCTAACTCTCCTGGTCTCCAGGACAAGGATGGAGGGCTGTGGTGTTGGTGGTCCGTTAGTCCTGTGGACTGCTTTGCTTCAGTTTTTTATTTTCTTCACTCGTCAACTCCAGATGGGGAGAGAGGGGATCCTAGTTGCTAGAGGTGGCTTTGCAATGGAGACAAACATTTTATACTAAAGTGAGATTCTTACGTGACATTTGCGTGACTGCAGCAGCCCCTGCTCATCTTCCTCCGTGCTCACCCTAGCTGACCACCATCCTACCTCAGAGGATGGGGCACTCCCTCTGCCCGTCCACCCTCAGGTCCTCACTTTCAGTCCCTAGGATCCTGTGGTATCAATCCCCCCCACCCCGCTATCAGCCCCACCCCCAGCCTACACAAGGATTACAAACCCTCGCTCCACTCAGATTCTCTGTAACTAGTGTCACCTCCCCTGTGTTCCTCAGAGTGTGCTCTGCACCCATGAGATTATTGATTGGTTTCCACCCATAGTGCCCCTCTGTGTCCCACAGGGCTTGCTCTGGGGGCAGCTCTGAGAGGGGGAAACCAGGAGGAGGAGGGGAGGGAGCAGTTGGGCAGAAGAAGCTGTGATGGACCCCACAGAGCCAGACTGCCCATGGAGGACAGGACCCTGCAGCTGTTCCCCGAAGGGGTGCCCCTCAGGGCAGATCAATGCTCTGGAGACACCACCGCAGGTGGAGGCCCCTCAACCCCTCCTCAGTCCCGCCCTCCAAACCCTCACCTACATTTGGAGCTGGGTGAGCTTCACCTCCTGGGCCGCCAGCTGCCTTTCCAAGTCCTCATGCCAGGCATGTGGCCCTCTAAGGGGCGGATCCCTGCTCACCCCACAGTCAGGTCTAGCAGGAGGTCCTCTCAGGAGGCCAGCCAGACCTCGGCCTGACCCAGCATTCCGCGCAGCTCCTCCTGGTCCTGGCTCACCTGGCAGTGCTCCTGGTGAAGGGCCCAGGCCATCCGGAGCTCCTGCAGCTGCCTGTCCAGCTCCCGGAGACACTGTGACCTGGGGGGCAGAAGGCTTTTGGGAGGGGCGCAGTGTGTCGCCTGGGTGGGGCAGGGCTGGGTTACCGTGGAGCAGGGAGAAGCAGGAAAGGGAGCTCTGGCCACGCACCACCCTGGCCCTAGCCCTCAGCGCGCACATCTTTGGGGCCATGACGTGGCTGGTGTCCAGCAGCTGCTACCCCACCGGCCGCTCTGCCTGGGCTCTCAGGCAGAGCTCCTGCCCAAGTGTCTCCTTGGCCCCAGCTGGCCCTTCTGAGGATATAGACTAGCGCCTGCTTCTCTTGAGCCCGAGTGCTGGGTGGGGGACAGGGCATGGGAACAGGTCTCAGGGCCAGAGGGCAGAACAGGGAGGAGGCAGGGAAGAGCTGGGTGCCCCCACCCGCATGGAACAGAGCGAGCCCCCATCCAGGTGGGGTGGCACATACAGCAGTTCCTGGCAGTGCCTGAGGAAGGCGTGGCCATGGGCTACCCACTCGAGCTGCTGGCCCTGCTACTTGACCTTCATGTCCAGGTGGCCCAGGCCTTCTGAACCTCAGCCAGCTGCCCGGCCAGGCTCTCCTGGACCGCAGGGTGTACCTGGATGGACTCCATCCCCATCTGAAACAGCACCTCGTCCACAGCCACCAGCTCTCTCTGCAGCTGGCAGAGAGCAGGCTGAATGCTCCTCCACCCAGGACTCTGCAGGCCATCCTGGCTGTACCCCAGCCTAGGTCAAGCCCAGGCCCGCCACCCCCCATCTAACGGGGCAGGGGCAGGCTGCAGTCCTGCCTGGGGTCAGCTGGGGGTGAGGGCTCCTCATCCATCCATTGCCTACAAAGAGGGTTTCTTGCGGGGGGGAGGGACTGGGGCCCTCCCCTGCAGGAGGCGGTGCTGGCGCTGCAGGACCTCCACAGACGCCAGGTCATGGCCAAGGACAGCACCCTCCACCAGGACCAGCTACTGCATGTGGCCCCACAGCTCTAGCGCCGCCTGGTGGAAATCGAGGGCACAGCGGGAAGGAAGGCCAGCAACTTTCTCCCTGAGAACAGGGCCACCTCCTTTTGAGCAAAGACTGTGGCTTGGGGATTTGTGGGGCGTTAACACGGAGGGACATAGGACGAAGACTCTATTCCATAACTTATAACAGGGAGAATCTGGAAAGCTGGTATTCCACGGTAGGAAAGCCTCTACTTTGGTAAGTTAGAGGTAAAGTCCAAGTACATTATCCTGCTTTAAAAATCATTCCCACGGATTCTCCGTTAACAGCTAGGCTGCCTTAATGTGAGCACATGGCTGATTGTATATCTGTGTAGAAACAGATATGATCCTTTTGCCCTCTCGTCCCAGCGTGACACCCAGCCCCCCTTGTAGCTTCCCCCAATGCAGGTATTAGCTTTCCTCAACTTGGTGAGCTCAAGTACAGGGGCCTTACGATAGATACCGCCCACCTTGTGACCCATGTCACTACTGAAGAGGTGTGTCTCCAGGCTCCCTATACACGTCCAAAGATAGCAAAGGTTCCACTTCTCCCAGTTCCACGTGGTCCATCAAGAGGAGCTGAAGTGAGCATGCCTAATAAAACATGTCTGACTCTGTATTGTATTCTCTCGCCCCTGTCTTTTCTGTCCTCTGTGACTTTACCGTGACCTTTACCTATTATCATCGCTGTACATTCGTGCCTTCTGGCCTTTGGTTGTTAGAAGATGGTTTCCTCTGGTCACAGCAGGTTCCTGATGAGGCCCGGGGGCCACAGGCAGGGCCCGAGGGAGGAAAGGGTCTTGACACGCATGTTGGGAGGAAGGCAAAAAGATGGGGAGCCATGAGCACATGAGGACGGCGGCTCAGGGAGCGAGTGGGCTGCCTGTCAGGGGGTCTGCCTGTAGCACCTCCAACAGTCAGTGAGGAGAGGGCTGGCCCCGGGGCCACCCAGCCCCAGGATTTCGGTTGCAGGACCTGTCAGGTGCTCAGTGCACTGAGACACCAGATCCCGAGAAAGGAGGGTGTGGGGAGGGGAGGCAGGGAGCTCTAAGAGTGGCGGTCAGCAAGAAGACCACCAGGGCCTGTGCCCCCAACGAAACTGCGGCCCGTGCTCAGGGACCATTGGGAGAGCCCACTTCGTTCTTCGGCCACAAGGAGTGACCTGCGCTGAAGAACTCCAAACTGGGGGCAAGAAGGAGCGTGGTTGGACGGGGAAGGCTGATTGATGCTGGGGGCTGGAGTCAGCCATGCCCCTTCATACACACATGCGCACACGAGAATACACACAGAAGTACGCATGCACACACCCACATACCCACCCCTACACATGAGCAGGCCCCTGTGTCCCGAGCCCCTTGGCTGTCGCTGGCCTGTCCCTCTGGGCACCCACCTCTGTGCGGGCTTTCATTGCCTTGTCCAGCCTCCCCCATTTGGCCTCAACACAGCTCCTGTGGACTTGACTCTGGGCCATGGAGCTGGGGGAGGTGAGTTCCAGGGCACCTGCCAGCTCCCTCAGGGCCTGCACCCTGGCAGCCCCACACTCTGCCTTTTCTCCTGGAAGACCTTGAACTTCTCTTCCAGCATCTACCAAAGGTGGGGCTGGAGAGGGTCAATGTGGATGGGGTTCAGGCAGCTCCTAAAACTCACAAAAGGGCCAGCTGGCCCCAACAGCTTCCACATCCCTCAGCCCTGGTTCTAGAACTCTGCACGGCATCTCCTGCCCCCTCAACCCACCCAGCATCTACCCTACCCTCCGTTCCTCCATCCACTTTCCCGGCACGACTCACTTCCACACCCTCCAGGTCCTGCCCACACTGTCTCTGGAGAGGGCCCGAGTTCGGGAAACCCCAGGCAGCCCCTGCTGTCTGCGGCCTGTGGAGGAGACAAAGCTGGGTTGGTGGATCAGGGAGCCTGGTCACAAAGCCCACTTAGCAGGGTCACTTTCCCAAGCCAGGGGCTCCCTGCACCTGCAGGGGCGTTCTGGGAAGAGTTGAGCTGGGCTGAGGATGCCCTGCACAGCCCCAGGCTGACCCAGGTCACAGTAGAAGCTACTGCGTTTCCAGCCCAGATGGAGCTTAGGCGAGATAACGATTTGCCCATGATCCTAGCCCAGAGGCTGGCCCGGAGTCTAGGGGCCCTGCATTTTCTGCATGCAAGAACCATGGAGGGGTGCAGCTTCTACCTTTGAAGGGTGTGCAGTCTCCTCCAAACACACAGCATGCCTGGGTGGCACACAACGTGGCTACCTGCGGAGTGCTGGGCTTTAGAATGACCCCACCTGCTGACTCATGGGGATCCTCCAGAGGGTTTGCAAGCCAGTAAATCTTTCCAGGAGCAGGGAACCTCTTCTTTCTCCTGAGGAGCAGTTAGTGGGACTGAACCAGGCAACAGCCTAACACTTCCCAAGCAGGCCTCCTGGAGCATCATTAGAGCAAGGGGTAAACTGCTAGTGATAATGGGCTCCTGGGAGGAGAGTTTGCAGAAAGGCCTGAAGCGCTGAGCAAGATCTCAGGACGGTGGCCCTCTGGGAGCTTAGGACAAGTTCTAAACCCAGCCAGGAAGCTGAAGGGCTGACCAGACAGAAGCTGAGGGGGAGGTATGAGCCTGCTGGGATAACTGCTGACCACCGCCTGGGGGCAGGGCTTCCTGGTTGGAGCTGTGGGAGCTGACTCAGGCCAGACCCCACCTGCTCTGAGACGCTGAGGCCACCCTCAAAGTTCACAGCCAACTGTCTCACGTGCTCGTCCGTATCCAGGTGGGTGCCTGGGGGAGGGGGTGGCTTCTGCAAGTGCTGCCACCCCAGGCCCAGAGTCCCAGCCTCAATGCCCGGGCCCTTGGCCACCATGCTGTCTCAGGAGAAAGCCACAAGCCTCCCAGATGCTGTGTCCCACTGGGTGGAGGCCCCCCTGAGGAGACATGGATCGCACCAAAGAATCACACAATCTGCCTCTGACCCCTTGAGGCCTCCTCACCCCCCACTATCATCACCCCAGTGCCGCTTCCCACTCTGGACTAGACTGCATAGGTATTAGCAAGAGATAAAACTCACAACACATGGAACCCAGGAACAGGAATGGGAATAGAGATACCAAAAGGGTATGGGGAAGGGGGGTAGAGGATGGGAGGAAGGGGAACCAATAGCAATGAATGACATATAACCACACACCCCTCGCAGGGAGAGGAGCAACAGAAAGCTGAGGATAAAAGAGACAATGGTCGATGTGAGATATGAAAATAAAAACAATCTATAATCTATCAAGGAACCACGAGTGGGGGAGGAGGAAAAAAGGGGAGCTGATCCCAAGGGCTCAATAGAAAGTAAAGGTCTAGAAAAGAATGATGGCAATATACGTATGACTATGTCAGATACAATTGGTGTATGGATTGTAACAAGAGTTGTAAGAGCCCCCAATAAGGACACACTGAGGATAACGAAATAAACCACTGAAAACCTTATGCTAATCATTGATACACTGTCAGGTAGTGGAGGACTAGTAAAACTAGGCAGAACCTTGTCAGAGAGAGGACCAGAATACGAACACTTTTGGTCAGATTAAAGGGGAGGATCAGTGACAAAGAGCCAGGCCGTTTGCAGGATGCATGGCCAAAGGAGCTGCAACGATGGGTTCAAACATCAGAAAGAAATGAGGGTGGCCCAGGACTGGCAAGCCTTTCCTTGTCCTGTACATTGGGGTTGCTCTGAAGCAGACCAACTGGACAGCACCTACCAACAAGACCAACCGAGGAAGAGGAAGCCACTATGATCCCAGAAACAGACATCACTAGGACGTGTCAGGAGACTTTTATAAAGGTAACCAATGGCCTGGCCCTCCATCACAGAACGCTGGGGAATCACCATTGTCCTGGTTTACCAGACGTTCCCCAGATAAATTACTGTCCAGCTGCCCATAGGAAGGAGAAATACCTATAGACATGACGGAAGGGAGGTTCACTCCGCTATGGGAAGGTGCAATTCTGTGCACTTAAATGTTGAAATCCACAGACACACGTGTATAAAAGAGAGTTGTAATTAAATATTAAATGCACATCAAGAAAACTTCGCTACAAGATTTTTTAACCTCATAAGCCCACCATTATGCCATACGCCGCCCAGAATCCACAACGATCTACAAAAGAGATGGAATGAGGCTGACTGCTAGTAAGAGCCAAGTCAGAGAAAGCAAAATAATCTCATGTTTGGTGGGCATCTGCATATAGCTGTGGAGCACCCAAAGGTGTTTCACGTAGTAATGTGGCTACTGATCAGATATGACTGCGTGTACATGAGGCTTGGAAGGAGTAGCATTTAACTGGCTAAGGCATCATCTCCCTTTACTGAATTTCAAAATCAAGATGCTCAAGAACTTGCAATGCTAAAGTGACCAATGCATGAATCATACCGCCCTTCAATTAACACCACCTGTGCATCTTGGACATTTGTCGTGATAAGCTAATAATATGAGTGACCATAACCTGTTGTGAAAAACAGGAATATAGAGAAAGCTCCATTGTTTAATGTAATTATTGTATACGGGAACCTGCAGGATGTAAAATTTCCCATAAACATCTGATGATGGAAAATGATAATGCTCCTTAAACCCCCCCCCCCCAAAAAAAAACTCATGTTGAGGCACTCTAGAAATGAAAAACGTAAATCTGGGTGAGGCAAAACTGAAGGCTGCCTATGAAACGCGGCATGTTAAGATTTCCTTCAAATTCAAATAGTTGAAAATCTAAGGCATGAGCTGAGAATAGTAAAACTCTTTGAGGCTCCATAATCGGTGCAGGGGAAACACCAGAATAATTGCCTCTTCCTTAATATACTTGAATCTGCTGGAGTTACATTTGGAGGTGAGATATGGGAAACAGTTTGAATTACAATAGTATGGAAGTAAAAGCAATTTTACACTGTGCGAAGCTCAAGTGTTTTCATTGGAATCGGTTGTCTGAATGACACCGACCAGGAGCTTATTTTTTTTATTTCAGTTGTAGCTTTTGATTCTGTGTCTTCTCTTATGCAGGCTAGGTTTTCAGGGTATTGACTGCTCTTTCTAGACTTTTGACAAACCTTTAGTCTGCAGGTTTAAGGTCTGGTGCTGGCTGAAGTTTTGTCTAAGGGAAGGAGAGGGACACAGAATCAAAGGGTTTATTCAGATGGTCTATGTGTCCTAACATAGAAGTCAGACAGAACAGTCTGGTTACTGTAGTTGCCATCCCCCTGGGACAGAGTTTGGGCTGCAAGAGAAGAATGATAGGGATAAAAGTGATGCAAACAGAAGCAAGTATCTTTTATATATTGATGCGTTCAGTATCCAGCCTAGACACTAATCCCTTCTGGCAACTTTATATGCAGTCTCCCCTGACTCAAAACAGTTCTGAGGAGTCGGTGATTGTGACTGAGTAGGAGGGCTCACTGCCTGGATATCACATTTCGTAGGTCTACATGAGGGCTATTCCATGTCAAGCGGTGTCTTAGTGTGCCTCAGTCAGTGTTTCTACCCAAATCCCTAGGCTTCGGAAGTTCCCAGTACCCTGTGTCCTGAAGTCCCTTTTACCCAATAACCCTGGTGTTTATACTTTATAACCACGTTTTCATCTGTGGAGATTAAAAAAATTGTTATTAAATAATGTGGTTCGTGGAAATTGAAAAAATAAGCCATTAGAAACTTATTTGTCTAAAAAAATAATGCCACTTTGCAACGAAATGTCTGCATAAGCTGAGTAGGCAGTAATTGAGCCGGCTCAAAGTTGGCAGTCAAGCACTTGCTTCATTGAATGTGTGTTACTATCCACAATGTTCGAAGTGAATTAGCGTCATGAAACAGGTTCCTGAAAGGTCTCCAAATCACTATTCCAAGGATTGAAACCATACTTTTCCCCATTCCATTTAACCTCCAGATCATTCAAGCTTTTAAAAAACAGGTCAATTTCACATTCAGTTCATCATCCCACAACTCGTTTGGCTCATATCAGTTCAAAGACCCAGACAACACAATCTCTGTATTGTGCTCTATTATACTTATGATGAGCTGCATTATGACCATCTGCTTCTCTTTCTTTTTTTAGAAAGTTTACCATAAGTAGCATACACTCATGCTATACCACACATCTCTCTTGCCAATTTAGCTTTAAGTTTATATCCAGTGTATTCAAGCCCCACAGACTGATGAAGGTGAGATATGTAAAGCTAGGGGGTGGAAGTCTCCATCCAGAGATTTTTAAATTTTTTTAATATTAACAAACACACACATTAGTTTCTCTTGTTAGTTTTTTACAATTTTTAAAAGATGCTCAGTTACTGTTTGTTGGGGATTTTATATTTTGTGTTTGTTTTAGTTTTTTAACCTCTTTGGTATAAGAAGGGAATTTATAGCGAAATATCTACTTTATTGAATAAATTTTAAGAAGTAAAATATATTTTATCTTAAATAAATTAACATTCCTTTGATCTTACAGCTAAATTACTGATTATATATTTGCAGAGCCGACTTAAAGGATGAAAGAAAATTCTATCAAGAGTGTTACTTTTGACTTCAAAGCCTTCCTAATAAAGTCTTTTAACTACTTGTGGAAAAAAATAAGAAAAGAAAAGATAGTATCATGAGGTATATGACTTCGGTCAGAACTGCCTCATGACAGAATCGTCAGGATGGGGCCGGTCATAACTCAGGACTGAGTATCCTTGCATCCAAACAGTTGCTGTGGGGTAGATTCCAAGTCATTGAAACCTGGTGGGCAGAGCCAAACTGAACCTTGTGAGACAGGGGCTACAAGGCTCTATGAGGGTTCAAAAGCAGACCACCAGGTCTGTCTTTTGAGGTATCACCATATGGGCTCAGATGATCGTTTTAGTTACGAATTGAGCACTTAACTGTTTGTGCCACCCAGAGATGGCATGGAGGAAAATAGCTTTTCACTCTTTAGTGTCTTTCCCAAACGGAAACGGGTGCTTACTTGTGTCCTGCCTTTTCTTATATTAGTTGTGTTAGTCTGAGTACATTAGAGAAATAAATCCACAGAAACTGAAATGTATAAAAGAGAGCTTTAGATAAAGGGTAAATGCACATGGAGAAAAAATCCCAAACCAGTGCAGCCCAAGTCTACAAGTCCAACATTAGCCCATATGTCCCACACCAATCCACAATGTCCTCCTCCATCTCAACAAAGACATGCAGTGTGGGTGGCTGCAGGTGGAAAGAACTGCCCATCTGGGTTTCTGAGGTTGTTAACTCTTTACTGGAATTAAAAGCGCCTTTTGTGCGCCTGGAGCGGCTGGTGTTTGTAACCACTCAGACACGAGGGCTCCATCTCCTTGTGCAGGACTACTCGTGATTTATTATCTACCCCAATGCTGCTTCAAGGGTGGTACATGGGTCGGTGATAAACCGTGACCTGTTTAAAATCTGTCCATTTGTAGCTAGGTACAGAAAGGAAAGTCAGAGTGCAGGTCACTGCTATTTCCAAAGCCAGCAATGTCATGTAAAGGGCAAAGCGCGCAGCAGGGTGTCTAGACTAAGGACACACTGAGGATGACGAAATACACTACTGAAAACCTTATGCTAATCATGGAAACACTGTCAGGTAGTGGAGGACTAGTAAACCAAGGCAGAACCTTGCCAGAGAGAAGGCCAGATGACGAACACTTCTGGTCAGATTAAAGGGGAGGGCCAGTGACAAAGAGCCAGGTCGTTTGCAGGATGCATGGCCACGAGGGCTTCAAAGATGGGTTCAAACATCAAAAAGATATGACGGTGGTCCAGGATTGGCAAGCTTTTCCTTGTCCTGTACATTGCGGTTGCTTTGAAGCAGACCCACTGGATAGCACCTACCAACAAGACCAACCAAGGAAGAGGAAGCCTCTATGATCCCAGAAACAGACATCACTAGGACGTATCAGGAGACTTTTATAAAGGTAACCAATGTCCTGGTCCCTCATCACAGAAAGTTGGGGAAGCACCATTGTGCTGGTTTACCAGATGTTTCCCAGATGAATTACTGTCCAGCTGCCCATAGGAAGGAGAAATACCTATAGACATGACTGAAGGGAGGTTCACTCTGCTATGGGAAGGTGTTAATCTGTGCACTTTAGATGTGGAAATCCACAGACACACGTGTATAAAAGAGAGTTGTAATTAAATATTAAATGCACATCAAGAAACTACCCTAAAAGATCTTTTTATTCTCATAAGCCCACCATTATGCCAATGGCCCCCCAGAATCCACAACCATCTACAAAAGAGATAGAATGAGGCTGACTGCTAGTAAGAGCCAACTCAGAGAAAGCAAAATAATCTCATATTTGGTGGGCATCTGCATATAGATGTGGAGCATCCAAAGCTGTTTCACGTAGATAATGTGGCTTCTGCTCACATATGTCTGAGTCTACGTGAGGCTTGGAAGGAGTAGCATTTTACTGGCTAAGGCATCATCTCCCTTTACTGAATTTCAAAATCAAGCTGCTCATGAACTTGCAATGCTAAAGTGACCAATGCATGAATCATTCCGCCCTTCAATTAACACCACCTGTGCATCTCGGACATTTGGCGTGATAAGCTAACAATATGAGTGAGCATAACCTGTTGTGAAAAACAGGAAGATACAGAAATCTCCATTGTTTAATGTAACTATTGTATACGGGGACCTGCAGGATGTAAAATTTCCCATAAACATCTGATGATGGAAAATGACAATGCCCCTTGACCAAAAAAAAACAAAAACACACCATGTTGAGGCACTCTGGAAATGAAAAACGTAAATCTGGGTGAGGCAACACAGAAGGCAGCCTGTGAAATGCGGCATGTTAAGATTTCCTTCACATTCAAATAGTTGAAAATCTAAGGCATGAGCTGAGAATAGTAAAAGTGTTTGAGGCTCCATAATCGGTGCAGATAAAACACCAGAATAATTGCCTCTTCCTTAATATACTTGAATCTGCTGGAGTTACATTTGGAGGTGAGATAGGGGAAACTGTTTGAATTACAATAGTACGGAAGTAAAAGCAATTTTGCACTGTGAGAAGGTCAAGTGTTTTCATTGGAATCGGTTGTCTGAATGACACCCACCTGGAGCTTTTTTTTTTTCAGTTGTAGCTTTTGATTCTGTGTCTTCTCTTCTGCAGGCTAGGTTTCCAGGGTATTGACTGCTTTTTCTAGACTTTTGACAAACTCTTAGTCTGCAGGTTTAAGGTCTGGTGCTGGCTGCAGTTTTGTCTATGGGAGGTAGAGGGACACAGAATCAAATTGTTTTTTCAGATGGTCTATGTGTCCTAACGTAGAAGTCAGACAGAACAGTCTGGTTACTGTAGTTGCCATCCCCCTGGGACTGAGTTTTGGCTGCATGAGAAGAATGATAGGGATGAAAGTGATGCAAACAGAAGCAAGTATCTTTAATATATTGATGCCTTCAGACTCCAGCCTGGACACTGATCCTTTCTGGGGACTTTATATGCAGTCTCCCCTATCTCCAAAACAGTTCTGAGGAGTCGGTGATTGTGACTGAGTAGGAGGGCTCACTGCCTAAATATCACACGTCGTAGGTCCACATGAGGGCTATTCCAGGTCAAGCGGTGTCTTAGTGTGCCTCAATCAGTGTTTCCACCCAAATCCCTAGGCTTCGGAAGTTCCCAGTACCCTGTGTCCTGCAGTCCCTTTTACCCAATAACCCTGGTGTTTATACTTTATAACCACATTTTCATTTGTGGAGATCAAAAAAAAATTTTTGTTAAATAATGTGGTTTATGGAAATTGAAAAAATAAGCCATTAGAAACTTATTTGTGTAAAAAAATAATGCCAGTTTGCAAGGAAATGTCTGGATAAGCTGAGTAGGCAGTAATAGAGCCGGCTCAAAGTTGGCAGCCAAGCACTTGCTTCATTGAATGTGTGTCACTATCCACAGTGTTGGAAGTGAATTGGCATCATGAAACAGGTTCCAGAAAGGTCCCCAAAACACTATTCCAAGGATTGAAACCATACTTTTCCCCATTCCATTTAACCTCCAAATCATTCAAGCTTTTTAAAAAACAGGTCAATTTCACATTCAGTTCATCACCCCACATCTCAATTGGCTCATATCAGTTCAAAGACCCAGAAAACACAATCTCTGTGTTGTGCTCTACTATAGTTATGATGAGCTGCATTATGACCATCTGCTTCTCTTTCTTTTTTTAGAAAGTTTACCATAAGTTGCATGCACTCATGCTGTACCACACATCTCTCATAACAATGTAGCTTTAAGTTTATATCCAATGTATTCAAGCCCCACAGACTGATGAGGTGAGATATGTAAAGCTAGGGGGTGGGAGTCCCCCATCCAGAGATTTTTCACTTTTTTTAATATTAACAAACACACGCATTAGTTTCTCTTGTTAGTTTTTTACAATTTTTAAAAAGATGCTCAGTTACTGTTTTGTTCGGTTGTTTATATTTTGTATTTGTTTTTATTTTTTACCTCTTTTGTATAAGTAGGGAATTTATAGGGAAATATGTGCTTTATGGAATAAATTTTAAGAACTAAAATATATTTTATCTTAAATAAATTAACGTATCTTTTATCTTACAGCTAAATCACTGATTATATATTTGCAGAGCCGACTTAAAGGATGAAAGAAAATTCTATCAAGAGTGTTACTTTTGACTTCAAAGCCTTCCTAATAAAGTCTTTTAACTACCTGTGGAAAAAAATAAGAAAAGAAAAGCTAGTATCATGAGGTATTTGACTTCGGACAGAACTGCCTCATGACAGAATCGTCAGGATGGGGCCGGTCATAACTCAGGACTGAGTATCCTTGCATCCAAACAGTTGCTGTGGGGTAGATTCCAAGTCATTGAAACCTGGTGTGCAGAGCCAAACTGAACCTTGTGAGACAGGGGCTACAAGGCTCTATAAGGGTTCAAAAGCAGACCACCAGGTCTGTCTTCTGAGGTATCACCATATGGGCTCAGATGATCGTTTTAGTTACGAATTGAGCACTTAACTGTTTCTCCCACCCAGAGATGGCATGGAGGAAAATAGCTTTTCACTCTTTAGTGTCTTTCCCAAAAGGAAACGGGTGCTTACTTGTGTCCTGCCTTTTCTTATATTAGTTGTTTTAGTCTGAGTATATTAGAGAAATAAATCCACAGAAACTGAAATGTATAAAAGAGAGCTTTAGATAAAGGGTAAATGCACATGGAGAAAAAATCCCAAACCAGTGCAGCCCAAGTCTACAAGTCCAACATTAGCCCATATGTCCCACACCAATCCACAATGTCCTCCTCCATCTCAACAAAGACATGCAGTGTGGGTGGCTGCAGGTGGAAAGAACTGCCCATCTCGGTTTCTGAGGTTGTTAACTCTTTACTGGAATTAAAAGCGCCTTTTGTGCGCCTGGAGCGGCTGGTGTTTGTAACCACTCAGACACGAGGGCTCCATCTCCTTGTGCAGGACTACTCGTGATTTATTATCTACCCCAATGCTGCTTCAAGGGTGGTACATGGGTCGGTGATAAACCGTGACCTGTTTAAAATCTGTCCATTTGTAGCTAGGTACAGAAAGGAAAGTCAGAGTGCAGGTCACTGCTATTTCCAATGCCAGCAATGTCATGTAAAGGGCAAAGCGCGCAGCAGGGTGTCTAGACTAAGGACACACTGAGGATGACGAAATACACCACTGAAAACCTTATGCTAATCATGGAAACACTGTCAGGTAGTGGAGGACTAGTAAACCAAGGCAGAACCTTGCCAGAGAGAAGGCCAGATGACGAACACTTCTGGTCAGATTAAAGGGGAGGGCCAGTGACAAAGAGCCAGGTCGTTTGCAGGATGCATGGCCACGGGGGCTTCAAAGATGGGTTCAAACGTCAAAAAGATATGAGGGTGGTCCAGGATTGGCAAGCTTTTCCTTGTCCTGTACATTGCGGTTGCTTTGAAGCAGACCCACTGGATAGCACCTACCAACAAGACCAACCAAGGAAGAGGAAGCCTCTATGATCCCAGAAACAGACATCACTAGGACGTATCAGGAGACTTTTATAAAGGTAACCAATGTCCTGGTCCCTCATCACAGAAAGTTGGGGAAGCACCATTGTGCTGGTTTACCAGATGTTTCCCAGATGAATTACTGTCCAGCTGCCCATAGGAAGGAGAAATACCTATAGACATGACTGAAGGGAGGTTCACTCTGCTATGGGAAGGTGTTAATCTGTGCACTTTAGATGTGGAAATCCACAGACACACGTGTATAAAAGGGAGTTGTAATTAAATATTAAATGCACATCAAGAAACTACCCTAAAAGATCTTTTTATTCTCATAAGCCCACCATTATGCCAATGGCCCCCCAGAATCCACAACCATCTACAAAAGAGATAGAATGAGGCTGACTGCTAGTAAGAGCCAACTCAGAGAAAGCAAAATAATCTCATATTTGGTGGGCATCTGCATATAGATGTGGAGCATCCAAAGCTGTTTCACGTAGATAATGTGGCTTCTGCTCACATATGTCTGAGTCTACGTGAGGCTTGGAAGGAGTAGCATTTTACTGGCTAAGGCATCATCTCCCTTTACTGAATTTCAAAATCAAGCTGCTCATGAACTTGCAATGCTAAAGTGACCAATGCATGAATCATTCCGCCCTTCAATTAACACCACCTGTGCATCTCGGACATTTGGCGTGATAAGCTAACAATATGAGTGAGCATAACCTGTTGTGAAAAACAGGAAGATACAGAAATCTCCATTGTTTAATGTAACTATTGTATACGGGAACCTGCAGGATGTAAAATTTCCCATAAACATCTGATGATGGAAAATGACAATGCCCCTTGACCAAAAAAAAACAAAAACACACCATGTTGAGGCACTCTGGAAATGAAAAACGTAAATCTGGGTGAGGCAACACAGAAGGCAGCCTGTGAAATGCGGCATGTTAAGATTTCCTTCACATTCAAATAGTTGAAAATCTAAGGCATGAGCTGAGAATAGTAAAAGTGTTTGAGGCTCCATAATCGGTGCAGATAAAACACCAGAATAATTGCCTCTTCCTTAATATACTTGAATCTGCTGGAGTTACATTTGGAGGTGAGATAGGGGAAACTGTTTGAATTACAATAGTACGGAAGTAAAAGCAATTTTGCACTGTGAGAAGGTCAAGTGTTTTCATTGGAATCGGTTGTCTGAATGACACCCACCTGGAGCTTTTTTTTTTTCAGTTGTAGCTTTTGATTCTGTGTCTTCTCTTCTGCAGGCTAGGTTTCCAGGGTATTGACTGCTTTTTCTAGACTTTTGACAAACTCTTAGTCTGCAGGTTTAAGGTCTGGTGCTGGCTGCAGTTTTGTCTATGGGAGGTAGAGGGACACAGAATCAAATTGTTTATTCAGATGGTCTATGTGTCCTAACGTAGAAGTCAGACAGAACAGTCTGGTTACTGTAGTTGCCATCCCCCTGGGACTGAGTTTTGGCTGCATGAGAAGAATGATAGGGATGAAAGTGATGCAAACAGAAGCAAGTATCTTTAATATATTGATGCCTTCAGACTCCAGCCTGGACACTGATCCTTTCTGGGGACTTTATATGCAGTCTCCCCTATCTCCAAAACAGTTCTGAGGAGTCGGTGATTGTGACTGAGTAGGAGGGCTCACTGCCTAAATATCACACGTCGTAGGTCCACATGAGGGCTATTCCAGGTCAAGCGGTGTCTTAGTGTGCCTCAATCAGTGTTTCCACCCAAATCCCTAGGCTTCGGAAGTTCCCAGTACCCTGTGTCCTGCAGTCCCTTTTACCCAATAACCCTGGTGTTTATACTTTATAACCACATTTTCATTTGTGGAGATCAAAAAAAAATTTTTGTTAAATAATGTGGTTTATGGAAATTGAAAAAATAAGCCATTAGAAACTTATTTGTGTAAAAAAATAATGCCAGTTTGCAAGGAAATGTCTGGATAAGCTGAGTAGGCAGTAATAGAGCCGGCTCAAAGTTGGCAGCCAAGCACTTGCTTCATTGAATGTGTGTCACTATCCACAGTGTTGGAAGTGAATTGGCATCATGAAACAGGTTCCAGAAAGGTCCCCAAAACACTATTCCAAGGATTGAAACCATACTTTTCCCCATTCCATTTAACCTCCAAATCATTCAAGCTTTTTAAAAAACAGGTCAATTTCACATTCAGTTCATCACCCCACATCTCAATTGGCTCATATCAGTTCAAAGACCCAGAAAACACAATCTCTGTGTTGTGCTCTACTATAGTTATGATGAGCTGCATTATGACCATCTGCTTCTCTTTCTTTTTTTAGAAAGTTTACCATAAGTTGCATGCACTCATGCTGTACCACACATCTCTCATAACAATGTAGCTTTAAGTTTATATCCAATGTATTCAAGCCCCACAGACTGATGAGGTGAGATATGTAAAGCTAGGGGGTGGGAGTCCCCCATCCAGAGATTTTTCACTTTTTTTAATATTAACAAACACACGCATTAGTTTCTCTTGTTAGTTTTTTACAATTTTTAAAAAGATGCTCAGTTACTGTTTTGTTCGGTTGTTTATATTTTGTATTTGTTTTTATTTTTTACCTCTTTTGTATAAGTAGGGAATTTATAGGGAAATATGTGCTTTATGGAATAAATTTTAAGAACTAAAATATATTTTATCTTAAATAAATTAACGTATCTTTTATCTTACAGCTAAATCACTGATTATATATTTGCAGAGCCGACTAAAAGGATGAAAGAAAATTCTATCAAGAGTGTTACTTTTGACTTCAAAGCCTTCCTAATAAAGTCTTTTAACTACCTGTGGAAAAAAATAAGAAAAGAAAAGCTAGTATCATGAGGTATTTGACTTCGGACAGAACTGCCTCATGACAGAATCGTCAGGATGGGGCCGGTCATAACTCAGGACTGAGTATCCTTGCATCCAAACAGTTGCTGTGGGGTAGATTCCAAGTCATTGAAACCTGGTGTGCAGAGCCAAACTGAACCTTGTGAGACAGGGGCTACAAGGCTCTATGAGGGTTCAAAAGCAGACCACCAGGTCTGTCTTCTGAGGTATCACCATATGGGCTCAGATGATCGTTTTAGTTACGAATTGAGCACTTAACTGTTTCTCCCACCCAGAGATGGCATGGAGGAAAATAGCTTTTCACTCTTTAGTGTCTTTCCCAAACGGAAACGGGTGCTTACTTGTGTCCTGCCTTTTCTTATATTAGTTGTGTTAGTCTGAGTATATTAGAGAAATAAATCCACAGAAACTGAAATGTATAAAAGAGAGCTTTAGATAAAGGGTAAATGCACATGGAGAAAAAATCCCAAACCAGTGCAGCCCAAGTCTACAAGTCCAACATTAGCCCATATGTCCCACACCAATCCACAATGTCCTCCTCCATCTCAACAAAGACATGCAGTGTGGGTGGTTGCAGGTGGAAAGAACTGCCCATCTCGGTTTCTGAGGTTGTTAACTCTTTACTGGAATTAAAAGCGCCTTTTGTGCGCCTGGAGCGGCTGGTGTTTGTAACCACTCAGACACGAGGGCTCCATCTCCTTGTGCAGGACTACTCGTGATTTATTATCTACCCCAATGCTGCTTCAAGGGTGGTACATGGGTCGGTGATAAACCGTGACCTGTTTAAAATCTGTCCATTTGTAGCTAGGTACAGAAAGGAAAGTCAGAGTGCAGGTCACTGCTATTTCCAATGCCAGCAATGTCATGTAAAGGGCAAAGCGCGCAGCAGGGTGTCTAGACTAAGGACACAGTGAGGATGACGAAATACACCACTGAAAACCTTATGCTAATCATGGAAACACTGTCAGGTAGTGGAGGACTAGTAAACCAAGGCAGAACCTTGCCAGAGAGAAGGCCAGATGACGAACACTTCTGGTCAGATTAAAGGGGAGGGCCAGTGACAAAGAGCCAGGTCGTTTGCAGGATGCATGGCCACGGGGGCTTCAAAGATGGGTTCAAACGTCAAAAAGATATGAGGGTGGTCCAGGATTGGCAAGCTTTTCCTTGTCCTGTACATTGCGGTTGCTTTGAAGCAGACCCACTGGATAGCACCTACCAACAAGACCAACCAAGGAAGAGGAAGCCTCTATGATCCCAGAAACAGACATCACTAGGACGTATCAGGAGACTTTTATAAAGGTAACCAATGTCCTGGTCCCTCATCACAGAAAGTTGGGGAAGCACCATTGTGCTGGTTTACCAGATGTTTCCCAGATGAATTACTGTCCAGCTGCCCATAGGAAGGAGAAATACCTATAGACATGACTGAAGGGAGGTTCACTCTGCTATGGGAAGGTGTTAATCTGTGCACTTTAGATGTGGAAATCCACAGACACACGTGTATAAAAGGGAGTTGTAATTAAATATTAAATGCACATCAAGAAACTACCCTAAAAGATCTTTTTATTCTCATAAGCCCACCATTATGCCAATGGCCCCCCAGAATCCACAACCATCTACAAAAGAGATAGAATGAGGCTGACTGCTAGTAAGAGCCAACTCAGAGAAAGCAAAATAATCTCATATTTGGTGGGCATCTGCATATAGATGTGGAGCATCCAAAGCTGTTTCACGTAGATAATGTGGCTTCTGCTCACATATGTCTGAGTCTACGTGAGGCTTGGAAGGAGTAGCATTTTACTGGCTAAGGCATCATCTCCCTTTACTGAATTTCAAAATCAAGCTGCTCATGAACTTGCAATGCTAAAGTGACCAATGCATGAATCATTCCGCCCTTCAATTAACACCACCTGTGCATCTCGGACATTTGGCGTGATAAGCTAACAATATGAGTGAGCATAACCTGTTGTGAAAAACAGGAAGATACAGAAATCTCCATTGTTTAATGTAACTATTGTATACGGGAACCTGCAGGATGTAAAATTTCCCATAAACATCTGATGATGGAAAATGACAATGCCCCTTGACCAAAAAAAAACAAAAACACACCATGTTGAGGCACTCTGGAAATGAAAAACGTAAATCTGGGTGAGGCAACACAGAAGGCAGCCTGTGAAATGCGGCATGTTAAGATTTCCTTCACATTCAAATAGTTGAAAATCTAAGGCATGAGCTGAGAATAGTAAAAGTGTTTGAGGCTCCATAATCGGTGCAGATAAAACACCAGAATAATTGCCTCTTCCTTAATATACTTGAATCTGCTGGAGTTACATTTGGAGGTGAGATAGGGGAAACTGTTTGAATTACAATAGTACGGAAGTAAAAGCAATTTTGCACTGTGAGAAGGTCAAGTGTTTTCATTGGAATCGGTTGTCTGAATGACACCCACCTGGAGCTTTTTTTTTTTCAGTTGTAGCTTTTGATTCTGTGTCTTCTCTTCTGCAGGCTAGGTTTCCAGGGTATTGACTGCTTTTTCTAGACTTTTGACAAACTCTTAGTCTGCAGGTTTAAGGTCTGGTGCTGGCTGCAGTTTTGTCTATGGGAGGTAGAGGGACACAGAATCAAATTGTTTATTCAGATGGTCTATGTGTCCTAACGTAGAAGTCAGACAGAACAGTCTGGTTACTGTAGTTGCCATCCCCCTGGGACTGAGTTTTGGCTGCATGAGAAGAATGATAGGGATGAAAGTGATGCAAACAGAAGCAAGTATCTTTAATATATTGATGCCTTCAGACTCCAGCCTGGACACTGATCCTTTCTGGGGACTTTATATGCAGTCTCCCCTATCTCCAAAACAGTTCTGAGGAGTCGGTGATTGTGACTGAGTAGGAGGGCTCACTGCCTAAATATCACACGTCGTAGGTCCACATGAGGGCTATTCCAGGTCAAGCGGTGTCTTAGTGTGCCTCAATCAGTGTTTCCACCCAAATCCCTAGGCTTCGGAAGTTCCCAGTACCCTGTGTCCTGCAGTCCCTTTTACCCAATAACCCTGGTGTTTATACTTTATAACCACATTTTCATTTGTGGAGATCAAAAAAAATTTTTTGTTAAATAATGTGGTTTATGGAAATTGAAAAAATAAGCCATTAGAAACTTATTTGTGTAAAAAAATAATGCCAGTTTGCAAGGAAATGTCTGGATAAGCTGAGTAGGCAGTAATAGAGCCGGCTCAAAGTTGGCAGCCAAGCACTTGCTTCATTGAATGTGTGTCACTATCCACAGTGTTGGAAGTGAATTGGCATCATGAAACAGGTTCCAGAAAGGTCCCCAAAACACTATTCCAAGGATTGAAACCATACTTTTCCCCATTCCATTTAACCTCCAAATCATTCAAGCTTTTTAAAAAACAGGTCAATTTCACATTCAGTTCATCACCCCCACATCTCAATTGGCTCATATCAGTTCAAAGACCCAGAAAACACAATCTCTGTGTTGTGCTCTACTATAGTTATGATGAGCTGCATTATGACCATCTGCTTCTCTTTCTTTTTTTAGAAAGTTTACCATAAGTTGCATGCACTCATGCTGTACCACACATCTCTCATAACAATGTAGCTTTAAGTTTATATCCAATGTATTCAAGCCCCACAGACTGATGAGGTGAGATATGTAAAGCTAGGGGGTGGGAGTCCCCCATCCAGAGATTTTTCACTTTTTTTAATATTAACAAACACACGCATTAGTTTCTCTTGTTAGTTTTTTACAATTTTTAAAAAGATGCTCAGTTACTGTTTTGTTCGGTTGTTTATATTTTGTATTTGTTTTTATTTTTTACCTCTTTTGTATAAGTAGGGAATTTATAGGGAAATATGTGCTTTATGGAATAAATTTTAAGAACTAAAATATATTTTATCTTAAATAAATTAACGTATCTTTTATCTTACAGCTAAATCACTGATTATATATTTGCAGAGCCGACTTAAAGGATGAAAGAAAATTCTATCAAGAGTGTTACTTTTGACTTCAAAGCCTTCCTAATAAAGTCTTTTAACTACCTGTGGAAAAAAATAAGAAAAGAAAAGCTAGTATCATGAGGTATTTGACTTCGGACAGAACTGCCTCATGACAGAATCGTCAGGATGGGGCCGGTCATAACTCAGGACTGAGTATCCTTGCATCCAAACAGTTGCTGTGGGGTAGATTCCAAGTCATTGAAACCTGGTGTGCAGAGCCAAACTGAACCTTGTGAGACAGGGGCTACAAGGCTCTATGAGGGTTCAAAAGCAGACCACCAGGTCTGTCTTCTGAGGTATCACCATATGGGCTCAGATGATCGTTTTAGTTACGAATTGAGCACTTAACTGTTTCTCCCACCCAGAGATGGCATGGAGGAAAATAGCTTTTCACTCTTTAGTGTCTTTCCCAAACGGAAACGGGTGCTTACTTGTGTCCTGCCTTTTCTTATATTAGTTGTGTTAGTCTGAGTATATTAGAGAAATAAATCCACAGAAACTGAAATGTATAAAAGAGAGCTTTAGATAAAGGGTAAATGCACATGGAGAAAAAATCCCAAACCAGTGCAGCCCAAGTCTACAAGTCCAACATTAGCCCATATGTCCCACACCAATCCACAATGTCCTCCTCCATCTCAACAAAGACATGCAGTGTGGGTGGTTGCAGGTGGAAAGAACTGCCCATCTCGGTTTCTGAGGTTGTTAACTCTTTACTGGAATTAAAAGCGCCTTTTGTGCGCCTGGAGCGGCTGGTGTTTGTAACCACTCAGACACGAGGGCTCCATCTCCTTGTGCAGGACTACTCGTGATTTATTATCTACCCCAATGCTGCTTCAAGGGTGGTACATGGGTCGGTGATAAACCGTGACCTGTTTAAAATCTGTCCATTTGTAGCTAGGTACAGAAAGGAAAGTCAGAGTGCAGGTCACTGCTATTTCCAATGCCAGCAATGTCATGTAAAGGGCAAAGCGCGCAGCAGGGTGTCTAGACTAAGGACACAGTGAGGATGACGAAATACACCACTGAAAACCTTATGCTAATCATGGAAACACTGTCAGGTAGTGGAGGACTAGTAAACCAAGGCAGAACCTTGCCAGAGAGAAGGCCAGATGACGAACACTTCTGGTCAGATTAAAGGGGAGGGCCAGTGACAAAGAGCCAGGTCGTTTGCAGGATGCATGGCCACGGGGGCTTCAAAGATGGGTTCAAACGTCAAAAAGATATGAGGGTGGTCCAGGATTGGCAAGCTTTTCCTTGTCCTGTACATTGCGGTTGCTTTGAAGCAGACCCACTGGATAGCACCTACCAACAAGACCAACCAAGGAAGAGGAAGCCTCTATGATCCCAGAAACAGACATCACTAGGACGTATCAGGAGACTTTTATAAAGGTAACCAATGTCCTGGTCCCTCATCACAGAAAGTTGGGGAAGCACCATTGTGCTGGTTTACCAGATGTTTCCCAGATGAATTACTGTCCAGCTGCCCATAGGAAGGAGAAATACCTATAGACATGACTGAAGGGAGGTTCACTCTGCTATGGGAAGGTGTTAATCTGTGCACTTTAGATGTGGAAATCCACAGACACACGTGTATAAAAGGGAGTTGTAATTAAATATTAAATGCACATCAAGAAACTACCCTAAAAGATCTTTTTATTCTCATAAGCCCACCATTATGCCAATGGCCCCCCAGAATCCACAACCATCTACAAAAGAGATAGAATGAGGCTGACTGCTAGTAAGAGCCAACTCAGAGAAAGCAAAATAATCTCATATTTGGTGGGCATCTGCATATAGATGTGGAGCATCCAAAGCTGTTTCACGTAGATAATGTGGCTTCTGCTCACATATGTCTGAGTCTACGTGAGGCTTGGAAGGAGTAGCATTTTACTGGCTAAGGCATCATCTCCCTTTACTGAATTTCAAAATCAAGCTGCTCATGAACTTGCAATGCTAAAGTGACCAATGCATGAATCATTCCGCCCTTCAATTAACACCACCTGTGCATCTCGGACATTTGGCGTGATAAGCTAACAATATGAGTGAGCATAACCTGTTGTGAAAAACAGGAAGATACAGAAATCTCCATTGTTTAATGTAACTATTGTATACGGGGACCTGCAGGATGTAAAATTTCCCATAAACATCTGATGATGGAAAATGACAATGCCCCTTGACCAAAAAAAAACAAAAACACACCATGTTGAGGCACTCTGGAAATGAAAAACGTAAATCTGGGTGAGGCAACACAGAAGGCAGCCTGTGAAATGCGGCATGTTAAGATTTCCTTCACATTCAAATAGTTGAAAATCTAAGGCATGAGCTGAGAATAGTAAAAGTGTTTGAGGCTCCATAATCGGTGCAGATAAAACACCAGAATAATTGCCTCTTCCTTAATATACTTGAATCTGCTGGAGTTACATTTGGAGGTGAGATAGGGGAAACTGTTTGAATTACAATAGTACGGAAGTAAAAGCAATTTTACACTGTGAGAAGGTCAAGTGTTTTCATTGGAATCGGTTGTCTGAATGACACCCACCTGGAGCTTTTTTTTTTTTCAGTTGTAGCTTTTGATTCTGTGTCTTCTCTTCTGCAGGCTAGGTTTCCAGGGTATTGACTGCTTTTTCTAGACTTTTGACAAACTCTTAGTCTGCAGGTTTAAGGTCTGGTGCTGGCTGCAGTTTTGTCTATGGGAGGTAGAGGGACACAGAATCAAATTGTTTATTCAGATGGTCTATGTGTCCTAACGTAGAAGTCAGACAGAACAGTCTGGTTACTGTAGTTGCCATCCCCCTGGGACTGAGTTTTGGCTGCATGAGAAGAATGATAGGGATGAAAGTGATGCAAACAGAAGCAAGTATCTTTAATATATTGATGCCTTCAGACTCCAGCCTGGACACTGATCCTTTCTGGGGACTTTATATGCAGTCTCCCCTATCTCCAAAACAGTTCTGAGGAGTCGGTGATTGTGACTGAGTAGGAGGGCTCACTGCCTAAATATCACACGTCGTAGGTCCACATGAGGGCTATTCCAGGTCAAGCGGTGTCTTAGTGTGCCTCAATCAGTGTTTCCACCCAAATCCCTAGGCTTCGGAAGTTCCCAGTACCCTGTGTCCTGCAGTCCCTTTTACCCAATAACCCTGGTGTTTATACTTTATAACCACATTTTCATTTGTGGAGATCAAAAAAAATTTTTTGTTAAATAATGTGGTTTATGGAAATTGAAAAAATAAGCCATTAGAAACTTATTTGTGTAAAAAAATAATGCCAGTTTGCAAGGAAATGTCTGGATAAGCTGAGTAGGCAGTAATAGAGCCGGCTCAAAGTTGGCAGCCAAGCACTTGCTTCATTGAATGTGTGTCACTATCCACAGTGTTGGAAGTGAATTGGCATCATGAAACAGGTTCCAGAAAGGTCCCCAAAACACTATTCCAAGGATTGAAACCATACTTTTCCCCATTCCATTTAACCTCCAAATCATTCAAGCTTTTTAAAAAACAGGTCAATTTCACATTCAGTTCATCACCCCACATCTCAATTGGCTCATATCAGTTCAAAGACCCAGAAAACACAATCTCTGTGTTGTGCTCTACTATAGTTATGATGAGCTGCATTATGACCATCTGCTTCTCTTTCTTTTTTTAGAAAGTTTACCATAAGTTGCATGCACTCATGCTGTACCACACATCTCTCATAACAATGTAGCTTTAAGTTTATATCCAATGTATTCAAGCCCCACAGACTGATGAGGTGAGATATGTAAATCTAGGGGGTGGGAGTCCCCCATCCAGAGATTTATCACTTTTTTTAATATTAACAAACACACGCATTAGTTTCTCTTGTTAGTTTTTTACAATTTTTAAAAAGATGCTCAGTTACTGTTTTGTTCGGTTGTTTATATTTTGTATTTGTTTTTATTTTTTACCTCTTTTGTATAAGTAGGGAATTTATAGGGAAATATGTGCTTTATGGAATAAATTTTAAGAACTAAAATATATTTTATCTTAAATAAATTAACGTATCTTTTATCTTACAGCTAAATCACTGATTATATATTTGCAGAGCCGACTTAAAGGATGAAAGAAAATTCTATCAAGAGTGTTACTTTTGACTTCAAAGCCTTCCTAATAAAGTCTTTTAACTACCTGTGGAAAAAAATAAGAAAAGAAAAGCTAGTATCATGAGGTATTTGACTTCGGACAGAACTGCCTCATGACAGAATCGTCAGGATGGGGCCGGTCATAACTCAGGACTGAGTATCCTTGCATCCAAACAGTTGCTGTGGGGTAGATTCCAAGTCATTGAAACCTGGTGTGCAGAGCCAAACTGAACCTTGTGAGACAGGGGCTACAAGGCTCTATGAGGGTTCAAAAGCAGACCACCAGGTCTGTCTTCTGAGGTATCACCATATGGGCTCAGATGATCGTTTTAGTTACGAATTGAGCACTTAACTGTTTGTGCCACCCAGAGATGGCATGGAGGAAAATAGCTTTTCACTCTTTAGTGTCTTTCCCAAACGGAAACGGGTGCTTACTTGTGTCCTGCCTTTTCTTATATTAGTTGTGTTAGTCTGAGTACATTAGAGAAATAAATTAACAGAAACTGAAATGTATAAAAGAGAGCTTTAGATAAAGGGTAAATGCACATGGAGAAAAAATCCCAAACCAGTGCAGCCCAAGTCTATAAGTCCAACATTAGCCCATATGTCCCACACCAATCCACAATGTCCTCCTCCATCTCAACAAAGACATGCAGTGTGGGTGGCTGCAGGTGGAAAGAACTGCCCATCTGGGTTTCTGAGGTTGTTAACTCTTTACTGGAATTAAAAGCGCCTTTTGTGCGCCTGGAGCGGCTGGTGTTTGTAACCACTCAGACACGAGGTCTCCATCTCCTTGTGCAGGACTACTCGTGATTTATTATCTACCCCAATGCTGCTTCAAGGGTGGTACATGGGTCGGTGATAAACCGTGACCTGTTTAAAATCTGTCCATTTGTAGCTAGGTACAGAAAGGAAAGTCAGAGTGCAGGTCACTGCTATTTCCAATGCCAGCAATGTCATGTAAAGGGCAAAGCGCGCAGCAGGGTGTCTAGGCTAAGGATACACTGAGGATGACGAAATACATCGGGGAAAATTACTTGTGATAAATCAGAGCTCCTGAGAGGCTGGGTCAAAAGTCAAGGAGGGCCAGACTCCAGAGTGGGTGGCCTGGGTTCCCACCCTGGCTTTGTCAGGCGTTCACTGTATATCCTTGGCAAAGCATCTCACCTCTCTGGGTTCCACTTTCCTCAGCCATGAAACAAATCAGCCAATGAATCTAAAAACAAATAACTTCACTGCTGTTGAATCCCTTTAGACTCACAGTGACCCTATAGGACAGGGTAACACTCCCCATGTGGGTTTTAGAGACTGGTACTCTTTATAGGACTAAAACTGCGCCTTCTGCCCTCACCCCAAACTTAACATGTTTCTAATCCACACAATGTTTACAGCTTTAGGTTCTCATCCCTCTACTTCTTCCAAGAGACCGAGGAGAATGGAGTGTTCAAGCAATATCCAGGTCACATGACCGTCTTTCTCAGTTCTTAACCCGACTTTTCCTCTCCTAAGCACAACTGTCATGTTTTCATGAGCGTCCGTGGCTATGATAAAGAATACACGTTTATGGGAGGTAATCAGGGCCTGGGTCTTCCATAAACCAGTTGCCAAAGACTTTTTACAGATAGGTAATAGTAGACCCATATGTTTTACTCACCTACTGCTGCCTAGTGACTTTCAATCCCACTCAGTGTGTTATTTGCTCACACTTCTGTAATTTGAGGAAGGTTTGACCAGGGCAGCTCAACTCCGCTCCACGTGGCATTGGCCAAAGCTGCTAAGGCAGCAAGACCCGGCAAGACGGGTTTGCTTTGGTCCATAGGTCTAGGGCCTTGGTTCTTGCTGTTGCATTGGCTCCCCAGTTTTCCTTCATGTGATCGTACCATGTTCTTACCTTTAACTTCCTCACTGCAGGATGATTTTCAAGATCGATTTTTTTTGGTCAGGATAGTTGGGGTGACGGCCCATGACAAAATCCCTTAAAGGGATTAAATGGAATACACAATTTTATATGTGACTGCCGAATATCCCCCAGAGCACACAAGTTGAAGCCACAGGACATTCTCCCTGAGAGAGGTTCCTTGTAGCTTTTGATTGTCTTCTAAGTCTCTTTTCCTTTTCCACAATAATGTCTGGGTTGCTTTATCAATTGTCTTCCTTCTTTTTATGTGGCACAATCTCTGGCTGTTTAGTCCAAGCCAATGCAGTTCCTTCCCAAACTTACTGGGTTTCCCTTGCATTGGATTACATGATGCACTCCATTTTATGAAAGCCTATCCCCACATCTCTTTGAGATGGATCTCTCTCTGTTTTAGGCTGCAATTCAGCCTACTTAGGCTGTAGCACAGCCTCCTGAAGACTCTTAGAAAATCTTTTGTGTATGTACATGAGACTGTCTACAAGGCACTGCATTACATTCTTTTGTGATCTCAATACAGGGTATTATAGCTATCTTGATCTGATCCAACGCAGAAGCCATGCTTTCTTGGCAGTGCAGAGGCCATTCCTATTGTGAGACATTATTTTTTGGCAAGAAAGACTTGGGGTTGCAAAATAGGTTTATATTTAATTTCAGCAAGCCCCTTCATATTTCATATTTTTTGCTAAAAAACACAACTAAACCTCAAACAGAAGTAACTTCGTTAGCTTTTCTTTATCCTTCTGTAGTTTATTTTTATTTGTCTGTTGTCTAAATTGTTAATGACGCTGAGAGTTCAGATTCTAGATAAAGCAGAAGAATGGCACTGCCGCCCAAAATAGTTGTTCTTGGTGTTAGTTGGTGTAAATCAATTCCAGCCCATCCACTCACTTACTGCCATGGAGTCAATTCTGACTCATGGCAACGGAGTATAATTGCCCTGGTAGGTTTCTGAGACTATACATCTTTACAGTAGAAAGCCTCAGCTTTCTCTCTCAGAGCAGCTGGTAGTTTTGAACTGCTGACATTATGGCTAGCAGGACAATATGTCACCAGGGATCCTTTTCAAGACTGTGACCTTTCAGAATCAGATTGTCAGGCCTGCTTTCCTAGGAACCTATGGGTGGGTTTGAAGCATCAACCTTTTGGTTTTAATATGCAAGTGCTTAGCAAATGGGCTTTATCCTGGTTTGGAAAGCCTAAGTCACTGGTCTTTTGCCTAAAGACTGTACAGACGTGCTTTATACAATTGATGTATGTATATGTATGAACTGTGAAAAGAATTGTATCAGCCCCAATAAATTGTTAAAAAAAAAAAATTCACTTTCAATGGCCCTGGCTTGTTTCATGGGAAGGGCCAGTTCAGGGGCTCCCGGACAGATGGTGGGGTAGGATCCTTATTTAGTAGGGCCATATTGGGTGGGGGCGGCGGGGCAGTGTGTGTGTGTGTAATCTTCATCTTTACCAAATGGCCCCCCAGAGACTCAGATGAGAAACACGGGCCACAATTGTCTTCTGCCTCTCTTGTTGCTGCCTTTTGGGGATTTTCTGTCTTTTAGCAGCCCTGGAGGCCCCTCCTATCTAGGCAGGAAAAGGAGCCAATTAATAAATACACACTAAGGTGTTAGACAGTGATAACAGCTAATCGCTTCCAAGGACAATTGCTCTCAGAAAGAAAAAAAAAAGAGAGCTCATGGGGAAAAAAATCAAAAATTATTTAACTCCAGTGAATAGTGTCTCCTGGGAGATTTGTGTGTGTGGGTGTCTGAAGTCCCTCACATCAGGCTCTTCCTCTGCTTTCATGTAAATTGGACTTTAAACACATTCCCCAGGAAGGGTTTGAATGCCTCTGTGTATGGAAGCTTCTTGACAGAAGAGGGATTTTTGTCTCTTTTGGTCACTGAGAGAGTCCCAAGGCCTGGCACTTAATAAGTAAGTAGCAAGCTGGTTGAATGAATGAGTGATTGAGGTAAAGAAGCCTTCTGCAGCCATCCAGGTTGAGACTGCCCTCTCAGAAGCCTGACTCTTGTCTAAAGTGAGGTACACCTCTCCCCCTCCCCATTCATGCTTCCCCGTGGTCTGCCTGAGATTGAGCTGAAAAAATGATATTTCATACATGTCGTCCTCATTATAACATCATCCCTCAGAGCGAAGCTCTCTGACCACCCTGAAGACCTGTATTTAATGTGAGGAAAGGTGATTTAATGGAGTGGAGAGTGAAGCATAAAGCAGACAACCCTTTTAGAACAGCAGAGCAGGCTGTCCTTCCAATGGGAAAGGGGCAAAAGGGGAAAGGAAAAAAAATCGGGGTGGGGGGAAACCCTAACTCTCACTCTCCTAATAGACTGAAATTAGAAGTCCTTTTGGTCAGCTCCATCAGAAGACAAAACTGTAAGGGGGTTAATCCCACCCCCTTCCCCTCCCCGCCAGCGCATAGCTGACTTACCATGCATTTACCTTGGAGCTGATTATGCGCTGAGTTGAGGCAGACAGGGAGAATGTATTGGCATTTGGTCTCCCTTCACACATTTTGTTACAGCCAGACATCAGGGACTGAGCTGCGGGATATTAAAGGATTTGGAAGAGTTGTCAAGGAATGCGACATATTTATCAAAACCAGGGTGATATTAGAAAGCTGGGTTTCTGCTACACCTGGGTGTGTTACATGATTTAAAAAGTAATGACAATGCATCCTCTTGATGGATTTTGCACCTGGGTGAATACTGAGCAGGTCTGCTGGACCACCGTGGGTCGAGAATTCACACCTAACAACACCTTTGGTCTCGAAAGAAAACTGTGGCTGCTAGGTCACACTTGGAATCCAGGTAGGGTCTTGGTTAAGCATGACTGCTAATCAATAGGACGGCACTTGGAATTCACCAGCTATCCCAAGTGAGGAAGATTACAGTCTTGGAAACCTTCCGGGAGGTTCTTCCCTGGCCTACAGGGTTGCTCTAGTCAGAATTGACCTGACTTCCATGGCATTGAGCTGTTTTGAGTTTTGAATGGCTGAATTGGAGACTTCAGGATTGGAGGAAGACTTGAGAACAACTTGAGAAATGCAGGCGGCTCACCTTGCTTGCTGCAAGGGAAGAGGAGTAGAAGCACTTACTGATGAAGTTCAAAGATGATAGTCTTCAGTATGGATTACAACTCGAGGTTAAGAGAACAAGAATCCTCACCACTAGACCAATAAGCAACATGAGAAACAGAGAAAAGATAGAAATGGTGAAGCATTTCATCTTACTTGGACCAATCCACAACCAGCGCTCATGGAAACATCTGTCAAGAAATCACTGGATAAATTGCATTGGGAAAATTTGTCACCTTAAGAACCCAGGAGCATCTTGACCCAAGGCATGATTATTTTCATGTGGTAGCTAGAAAATGCATAAGGAAGTCCCAAGAGAAGAATTGATGCATTTGAAATACGGTCCTTGTGAGGAATATTGAATTCACCAAAGAACTTCTAGGAGAATAAACAAATCTATGTTGGAAGAACAACAGCCAGATTGATTCTTAGAAGCGAGGATGGTGACACTTGGCTTCATGTACTTTGGGTGTTATCAGGAGGGACCAGTCCCTGGAGAAGGGCAGCATCTTGGCCAAGCCAAAAGGAGGACAAACCTCCACAAGATGGGTTGACACAGTGGCTCAAATGTAGGAATGGCTGTGAGAATGGCGCAGGGAAGCGTGCTGTTTTGTTCTGCTGCACATAGAGTGGTCATGAGTTGGAGCCAAATTGACAGCTCCTGGTTACGCAATGGACTAACAGCAAGATCAACCATTCAAAATCACCAGCCACTCCTCAAGAGAAAGATGAGGCTTTTTTTACTCCCATAAAGAGTCACAGTGTCAGAAACTCACAGGGGGAATTCTACCCTGTCATATAGGGTCACTGTGAATTGGCATCGACTCTATGGACGTGAACAGCAGCAACAACAAAACACTAATGGTGGCTGGGTGCATGCGCAGACACCCATCCACTTGCACTGGGCTAAGTTAGTGGTTTCAGCAGGAAGCTTACCTCGGTGGCTTCCAGAACTCCCGTGGACTGAACCAATTTACACCAGGTCCTTCAAATATTCCTGGTACCCTTGGTATCTTTCATTTCCCGGACGTGGTTGTGTGACTTAGGCTTGATGATCATGGGGCCACATGAAGGACACCTATGTGCTCCAACCACTGCCTTCTGAGAGAGTGCTGCGGCCCATTGCCTTCAAGTCAGTCAGCTCCTGACTCATGCGGACTCCATGCGCTACAGAACACAATGCCCACTGGTCCTGTCCCATTCCTTCAGTGGGTTGTAGATTTGACCCCTTGTCACCTGGGGGGTTTTCAGCGGCTGATGTCTGGAAGGAGGTCACCAGGCCTTTCCTCCTAGTCTGACTGTAGGCTGAAACCATTGCTGAAATCTGTTCAGCATCATAGTAATATGCCAGCCTCCACTAGCAGATAGGTGGTAGCTGTAACAGGAGGCACACTGGCCAAGAATCAAACCCAAATTTCCTTCATGACTAGTGAGAATTGTGCCATGGAGCCACCATTTCCTCTCTTCTGGTTTCTAGTGTTTATGTATACAAGATCACAGTACCTTCTAACAAGCAGTAAATAAGACTGTACCACGAGTCACCTCTATTTAGCACTCCCCCCATTTTTCCACATGAATTATTCAGTGTATGACAGTTTCAATATGTCTGTCTTTTAAAAAATTGCTGGGTGAACTTAAAACAGCACAAGGAAGTGCCAGCATAGCAAAATGATACCCACCTGCTTATTTATCGTAAGAGAAGAAAAGTCTTGAATGCATTCACTCAGGTGAAAATATCATTAACAGAAAGAACTGACTAATGGTCACCAGGACCCATGGTTAATCCAGGCTTGGCCATCTGATTCCAATCCATCAGACCTAGCTATAAATCACTTATATATCTGGGTAATAAAAAGCAAATATAAATTTTCAAAAAGATTAACGTTGCATGGGATATAAAGAGACTCCATAACAACTTCAGGCATAAATATGTCTCAAGACAAACTCATTGTGTACATCTGGAATACATAATATCTCTTGCTGAAACACGTTTCCCACTAGACCCTACCCCAAGCCAGTAAAAGCCATTAAATCTACAGTAAACTGTGGATTCTACTACTCTGAAATGGGAGCTGTGTCTCTAGACCTAATTTGGGGCTGTTCATACTGAGGACTCAACAATACCCTTCTGCAGGGACAACAGTCCAGGTGAGAATCAGGAAATCTGGACGACAGGCAGGATATAGGAGCACTGAGACCTCAATATGCTTCTAGGGGAGCATGGCCCAATGGGATTCCATTTCTGCAGCCCTGGCAGGAGGAGGTTGATCAGGAAAGTAATGGTTTCTAAGGCAGTATTTCTTAAACTTTCACATGCCTGCACTTACCCAGGTTCCTGGAAATCAGGGTGGGAGGCAGATTCTGATGTTGTGGGTTCAGGGTGGGGCCTGGGATCCTGCAGTTCTAGAGGCCCTGGTACTTTTGGGCTGTTAACCAGAAGGACAGTAGTCTTAAACCACCAGCCACTCCTTGGGAGAAATATGAGGCTGTCGACTCCTGTCAAGAGTGACAGTCAGGGAAACCCACAGGGGCAGTTCTACCCTGTCCTATAGGGTCACTATGAGTCTGCCAGTCCTGGGCCACCCTCATATCTTTCTGATGTTTGAACCCATCTTTGCAGCCCCCGTGGCCATGCATCGTGCAAACGACCTGGCTCTTTGTCACTGGCCCTCCCCTTTAATCTGACCAGAAGTGTTCGTCATCTGGCCCTCTTTCTGGCAAGGTTCTGCCTTGGTTTACTAGTCCTCCACTACCTGACAATGGTTCCATGATTAGCATAAGGTTTTCAGTGGTGTATTTCATCATCCTCAGTGTGTCCTTAGTCTAGAAACCCTGCTGTGGCTTTGCCCTTTACATGACAGAGCAGTGACCTGCACCCTGACCTTCCTTTCTGTACCTAGCCACAAATGGACAGATTTTAAACAGGTCACATATTATCACCAGCTCATGTACCAACCTTGGATCAGCATTGGGGTAGATAATAAATCACGAGTAGTCCTGCACGAGGAGATGGAGCCCTCGTGGCTGAGTGGTTACAAACACCAGCCGCTCCAGGCGGACAAAAGGCACTTTTAATTCCAGTAAAGAGTTAACAACCTCAGAAACCCAGATGGGCAGTTCTTTCCACCTGCAGCCACCCACACTGCATGTCTTTGTTGAGATGGAGGAGGACATTGTGGATTGGTGTGGGACATATGGGCTAATGTTGGACTTGTAGACTTGGGCTGCACTGGTTTGGGATTTTTCTCCATGTGCATTTACCCTTTATCTAAAGCTCTCTTTTATACATTTCAGTTTCTGTGGATTTATTTCTCTAATATACTCAGACTAACCCAAGTAATATAAGAAAAGGCAGGACACAAGTAAGCACCCGTTTCCGTTTGGGAAAGACACTAAAGAGTGAAAAGCTATTTTCCTCCATGCCATCTCTGGGTGGCACAAACATTGAAGTGCTCAATTCATAACTTAAACGATCATTTGAACCCATATTGTGGTACCTCAGAAGGCAGACCTGGTGGTTTGCTTTTGAACCCTCACAGAGCCTTGCAGCCCCTATCTCACAAGGTTCAGTTTGGCTCTGCACACCAGGTTTCAATGACTTGGAATCTACCCCACAGTAACTGTTTGGATGAAAGGATACTCAGTCCTGGGTTATGACTGGCCCCATCCTGACGATTCTGTCATGAGGCAGTTCTGACCAAAGTCAAATACTTCATGATACTAGCTTTCCTTTTCTTATTTTTTTCCACAGGTAGTTAAAAGACTTTATTAGGAAGGCTTTGAAATCAAAATTAACACTCTTGATAGAATTTTCTTTCATCCTTTAAGTCAGCTCTGCAAATATATAATCAGTGATTTAGCTGTAAGATCAAAGATACGTTAATATATTTAAGATAAAATATATTTTAGTTCTTAAAATTTATTCCATAAAGTACACATTTCCCTATAAATTCCCTACTTATACAAAGGAGGTAAAAAATAAAAACAAACACAAAATATAAAATCCCCAACAAAACAGAAACTGAGCATCGTTTTAAAAATTGTAAAAAAGTAACAAGAGAAACTAATGTGTGTGCTTGTTAATATTTAAAAAAGTGAAAAATCTCTGGATGGGGGACTCCCACCCCCTAGCTTTACATATCTCACCTTCATCAGTCTGTGGGGCTTGAATACTTTGGATATAAACTTACAGCTACAATGGCATTAGAGGTGAGTGGTATAGCATGAGTGCATGCTACTTATGATAAACTTTCTAAAAACAGAAAGTGAAGCAGATGGTCATAATGCAGCTCATCATAAGTATAATACAGCACAACTCAGAGATTGTGTTTTCTGGGTCTTTGAACTGATATGAGCCAATTGAGATGTGGGATGATGAACTGAATGTGAAATTGACCTGTTTTTTAAAAGCTTGAATGATCTGTAAGGCTAAATGGAATGGGGAAAAGTATGGTTTCAATCCTTGGAATAGTGATTTCGGAACCGTTCAGGAACCTGTTTCATGACGCCAATTTACTTCCAACACTGTGGATAGTGACACACATTCAATGAAGCAAGTGCTTGACTGCCAACTTTGAGCCGGCTCTATTACTGCCTACTCAGCCTATCCAGACATTTCCTTGCAAACTGGCATTATATTTTTTAAGCCAAAGAAGTTTCTAATGGCTTATTTTTTCAATTTCCATAAACCACATTATTTAATAAAAATTTTTTTAATCTCCACAAATGAAAAGGTGGTTATAAAGTATAAACACCAGGGTTATTGGGTAAAAGGGACTGCAGGACACAGGGTACTAGGAACTTCAGAAGCCTAGGGATTTGGGTGGAAACACTGATTGAGGCACACTAAGACACCGCTTGACGTGGAATAGCCCTGATGTGGACCTACGACGTGTGATATCTAGGCAGTGAGCCCTCCTGCTCAGTCACAATCTCCGACTCCTCAGAACAGTTTTGGAGTCAGGGGAGACTGCATATAAAGTTCCCAGAAAGGATCAGTGTCTAGGCTGGAGTCTGAACGCATCAATATATTAAAGATACTTGCTTCTGTTTGCATCACTTTTATCCCTATCATTCTTCTCCTGCAGCCAAAACTCAGTCCCAGGTGGATGGAAACTACAGTAACCAGACTGTTCTGTCTGACTTCTACGTTAGGACACATAGACCATCTGAATAAACCCTTTGATTCTGTGTCCTTCTCCTTCCCATAGACAAAACTGCAGCCAGCACCAGACCTTAAACCTGCAGACTAAAGGTTTGTCAAAAGTCTAGAAAGAGCAGTCAATACCTTGAAAACCTAGCCTGCAGAAGAGAAGACACAGAATCAAAAGCTACAACTGAGAAAAAAAAAACAACAAGCTCCAGGTGGGTGTCTTTCAGACAACCGATTCCAATGAGTACACTTGAGCTTCTCACAGTGTAAAATTGCTTTTATTTCCATACTATTGTAATTCAAACAGTTTCCCATATCTCACCTCCAAATGTAACTCCAACAGATTCAAGTATATTAAGGAAGAGGCAATTATTCTGGTGTTTTATCTGCACCGATTATGGAGCCTCAAAGAGTTTTACTATTCTCAGCTCATGCCTTAGATTTTCAACTATTTTAATGTGAAGGAAATCTTAACATGCCGCATTTCATAGGCTGCCTTCAGTGTTGCCTCACCCAGATTTAAGTTTTTCATTTCTAGAGTGCCTCAACATGAGTTTTTTTTTTTTTGGGGGGGGGGGTTGGTTAAGGAGCATTATCATTTTCCATCATCAGTTGTTGATGGGAAATTTTACATCCTGCAGGTTCCCGTATACGATAATTACATTAAACAATGGAGCTTTCTGTATATTCCTGTTTTTCACAACAGGTTATGCTCACTCATATTGTTAGCTTATCACGCCAAATGTCCGAGATGCACAGGTGGTGTTAATTGAAGAGCAGAATGATTCATGTTTTGGTCACTTTAGCATTGCAAGTTCATGAGCATCTTGATTTTGAAATTCAGTAAAGGGAGATGATGCCTTAGCCAGTTAAATGCTACTCCTTCCAAGCCTCACGTACACTCAGACATATCTGAGCAGAAGCCACATTATCTACGTGAAACAGCTTTGGGTGCTCCCCAGCTATATGCAGATGCCCACCAAACATGAGATTATTTTGCTTTCTCTGACTTGGCTCTTACTAGCATTCAACCTCATTCCATCTCTTTTGTAGATGGTTGTGGATTCTGGGGGGCCTATGGCATAATGGTGGGCTTATGAGGTTAAAAAAATCTTGTAGCGAAGTTTTCTTGATGTGCATTTAATATTTATTTACAACTCTCTTTTATACACGTGTGTCTGTGGATTTCAACATTTAACTGCACAGATTAGCACATTCCCATAGCGGAGTGAACCTCCCTTCCGTCATGTCTATAGGTATTTCTCCTGCCTATGGGCAGCTGGACAGTAATTTATCTGGGGAACGTCTGGTAAACCATGACAATGGTGCTTCCCCTGCTTTCTGGGATGAAGGGCCAGGCCATTGGTTACCTTTATAGAAGTCTCCTGACACTTCCTAGTGATGTCTCTTTCTGGGATCATAGTGGCTTCCTCTTCCTCGGTTGGTCTTGTTGGTAGGTACTATCCAGTTGGTCTCCTTCAAAGCAACCTCAATGTACAGGACAAGGAAAGGCTTGCCAGTCCTGGGCCACCCTCATTTCTTTCTGATGTTTGAACCCATCGTTGCAGCTCCCTTGGCCATGCATTCTTCAAACGGCCTGGCTCTTTGTCACTGATCCTCCCCTTTAATCTGACCAAAAGTGTTCGTCATCTGGTCCTCTCTCTGACATGGTTCTGCCTAGTTTTACTAGCCCTCCACTACCTGACAGTTTATCAATGATTAGCATAAGGTTTTCAGTGGTGTATTTCGTCATCCTCCGTGTGTCCTTATTGGGGGCTCTTACAACTCTTGTTACAATCCATACACCAATTGTATCTGACATAGTCATACGTATATTGCCATCATTCTTTTCTTGACATTTACTTTCTATTGAGCCCTTGGGATCAGCTCCCCTTTTTTTCCTCCTCCCCCACCCGTGGTTCCTTGATAGATTATAGATTGTTATTATTTTCATATCTCACATCGACCATTGTCTCTTTTATCCTCAGCTTTCTGTTGCTCCTCTCCCTGCGAGGGGTGTGTGGTTATATGTCATTCATTGCTATCGGTTCCCCTTCCTCCCATCCTCTACCCCCCTTCCCCCTACCCTTTTGGTATCGCTATTCCCATTCCTGTTCCTGGGTTCCATGTGTTGTGAGTTTTATCTCTTCCTAATACCTATGCAGTCTAGTCCAGAGTGGGAAGCGGCACTGGGGTGATGATAGTGGGGGGTGAGGAGGCCTCAAGGGGTCAGAGGCAGATTGTGTGATTCATTGGTGTGATCCATGTCTCCTCAGGGGGGCCTCCACCCAGTGGGACACAGCATCTGGGAGGCTTGTGGCTTTCTCCTGAGACAGCATGGTGGCCAAGGGCCCGGGCATTGAGGGTGGGACTCTGGGCCTGGGGTGGCAGCACTTGCAGAAGCCACCCCCTCCCCCAGGCACCCACCTGGATACGGACGAGCACGTAAGACAGTTGGCTGTGAACTTTGAGGGTGGTCTCAGTGTCCCAGAGCAGGTGGGGTCTGGCCTGAGTCAGCTCCCACAGCTCCAACCTGGAAGCCCTGCCCCCAGGCGGGGATCAGCAGTTATCCCAGCATGCTCATTCCTCCCCCTCAGCTTCTGTCTGGTCAGCCCTTCAGCTTCCTGGCTGGGTTTAGAACTTGTCCTAAGCTCCCAGAGGGCCACCGTCCTGAGATCTTACTCAGCGCTTCAGGCCTTTCTGCAAACTCTCCTCCCAGGAGCCCATTATGACTAGCAGTTTACCCCTTGCTCTAACGATGCTCCAGGAGGCCTGCTTGGGAAGTGTTGGGCTGTTGCCTGGTTCAGTCCCACTAACTGCTCCTCAGGAGATAGAAGAAGTTCCCTGCTCCTGGAAAGATTTACTGGCTTGCAAACCCTCTGGAGGATCCCCATGAGTCAGCAGGTGGGGTCATTCTAAAGCCCAGCACTCCACAGGTAGCCACGTTGTGTGCCACCCAGGCATGCTGTGTGTTTGGAGGAGACTGCACACCCTTCAAAGGTAGAAGCTGCACCCCTCCATGGTTCTTGCATGCAGCAAATGCAGGGCCCCTGAGACTCCTGGCCAGCCTCTGGGCTAGGATCATGGTCAAAAGTTATCTCGCCTAAGCTCCATGTGGGCTGGAAACGCAGTAGCTTCTACTGTGACCTGGGCCAGCCTGGGGCTGTGCAGGGCATCCTCAGCCCAGCTCAACTCTTCCCAGAACGCCCCTGCAGGTGCAGGGAGCCCCTGGCTTGGGAAAGTGACCCTGCTAAGTGGGCTTTGTGACCAGGCTCCCTGATCCACCGACCCAGCTTTGCCTCCTCCACAGGCTGCAGACAACAGGGGCTGCCCTGGGTTCCCTGAACTCGGGCCCTCTCCAGAGACAGTGTGGACAGGACCTGGAGGGTGTGGAAGTGAGTTGTGCCGGGAAAGTGGATGGAGGAACGGAGGGGAGGGTAGATGCTGGGTGGGCTGAGGGGGCAGGAGATGAACTGCAGAGTTCTAGAACCAGGGCTGAGGGATGTGGGAGCTGTTGGGGCCAGCTGGTCCTTTTGTGAGTTTTAGGAGCTGCCTGAACCCCATCCACATTGACCCTCTCCAGCCCCACCTTTGGCAGATGCTGGCAGAGAAGTTCAAGGTCTTCTGGGAGAAAGGGCAGAGTGTGGGGCTGCCAGGGTTCAGGCCCTGAGGGAGCTGGCAGGTGCCCTGGAACTCGCCTCACTCAGCTCCGTGGCCCAGAGTCAAGTCCACAGGAGCTGCGTTGAGGCCACATGGGGGAGGCTGGACAAGGCAATGAAAGCCCGCACAGAGGTGGGTGCCCAGAGGGACAGGCCAGCGACAGCCAAAGGGCTCGGGACACAGGGGCCTACCCCAGATGTGTGTGCGTGTGTGTGTGTGCTCATGTGTAGGGGTGGGCATGTGGGTGGGTGCATGCATACTTCTGTGTGTATTCTCGTGTGCACATGTGTGTATGAAGGGGCATGGCTGACTCCAGCTCCCAGCATCAATCAGCCTTCCCCATCCAACCACGCTCCTTCTTGTCCCCAGTTTGGAGTCCTTCAGCGCAGGTCACTCCTTGTGGCAGGAGCACGAAGTGTGCTCTCCCAATGCTCCCTGAGCACGGGCCGCAGTTTCTTTGGGAGCACAGGCCCTGCTGGTCTTCTTGCTGACCGCCACTCTTAGAGCTCCCTGCCTCCCCTCCCCACACCCTCCTTTCTCGGGATCTGGTGTCTCAGTGCACTGAGCACCTGACTGGTCCTGCAACCGAAATCCTGGGGCTGGGTGGCTCCGGGGCCAGCCCTCTCCTCACTGACTGTTGGAGTTGCTACAGGCAGACCCCCTGACAGGCAGCCCACTCGATCCCTGAGCCGCAATCCTCATGTGCTCAGGGCTCCCCATCTTTTTGCCATCCTCCCAAAATGCGTGTCAAGACCCTTTCCTCCCTCGGGCCCTGCCTGTGGGCCCCGGGCCTCATCAGGAACCTGCTGTGATCAGAGGAAACCATCCATCTTCTAACCACCGAAGGGCAAGAAGGCATGAATGTACAGCGATGATAATAGGTAAAGGTCACGGTAAAGTCACAGAGGACAGGAAAGACAGGGGCGAGAGAATACAATACAGAGTCAGACATGTTTTATTAGGCATGCTCACTTCAGCTCCTCTTGATGGACCACGTGGAACTGGGAGAAGTGGAACCTTTGCTATCTTGGGACGTGTATAGGGACCCTGGAGACACACCTCTTCAGTAGTGACATGGGTCACAAGGTGGGCGGTATCTATCGTAAGGCCCCTGTACTTGAGCTCACCAAGGTGAGGAAAGCTAATGCCTGCATTGGGGGAAGCTACAAGGGGGGCTGGGTGTCACGGTGGGAAGAGAGGGCAAAAGGACCATATCTGCTTCTACACAGAGATACAATCAGCCATGTGCTCACATTAAGGCAGCCTAGCTGTTAACGGAGAATCCGTGGGAATGATTTTTAAAGCAGGATAATGTACTTGGACTTTACCTCTAACTTACCAAAGTAGAGGCTTTCCTACCGTGGAATACCAGCTTTCCAGATTCTCCCTGTTATAAGTTATGGAATAGAGTCTTCGTCCTATTTCCCTCCGTGTTAATGCCCCACAAATCCCCAAGCCACAGTCTTTGTTCAAAAGGAGGTGGCCCTGTTCTCAGGGAGAAAGTTGCTGGCCTTCCTTCCCGCTGTGCCCTCGATTTCCACCAGGCGGCGCTAGAGCTGTGGGGCCACATGCAGTAGCTGGTCCTGGTGGAGGGTGCTGTCCTTGGCCACGACCTGGCGTCTGTGGAGGTCCTGCAGCGCCAGCACCGCCTCCTGCAGGGGAGGGCCCCAGTCCCTCCCCACCGCAAGAACACCTCTTGGTAGGCAATGGATGGATGAGGAGCCCTCACCCCCAGCTGACCCCAGGCAGGACTGCAGCCTGCCCCTGCCCCGTCTGGGATGGGGGTGACGGGCCTGGGCTTGACCTAGGCTGGGGAACAGCCAGGATGACCTGCAGAGTCCTGGGTGGAGGAGCATTCAGCCTGCTCTCTGCCAGCTGCAGAGGGAGCTGGTGGCTGTGGACGAGGTGGTGTTTCAGATGGGGATGGAGTCCATCCAGGTACACCCTGCGGTCCTGTAGAGCCTGGCCTGGCAGCTGGCTGAGGTGCAGGAGGCCTGGGCCACCTGGACATGAAGGCCTGGGAGCAGGGCCAGCAGCTGGAGTGGGTAGCCCATGGCCACGCCTTCCTCAGGCACTGCCAGGAACTGCTGTATGTGCCACCCCACCTGGATGGGGGCTCGCTCTGTTCCATGCGGGTGGGGGCACCCAGCTCTTCCCTGCCTCCTCCCTGTTCTGCCCTCTGGCCCTGAGACCTGTTCCCATGCCCTGTCCCCTACCCAGCACTCGGGCTCAAGAGAAGCAGGCGCTAGTTTATATCCTCAGAAAGGCTAGCTGGGGCCAAGGAGACACTGGGGCAGGAGCTCTGCCTGAGAGCCCAGGCAGTGCGGCCGGCGGGGTAGCAGCTGCTGGACACCAGCCACGTCATGGCCCCAGAGGTGTGCGCGCTGAGGGCTAGGGCCAGGGTGGTGCGTGGCCAGAGCTCCCTTTCCTGCTTCTCCCTGCTCCATGGTAACCCAGCCCAGCCCCACCCAGGTGACACCCTGAGCCCCTCCCAACAGCCCTCTTCCCCCCAGCTCACAGTGTCTCCGGGAGCTGGACAGGCAGCTGCAGGAGCTCTGGACGGCCTGGGCCCTTCACCAGGAGCACTGCCAGGTGAGCCAGGACCAGGAGGAGCTGCGGGGAATGCTGGGTCAGGCCGAGGTCTGGCTGGCCTCCTGAGAGGACCTCCTGCTAGATCCTGACTGTGGGGTGAGCAGGGATCCGCCCCTTAGAGGGCCACATGCCTGGCACCAGGACTTGGAAAGGCAGCTGGCGGCCCAGGAGGAGAAGCTCACCCAGCTTCAAATGTAGGTGAGGGTGTGGAGGGCGGGACTGAGGAGGGGTCGAGGGGCCTCCACCTGCGGTGGTGTCTCCAGAGCATTGATCTGCCCTGAGGGGCACCCCTTCGGGGAAACAGCCGCAGGGTCCTGTCCTCCATGGGCAGTCTGGCTCTGTGGGGTCCATCACAGCTTCTTCTGCCCAACTGCTCCCTCCCCTCCTCCTCCTGGTTTCCCCCTCTCAGAGCTGCCCCCAGAGCAAGCCCTGTGGGACACAGAGGGTCACTATGGGTGGAAACCAATCAATAATCTCATGGGTGCAGAGCACACTCTGAGGAACACAGGGGAGGTGACACTAGCTACAGAGAATCTGAGTGGAGCGAGGGTTTGTAATCCTTGTGTAGGCTGGGGGTGGGGCTGATAGCGGGGTGGGGGGATTGATACCACAGGATCCTGTGGGACTGAAAGTGAGGACCTGGGGGTGGACGGGCAGAGGGAGTGCCCCATCCTCTGAGGTAGGAAGGTGGTCAGCTAGGGTGAGCACGGAGGAAGATGAGCAGGGGCTGCTGCAGTCACGCAAATGTCACGTAAGAATCTCACTTTAGTATAAAATGTTTGTCTCCATTGCAAAGCCACCTCTAGCAACTAGGATCCCCTCTCTCCCCATCTGGAGTTGACGAGTGAAGAAAATAAAAAACTGAAGCAAAGCAGTCCACAGGACTAACGGACCACCAACACCACAGCCCTCCATCCTTGTCCTGGAGACCAGGAGAGTTAGATGGTGCCCAGCCACCGCCTCAAACTGCTCTGGTTGAGCTCAAACTGGCAATGTGTGCACAGCTTGAAAGCCAATGGAAGTTGACTTCATGAAGAGAGGGCATTACAAGTTTGACAGGGACTGTTGGAACCCCGAGACCAGGGCCCTTCAAATCCAAAACAGAGCCCAGCTCCGGGAATCACCCTTGCCCAAGCAACAGTCGAGCTGATAAAGTGAACGCATGGCACCTGTGAGGCAAGTGCTTCCCAGAGCAAACGGGAGCATTTGCCCTCAAAGTTCAGGAGGGAGGGAGGGGCCAGGGAGGAGGCAAGAAGAGTGCTGTGTTATATTATGAGGGCTGCAAACAAAATGTGTAGAAATTGTTAACTGCTCTGCATGTTTCCACTTAAAACAAAAACCCTCTATATTAAAATTCATATATATATATGTGCATTATATGTGTGTATATATATATTAGTCAAACCCAAGGTCAGAAAAAGGCATGCCCCGGGCTGCTGCTCGTGGCAAGGTCAGTGGTGTGAAACCCATCAGAAAGACGCGGCTCGGTTGTCTGCTCCCGTAGTGACAGCCTCAGAGAGCTGCAGGGGCCGTCGTGTGCTGTCCTACAGGGCCTCGATGATAGAAATCGACTCGATGGCAATGTTTTGAGTGCTTTGAAGGTCAGAAACTGTAGACAGTGATCTATAAACGTCCTTCTCTTCTGTAAGGTGCCTGTAACACAATCAAAGGAAACAATCGGTCTGCTCTCCAGATCTTCAATGGGACCATTTCCAGGGAGCCTGGCCACACACTGCCAGGCTGTGCCTTCTCAGATCCACTGGCACTGCTAGGAAGGTTGTGGGCCCTGCAGGGGTGGAGGACTCTCCAGCCTGCTCCCCAGTAATAGAGGCACTAGATCAAGACTGGAAGAGCCCCGGCGGGGGGAGAGTGGGGAGGTTGAGGCAGTCACTGTGCCCTGCTTCTGACACTCTTCATGTAGCTGCTATGGTCACCCTTGACCTCAGAGAAGGCCAAGGGTCACCAGGGCAGAAAACACTTCCTTTTTATGGTGAGGGCCATATCGGGTCTCACTCCACTGCTAATTAGCTGTGGTCTCTAGCAAGTAACCCAGCCTCTCGGTGCACCCAGTTTCCTTAGTGCTATCTGGAGTCTCCAGAAGGGCCAGGTACAGCCAGGCTGCTTGCAGCTGGGCCAGAACCAGCAGCTGCCCTCACCGTGCCCTGAAGCCAGAAGCCCAGGACTCAAAGGCTGAGCTTTGCTGAAGGTCGTCCGACATGGCCTCTCAGCTTAAGTAAGGGGTCCCAAGCTACAGGCTGCACAAGTTGCTCCCTGGAACACGTGGCCCGTGTCCCCAATGTGGCACACGGTAAGCCAGTTCACCTCTCAGGGGTTTGGCAAAGCCGCAGCACAGCAAGGGTCTCCCTGGAAGCCCCTCCACCCCATGCCCAGCACCTCCCCCAAACTCATCCCTGCTCCAGGCTGCTGGTACTCACTGTAGGTCCTGTCACCACTGCTGGGCCCTGGGGGCAGTGCTGGGCTGCAACTCCAGCAGGCTCTCCGCTAGTGGGGCAGGCTGCCCCCTGGTGGCCACCCATCTTCACATGGGGCGGAAACATTGCAAACTTGGTTAAGAGGAGCTGAGAAGAGAGGAGAGGGGTCACAGGGGGACCTGGCTGGTGGGCTGTGAGACACCTCAGTGAGTGACTGGGCAGGGCAGGACTGGACAGCCACAGAACTTGTCCCTCTACGCAGAGAGGGGAATAGGAAGCCACAGCTGTCCTCAGTACAGACTGATGTTCCCCATCAGCCCCTTGTATATGCAGCCCCCCCTCCACCACCCGTCTTCATTCGGCTCCAGGGCACCTTCCTTGCCCCTAGCCCCTTCCTCACTAGGGTGTGCTCATAGTCCTCTCTCCTCTGGCCACCTGCTGCTGGCTGCTCAGCCAGCTCTGCAAGTCCTTGGCTTCCCTCAGGAAGCCCTGCAGTGCCAGCATCCTCTTCAAATCCTGGCCCCTGTGGTGACAGCCTGAGTCCCCCAACAGTTAGTGTGCATGTGTCCACACTCTGCAGGACAAGGGACCCAATCAAAGGGGCTGCCTGAAGGACAAGGTTCTTCATGGTCTTTGCCCAGGCTGCTCCTCTGGATTCAAGAAGCAAACCCAGGCCAGGGGGAGTTGGGGCTGGCGAGGGTGTGGCTGTGGGGAAGGGCAGGTGACTGGAGCCAGGGAGCCGAGCCCCTGCCCTGCAGGCTCTCCTCAAAGGTTTGTGGGAAGAGGAAACAGTGAAGGCCTCATCTTTTCCTGACACATGTCTACAGGCCTCCGTCACGGTTCTCTTCAAGGCAGGGGTAGTATCTAGGGGAATAAGCAACCCCAGCCAGTTTTCTGGTACCCACGGATGCAGTGACCCTCACTGTTGGGCTGCCAACTCCCGCAGTGTCTGCAGCTGCTTCCAGAGCCTCCCCTGCATCACACCCAGCTGCTCTGAGACCTCAGTTACAAGGATCTACATATAACTTCCTCCCTGGGGGATGGACAACAGAAAAGTGGGTGAAGGGAGACAAAATATGTAAGATCTGACAAATTATCCAGGGTTAATGAGTGAGGGAGGAACAGGGAGGGCGGAGAAAAATGAGGACATGATGCCAGGGCCTTAAATGGAGAGCAAATGTTTTGAGAATGATGAGGGCAATGAATGTATGGATGTGCTTTACACAACTGATGTATGTATGGATTGTGATAAGAGTTGTATGTGCCCCTAAAAATGATTTTTAAAAGTTAAATCATTTAAATTTCTTAGGACAATGCCATTTGTATTTCAAAGCAACATTCACGAAAGCTATTTTTTCACCTTCACTATTTTCTATTTAGTGTTAGATAGTGCAAAAACAATTCTTATGCCTTTTTATGAGATGTAATGAGTGTAGACATAAATTTATGCATAATTAAAAATTTGAATGAACAAAATATTTTGTAAAAGAATTTGAACTTTTGTGAAAATCATAGAAAGCATATAGCATTTTATTGAAGGGTTGGGAATTTTTTCCTCTATTTTATTCTAGTATTTGGTCTGAGGTTCTTACGGCATATTCTGATTGTTGTCATGTAAGAGAATGTACATTCCATATAAGAGAAAACTTTCCTTATAATATTTTCCTATCCATTGCTTCCTGCTGAATCTCTCATTTGTTCTTTTATCATTTTTCCTATAAAAAACCCAGGCTGCTTAATTTTATTCTTATTAATCATTTATATAAGTTAGGAAAATATTTATTATATATACATTTTTATTAAAAATCTTTTCTTGGAGACTCTTACAACTTTTGTTGCAATCCATATTGATTGCATCAGGCATTTTGTACATATGTTGCCTTCATTCATTTATAGACATTTCTTTCCTTTTCTTTTTTAAAATCATTTTATTGGGGCTCATACAACTCATCACAATCCATACATACACCAATTGTGTAAAGCACACTTATACATTCGTTGCCTTCATCATTCTCAAAATTTGCTTTCCGCTTGGGTTCCAGGAATCAGCTCATTTCCCCTTTCCCCTCTCCCACTCTCACCCTGCTCCTCTTCCCTCATGGACCCTTAATAATTTATACATTATTATTTTCTCTTATCTTTCACTGCGTGGCATCTCCCTTCACTCAATTTTCTGTTGCCCATCTCCCAGGGGGGAAGTTATATGTAGATCCTTGTGATCGGTTTCCCATTTCTACACCCACTTCCCTCCCAGTATCGCCACTCTCACCGCTGGTCCTGGGGGGGTTCATCTGTCCTGGATTCCCTGTGTTTCCAGTTCCCGTCTGTACCGCTGTGTATCTTCTTGTCTAACCAGGTTTGCAAGGTAGAATTGGGATCATGAGAGGTGGGGGGAGGAAGCGTTTAATAAGTAGAGGAAGGTTGTGAGTTTCATTATTGCTACACTGAACCCTGAGTGACTCATCTCCTTCCCACTACCCCTCTGCAAGGGATGTCCAGTTGTCTACAGGTGGGCATTGGTCCCCAGTCATGCACTCCCCTCATTCACAATGATATAATCCCCCCTCCCGCCTTTGTTACTTGAAAACTGGTCCCGTCAGCCCTTCATGATCACACATGTTGGTGTGATGCTTCCATGTGGGCTTTGTTGCTTCTGGGCCTGCTTGTTTACTTTCAAGCCTCTAAGACCCGGGACGCTATATCGCTTGATAGCCGGCCACCATCAGCCTTCTTCACCACACTTACTTATGCACACATTCATCTTCAGCCTTTATGCGGGGAAGGTGATCACACAATGATGGATTTTGTTCTTTGGTGTCTGCTACCTGATCCCTTCAACACCTCGTGCTCACTTAGGCTTGTGTGCTTCTTCTCTGTGGGCTTTGTTGCTTCCGAGCTAGATTTCAGCCTGTTTGCCTTCAAGCCTTTAAGACCCCCAGAGTTTCATTATATTGTGCAGAGAGTGGCTATGAGCCAAACTCACTCGACTGCACCCAACAACAATAACAACAGGACTTGTGCTTCTAACAACATGCTGAAGAAGACCTTAAGAGAATCTCCCCTTCGTTGAGAGCAGCGGCTCTCGACCTGTGGGTCGTGTCTACTTAGGGGGTCAAACAGCCCTTTCATGGGGTGGCCTGAATTATAGCAGTAGCAAAATTATAGCTATGATGTAGCAACAAAAATAATTTTATGGTTGGTTGGTCACGACTACATGAGGAACTGGATGAAAGGGTCGTGAGTAAGAATGTTGAAAACCACTGTCCAAGAGGAAGACTCAATTCTTGATACAGTTGAAGGGCAACAAAATAGACTCAGCCCCAATATAGATGGGATAGCACAGTGGCTGCAACAATAAACACAAGCCAAAGAAACACTACAAGGATGGCACAAGATGGGACAGTGTTTCATTATATTGACATAGACTTGCTATGAGTCAAAACCCACAAGAAAAAAAAAAACAGGACTTGTTTTTCTAACAATGTACCTAAGTAGACCTTAAGAGAATCTCCTATTAGTTTAGCACAGCGGGCCTCAAACTGAGGGTCGTGACCCCTTTTGGGGGATGAATGACCCTTTCACGGCAGTGGACCGTTCATTAAAGTGGAAAAATTAGAGTTATGATGTAGCAATGAAAATAATTTCATGATTTGGCAGTCACCACTACATGAGGAATGGTATGAAAGAGTCGTGGCATTAGGAAGGTTGAGAACCACTTCCCTAGAGGAAGACAGAATTCTTGGTAGAGTAGAAGGGCAGCAAAGGAGAGGCAGCCCCTACGAGATTGATTAGCCCAGTGGCTGCAACAATGAGCACAGGCAAATGAACAACTCTGAGCATGGCATTGGACTGGGCAGCATTTCATTATATTGTGCATAGAGTTGTTAAGAGTCAAAACCCACTCGACGGAACTTAACGACAATAACTACAGGACGTGTACTTCTAACAATATACTGAACTAGATCTTAAGAGAAACTCCTCTAAATTTAGAGCAGTGGTTCTTAACTTGTGGGTCGCGACCCCTATGGGGTTTCAGACGAGCCTCTCACAGGTGCTGCCCAATTCATAACGGTAGTGAAATCACAGTAATGGAGTAACAATGAAAAAAAATTACTGTTGGAGGATCACCACAACATTAAGAATTGTATAAAGGAGCCATGCCATTAAGAAGGTTCAGAAACACTGCCCGAGAGGAATACACAAAACGTGGTACTGCCGAAGGGCAGCAAGTGAGAGGCAGACCCTACAAGATGGAATAGCTCAGTGGCTGCAACAATGAGTGCCATCAACGAACCACTGTGACGACGGCACAGGACGGGGCAGCGTTTCATTATATTGTGCGTAGAGTTGCTGAGAGTCAAAACCCACTCGACGGCAACTAACAGCAACACAAAAAGAACTTGAGCTTCTAACAATATGCTGACGTAGATCTTAAGAGAAACTCCTCTTAGTTTAGTGCAGGGTTCTCAGCCTATGAATCACGAACCCTTTTGGGGAGTGAGTGGGTTGAATGACCCTTTCACAAGGGTTGCCTGATTCATAAGATTAGCAAAATTACAGTTATGAAATATCAGCGAAAATTTTGTATGACTGGGGGTCCACCACTATTTTGGGAACTGCATGAAAGGGTCGTGGATTTAGGAAGATTGGGAACCACTGTCCGAGAGGAAGACACAAATGTTGGTAGAGTAGAAGGGCAGCAAAGGAGAGGCAGCCCCTCCAAGTTGGAATAGCTCAGTGGCTGCAACAACCAGCGCAAGCAAAGAACCACTGTGAGGAATGCACAGGATGGGGGAGCATTTCGTTATATTTTGCATGGAGTTGCTATGAACCAAAACCCACTTGAAAGCACCTAAATACAATAACAACAGGACTTTTGCTTCTAACAATGTGCTGAAATATATCTTAAGAGACATTCTTTATAGTTTTGAGCAGAGATTCTCAACCTGTGGGTCATGACTCCATTAGGGTGATGAACTACCCGTGCACAGGGGTGGCCCAATTCATAGCAGTAGCTACATTACAGTTATGAAGTAGCAATGATGATAAATTTATGACTGGGATTGTACCCACTACATGAGGAGTGGTATAAAAGGCCTGTGGCATTAGAGGAAGTTTGAGAGCCACTGTCCTCGAGCAAGACAGAAATCTTGGCAGAGCAGAAAGGCAGCAAATGAGAGGCAGACCCCCAGATGATAGATTAGCGCAGTGGCTGCAACAATGAGTGCAGACAAGAAACCACTGTGAGGATGGCACAGGACGGGGAAGCGTTTCATTATCTTGTGCGTAGAGTTGCTGAGAATTGAAACCCACTGGGCAACACCTAACAACAATCACTGTAGGACTCATGCTTTTCACAATATGGTGCTGTAGATCCTAAGAGAAACTCCTCTTAGTTTAGAGCAGTGGTTCTCAACCTGTGGGTCGCGAGCCCTTTGGGGGGGGTGTCAAATGACCCTTTCACAGTGGAGGCCTGATTCATAACTGTAGCAAAACTAAAGTTACGAAGTAGCAATGAAAATAATTTTATGATTGGGGGTTCATCACTATATGAGGAAATGAATGAAAGGGCAGTAGAGGGGCAGCGAAAGAGAGGCAGCCCCACAAAAGTTGGATTAGCCCATGGCTGCAACAATGACAACTAGCAAAATAACCACTGTGAGGGTGGCACGAGATGGGGTCACGTTTCATTATATTGTGTATAGAGTTGCTATAAGCCAGCACACACTCAAAGGCACCAAACAATAACAACAGGACTCTGCGTCTATGAATATGCTGAAATAAACCTTAAGAGAAACTCCCCTTAGTTTAGACCAGTGGTTCTCAAACTGTGTCACAGTGCCTTTAGAAGACTAATGAACCTTTCACATGGGTGGCCTGATCCATAACAGAAGCGGAATTACAGTTATGATGTAGCAATGAAAATATTTTATGGTTGGGGAGTCACCACTACATGAGGACTGGTATGAAATAGTAGTGGCATTCAGAAAGTTGAGAACCACTATTCTTGAGGAAGACACAAATCTTGGTACGGAAGGGCAGGAAAAGAGAGGTAGTCCCTAACAAGATGGATTACCACAGTGGCCGCAACAATGAGCCCAAACAGAAGAACCACCGTGAGGATGCACAGGGCAGGACAACGTTACATTACATTGTGCATAGGGTTGGTATGAGCCAAAAGCCACTCGAAGGCAGCCAAAAACAAGAACAGGATTTGTGCTTCTAACAATATGCTGAAACATCCCTTAAAAAGAAACTCCTCTTAGTGTAGAATAGCAGTTCTCAAACTGTGGGTCGTGATGCCTTTTGGGGGTTGGGGTGGAGAAGGACTATATCACATGGTGGCCTGATTCATAACAGTAGCATAATTTTAGTTATAAAGTAACAAGGAAAGTAATTTTATGATTGGGGGGGGGGGTCACCAATACATGAGGAATGGTGTGAAAGAGTCGTGCATTAGGAAGTTTGAGAACCACTGCCCTAAAGGAAGACACAAATCTGGGTTCAGTAGAAGGTCAGCAAATGAGAGTCAGTCCCCCAAAAGATGGATTAGCACAGAGACTGCAACAATGAGTGAAAACAAAAGAAAAGTGTGAGGGTGTTAGAGGATGGAACAGTGTTTCATGATACTGTGCATAGAGTTGTTATGAGCCAACTTTGAGCCAAACCCACTCGACAGCCCCTAACAACAATAAGAACAGGACTCGTGCGTGTAATAATATACTGAGCTATACCACAGGAGAAACTCCTCTTAATTTAGAACAGCGGTTCTCAACCTGTGATTTGTGACCACTTTGGTTGGTTGAACAACCCTTTCACGGGGTGACTAGATTCATAAGACTTGCAAAATTACAGTTATGGAATAACAGTAGAAAAAAACCTTTATGCTTTGGGGACCACCACTACACATTGGGAAGTGTATGGAAAGGTCGTAGAAATAGGAAGGGTGAGAAACACTGTCCTAGAGGAAGACGCAAGTACAGTAGAAGGGCAGCAGAAGAGAGGAAGTCCCTACAAGACGGATTTGCACGGTGGCTGCAACAATGAGCACAAGCAAAGAACCACCGTGAGGATGATGCAAGACTGGGCAGGCCTTTATTATATTGTGCACAGGGTTGCTATGAGCCCAAACCCTCTCCACGGCCCGAACAACAATAACAGGAGGAATCATACATCTAACAGTATGCTCAACTAAACCTTGAGAGAAACTGCTCTTAGTTTAGAGCAGCCGTTCTCAACTTGTGAGTGGTAAATCCTTTGGGGGTGTTCGAATGACCCTCCCATAGGTGTGGCCAGATACGTAACAGTAGCAAAATTACAGTTATGAAGTAGCAACAGTATAATTTTTTGGTTGGGGGGTCATTACTAGACGAGGCACTGTATGAAAGGGTCGTGGCATTAGGATTGCTGAAAACCACAGTCCTACAGGAAGACAAAAGTCTTGATACAGTTGAAGGGCCGCAATATAGAGTCAGCCCCCAAATAGATGGAATAGCATAGTGGCTGCAGCAATGAGCTCAAGCTAAGGGAACACTGTGAGGATGGCACAAGATGGGGCAGCGTTACATTATATGGAGCATAGAGTTGCTATGAGTCAAAACCCACTCGACTGCACCTGACAACAAAACAACAGGACTTGTGTTTCTTATAATGTGCTGAAGTAGACATTAAGAGAAACTCCTATTAGTTTAGTGCAGCGGTTCTCAACTTTTGGGTCATGAGCCCTGTTGGGGGATGAATGAACCTTTCATAGTGGTCGCCCAGTCATAACAGTAGAAAAATTAGAGTTACAAAGTTGCAATGAAAATAATTTTATGCTTTGGCAGTCAGCACTATATGAGGAACGGTATGAAAATGTTGTAGCATTAGGAGGGTTGAGAACCACTGCCCTAAAGGAAGACACAAATCTTGGTAGAGTAGAAGAGCAACAAAAAATAGCAAGCCCCCCCAAATATGGCTCCAACAATGAGCACTAGCAAACAACCACTGACAGGATGGCACAGGTCTGGGAAGCATTTCATGATATTGTGCATAGAGATGCGATGAACCAAAACCCCCTCCGCGGAACTTAACAACAATAACAACAGGGCTTGTGTGTTTAACAATATGCTGAAGTAAATCTTAAGAGCAACTCTTCTTAGTTTACAGCAGGGTTCTCAACATTGGGTCGTGAACACTTTCAGGTGGGGGGTGTTTCGAAACACCCCTTCACAGTGATGGCCTGATTCATAACAGTAGCAAAAGTACAGTTATGAAATATCAATGAATATAATTATGATTGGGGTCCTCCACTACATGGGGAACTGTATGAAAGGGCCGCAGAATTAGGATGTATGAGAAACATTGTCCTAGAGGAAGACACAAATGTTGGTACAGCAGAAGGGCTGCAAAAGTCAGGCAGCCCCTACAAGATGGAATAGATGCAGCAGTGAGCGCAAGCAAAGGACCACAGTGAGGATGGCACGAGATGGGGCCGAGTTTCATTATATTGTGCATACAGTTACTATGAGCCAGCACACACTCAAAGGCACCAAACAATAATAAAAAGAACTTGGGCTTCTAAGAATATTCTGAAGTAGACTTTAAGAGAAATTCCTATTCGCTTAGACCATTGGTTCTCAAACTGTGTGTTGAGATACCTTTGAGGAGACTAACGAACCTTTCACATGGGTGGCCTGATCCATAACAGAAGCAAAATTACAATTATGATGTAGCAATGCAAATATTTTATGGTTGGATGTCACCACTACACGAGGAATGGTGTGAAGTGGTTGTGGCATTTGGAAAGTTGAGAACCACTGCTCTAGAGGAAGACACATATCTTGGTACAGAAGGGCAGGAAAAGAGAGGCAGTGCCAAACAAGATGGATTAGCACAGTGGCTGCAAAAATGAGTGTGAGCAAAAGAACCACTGTATGGAAGGCACAGGACGGGAAAGCATTTCATTACATGGTGCATAGAGTTGGTATGAGCCTAAACCCATTCGAAGGCACCAAACAACAGGATTTGTGCCTCTAACAATATGCTGAAGAAGACTTTAAAAGAAACTCTTAGTGTAGAGTAACAGTTGTCTAACTGTGGGTCACGACGTCTTAGGAGGGAACAATGAGCATTTCACATGGGTGACCTGATTCATAACAATAGCAAATTTATAGTTATGGAGTAACAAGGAAAATAATTTTATGATTGGGGGGGTCACTAGTACATGAGGAATGGTGTGAAAGAGTCATGACATTAGGAAGGTTGAGAACCACTGCCCTAGAGGGAGCCATAGATCTGGGTACAGTAGAAGGGCAGCAAAAAGAGGCAGCCCACAGCACGATGGAATACAACAGTGACTGCAACAATCCGCGCAAGCAAAAGAACCACTGGGAGGATGGCGCAGGACAGGACACCTTTCCATCATATTGTGCTTAGAGTTGTTAGGCGTCGAAAGCTACACAACAGAATCTAACAATAACTATAGGATTTGTGCTTCTGACAATAGGATGAAGTAGATATTAAGAGAAACTCCTCTTACTTTAGACCAGCGGTTTTTAACCTGTGGTTCGCGACCACTTTTGGCGATCGAATGACCCTTTCACAGGTGTGAAATGATTCATAACTGTAGGAAAATTACAGTTACGAAGTAACAATAATGTTATGATGGGGGTCACCACTACATGAGGAACTGTATGAAAGGGTCATGGCATTAGGAAATTTGACAACCAGTGCCCTAGAGGAAGACACAAGTCTTGGTACAGTAGAAAGGCCACAAAAAAGAGGCAGCTACCCAAAAGTTGGATTAGCATAGTGGCTGCAACAATGGGCACAAGCAAAAGAACCACTGTGAGGATGGCATAGGATGGGAAAGCGTTTCATTATATTGTGCATAGAGTTACTATGAGCCAAAACCCATTCGATGGTACCTAACACCAATAACAACAGAACTTGTGCATCTAACAATATGCTGAATTCTATCTTAAGAGAATCTCCTCTTAGTTTAGAGCAGGGGATCTTCACCTGTGTGTCGCGACCCCTTTGTAGATATGGAATGAAAATTTCACAGGGGTGTCATGACTCATAACAGTAACAAAATTACAGTTATGAAGCTGCAATGAAATCATTTTATGTTTGGGGGGGGTCACCACTAAATGAGAATCGGTATGAAAATATCATGGCATTAGGAAAGTTGAGAACCACTGCTCTAGAGGAAGTCCCAAATCTTGGTATGAAAGGGCAGGAAAAGAGAGGTGGTCCCCAACAAGATGCATTAGCACAGTGGCTGCAACAATGAGCGCAAGCAGAGAACCACTGTGAGGATGTCACAGGACAGGGCGGCGTTTCATTATATTGTGCGTAGAATTGCTATGAGACATACCCACTCGACGTCACCTAACAACAACAGCAAATGGACTTGAGCTTCTAACAGTATGGTGAAATAGACCTTAAGACAAACTCCTCTCAATTTAGAGCAGCAGTTCTCACCATGTGTGTCGTGACCCCTTTGGGGCTTAGACGAACCCTTTACAGGGTTGCACTATTCATAACTTGTAACAAAACGAGAGTTACGAAGTAGCAAAGAATATAATTTTATGTTTGGGGTTTACCACTACAAAGGGAACTGTATGAAAGTGTCGTGGATTTAGGAAGGTTGAGAAGCACTGTCCTAGAGGAAGGCACAGATATTGGTAGAGTAGAAGGGCAGCAAAGGAGAGGCAGCCCCTACAATTTGGAATAGCTCAGTGGCTGCAACAATGAGCGCAAGCAAAGAAGCACTGTGAGGAATGCACAGGACGGGGCAGCGTTTCAGTACATTTTACATAGAGTTGCTGTGAGCCAAAATCCACTCGACGGCACCTAACAACAACAACAACAACAGGACTTGGGCGTCTAACAATATACTGAACTACATCTTAAAGAAACACCTCTTAGTTTAGAGCAGCGGTTCTCAACCTGTGGATCGGGACCTCTTTGGGGGTTGAGCTACCCATTCACAGGGGTCGGTCTCTTCTTCATAGTAGCAAAATTACAGTTATGAAGTAGCAACGAAAATATTTTTACGAATGGATGTTCACCACAACATCAGGAACTTCATTATACTGCCAAGGAATTAGGAAGGTTGAGAACCACTGGTTTAGAGCATAGGAAATCTGATGCAATACTGCATATTTTAACACACATGAAGTTGGAAAATAAAGGAAATTGGGAGAGGACAGTAGTATCAAATTCCTATGAGTCAGAATTGCTCTATATCATAGAGTAGCTAAGACAATGGGAAGAAATGACAAAGTTAAAGAGCTGAAGAGAAAATTCCATAGGACACGTGGCAACAGCTTTATGCTCTTGTTAGACCCTCGGGGCCTCCTTATCTTTTGTTGGCTTTCTTAAGCCCATCCCCACCACTGTGAATAGTCTTCATTAAACTCTCTTTAATTAAACCTTCTGCATGGTTTGTTTTCTCCTGGAACCCTCAGAGATATCATTTAATTTTCTAGATTGCAATTCATCTCTAGCATACAGAAATCTTTCAAGAGTTTGTTTTTTGTTTTGTTTTCATCCACAATAGCATTTGCTTCCAGATTTGTTTGTCCTTGAAACATGATCAATAGTTCTTTCCTCTCCAATGAAACCCAAGTGATACGCTGCCTGACTGCCTATGAAGTTCATGTGTGGCCTACATGGAGATCCCAACCATTCCCTAGACAAGTGTTTCTCAACCTTCCGAATGCCATGATACTTTCATACAGTTCCTCAGGTTGTGTTTACCCCTATCATAAAAATTATTTCATGGCTAATTCATCACTGTAATTTTGCTACTGCGATGAACCAGGCAACCCCTGTGAAAGTGTAATTGGACCCCCAAAGGTGTTGTGACCCACTGGTTGAGATCCACTACCTTAGACCAACGTATGGCCCGAGGGCTGTATAGGGCCCCCCAAATAATCAATAGCTGCCAGCATCACACATCTCACCAACGAGAAGCATTTGTAGCCATCACCTTAGAGGTGAGTTCATTAAATATTTGACCTCTATGGCCCCATGAATGATGTTATAAATCACCACATGGTCCTTGGCAGAAAAACAGGTTTCCAGCTCCTGCTCCAGACCAAAGGTTCCCAGACGTATTCTGCCTACTGCCCTCTTTTCAGAAAAAGAAATTACTCAGGACCCCCCAGCAATGAAAGAATTTTGTACTATAGCCCACCATCCAGGATAAAATGTAGATATCTGCTTTGTAGATCTCTGGATTTTTCTGTGCCCAGTAGGTGGGTGGTGTTGCCCACTTTGGGAAACGAGACTCTAGGAAAATCAGGTGTGTTTTCACTCTCTCTGCAAGAATTTCAGTTGAGGAGCAAGATCTGTCTTGAAAGAAGTGTATCCAGATTGCTCCTTAGAGGCAAGGATGGCTAGACTTCATCTCACATCCTTGGGCATCAGGAGCTATGAGGAGCAACATCATGGAAAAGGGCATCATGCTTGGTAAAGGGGCGCCCAAAAGGGGAGGACCCTCACCAAGATGGATGGACACAGTTTCTACAACAACACACTAAAACATAACAATTGTGAAGCTGGCACAGGAGCAGGCATTGTTTCTTTTGGTTTGTATGTAGAGTCGCCACGAGTTGAAACCAACTTGACAGCATCCAACAAAACCAGATGTGGAGAAAGCATGGCCTGGTCTGTGTACACTGGCCCCACCGAGGTTCCTCATCAGTAGTGTTTGAATGGGCCAGGTGCTCTCACAAACCTCCTCTTCAATAGACAACTTAGAATGTTTGCTTTGTGCCCAGAAACCATCCTGAAATTTAAAATGACCATTTGACACTGAGTTGATTGCGATTCATGGTGAGTCATAGGACTTTCAATGGGCATAACCTTTCAGAAACAGATGGCCAGGCTTTTCTTCCAAGGTATTTCTGGGTGCGCTTGAACCTCCTCAGTTTCTGTTAATGGCCAAGTGTTTTAACCATTTGTACTCTCCAGGGATGACTCACAGCTCTATATATCCTTAAAACTTACATCTCTCCTCTCTTTGGAAAGCCATGGCAATTGTTCTGTTTCAGTAGATTTACCTTCTTTAAATATAGGAATGACATATACTTCTACCACCTCACAGAAAATGTCAGAAACTCGTAGCTCTCATTTAATAATGGCGTGGGTAATTACATATTGGGCTGCTAATCCCAAAGCCAACAGTTCAAAACCACCAGCCACTCTCAGGGAAAAACATGAAACTTTCCAATCCTATAAAGTTACAATCTCAAATACCCACAGGAGCAGTTGGACCCTGTCCTATAGGGTAGAACTCAGGTCATGGGGAGTCAGAGTGGATTCGATGGCAGTGAGTTTGGTTTGGTGTTTGGACTCCCCTCCTACCACAATAGCTCACAATTACTAAGTGCATGTTATGTACTAGTGTTCTAAGCATTGCATGTACATTCACTCATTTCATCCCACGGGTGGTGGTGTGGGTGAAGCATTAGAACTGCTAACCAGAAGGTCGGTGGTTCAAACCCACCAGCTGTTCTTCGGAATCAAGATGGGGCTGTCTGAACTTATAAAGATTTTCAGGGTCGGACGTCTGCAGGGACAGTTATTACTTTATCCTGCTGAGTTGCTATGAGTCTGAATGAACTCTAGAGAAGTGGGGTTGTGGTGACTTTTGCAACCCCTTTAAGAGGAGTGCTGGCGGGGCAATAGAGAAGCCCTTGACTATTTACCACTAGCTCAGCGAAACCCTCAGCAGCTTCCCATGAGAATGATGCGTCAATTTGCTCCAGTATCAGTCACAGCCTATGGGAACGCCTATAGAATGGTTCCACTCTGTCCTCCAGCCTCACTATGAGTTGGAATCGACTGACCCATTGGTAGTGCATCAGCATCCGTCTATAGGTGAGAACATGAATGCAAAGAGAGGTGAAGCCATCTGGCACAGGTGTAACCAGGTTACCAAGGGGGAGCTGGAATTTAAATCCCAGCAGACCAGCCTCAGAGACTACAGGCTTAGCTCTACCGTCTGCTGATATCTGGACTAAGAGTGGTTGGATTTTGCCTCCTTTTCCCTACACATCATCTCCACTGTCCCCTATCAAGCAAAATTAGCTTGAGCATTGAACAGGCACCCTCCAGCCCTGCCCGATTGGACACGCGCAGGGATGAAAAGGATGGGGAGATCACTGGGCTGTTTTAGCTGCCACCTCTACTCGCACTGCGCCAACACACCCACAACGAAGTCAGAGAAAGAATTCTTGGCCTTGTAACCACTCCTCAGCCCTGACACCTTGGAGAGAGCCAAAGCCACTCTCTTGGACACCCACTCGACTGCTACCTGGGAACTTCCCATGGAGCACTTGGGGACAAAGGAGAGGGAGCACGCCTGCAATGTAATTAACATTATGACAACTTGTTCCCCCCTTGGAGAATGACACCATTAGCTGCTTCAATTGTGCATGAAATGTAAATTACACGACTCAGAGGTATCACGTCTGAGCAGCCATGATGCTAAGTGACGAGGCTCTCCATCGAGCAGCCCCTCCCCAAGCAGCAGGAACTAAGAAACCCAAGCCCCGAGGCCGACAGCTGAGACCGAGGTCCTGTGGTCTTTGAGTGTGCCTACTTCACAGAGCCCACAAGGGAGGATCTTTCCGGGTGGCCCTGGATGCCAGGCTGGGATGTTCCAGCCACCTGCTGTCATCACCCTGGCCCTCCCATTTTCTTTAAAGGGAGTCGAACGCTGGACAGCACTCTTTCCTCTCTATCTCTCAGAAAATTAGGAAAAAGGGGTGGTGGCGGTGGTTGTGGTAATATCCATCTTGCTAAGGAGTTTTGGTGATGCTGTGGGTTAAGCATCCCGCTACTAATCACAAAGCCAGCAGTTCAAACCCACTAGCTGCTCTGAGAGGGAGAAAGTTGAGGCCATCTGACAATGGACAAATTTATAGTGTCAGAAACCCACAGAGGCAGATCCAAAATCGTCCCCCAGATTATTTCCATAGCCATTCTGCCTCCCATTCATTACTCTGTCTGGCTCAAATTACTCCGTGTTCACTCCCTGGCCAGCCCCCCACAGTTCCCTACCCCCTTTCACCACGAACTCTCTGGACACTACTCGAAATCAGCTTGAGACACTGGATCAGCCACACTTCTTTGTGGCCCATGAAAGAACTTTCCAAAACCTCATGTCACAAGCAGGTCCACTTGCTTTTAGAGAAGAGGCATAGGCGAAATTGTATGTTTCCACCTTGAGAGGGGCAAGCACCACCATGTACAATTAGTAGGTGACCACCAGTGTGTCACTTTTGTGGTCACCACACATCTCCTTTGGGGACCCATTTGCCCCTCTCCTAGCATCCTGATCCCTGGTGCCATGGCTAGACTGGGATGGGAAATCCATGGGCTCAACCAGGAACTTCCAGGTTGAATCAGAGCCACGGTCCCCTCTGCAGAGCCTCTGTGAGGACAGGGAGTTTGGAAACACAGCCTAAAGCTGCAGTAGGATAAATTTAAGAAATGATCACGCATTTACCCTAATGTCAACCGTACAAATCCCACAACCACCCTTCAAATGCCCTGCCACTGAGCAGAGCCAAAAGCAGGAAGAGCCAAAACCTACATATGGGTACAGGAAGACCTCTGGAAGGTGTCCCTGTGGGGGGCCGGGGAAGGGGGAGAGTGGAGTTGAGGAGGCTCAGGGGCTCAGGCTCAGGCTGGGAAAGAGCCAGAGTTCCTAGTTTGACTCTCTCTTTGTCTCTGTGCCTAACCACCCACCTCCCACCCAGTCCAGGAGATTCTTTGAACAAGACCCCACAGGGTCAGAGGTGAGAGCTGTCAGCTCCTGTTACTACCCTGACTTGGGAAACCTCTCTCATTCTGGAAATTCATATATTTTCTTGGGCTTTGATCAAGATCCAGGTCAAGCCTCCCCTCCCCCTTTTCTCACAGAGGCACTTGGTCAGAATGGCAAATAGCCTTCAACTGTGCCATGCACTCCGCCTCTTCATTCCATATTCCCTTCGAAACATCTGCTGCAAAAAAAAATCACAAAACAGCCCGATGGAGGGCAGGTCAGTGCTTCTTTTTCAGACTTCCCTCTCATTCTTTCTCTGGTCGCATCATCATTCCAGGTACAGCAAACCCATTACTGTCCAGTCAATTCCAACTCATGGAGGCCCTATGTAAGTTTTCCAACGTTGTCCAACATTACTGGAACAGACAGCCTCATCGTTTTCCTTGAAGCAGCTGGCGGTTTGAACTGTCAACCTTTGAGCTAGCAGTTCAACATTTACATGACATCCCTTCAGAGTGGTGAGTCATAGTCTGCAGACACCGTGGGCAAGAATCGTTGTTCTGGCTTATTTTCATAAGGTGGGATTCTAGGTAGGCAGGTGTGACGCAGGTGTAACTGGAAGTCGACTTGATGGCAACAAACAACAACACTGATGTCATTGTTTTGGGACTTGGGAACTGAGACCTCTGAAGCATGGGCTAAGTAACAGCTACTTCAAGTTTGTTAGGTACTTCATTGCTGAGCTCTGTTCTAGATACTGGGAATACAGCTAGAAGGAAGGTGGCATCTCTGTTCCTGGGGTTGAGAGATGAGAGGGGTTGGGAAACTTCCTGTCCTGTTAGTAGTGGGTGTAGACATTGTTTCTGCTGTTAGATGCCATTGAGTCAGTTCCAACCCCTAGCCACCCTATGGATAATAGAACAAAACACAACCCAGTCCTGCCCCATCCTCTCAATTGTTGTTATGTTTGAGCCCCTTGTTGCAGCCACTGTGTCAATCCATTGGCCGAAGTTCTTCCTCATTTTCACTGCCTCTCTGCTTCACCAAGCAGGACGTCCTTCCTCCTCCAGGGACTGGTCTCTCCCTAACAGTATGTCCAAGGTACGTGAGGGGAAGCCTCACCATCCTGGCTTCTAAGGAGTATTCTGGCTGTACTTCTAACCCACATTTGTTTGTTCTTTGGCAGTTCATAGTACTTTCAATATTCTTCACCAGCCTCCCAATTCAAATGCATTGATTCTTCTCTGATCTTCCTTTTCAATGTCCAACTTTCACGTGCATAGAAGGCCATCGAAAATATGACTAAGATGGCTTTAGTCAGGTGCACCTTAATGTAACATTCTTGCTCTTAAACACTTTGAAGAACACTTTTGAAAGAGGTCTCTGGTGGCAGCACACGGCCCCTTTAAGGGTGAGGAGGAGGGACGCACAGGTGGAAGTCCATGGCCCCTTTAAGGCTTGGCCTACTTGGCAGCAGCTGGAGCCTATTGAGAACATGACAGGAGGCCAGCCAGCACTTCCTATAGAGGTCAAGGGCTCAGGAGTTGAGCGAGCCAAGCTCTGAAGGCTGTGAGCCAGCCTCGGAGCCGCACTGCCTCCATGGGCCATAATGACCTAATGCGCAAGGCCTAGGACTTCAAAGACCAGGTGTGGCCTGTGCAGCCTTCCCACCTCTTCCCAGACTCCTGCCCACCAGGGAGGGCCTTGCCACCATGACCCCTGATGTGGGTCTGCAGCCCACCAGGCACCTGGCCAGCCACCAGGATCCCCGCCCTGCCCAGCTGACCCACCCAGGACCACACTCCAGACCCCCTGCCCCCACCCTGGGCCTGCTCACCACTAAGACTCTGCCCTGGGCCCGCTGCCCACCCAGGAACCTGCATCAGGGCCCTTGCCAACCCTGGGTCCAGTCCAGGCCGGGCACACACCTGGGATCCCTGTTCCAGGTCCCTGCCCACCTGGGTCTGGGCCTGCCACAAAGACCCTGCCCGAGGCCCTCTGCCAACCCAGGAAACACACCCTGCCCAGCTAGCCCCTGGCTCATCTGGGCACTGCCCCAGGCCCCCTGCCTGCCCAAGATCTTGTGTTAGCCTGACTGGCCATGGAGGATGGAGAGGAAGAGGGACCCTGCCCAGGCCCCTGCACCCCATCCCACTTGGGAAGCCCTGGGTTGGTCCAGCCCCAAAGGCGGCTCCCCTCCCCCAGGCCCACATACCCAGAACTCCATTGGGCCCACTGCTTCCCTGAGGCCTCCCCATCAAGGGCTTGGGATATGTAACCCCAGCCTGGGATGGGCTCCTAGCTTGCTAGAGCCCCATGCCACTCTCCTTAAGCCCCAACTATTTAAGATCCCTAGAAAGTGCCTGTGGGGGCCCTTGTTGCGTATCACTCTGGCTGTAAGGGGCTAGGCTGTAGCTCTTGAAACTTGTCTTCTCCATTCTGAACCTTTAGGACATTGGTCCTTCCACAGGGCAGTTCTACAGAAGTGGCAGGGAACTACATTCCCGAGTGGAGTTGGCCAGGTTTGAGTGGGGGGTGCCCTGGCAGGGACCCCAACTTGGGAGAACAGCCCATCTCCCCTTTCTCTTTCCCAGCTGCAAAAAAAGAAAGAGATCTCAAACAGCAGATTTACCCAATAAAATACATCCCTTGAGTTCTTGACCGGGGCTCGCATGATCATTTATTGTGGACTCCAGAAAGAAGATAGCCCTGATCACTTCAGCCTTTTCTCCATTTATCATGATGATGTTGTAGATGACAGGGTCATAATTACATATAAATATGTCCCTGGGACCCAGCTCCTGGGGAGTCCCAAACAACTTGATGTAAAGAAAATAAGAGAGAGAAAACAAGCACTCTGAGCTCTTGGTTGGAAGGACAGTCCTTTGTGAATAGAGGGCTGCAAGGATATTGGAGTTCCTGAAGGGGGGCAAACAGTTCCACACACAACTATTTACCAAATCATTTGCCGTTGGAACCCACCCAGGGACACCATGGAGGAAAGGCCTGGCAACCTGCTTAAAGCCTATAGTCTTGAATGTCCTATGCAATGCACACATGGGGGCACCATGAGTCAGCATCAACTCTCTCATGCGGGTTTTGGTTTGGGGCGAGGAGCTATTAGAAGCAGTGGGGTATAATGTTGAATCCCAAAAAAGGAAGGATTTGGTCACCATTAAAGTGACTTCTGACCAAATTACTAACAATCATAGGGACTTTTGTGGGAGAAAGATTAGGAGTTCTAATGCTGTAAATATTTCGTGTCAAAAACCCACAGACAGTTCTACCCTGTCCTATACAGTCGCTGACTTGCTGTCAACTGGATGGCACTAAGATAGCACCTATCTGCTGAAAGGTTGCCATGCGACAGGACTTGTGCCAAGTCCACTATGGTTATGCCTATGATCTTTGTGGGAGACAAAGCCCTGCTTATGTTTAATGTCTCTGTTGTCAGATCGCTCCATTGTCCAGACCTGGCTCTATGTCCTTCTAGCTCCATGACCTGGGACAAATCATTGAATCCCCTTTGCGCTGCTGTGTGTAGAAGGGAAGTGAAACATAGTGCTTAGGTTGTGTGTTCGAGGTTGAGTTTGATGCATCAATAGATAAAAAGACCTTGTTGTTGTTGTTAGTCTCCAGTAAGTCAAATTTGACTCCTTTTGACCGTAGGTCTAATAGGAAAAATCACTGCCAGATCCTATGCCATCTTCCTGCCCATCGGCAGGTTTGAGGTCATTGTTGCGGTTATGGTGCCCGTCCATGTCATGAAGAGTTTCCCCAGATCCACATGATGTCCTCTTCTCGCAACTGGTCTTTCCTAGCGACATGACCAAAATCAGCATGACAACATTTTGCCATTCTCTCTTCTAAGAAGAATCTGTGAAGATTGTCCTGGCTCAATTTCCTCCAGGACTGATTTGCTCGTTCTCCTGGCCACACACAGTATACTCCACACACGGTCTTTGCCATCACTGCCATTCAAATGCCTCAATCCTTCTGAGAATCCTGATCCTCACTGTTGTCACCATTAGAAACTCCATTTCTCGCAGCTTGCTTCAGATCTGCTGAAGTGGAATCTGAGTTTCTGTTAGGCCCCAAGGGCATTGTATCTGTGTGCCTGCTAGAAGCACGGCTGGGGAACAATGTCTGGCCCATAGTAAGTGCTGTATAATTATTGGTTGTGATCAGTGTCATTATTTATTACTCCATCTAATCTTTCCAGCACACTCACAGGTCAGGAAACCAAGATTCTGAGCCTGTCAGTGCCTTTGCTGAGGCTACCCCTCAGGAGAGGGCAGGGGCTCCATGCAAATCGAATATAGGATCAGGCCAACATTTGGATCACTCTGAATGGAGACACAGTCAATGCTCATTAACCAGTCACTCCCCATTGCTTTCGTCACCCAATCCTTATCAACCGTGACTCTGCTTGCTGTCTATGGATTTCCCTATGGATTCTGCATATTTTATATCAATCTCATTATGGTCTGACTTGTTTCACTCAGCAGAAGGTGTTCAAGGTCCCTGCATGGTGTAGCATGTTCCAAAACAGCATTCCTTTTTAAAGGCTGAATAATATTCCATTGTATGACTTAGATATTGTTTGGTTTATCCATTCTTCGGGCCCCAGGCACTTTGGTAATAGTCACCTTTCAGCTATTGTGGGTAGTGCTGCAGTGAACTTGTATACCACTATCTCTTTGAGTCTCTGTTTGTTATTCTTTGAGGTATATGCTTAGATGTAGAATTGTGAGGTGGTCAAGGATTTCCTCTTCCTTGGATCCATGATCAACGCTCATGCAAGCAGCAGTCAAGAGCTTAAAAAATGCATTGCATTGTATTGGCTAAATATTCACAAGACCTCTTTAGAGTATTGAAAAGCAGGGATGTTATTTTGAGAACTAAGGTGCATCTGACACAAGCCATAGTATGTTCAAACACTTCCTATGCATGTAAAATTTGGAGATTAAATAAGGCAGGCCAAAGAAGAATCGATGCATTTGAATTACGGTGCTAGGAAAAAAGAACCATAGAAAGTACTATGGACTACCAGAAGCACCAATAAAAACTTGTCTTGGAAGAAGCACAGGCCAAATGCTCCTTAGAAGTAAGGATGGCCAGATTTTGTCACCCTTTGGACATGTACTTTCAACATGTTGTCAGGAGAGACCAGGCCCAGGAATAGGACATCATGCTTGGTAAAGTGGAAGGGCAATGGAAAAGAGGAAGTCTCTCATGAGCTGGATGGACATGGGGGCTGCAGTAATGGGCTCAAACATAAGAACAATTGTGATGATGGTACCGGGTGGCATTGTGTTCTGTTTGACATAGGGTTGTTATGAGTGGGAACCAACAGGACCGACCCTAACAACAATAGTAAATCTCTGACTTGTTAAGAAGAAACAAGCATTTTTCATTTCCTCTATGAGCCAGGCACTGAGAAGACCCTGAAGGTCCAGATAGAAACAGCACTTGGCCCCTACCCATGATGGGTTCCCAGTCTAGGGGTGAGGCAGCAGATCTCCACTTTTGGATGAGACCTATGCAGCCCCCTTGGGGTTCTAGTGTGTGCTGGAGAGACTCAAGTTAACTTTGCCTTTCTCTATACCCGCCTTTAGGGAAGTGGAAGAACTTTGGAATAAAGCATCCCCCGAGATTTCTGTTGCACAATTAGACAAAAGGAAACCAATGGTGGCTAAAGAGAGCGAACAGAGAATCCGGAGCTGTGTCCGGGTCCTTGGCCATGCAGCTATCAATCAGCACAGTTGAGTTCAGGAATCAGGAAGCGAAGATCCTCAATATCTGGATCCAGTAGGTATAGAAGGCATAGCTTCAAAGATAAAGAAGGATAAACCCTCTTTCGCTTTCAGGAGGAACTCACCCAGGGAGAACTCATTCAGGTGGGACTGCACTAAAGCCTTAGAACTGGGAGGGTCCATAGGAGCGTGTTTACTGCCAGAATGGTGGCTTCCCATTCAAGAGCTTCTATCATATTCCAGCTCATGAATGGTCCTCCGTGTGCCTTGGTTCTTTTGCTGTGACTTCTGTGGCATCACTTGAACTCTCCATCCCCTCCAGCCAGGAGCAGTGGCAGGAAAAATCTATTAGGGAGAAGTGAGAGAGTGAGCTAGGAGATATTCCGTACACAGATTGCAGTCTCCTTCAGCAAAGGCCCTGTGGGGTGCGGACTTAACTTTTCTGATTCTCTCCTGTTAGAAGTCAACACGGAGCTAAAGAAGCATGAATGGAAGAAAGCAGGATGATGAGCTGACAGCTTTTCCATAAGGAAATAATAGCCAGAAGGGCTCCAAGTTGGGATGAGGGGATGGTGGGGAGGGGAACACATGTGCTGCTACCAAGAGGAGAGTGAGGAGCAAGAGACCAGTAGAGGCTAGTCTCAAAGCCATCTCCAATAACATTTCCCCAACAGGCTGTTTTCCTCTCTCCACTCTAAACACGTCAGCCTTCACCTCCACCAAGCACCGAAACCCCCAATGCAGCCTTTATCTGCCCATTCCTCCCACCAATTGGTCCAGGTTGCTATGGGAACTATGGGAGTTGAGAACTGCTGCTCTAAAGTTAAAGGACTTTCTCTTAAGTCCTACTTCACCATATTGTTAGAAGCACAAGTCCTGTAGTTATTTTTGTTGAGTGCTGTCAAGTGGGTTTCTGGTCACAGCAACTCTATGCACAATATAATTAAATGCTGCTCAGTCCAATGCCATACTCAGAGTTGTTCATTTGCCTGTGCTCATTGTTGCAGCCACTGGGCTAATCAATCTTGTAGGGGCTGCCTCTCCTTTGCTGCCCTTCTACTCTACCAAGAATTCTGTCTTCCTCTAGGGAAGTGGTTCTCAACCTTCCTAATGCCACGACCCTTTCATACCATTCCTCATGTAGGGGTGACTGCCAAATCATGAAATTATTTTCATTGCTACATCATAACTCTAATTTTTCCACTTTAATGAACAGTCCACAGCCGTGAAAGGGTCATTCATCCCCCAAAAGGGGTCACGACCCTCAGTTTGAGGCCCGCTGCGCTAAACTAAAAGGAGATTCTCTTAAGGTCTACTTAGGTACATTGTTAGAAAAACAAGTCCTGTTTTTTCTCTTGTGGGTTTTGACTCATAACAAGTCTATGTCAATATAATGAAACACTGTCCCGTCTTGTGCCATCCTTGCAGTGTTTCTTTGGCTTGTGTTTATTGTTGCAGCCACTGTGCTATCCCATCTATATTGGGGCTGAGTCTATTTTGTTGCCCTTCAACTGTATCAAGAATTGAGTCTTCCTCTTGAACAGTGGTTTTCAACATTCTTACTCACGACCCTTTCATCCAGTTCCTCATGTAGTCGTGACCAACCAACCATAAAATTATTTTTGTTGCTACATCATAGCTGTAATTTTGCTACCCCTATAATTCAGGCCACCCCATGAAAGGGCTGTTGACCCCCTAAGTAGACACGACCCACAGGTCGAGAGCCGCTGCTCTAAACGAAGGGGAGATTCTCTTAAGGTCTTCTTCAGCATATTGTTAGAAGCACAAGTCCTGTTGTTATTGTTGTTGGGTGCAGTCGAGTGGGTTTGGCTCATAGCCACTCTCTGCACAATATAATGAAACTCTGGGGGTCTTAAAGGCTTGAAGGCAAACAGGCTGAAATCTAGCTCGGAAGCAACAAAGCCCACAGAGAAGAAGCACACAGCCTAAGTGAGCACGAGGTGTTGAAGGGACCAGGTAGCAGACACCAAAGAACAAAAACCATCATTGTGTGATCACCTTCCCCACAAAAACATTGAAGATGAATGTGTGCATAAGTAAGTGTGGTAAAGAAGGCGATGGTGCCCGGCTATCAAGCGATATATCGTCCCGGGCCTTAGAGGCTTGAAAGTAAACAAGCTGGCGCAGAAGCAACAAAGCCCACATGGAAGCATCACACCAACATGTGTGATCATGAAGGGCTGAGTGGACCAATTATCAAGCAACAAAGGCGGGAGGGGGGATTATATCATCCTGAATGAGGGGAGTGCATGACGGGGGACCAATGCCCACCTGTAGACAACTGGACATCACTTACGGAGGGGTAGTGGGAAGATGAGTCATTCAGGGTTCAGTGTAGCAATAATGAAACTCACAACCTTCCTCTACTTATTAAACGCTTCCTCCCCCCACCTCTCATGATCCCAATTTTACCTTGCAAACCTGGTTAGACCAGAAGATACACAGCGGTACAGACGGGAACTGTAAACACAGGGAATCCAGGACAGATGAATCCCCCAGGACAAGCGGTGAGAGTGGCGATACTGGGAGGGAAGTGGGTGTAGAAATGGGAAACCGATCACAAGGATCTACATATAACTTCCCCCCTGGGAGATGGGAAACAGAATATTGGGTGAAGGGAGACGCCGCGCAGTGTAAGATAAGAGAAAATAATAATGTATAAATTATTAAGGGTCCATGAGGGAAGAGGAGCAGGGTGAGAGTGGGAGAGGGGAAAGGGGAAATGAGCTGATTCCAGGAACCCAAGCGGAAAGCAAATTTTGAGAATGATGAAGGCAACGAATGTATAAGTGTGCTTTACACAATTGGTGTATGTATGGATTGTGATGAGGTGTATGAGCCCCAATAAAATGATTTTAAAAAAGAAAAGGAAAGAAATGTCTATAAATGAATGAAGGCAACATATGTACAAAATGCCTGATGCAATCAATATGGATTGCAACAAAAGTTGTAAGAGTCTCCAAGAAAAGATTTTTAAGAAAAATGTATATATAATAAATAGTTTCCTAACTTATATAAATGATTAATAAGAATAAAATTAAGCAGCCTGGGTTTTTTATAGGAAAAAATGATAAAAGAACAAATGAGAGATTCAGCAGGAAGCAATGGATAGGAAAATATTATAAGGAAAGTTTTCTCTTATATGGAATGTACATTCTCTTACATGACAACAATCAGAATATGCGGTAAGAACCTCAGACCAAATACTAGAATAAAATAGAGGAAAAAATTCCCAAACCTTCAATAAAATGCTATATGCTTTCTATGATTTTCACAAAAGTTCAAATTCTTTAACAAAATATTTTGTTCATTCAAATTTTTAATTATGCATAAATTTACGTCTACTTGCATTACATCTCATAAAAAGGCATAAGAATTGTTTTTGCTCTATCTAAAACTAAATAGAAGATAGTGAAGGTGAAAAAATAGCTTTCGTGAATGTTGCTTTGAAATACAAATGGCATTGTCCTAAGAAATTTAAATGATTTAATTTTTTTAAATCATTTTTTTAGGGGCACATACAACTCTTATCACAATCCATACATACATCAGTTGTGTAAAGCACATCTGTACATTCATTCCCCTTTTCATTCTCAAAACATTTGCTCTCCACTTAAGGCCCTGGCATCATGTCCTCATTTTTCTCCGCCCTCCCTGTTCCCCCCTCACTGATGAACCCTTGATAATTTGTCAGCTCTTACATATTTTGTCTCCCTTCACCCACTTTTCTGTTGTCCATCCCCCAGGGAGGAAGTTATATGTAGATCCTTGTAACTGAGGTCTCAGAGCAGCTGGGTGTGATGCAGGGGAGGCTCTGGAAGCAGCTGCAGACAATGCGGGAGTTGGCAGCCCAACAGTGAGGGTCACTGCATCCGTGGGTACCAGAAAACTGGCTGGGGTTGCTTATTCCCCTAGATGCTACCCCTGCCTTGATGAGAACCGTGACAGAGGCCTGTAGACATGTGTCAGGAAAAGATGAGGCCTTCACTGTTTCCTCTTCCCACAAACCTTTGAGGAGAGCCTGCAGGGCAGGGGCTCGGCTCCCTGACTCCAGGCACCTGCCCTTCCCCACAGCCACACCCTCGCCAGCCCCAACTCCCCCTGGCCTGTGTTTGCTTCTTGAATCCAGAGGAGCAGCCTGGGCAAAGACCATGAAGAACCTTGTCCTTCAGGCAGCCCCTTTGATTGGGTCCCTTGTCCTGCAGAGTGTGGACACATGCACACTAACTGTTGGGGGACTCAGGCTGTCACCACAGGGGCCAGGATCTGAAGAGGATGCTGGCACTGCAGGGCTTCCTGAGGGAAGCCGAGGACTTGCAGAGCTGGCTGAGCAGCCAGCAGCAGGTGGCCAGAGGAGAGAGGACTATGAGCACACCCTAGTGAGGAAGGGGCTAGGGGCAAGGAAGGTGCCCTGGAGTCGAATGAAGACGGGTGGTGGAGGGGGGGCTGCATGCACAATGGGCTGATGGGGAACATCAGTCTGGACTGAGGACAGCTGTGGTTTCCTATTCCCCTCTCTGCGTAGAGGGGCAAGTTCTGTGGCTGCCCAGTCACTCACTAAGGTGTCTCACAGCCCACCAGCCAGGTCCCCCTGTGACCCCTCTCCTCTCTTCTCAGCTCCTCTTAACCAAGTTTGCAATGTTTCTGCACCAAGTGAAGATGGGTGGCCACCAGGGGGCAGCCTGCCCCACTAGCAGAGAGCCTGCTGGTGTGGTGGCTCAGCACTGCCCCCATGGCCCAGCAGTGGTGACAGGACCTACAGTAAGTACCAGCAGGGGAGCCTGGAGCAGGGGTGAGTTTGGGAGAGGTTCTGGGCATGGGGTGGAGGGGCTTTCAGGGAGACCCTTGCTGTGCTGCTGCTCTGCCAAACCCCTGAGAGGTGAACTGGCTTTCTGTGTGCCCACATTGGGGGCCCAGGCCACGTGTTTCAGGGAGCAACTTGTGCAGCCTGTAGCTTGGGACCCCTTACTTAAGCTGAGAGGCCATGTCGGACGACCTTCAGCAAAGCTCAGCCTAAGAAGAAAAAGAGCCTTTGTGGCCTAGTGGCTACAAGTTGGGCTGCTAATTGCTATATCAGCAGTTTGAAACTACCTGCTGCTTTGTGGGAGAAAGATAAGGCATTCTGCTCCCATAAAGAGTTCGAGTATCAGACATTGAAAGAGCAGTTTCACGCTGCCCTATAAGTTGACTGTGAGTCAGCATGGATTCGATGGCAGTGAGTTTTCTAAGAGTAAGAAGTATCTAGGGGTGTAAACAGTCAATGAGCTCTGCTATTAAGGGAAAAGTTGTCGTTCCCATCCCACTTAGAGGAGCTGTGGAAGAGAAGCCTGGCAATCTTCTTCAGAATCCTCGGCCATTGAAAAGTTTATAGAATGTATTGACCTTGGTTGTTAAATAGATCCAGGTATATGGTGGAGCATATAGGGACCAATGTCATAAAACGGGGTGGGGGTGGAAAAAAATCTCTGAGACATGCAAAAACTGTGAGGGAATGAGTTGTTGAGGCTGGGGGATCAGGACCATCGTCTCTGGGATTTTCAAAGTTCCTGAGCAATCAGGAAAGGGGCAAGAGTTGGTCTCTCCCCATCCAGAGGACAGCAGAAGAGGAGAACTGATTGGGCACAATGAATCAATGACTAGTGACTCAAGCAACGATCACCCTCCACCACTGGAGACCAGAAGAACTAGATGGTGCCTAGCTCCCACTATCGACTGCTATGAAAGAGATCACATTAGAGGGGCTTGATTAGAGTAGAAGGGAAATGTGGGGCAAAACTCAAAATCATGATAAAACACCAAGCTTACTGTTTGGATAAAGGCTGGTGAAATTGCAAGACTATGGTGCTTAGTTACCCTGCAGGTCTGGAACTGAACTCATCATGGCTCGATATTCAACCAAACAATAGACAGTTCTACAATGGGAACAATGACATTAGAGACATACAAATACCGTAGAATAATAGATCACATGAGATCAAAAGACAGCATTCCCCCAAAAACGAAGTTCAAAAAAGTTGTGAATGAAGGAAGCTTGGAGACAAGAAACAAGAAGATGTGGGGGAAGTGATGGTACATTGTGGGAATTGCTGTCAATGACATGAAACAAAATGTGTATGCATTGCTCAATGGACAGCTGAGCTGCTCTTTAACCTTCACCCAAATCACAATAAAAATGTTTTTAATCAAAGAAAACTTCATGGTTCACTTCTACTCTGACACACACGGGGTGATGAGGAAATAGTTTCAACCGGGTTTGCTGTGGTCCAACCACCAGACATGTGCTTATGGGAGAAAGAGCATGATGACGCTGGCAATACCGAGCAGGACCAAGATGGTTTTATTTGCCTGCATCATAAAGATGGTAGCCTGGTGGTGAGATGATTCAGAGCTCAAGTGCTAACCAAGAAGCCACCCAGTTTAAACTCACCCAGCCCTACTGAAGGAGATTTCCCTCCTCAAAGGTGTTGTTGGTTGTTATGTGCCATTGAGGCGATTCTAACTCCCTGTGACGGGAAGGAAAGGCACACTATGCTATAGTGTTAGGGTTTTCAGCGGCTACTTCCTCTGAAGTGGGCAGTGGAACCCTTCTTTGTATTGTGTTCTTAGTCTGGAAGTTTCCCTGACACCTCTTCACTTGGGGTAACCCTGCTGGCATTTGAAATACCAGTCACATGGCTTCCAGCATCACAGTAACACACAACTCACCACAGCACCACAAATGGACAGACAACAACAGGATAGGAGTCTTCATGGGAGCAGGCAGTCACGTCTTCACTCTCTCGATGGGGATCAGTGAGTTCAAACTGCCAGTCTCTCTGTTACAGCCGCACATGCAACCACTGTGCTGCTAGGTACATTTCCTTAAAATTTGCCTAGAAAAATCTGTGGAACAGTTCTTCTCTGTCACAGAGGGTCACTGTGGACCAGGATGGGCTCTGAGACACACAAATGCAATACCATGAAGCCACTTACTCTGTCCTGCTCTTATTTAACTCTATTCTTTTCTGAGCTATCTTTTCCATATATTCAGAAGAGACTGGCACTGAGCAGTGTTAATTCCACCAAGGCCAGGAAGGAGGTCAAAGAGTCACAAAGGACTATCTCTTTGCTCTCATGCCACTGCACTACGGAGGCTTGGGTGGCAGCTGGAAGCTGCACATTTCACTCCCTGTCCCTACACTCCTGGCTGAGTCTCCTCAGAGTGAGACTGCCCCTTTACCCAGCTCACTGCATTGGCTGTCTTGCTCTGAAAAGAGAATTCTCACATGTGAGTCTGACTGGGTGGCAGATGGGAATCTTAATGCTGCTCTTTGGAATATGAAAGGCCTCGGATCAGAGTGCTGCAGGGGAGTGATGTCTGCAGAAGACCTGCTGGTCTCCCAGTTAGAAAGAAGCCTTCCCCTTTGCCTCAGAGGTGCGTTCACTGTGGGTGGCAAGTCAGATCCTTGGGCTGGCACTCTCAGTAAACAGATCATATGGGCACCTTGAGAAGCGCTTGCTCACTGACCCAGCTCCCCAAGGATGTAAATATACCAACCAGGATGACTAAGGACACCAGTGCCAAGAATTATCACATTCTTTGCATGTGTACAAATGAGGTGGGCAGCCACCTTCTGTGATGGTGGCTGCACAGTGAGTGTCTGGAATCACACCTGGCTAGGTGGACCATTGAAAGAGTTGGTGACATGATAATAGGGAGTACACCCCGTTGTCAGTAAAGCTGAGGAAATGGCATTTGAGGAAGCAGGGGCAGCCGGGTTGCCAGCATGAAGTCAGCGAGAACCTTGCTTGTGCCTCCTTTGTTCACTGGTGGCTGCTGGCATCTGGGTAGTGAGGACACCATGGCTACTGCCAGAATTCTCCACGGTCCCTGGTTCCACTCTCAAGTCGCTGGCTTCATCACTACCACTGCCATCGAGTCGATTCTGACTCACAGCAACCCGAAAGGACAGAGTAGAATTGCGGCTGTTGGGTCTGGGGGGCTGTGGATCATTATGAGAGCATTTCTATCTCGCAGTAGCTAAAGGGTCCAAAATGCTGACCTTACGGTTAGCAGCCCAACATAACCCACTTGGTCATGAACCCTTGCCGGCTGATCCAGGGAGTCCATTCCCAAGTGCATATCTCAAAGAATGAAAGAAGAGTACCCAGATGGATGCTGCACTAATCACTATGGGCAAAAGGTAAACAATAAGCCAACAATACCCATCAGTAGAAGAATAGAGAAAATATGATCTACACAGAGTGGGGTATACATATAGTCTGCCACAAGAAAACTAAGGCCTTTGATTCGGACAGACTCTGTAACACAGGTGAACGCAAGACATGAAGTGAAAGACGCCAAACACCAAATGCCATGTATTGTGAGTCCATATAGAGGAAAAATGCTGGACAGGTAAATCCCGTCGAGCCATAGAGTAGATTGGTGGTTTCCCAGGGTGGGGTGGGAGGGGCAATGGGGAATGACTGCTTAATGGCTGCAGGGTCGATGAAAATGTTCTGGAACTGGATGGTGGGAAGCTTTCACACTGTCCTTAAAACTACTCTTAAAAAGGGGAGAGAAAGAATCTGCAGAAAGCACAGTTCTGATTGACTCACATGAATGCGATCACCAAGAATTGGAATCCACTAGAATTGGAATGGCAGCTAGACTATTGTTTCCTTGGGAGGTGCCTCCAGGAAGGACCAGTAGAGAAGGGTAATACTGATAGAGCAAAGGGAAGGGGCCGATAAAGAAATGTCATTGAGTAGGTTCCCAGAGACAGTATAAATCCTCTTGTAGTTGTCCCACCCAAAGGCTGAGGGAACTGGAGTGTGGCTCCACCTATCCACATGTGTCATTGGTTAAAGTGGCATTAGGTCCTGGAGGATGTCAACTCCCCTGTCTGCTCAATGACTGTTCCCTGTGTGGGGAGTTACATGTGCTTCCTGTGAGACCATTGGCATTTTTGGGAGTGGTGGGTGCCAAGTGCTAATACATGGGCACATTAGCAGCTGCTACAGCAAGTGCTGTACATTTTTAGCTGCTTGAGTGACAGGTGGGCCCTACCTCCTGCCTATATTCAATGGTAGGGTGTTCAGATGGGGGGCATCCGAAAAATAATAAGGCCCTATTCTTTGCAAATAGACATTATTATTATTTTAATCTGTCCCAACCCCCTTTCTTATCTGTCCCTGTGAACTACCTCACTGGCTGAAATATCAGTTCCCTGGGGAAGACACCACATTTCAATACGGTCACAAGGCTGTTTTCATTGGCCCAGTGGAGACACTGACATAAGATGGGTCAACTAGACGCTTTTTCTGGAACATTTCCAACCAAAAAAGGAAAAGGAAAGTCCCGCTTTTGCAAGTGGCCTGGCATCTAAGAAGCATAATTCAGAAGCACATGTCCCGCCACGTGGAGGAGGCGGTCTATGTTGCGAGATTACAGCATGTGCCCTGAGAGACAGACACAAAGAACACAGGAACATGCCAGTGGTGGTCAGGAACCGTCGACAGAGCCAGCTGTCCTCTTGTTCTCCCCACCTTTCCATTTTCCTAGGATTCTCTCTTCCAAGTACTGGTCTCTTTGCCTGTTTACAACCAAATGAGCCCCAAATTAGATCCGGAGCATAGAAATAGAAGGAGGAAGTTGGATGGAGACTGTAGTTCATACTCCCCGGAAGCCATTCAGACTCCCTGGAAGAAGGAGACACTGTGATGGAATTAGTTCTGGATTCCTGACATTTATTGAGGAATGCTCAGGGAATAAGCACCTGTGGGGGGAATCAAGGAAGGGCACAAGAGGGAAATCTCAACAGAGTTCTCAGCCCTGCCTATGGAGAGTGTCATAGTCAGTGTTCCCTAGAGAAACCAAACCAGTTATATAGCTGTAACTGGAGATATCGATATATCCACCAGGGCTCCTATGGTTAACCACTGCACCGGCCACTCATTGCCATCGAGGTGGACTCAAAGTGACTGTGTAAAACAATATAGAACTGACCTTTTGGGCGTTGGAGACTGTAACTCTTCAGGAGATTATGAAGCTTCATCTTTCCCTCAAGGAGCCGTTGGTGTTTTCAAACTGATGTCCTTGCTGTTGGATGCCCAATGGGCCACCCACTACGACACCAGACCCCCAGAGAGTGAGACTTATTTCTAGGAATTGGCTCACATAGGGGAATGGCAAGTTCCAAATTCATAGGTCAGGCAACAGCCTAAAGAGCTCTGTAGATGTTCATCCTAAAATCCATAGGTTAGGTGATGGGAAAAGACAAGAATAAGAATGGTCAGAACACACCCTAGGGAAACTCCCTTTCTGCACTGAAGGCCTTTGGCTGATAGGTTTACCCCTTCCCACATTATGGAAGGTATTCTATTTTGCTTGAGTCCAACTCCTTCATAAGAGCAAATAGATGAGGTGAACAAGCGGCCATCTAGCTCAGAAGCAATAAAGCCCACCTGGAAGAAGCACACCAGCCGGTGCGATCATGAGGTGCCAAAGGGACCAGGTATAAGGCATCATGCAAAAAAAAATAATATATATATGTATATATATATATCCCTGTATATATATATATATATATATATATATATATATATATATATATATATATATATACCATAGAGAATGAAGGGGGAAGTGCAGAGTGGAGACCAGAGGCCCAAATGTCGACCACTGGAGATCCCCTCATAGAGGGCTTTAGGAGAGGAGATGGGTCAGTCAGGGTGTGATGTAGTACCGATGAAGTACAAAGCTTTCCCCCAGATCCTGGATGCTTCCTCTCCCCAACTACCAGGATCCAAATTCTACCTTGCAGGACTGGATAGGGCAGAGGCTGTACACTGGTGCATATGGGAGCTGGAGGCACAGGGAATCCAGGGTGGATGATACCTTCAGGACCAGGGGTGTGAGGGGTGATACTGGGAGAGTGGAGGCTGAGTGGGTTGGAAAGAGGGAACTGATTACAAGGATCCACATGTGACCTCCTCCCTGGGAGATGGACGGCCGAGAAGGGGGGAAGGGAGACTCTGGAAAGGGCAAGAGATGACAAAATAACAATCTGTGGATTATCAAGAGCTCCTGAGGGAGGGGGGAGGGGGGAAGGAGGGGACAAAAAAGAGGAACTGATGCGGAGGGCTTAAATGGAGAGCAAATGCTTTGAGAGTGATTAGGGCAAAGAGTGTACAGATGTGCTTTATAAAATTGATGTATGTATATATATGGATTGTGATAAGAGTTGTATGAGCCCCTAATAAAATGTTTAAAAAACAAGAGCAAATAGATGAATGCTTGTTTGACCAAAAAACTGGGCACCATAGCCTCGCCACATTGATATGCAAAAGGAGCCATCACAGGGAGCTCTGTAACTGGGACCTGGCCAAGTGGTGACCAGTAGCCTGGGACTTTGTAGCCTAACACGTTGCAGCGAACTGCTTACTAGTTCTCCTCTAGCTATAGTCTTTGTTACTCCTACCAATGACAGGGTGGAACTATGCCACCGAGGGAAGTAGATAGCATGCTAATAATATCAGTAAGGTGCATGGCATCCTCGAAGAGGTGAGACCATTCAAATAAGACCTGTAGACCCCTAATGTAGGAATTGGTCAGTATGGTCATCCTGGGTGAGTTAACTCAGAAACAGAAAGTGGAGTTTCAAGAGCACCGAGAAAGACGAGCCAGCAGTGGAGTGTGCTCTTTGGACCCAGGATTATTACTCTGAGCACCACCTCTGTCCAGGAGACAGAGATCCCTGACACTGGATGCATCAGGAGACAATGAAAAACAGTGGCAGATAAATAGCTCATGGAAGCAGAGGCAGCAGCACCAAGACCCCAGAACAGGGAGCTCGCCAGCACACAGAATGAGAAAGCTGAGTGTCTTTGGGCCAAGGTTTCCAGACAAAGCGGGCTGCCTCAACGCACTTATCAGCAGAGTTGAAAGAACTTTGTACACGGTCCCAAGCACAGCAGAGGTCAAGGAGCTACAGGGCAGAGGCCAAGGACCAGAAAAAGTTCTGCCTCTGGGCACCACTGGGAAGAGACTGTCCTGAGTGAAGAACTATATCCCCAGTCATTTCTGATCCTGAATTGTCACCTGCTAGGTCCCCAATTAACCCCAGAAACATAAGTATTGTTTGCGAGTTCTGTGTGGCCATTGCCACTTAAGGATTATCAAACCCAGCAGAGAAGAAGAGAGTGTCATGGTAGGGATGGTTGGTGTCAGAAACTGTGAAAAGAAAGGAGGGTGGAGGCATTTTGATCTCTGTCCCATAGGAATCAGCCTTGGGCTGTTTATCTTGATCTTCCTCCATTGCCTTTTGTGAAGTTACAGGGGGGTCAAATGCCTCCACTATGCCATTTATACCCCTACATTGACAAGTCGTTGGATGAAGGTTAGTTTGGGGAAGGAGCAGACCTTGGATGAGCTCTCATCAGCTGAGGCAATCCTGATAGGGGCCAGATAGCTGGGACCTTTTCTATCAGTGGCTCTCTCAGCAGCTGGGGAAATCAGTCTCTTGGCCCGGGGAGGAATCTGGGTGACACACTCATCTATGACAATACCCTGAAGAACAAGCTCCCACAAAAACCTGGCTGAGGACTCTCGCCTAGAAAACAGGAGTGCATGCCTAGCTAATAATAGCCATTTACTGAAGGCCCTATGATTGGAACTGTGCCTCATTTACAGATGGAAAACTAGAGGAAGAGATTTAAGGTGGCTAAGTTAATAAGTGACAGAGACAAGATTCAAACACAAGTTTGAAGCTGGTACTGTTAGCCTTTTTTCCAGGGCTGGGTTTTAGATGAGGCAAATGAGACACTTGTCAGGCACACAAGGCAAAGAGGCCTTCCCTCTCCAGTGTGACTTTCCCCATAAGTCTGAATCATGGGCCTGATGTGTCTTATTTGCCTTCCCTGAGTCTCAGAACCTGGTGTAGTCTGATTTGCTATTTGGAGGAATAAGCCAGAATGCTCAAGTACTCTGAGTCAAGACCCAATCTCCCCTGGAATTGTTCAGTGGGACTTACCAGCCTCTTCTTTTGTGTTTCACTTTTCTAGAAACCTCCATGGAAGACTAGCTCTCATGAAGAGAGCTTCAAAAAGCTCATGGGAAAATTCCATTATTTTTTCGTATCATTTTTCCACACGCTTTTGGAAGCTCCCTCCTCATCCCTTTCCACAGTCTTTCTCAAGGAAAGAGACTGTTGCTGGTTGATGTCAGATGCCCCTGAGTCTGTTTTCTACTCAGAATGCTCTGCACAAACTCTATCAACAAGTGACATACAGTCAAACGTGCTTTGTGTCTTTAAGTTGATGTCAACTCATAGTGACCCTACAGGACAGAGTAGAACTGCCCCCAAAGGTGTCCTAGGCTGAGATCGTTATGGTACCAGCTCGTCAGGTCTTTTCCCCTTTAGAGCCCATGGGTAGGTTCAAACTACCAGCCTTTTGTTTAGCCACCCAGTCCTTAGCCATTGTACCACCAGGGCTCTTTAAAACAGGGATTAGGTTGATTATTTTTATAATCTCCAGCCACATTTGAAAGCTGCTTCCCAGAACACCCTTCCCCAGATTGTTGATTAAGACGGGCATTTGCGGACTCGTTTCTTTCTCATTTGTGTAAGTGCACTCTATGAGAGGGTTTTCCCTTCATAGATAGGTGATCACATACTATTTTTCCAAATTGAACCACTCTTGGTGGTATATTGGGTTAAGAGTGGGGCTGCTGCTAATGGCAAAGTTAATGGTTCAAACCCACCAGCTACTCCTTGGGAGAAAGATGAGGGTTTTCTGCTCCAGTAAAGATGTGCAGTTCTGAAAATCAGCAGAGCCAGTCTATTGTGCCATATATGAGGTCAACCCCATGGCAGTGGATTTGGTTTTGGTTTGGGTCTGTGGGGGAAGTCCTTAAGTCATTCTTTAGTCACATGGAGGAGTCCCTGGGTGGTGCAGTTGGTTAACATACTTGCCTACTAACTCATAGGCTGGAGCTTCAAGCCCAGCCAGAAATGTCTCTGAAGAAAGGCCTGGTGCTGCATTTCAAACAACAACAACAAAATCAGTTATAGAAAAAAACAACAGAATGCCGTTCTACTCTGGCCCAAAGGAGTCCCTATGAATCAGAGTTAACTTCATGGCAACTGGCATGGGTTTGGTCCATGGGAAAAAAGAACCCTTCATAATTGCCTCCATGCCCAATAGTTCCTTTCCTGTATCCCTAGACCACCCCAGCACCCTCAGCATCTTGCCTTATAATTGCCATGGGTCCGTCTCTCTTCCCAATGGGCCAGGCCGTGATGCAGCCGCTGCCGACACAGAGGGATTGTGCAGTCCCTGCATGATCTACAGTCCTCATGACATATATCTTGAATGAAGATTAAGTGATCCTCTCTAGAGCTTATCTCAGGTGAATCCACTACCTCAGCTGGAACCGAAGTGGTGCCAGACCAATATCTGTTTTTAAAAGATAGAAGGGCATTCCTAATCTTTGTGGAGAAACAGAGAGGATTTAGTGAAATGTTTCTGCAGTTGAGGCTACAGATGATCTGTTGACATGGTCTAAAATGTTGTAGGTGGTTTACTGTCTCTCGGTACCATCAATTTTGCATTTTGTCCTGACTCAGCAAATTGGTTGGGATTTCGGCTTACTGACAAGGACCTTCAGAAAGAATGTGGTTGCAGGAGCAAGTTTAAGAAAGGAAGGAGCTTTGAAGCAGCCCTCACTGAGTGCCAATCCAAAACTCTGTAACCCAGCACCTCAGAGGGCTTGACCTGGGATGGACTATGGCAGCAGCACCATGAGCCACTTCCTCCAGTGGCCCTGACTGAAGGCTCAGAACCTGCCTCTGATTGGCAGCTGAGAGATACTAGGACCGTCACCTGCCACATCGCCTGTATTTCTCCTGGCAGTAAGAAATCCCCAAAGTACACTATGTTCAGGCAATCTTTCCAGCCTACAAGCAGTTGTTGCTTATCTCTGTTAGCTTTGTGCAGGGGAACAATCAGGCTTTGAAATTGAAAGACTTGCATGTGACTCATGAGGTTAAGAGCCCAACGCATAACCACTATATTACCAGGGTTCCTTCCTCTTGAAGGATAGGTAAGCAACAAAAGGACCATTTCTCTTAAAACCTCTGATCGAGAGTGGCACACAACTCCTTCCACTTTTATTCTATTGGCCAAGCCCTTCGCTGGCAGGGCAGGGAAGTTTACTCTTTCCTTGGATGACTAGGAAGTGGGTGAAATTTTGTCATCTCATACAAAGGGAAAAGGGAAACATGCTCTATGATCAAATAAGTTTTAAAAAAAAGTCAAAATATTCATAGAATCTGCCCAGTGTGGCAAAAGCATGAGCACTCCCATTGTAGAAGAAACACTGCTCTCGGAAACCACACTGTGCCTGGCAAGGGAGGCTGGGAGGATTTATGCTTGCTCACTTTGGCCAAGTCATTAAGCAAGGCTGATCAGTAGAAAAGGAACTCGGGTTTGGTGTGGGGATGTGTCATTGGATATGCAGGCGATTCTCCTTGAGATGTATTGGCCCACAACTTTGGACTCACATACAGCAGTGACCATGAAGATGGCATTGGACCTGGCGACATCTCATTTTCGTATATAGAAAGTTGACACAAGCATCTCCTGGTGGTGTAGTGGGTTACACATTGTGTCCCTAACCTTAAACTCAGCAGTTCGAAAACAGCAGCACTCAGTGAGGGAAAGATGAGGCTTTCTACTCCTGTTAAGAGTTACAGGCTCAGAAACTCATGGGGGCAATTCTCTCCTGTCCTACAAGGTCACTATGCATCAGCAGTGACTCGAGGGCAGGGAGATTAAGTTGATATTACCTATTTTAGAAAACGGTTCTGGTTATTCAATTAAGTAAGGCAGGTGCAGCCCTGTCACACAGGGTTTGTTTAGATAGCACAGTAGTGTCCACTCACTCATTAGCTCAGTGTGTCTGGAACCCCAATGTGTATTTCCACATGGGACAAGTCAGGTTGAAGACACTGGGGATTCGTGCTTTGTTGAACAAGCCCTGGAATTGCAAGAGTTCTAAAAAAGGAGTAAAAGTTCCTGTTTTTATAACTCTCTCTCACACACACAGACACACACACACACACACACACACACACGGAGAAAGTGGTGAACTTCACAGAACGTAGTGGGGACTTCACAGAAAGGGGGGTTGATAGCCATGAACAGGGTTGGGCTGGGTCTTGTTCTATCCATTTGAAAGTCTCTAGGCTAAACAGAAATGTCCTGGTGGTAGAGTAGGTTCGGTGCTGGCCTGCTAACCACCAGGCCAGCAGTTCTGAATCCACCAGTTCCTCCATGGAAAAAAGATGAGGCTTTCTATTTGAGTAAAGAATTATAGTCTCAGAGACTCATTGGGGCATGTTTATTCTTCCCTATAGGGGCGCTGCGAGTCAGAATGAACTCAGTACAGTATGCAAATAACAAGCTGTGCTAATACCATTCCAGAGAGACAGTGGTGTTCCAGGGACATTGGCTTCGCCTGGCCCCTGACCCTGAGGAAACATGAGGTCTTCAGGTCCTCTCCTGCTGCTTTTCTTTACCATCCTCCCATATCCTCCTCTGCACTCCCAAGTGGTGGGCATGATTTATAAACACAGAAATCCACTTACTCCTTTGGAAAAGTGGTTTACTTCATCCAAAAATTCGGAGAACTGTGTCGTCTCCCTTTCAAAGTAAATTATACGATGAACATACAATATTGATTGCAGGCATGTGGATTCTTAATCCTCAAGTTCCCATGAAACCCTGCTTTCCATGGCAAATCAGCCCGCCATTTCAGCATGCCAGTATTGCCAGGAGAAAGGAGCCTCAGCAGCCACCACTGCTCCGCAGCCTGCTTTTCACGGTCACACGGGGATGTCAGAGTGCCCCACACCTCGTGCACTTGACTCAGTGCTTACTTGCAGGGGTTGCATTTCGTTCGAGCCCAACAACTTCTGAGCATTGGCAAATTCCCTCAACCAAAGGTGGGCAGCGGCCTCAAAATGTCACCAGTCATTAACCACCAGCAGGGTTGTGTTATGCTCGTCAGTGCCGTCATGTGCAAGGGGAAAGACAATTCCAACAGGCTGCCAGCTGTGTTTGGGGAGGGAATGCCAAGTGGGGAAGCTGGGGTTCCTCACCCCAGCAGCCACAGTTCCTGGCTCCAGGCCCTGCCCCAGGCTGTGCCAGGATGAAGAGCCTGGACTCTCAGAGACTCCATAGCTCGATTTCCACTCAGGTTGTGTTGTGTTGATCATTCCTTCCCTAGGCTACCTCCCATCTGTCAGTTTGTCATCATGTTGTCATTTGTCTATAGCTGTGATTGCTGTAAGCGGTGTCACCAGCTACGATTATAACCAGAGCAAGCCACTCTGGACACGCTTCACCAGAGCATCCAAGCTAGGACACACTGGGAAGAAAGACCTGATGATGTACTACTGAAAATGAGTCCATTGAACCCTATGCATCAAAAGAGAATACCGTCCAAACAAGTACTGGAAGTGGAGCACGCTAGGTGGGAATACACTCACACTATTCAGTGGGAGGACTCCCTGGGTAGTGTTTGACTAGCACTCAGGAGGTCGGCAGTTAAATCCCACCCAGAATCCAAGAGGTGCCTAAGAATGTTAGGCCTGAAAATCTGCTTCCAAAAGGTCACAGCCTTAAAAACCCTATGGAACAGTTCTACTCTGAAATGCATGGGGGTCGCTATGAGTCAAAATGGACCGAAAAGCAGCTAATAACAACAACACTGTATAAAGAACAACACTGCAAGTCCTTAGGACAAAATACACAGCAGGCACAATAGCCTCGACCCCACAGGATAGGGCAACTTATTTTCCTTTGTACCAGAGACCGGAACTGTACAACGGAATGAAACCCTGCCTGCTCTTGTGTCATCACCACAGTCGTTGGTCCATGTTGAGCCCAGTGCTGTAGCCACTGTGGACATCCATCTTATCAAGGGTCTTCTTCCCTCTTGCTGCCCCTGTACTTTAACAAGCATTATGTCCTTTCTTAAGAATCAGTCTCTCCTGATAGCATGTCCAATGGATGTGAGATGAAGACTTGCCATCCTCACTTCTAAGGGGCATTCTGGCCATGCTTCCTCCAAGAGGGATTTGCTTGTTCTTCTGACAGCCCAGAAGACTTGCGGTATTGTTTGCACATCATTCACATGCATTGATTCTTCTTCAGTTTTCCTTACTCACTGTCCAGCTCTCACATGCATATTGACCATTGAAACTACTTACCTTGAATTCAGAGCTTAGGGTACACTACTCAAAGCCACATAGCTTGTGAGTGGCTGAAACATGTCTGCTGCCAGGATCTGTCCAATTCATTTTATTGAAACATCATACTCAAAAGGTGCTTTAGGCAAACATATTTTGTCTTTTGACTACATGTCCCAATAATATAACCAGACTCAGACCCTCACATTGTAATGATTCAGCTATATGTCTGAGAGGTAAAAAGACCGCCAACCATATAACTGATGGGAGAATAGGTACTGACTGTCACCTGCAATGCCATTCCTTCAACAAATATTTATTGAGTGTTATTCAAATGACAACATTTTGCAAAGCTTTAAGAAGACCCAGATGTAGAGAACACAGTCCCTGCTCACAGGAGACTCACAGATACTGCATCAGGGCATTCAGATCAGGGACACCACAGATAGATGCTGAAAGAAAAATCATAAAAAAAATAGCAACACGTACGGATTCCAGGACAGATAAAATCCTCAGGAACAGTAATGGGAGTAGCGATACTGTGGTAGCTTTTTAATCTCCCATCATCTTGCATAGGGGTGGAGTCCAGACTGTCACTCAGGCCATAGCCAGTGAGGTCTCAATGTGGGCATGGCCTTCTCTTGTGGATTCTGGCAACTCCTGTGTTCTTTCCTGGGGGTGAGACACCCATGACTTGATATTCCTGCTGACAAGATACATGGATCTACATTGACGGCAGCCAGAGCCTTGAACGGCGAGGAGTCATGTGGAGACCCATGCCACTTTCCACCTCCACTGGGTCCATAAGACATTCCACCGACTGCCCTGTGATCTTCCAGCACTTGTTGTCATTGCATGTGTTGCATAAGGCTGAAATAAATTTACACACTGTTATTGGATATATGGGTTAATTTTGTACTTATGGACGTGGTCTGTACTGGGCTGGGATGTTTTCTTAATATACAATTATTCTTCTATATAAAGCTTTTTTAAGACACATGAGTGTTTATGAATGTGCTTCTCTAGTCAACTCGAACTGACTCAGATGCCATGAGGGCACAGGGTGGCTGTCTAGGGAAGGGGAGGAAAAGGGAACTGATAACAATGATGGATTTAGAATGCACACACACACAGCCTAGGGGCCGAATAACAGAAATATGGGTAGAGGGACACAGAGGACGGTGTGTATAAAGATATTAATTTATATATAATTTAGTAAGGGTGTAAGGGTTGAGGAAAGAGGGAAAAAACAGGAGCTGATATCAAAGGGGTCAAGTAGAATGATAGTGTTTAGAAAAGGATGATGGCAGCATATGTACAAACTCGCTTGATCTAATTGATTTATGGATTGTTATATTATCTGTCAGAGCCCCCATTAAAATGTGTTCTTTTTTCGATAACAACATAAACTCACTGCCATGGAGTCAATTTTGACTCAGTATAGAACACCCCCTGTGGTTTCCTCGCTTGCTATTCTTTAAGGAAACAGAAAGCCTTTGCTTTCCCCTGCAGAGTGGCTGGTGGTTTCAACTATTGACTTTGAGGTTAGCAGGCACCATAGCACCATGATTCCTAAGGATGCTGATAGAAAGGGAGAACCTTGTGGAACATAATTTAAAATTCTTTTATTATCTAGACTTACTTAACTGGAAGAGTCCCAGAGACTATGACCCTGAGTTACTCTTCAAACCTTGAATTGAAACTGTCCCCTGAAGTCATCTTTAAACTAAATAACAATTTAGCTCTTAAAGGATTGCATCCTTGAGTATTGCAATCTTTAAAAAATCAGCACAAAACTAAATGGGCTACAGGTAATTCAAAATATATGTGAGAGGGTTGTGGCAGAGAGATTAAGTAAAAAGAAAGGAAACACCTAGAATAGAAAGAACAAGAATGTTAATTCAATATGAAGAGTGTGACCAATGACACTGAACATTGTGTCCAGAAAGGGTTGAATTGGAACAGATTTTGCTTTGTATGATTTCACATATCAAAATTAAATATTAGTAGAAAAAGAGAGAGACTTGCATCTGTTTGAGGCAGACTACCAAATACTGGGTTATATATAATGCTAAGTATTGAATATTATCCCATTTTCATATGGCAAGTATGGAAAGCCAAGGATGGAGTGAGGCATTCACAGGGGAGATGGCATTTGAATGATCCCGGAATATGGCTAAAGAAGATGCTCATTCCTGAGTGTTTCCACTGGGTTCGCAAACACATCAGCAAATGAATGTCAAATAACCCATCTCACCCTCTAACTCAGAGCTGTGCAACCGAACTCTCTTCTATGATGAAAATGTTCCCGAGCAGTGATTCTCAACCTGTGGGTCGCGACCCCCATGGGGAGGGGGGTCGAACAATGCTTTCACAGGGGTCATCCGATTCATCACAGTAGCAATATTATAGTTATGAAGTAGCAACAAAAATCATTTATAGTTGGGGGGAGCACCACACATGAGGAACTATATGAAAGTGTCACAACATTAGGATGGTTGAGAACCACTGTTCTAAAGGCATGACATCCAAACCTGTAGCTACTACATTTTATCAGGAAAGACCAGTCCATGGAAAGGGACATCATGCTCGGTAAAACTGAAGGTCCACAAGAAAAGAGACTGACCATCAAGGAGATGGGCTGACACCATGGCTGCAACAATGGACTCCAACCTAACAACCATGGCGAGATTTGGCACAAGATCAGGCAGTGTCCTCAAAGTAACATCCTTGATCTTCAGTCTTTTTAAAAGATCTGTTGTAGCACATTTGGCCAATGCAACGTGTCATTTGATGTCTTGACTGATGCTTCCTTGAGCATTGATCTGGCTTAGGGTTTAAAAATTCTCCTTGGCTTCTCAATCATACAGGAGGCCAACACAGTGATCATCTTTCCTCACTACACAGAGTGTCATGCCCCACTCACATTGGTCTCCTTGCTGTTCCAGGAAGAAGCTTGGAGAACCCAATCACAAGGCCTTTTGCACTGACTGTCTCCTACCTGGAACACTTTCCCCACCGCCAGATGGCCACTCCTGTGTCTTCCTGCCTTATTCAAGTACTGCACTGTCAATGAGATCTTCCTTGCCTGCGATGCACTACTTGCCCCAAGTTTCCCATCCAGCGCAGTTGAGTGAGAAAAATCTCACTGCTACCTGCAGGGGGGGAGCCTCGGCACTGGCATCTCAGAAAATGGAGCATAATCAGAACAGAAATGTGACCCTACCTCTCATGCTAAAAGGCTGCTAACTGCAAGATCTAAACCACCACACAACCAGCCACTTCTCAGGAGAAAGGCTGAAAGTTAGTCTCAGAAACCTACACGGGAAGTTCTACCCTGTCTTATAGGGTCATTCTGAATCAGTATCAACTCTATGGCAGTAAGTTTGCATTTGGTGTGGGGGGCGCGTTCTAAGGAGCTCTGGGTCACATAACCTGATCAATCCAACTGGCAGCTGCATCAGCTGGCTAAGGCTTCAAAAGACTGAGTAGGTAACCCAGGGCTCAGTGCTGTTGGCAGAAACTTGTGGGTGGTCAGAAGGACTTGAGGTGATGGTGTCCTTCTCAGTGGCCTCCGATAATCTTCTCCCCGGTCTGGGCATCAGCATCTTCTTTGCAAAATGGGATGATTGCATTAGAGAACCACTAAACTCCTACATACCTGAGCAACCAGGAAGCAATTGTGAATCCTGGAGAGGAGCAAAGACTATGCTGGTGGCTCTGCAAATCTTGGGAAGCCTGGATCCGATGCGGCTGTAACTGTCCACTGCGAGGCACCAAGAATCCCGAGAGCTGTGGTTCAGGTCTCCCCCTTGCCTGTGTACCCTGGAAGATTTAATAAATGTTCTCCTCATGCTACCTTTAGGATCCTTGGTGGCAAAGTGGCAAAACCCCTTCACATTGGCCTATTAACTGCAGGGTTGGCAGTTCAAACGCACCTGCTGCATTCCTGTAGAAAGGGCAGCTTTCAACTCCCACAAAGAATTGTTTTTTCAGAAATCCACAAGGACAGTTGTATCCTGTAACTATGAGTCAGAACTGGCACAATAGCAGTGCGTGAGTGAGCTTTAAACTACATTTGAGACTGGGGTCTATTTTGAATTCCCCTACCTGTCCATTGGGTGTCATGGGAAGAAAGTAGATAGGAGAAAAAAGGGTAGGAGGCAGTGAGGGAGGAGGGTAGAATGTATTGGAGTAACACATTCTGGCAGAAAATTGTGTGTATGTGTGTGTGTGCGTGTTCTATTGTAATTCACACAGATTATGGGTGGGGGAGGGAACTGAAAAAGTAAATATCCATGAAAAAGAAAAATGTTTTTCTTTGGTGATTTTCCTTTTGTTGAGCTAAGGGATGGAGAATGTACTGCATGGGCGTGACCAGCCACTGGACCGGTGTGCTGTTAACACACCCTCCTGCCTTTGCATGCTGGGGGCCTCTCTGTAAACAGAAGTGACTTGTGACTTCTGATTTCCTGGGGCTCTAAAGAGAACCCGAGAATAGAAGTTCTAAATCGTGAACAAAGGAGAGACAAAGGGTTAATGAGAGGACAGAAGTTTGAAGTTTCATTGGATGAACACAGCGCCAGCATCCAACAAACATGCCAAAGGCTGAACTCTGCCCGGAAGTAATGAATGAGCACTGCCTCTAGCCCGTGTCCTCACTCTCCCCGTTCCTGCACTCCAAGCCAGCCTCACTAAGAGTAGTCAAAGGTGACATGGTGGTCCTTTCATCTCTCTCTGACCCCTCACGCTGCCTTCACCTCTATCCAAGTTGCTTCATCCTTCCCCCTTCTCCCTGATCTTCCTCGTGGAAAGATCTAATTCATACTAACTGGTAAAAGTCAGTTAGCACACAAGAAGGCAGACATCTCCTTCCTCAGTCTATGCTGCAGAAAAGGAAACTCGGGCTTGAGCTCATTTGCCCAACTGCCAAAGGTCCCATCACGGGCAGGGCCATGATGTGAAAATTCAAGCAAGCAGCCCCAGAGCCAGAGCTCCCAACCCTCATCCACTGCAATTCAAGTTCATGGGGTGAAGTGGTGAAAAGCTAACCAGAAACTGAGAGTCAATGTAGATACCCAAGGCTTACTTGCCAGGGCACTCACTCACTGCCATTGAGTCAATGCTGACTCATAACAACCCTATAGGACAGGGTAGAATTCCCCTGTGAGTTTCTGAGGATGTATCTCTTTATAGGAATAGAAAGCCCCATCTTTCCCTTGTGGAGTGGCTAGTGGTTTTAAACTGTTGCACAAAGCATAACCATGACACCATCAGGACTCCAAAACATGCCAGGGCAATCAACGGTTCTGTGAGATCTCTCAGGATAGAGATATACCTTGCTCCTTGGCTACACACGAGAAAGCATTCACCTCCAAGCCTAGTTTGTGATCCAAGTGAGTTTTATGAGAATTAGAAGAAGTTTCAGATTTATAAAGGCACCTGCAGGGCTCTTCAGAAATGTGCATCTCCTTAGAAGCTTCCCTGAAAGTCACGAGGTCTGCTCTGTGCTCCTGCCTTTTAAATTACTCCAAGAGGTGGGGCGTGCTGGTGACCCTGGTTGAACTCATTGGCTGAACTGAATTCACCTGGCCTTGGTGGGCCAATTCAGGTGCAGAACACACCCAGGTGTACCTCCCCTTCCTGGCTGGGAACCTGAGCCTTTGAACATGCGCAGTGTACCACTCGTTCATGGGACAAAGGCTCAGACTGCTGACCATGCGTAATGGATGCCTCAGTCCCTAAGCTAAACTACCTAGCAGTTCCAAAACCCCACTGCTGTGTAGTGTTCATGAACTTTGGCAGGAACACATCCTTACCACGAAGAATCCTGGTGGCCCAATGGCTAAGCACTTGGGCTTTAGACCGTGGTCAGTAGCAATACATGAGAAAAAGGTCTTGCCATTGTAAACATTCCACCCCACTGCCATCAAATGCAAAGGACCTCTGGTGACATGGCGGGCTACGCACAGAGCTACTAAATGCAAAGTCAACAGTTCTAACCCACCAGCTTCACTGTGGGAGAAAGATGAAGCTATCTATTCCTGTAGAGACATAATATCTCAGAAACCTATAGGGAAAATTCTACCCTGCCATGGACTACTAAACGAACAACCTAATCTGTCTTGGAAGAAGTCAGGCCAGAGTGCCCTGGACAGCATATATGGCAAGATTTTGCCTCCCAAATATGTTGGACATATTGCCTGGAGAAGGACATCCTGCTTGGTAAAGTGGAGGGGCAGCACAAAAGAGGAAGGCCCTCAACGAGCTGGATTGACACCGTGGCTGCATCAATGAACTCAGGCAGAGAACAAATGTGATGATGGTGCAGGACCTGGAAGTGTTTGGTTCTGTTGTGCATAGGGTCACTTTGGGTCAGAAACCACTCAATGGCACCCGACAGCAACAACAACAAGTATATAAGACCACCATGAGTTGGAATCAACTCGATAGAAAGTGGGCTTTGGGTCTGTCATGGAACCAACCCTGGCTCATAGCGACCCAATCATGGGATTCTGAGGCTGTAAATCTTCTTGGGAGCAGAGGGCCTCATCTGTCTCCTGCGGAGCAGCTGGTAGGTGTGAACCCCTGACTTTGCAGTTGACAGTCCAACACTTCCCTTAAAGTACCCCCCGGGGCTCCTTTGGTAACGATGACAGACTAGGAAACCCAATGGGGACATTTCTACTCTGTCACATGAAGGCATCCTATGCAGAATGGGCTCAACAGGAGCTAACACCAACCCCACCACTTTTAACACCATCCCAACCTTACAGACTGTGCTAGGCTCTTGAAGGAATTGACTTTTTGCACTCCCACTGAGCGAGCTATGAGCATGCATGCCAACACGTAACTTCCCGTCCTGAACTAGGGATCAGCTGCACATGTAGGGATGTGCTTCTAATGTGGAAGGAAGTAAAGAGAGGGGATCTGGAAACAGGAAAAGCCAGGAAGCAGGAGTCACTTAGGCAGACCCCTTTCCTAAACCAACTTAATTAGCATACCACAGATCCTGGCTCAGAGGTGATGTTCAAAGAAGAATTGTTGACTGAATACACAAGGGGAGGAACAGAATAAGTGAACACAGAAATGTGCTAATGACCAAATTGACTCACAGTTCCGACCCTGCTCTTCTCCTTTCAGGTTCTTCTCTAGTTGCTAATGGTATTTGCTAGACCTCTCACAAGCACAAAAGGAGCCCTGGCGGCCTAGCGGTTAGGCAGTGGGCTGCTAACCACCAAACTAGCAGTTCTAAATTAGCAGGCATTCTGAAGAAGAACAACAAGCTGTCTGCTCCTTTAAAGAATTACAGTCTTGGGAATGCACAGTGGTAGCTCTACCCTGGCCCATAGGGCTGCTCTGAGTCTGACTCGACTGGACAGCAGTGAGTATGGGTTTGGTTTGGTTTTCACAGGTACCCCAATCCGTTGGTGGTCTTGGTAAATTGCACACGCTGGTTCAGTGGACCTTGTGTAGGGCTTGAGAATTTGCACTTCTAACAAGCTCTTGATGTTGCTAGTCTGTGACCATATTTGGGGTGGCAAGGCTCTGGACTACCCGGGTCTTCCTGGTGGCTGCTGTCACAGCGCAAGTTCCCAAGAGTGCACCGCTACTCATTTCTTTGGAATGATTTGGACTGAGTTTTCCCAGCCATTTCATCAAGGTTTTTGGCTATTTGTTCCATGACACTGAAAAGTTTGGACCTGACATACGCAGCTCAGGCTGTATTATCTATCTTCTCTGCCCTCTTGGATTGGAGATGGATCACCTATGAAGCGATGAGGGTAAGAAGGGTTGGGTGTCTCCGGGTAATGTGAACAGTTAGCACGCTCAACCACTGCTGATTAAAAGGTTTGCGGTTCAAATCCAAGGCCCCTCAGAAGAAAGGCCTGCTGATTGACTTCTGAACGACCAGCCTTTGAAAGCTCTGTGGGGTCCCGTCGTTCTGACCCACACGGCGTCACCGTGAGTTGGAATGGACTCCTCAGAAACGGGTTTAGTAAGCAGCACAAAGAGGAAACTCCTTGGTGAATTGGAGGACACGGTAGCTGAAACCATGGGCTCCAACATACTACCCCTGAGGCTGGCAAAGGACCGGGCAGTGCTGCCTTGTGTTGCAAAGAAGGTCCCTGTGATGTCAGAATGACTGGACAGCACTAACAACAACAAAGGATGTCAGGGCCCTTCACTTCCCCAGACCACTGACCAGGTTCAAAGACCCGCATGCGAGTATAGTTTCACAGTTAGACGTGTTTAGAAAAAATAATGTTTGCAAAAGTAAAATCTTGGTTTACATTTTACAGAGCATGCACAATTAGTAGAACTCTTAAGGTCCACCGAAACCTGTTTAGGGTCCCCTCCACTTGCTCACCACCGATAAGTCGATTCTGACTCATATTGCTCCTACAGGAGAGGTTAAAATTTCCCCTGTGGGTATTTCTGAAACTGTAGCTCCTTATGGGAATAGAAAGCCTCCTCTTTCTCTGCAGCTGGTGGGTTCAAACTGCCAACCTTGTCTTTAGCATCTCAGGACTGACTTGTTTCTCTATGAAACCAAAATCTACCTCACTGCCAGGGAGGTGATGCTGACTCATAGTGACCCTATGAGGCAGAGTAGATCTGTCCCTGTGAGTTTCTGAGACTGTAACTCTTTATAGGAGTAGACAGACTCTTCTTCCCACGGAGTGGCTGGTGGTTTCAAAGTGCTGACTTTGGTGTTAGCAGCCCAACATGCAAACACTATGCCACCAAAGCTCCTTTTTTACCCCTATAAGTAGATAAATATTTCTCTTATATCTGTGTTTCAACCAAAGGCATGGCTATAAAGGAAAAAAGGCCATGAGTGTCAAGAATGATTTGAAAATGTGGAGTTCTTTTGGGAAAGTATAAATATATATATATATATACTTGTGTATATAAATAGAATTCTGACGGCAAGAGTGCTCAGGAGTTGGACTGTTAATCTCAAGGTCAGCAGTTTGAATGACCAACCGCTCCTCTGGAGAAAGAGAGATTTTCTACTCCTCTAAAGAATCACAGTCTCAGAAACCCACGGGGGCCATTTTACTCAGTCCCTGTGAGTTGGAATGGACTTGATGGCAGTGAGGGCATGTAAATATGCAAACACCCACCTCGGACTTAGGATTTGACCTGCTCCCTCAGCCCCGTGAGCATCTGCATCTGCAGCCATGGACTTGGCCTTCTGTGAAGAACCCATTAGTGCACCGCCACAAAGAGAATGAGTTTCCTCTGTGTCAGTCCATTACCCTGCCAACGCTCAGGATGGAGCCAACACCCTTGGTCTCCCAGAGAAATTGGCTCAACATCCCCCTGATGTGGTTGCATGACATAGGCCACTCATGCAATGCACTGCATGTGCTCTATTTAATGCACTATCACCAACAAGTCTACATGGGTGGTAACTCTGAAAACCTTGCCCAAACAGCTGGCTTCACCAAAGTATATGGAACCATGTGGAGTCGTCGACCAGTTCGACTCTGCACTGGCTGTACGTTGGCATTGCCAAGGGGGCTTTCTCACTGACCGTGACCTGAATCCTGCTTCCACTAAGCCTTGCTTCATTGGCCTGGGATGGCGCCAGGCCAATGGGAGGCTGGAAAGCTCCTAAGGGATTCCAAAGTATGACCAAGGGTGAACACTACTGCTTTTGGCCATCACATCCGGGAAGGCCCTTGGGACTTTGCCACTCAAAGTATCATAGGTCAAGGAACCAGCAACATCAGCATTAGCTTCTCCCATGCTAATGACATCGAGTTGATGCTGACTCATAGTGACCCTACAGGACAGGGTAGAACTGCCCTTGTGGGTTTCCCAGACTGTCACTCTTGCCCGGAGTCTACAGACTCATATTTCTCCCAAGGACTGGCTGGTGGTTTAGGACTACTGTCCAGGGCCTCTAGAACTGCTGGATCCTAGACCCCACCCTGAACCCACAAAATCAGAATGTGCCCCCCAGCCCGATTTCCAGGAACCTGGGTAAGTGCATGCATGTGAAAGTTTAAGAAATACTTCCTTAGAAACCATTACTTTCCAGAACAAACTCCTCCTGCCAGAGGTGCAGAAATGGAAGCCCATTAGGCCATGCTCGCCTAGAAGCAATTTGAGGTCTCAGTGCACCTATATCCTGGCTGTCATCCAGATTTCCTTATTCTCACCTGGACTGTTGTCACTGCAGCAGGTATTGGTGAGTCCTCAGCACGAACAGCCCCAAATTAGGTCTAGAGACACAGCTCCCATTTCAGAGTAGTACAATCCACAGTTTACTGTAGAGTTTCTGGCTTTTATTGGCTTGGCGTAGGGTCTAGTGGGAAACGCATCTTAGCAAGAGCCATTATGTATTCTGGATGTGCACAATGAGTTTGTCTTGAGGCATATTTATGTCTGATGTTGTTATGTATTCTCTATCCCATGCAACGTTATTTTTTTTGAAAATTTATATTTGCTTTTAATTACTCAGACATATAAGTGATTTATAGCTAGGTCTGATCAATTGGAATCAGATGACCACGCCTGGATTAACCATGGGTCCTGGTGACCACTAGGCACTTCTTTCCATGAATGATATTTTCACCTGAGTGAATGCATTCACGACTTTTCTTCTCTTAAGATAAATAAGCAGGTGGGTATCATTTTGCTATGCTGGCATTTCCTTGTGCTGTTTTAAGTTCACCCAGCAATTTTTAAAAAGAGAAACATATTACAACTGTCACACACTTTATAATTCATGTGGAAAAATTTGAGGGAGAGCTAAATAGAGGTGACCCGTGGTGCAGTCTTACTTACTGCTTGTTAGAAGGTACTGAAATCTTATATACATAAACACTAGAAACCAGGAGAGAGGAAATGGTGGTTCCATGGCAGAATTCTCACTAGCCATGCAGGAAATTTGGGTTTGATTCTTGGCCAGTGCGCCTCCTGTTACAGCTACCACCTAACTGCTAGTGGAGGCTGGCATATTGCTGTGATGCGGAACAGATTTTAGCGATGTTTTCTGCCTACAGACAGACTAGGAGGAAAGGCCTGGTGAACTCCTTCAAGCCATCAGCCACTGAAAACCCCCCAGCTGACAAGGGGTCAAATCTACAACCCATTGAAGGAATGGGGCAGGACCAGTGGGCATTGAGTTCTGTAGCACATGGAGTCCGCATGAGTCAGGAGCTGGCTGACTTGAAGGCAATTGTCCACAGCACTCTCTAGGAGGCAGTGGTTGGAGCACATAGGCGTCCTTCATGTGGCCCCATGATCATCAAGCCTTAAGTCATGCAACCAACTCTGGGAAATGAGAGATGCCCGGGGTACCAGGAATATTTGAAAGACCTGGTGTAAATTGGTTCAGCCCAGGGGAGTTCTGGAAGCCACCGAGGTAAGCTTCCTGCTGAAACCACTAACTTAGCTCCAGTGCGAGTGGATGGGTGTCTGCACATGTACCCAGCCACCATTAGTGCATTTGTTGTTGTTGTTGTTGCCGTTCACGTCCGTAGAGTCGACGCCGATTCACAGTGACCCTATATGACAGGGTAGAATCCCCCCTGTGACTTTCTCACACTGTGACTCTTTACAGGAGTAAAAAAGCCTCATCTTTCTCTTGAGGAGTGGCTGGTGGTTTTGAATGGTTGATCTTGCCATTAGTCCATTGCGTAACCAGGTGCTGTCAATTTGGTTCCAACTCATGGCCACTCTATGTACAGCAGAACAAAACAACACGCTGCCCTGCGCATTTCTCAATTGCCCTTGGAAGGGATTAGCTGTTATCACTCTCTAGCACCTTAGTGTGAACTTATTTATTGGCTCCTTCTCCTGCCTAGATAGGAGGGGCCTCCAGGGCTGCTAAAAGCCAGAAAAATCCCCAAAAAAGGCAGCAACAAGAGAGGCAGAGGACAATTGGGGCCAGTGTTTCTCATTTGTTAAAGATGCAGATTACACACACACTTCCCTGCCGCCCCACCCAATATGGCCCTACTAAATAAGGATCCTACCCCACCATCTGTCCGGGAGCCCCTGAACTGGCCCTTCCCATGAAACAAGCCAGGGCCATTGAAAGTGACTCTTTAGGCAAAAGACCAGTGACTTAGGTTTTCCAAACCAGGATAAAGCCCATTGGTTAAGCACTTGCATATTAACCAAAAGGTTGATGCTTCAATCCCACCCACAGGTTCCTAGGAAAGCAGGCCTGGTGATCTGTTTCTGAAAGGGCACAGTCTTGAAAAGGATCCCTGGTAACATATTGTCCTGCTAGCCATAAGGTCAGCAGTTCAATACTACCAGCTGCTCTGAGAGAGAAAGCTGAGGATTTCTACTGTACAGATGTATAGTCTCAGAAACCTACCAGGGCAAGTATACTCCGCTGCCATGAGTCAGAATTGACTCAATGGCAGCAAGTGAGTGGATGGGCAGGGATTGATTGGGCACCAACTAACACTAAGAAAAACTATTTTGGGTGGCAGTGACATTCTTCTGCTTTATCTAGAATCTGAACTCTCAGCGTCATTAACAATGGAGGCAACAGACAAATAATTATAAACTACAGAAGGGTAAAGAAAAGCTAAAGAAGTTACTTCTGTTTGGGGTTTAGTTGTGTGCTTTTTTTAGCAGAAAATATGAACTATGAAGGAGCAGGGACTTGCTGGACTTAAATATGAACTGTAAGATCTCTATCCGGGCTAGAGTTACATCTCAGTTCTTGGCTCCGCATGAGAAAGAATTCACGCCAAAGCCTGGCTCGTGATCCAAGTGAGTTTAATGAAAGTTAAAAGAAGTTTCAGGTTTTACGCGCCACCCCTAGGATTCCTCCCCACCATGCAGCCTGGCAGAGACTGCTCGAGGTCACGCAAAGATCTCTCTCCTAAGTTTTCCTCCAAAAAAAGACCTGTCTCATGTTCTTTCTCAAGTTCTCTCCCCAGTTCCTATCCCCAGTTTTTCCTTTCTCCCCCTCGCTCCTGCCTTTTCAAGGATTCCCGGGGGGAGGTATGGTGAATGACCCCAGGTCGATCCCATTGGCTGAGTTGCAATCACCTGGCCCAGGTGGGCTGATCCAGGTTTAACGCCCATCCGTACCCACCAGCGGGAAAACCTAGGCTTTTGTTCTATGCTTGGTTCTCCTGAGCATGCGTCAATGGACATCTCATTCCTGCCTATCTGCCTAACAAAACCTATTTTTCAACCCCAAGTCTTTCTTGCCAAAAAATAATGTCCCATAATAGGAATGGCATGAGCATGGCTTCTGCGTTGGATCAGATCAAGAAGATAGCTTTCATGCCTTGTACTAACATCACAAAAGAATGTAATCCAGTGCCTTGTAGACAGTCTCGTGTACACAAAAGGTTTTCTAAGAGTCTCCAGAAGGCTGTGCTACAGCCTAAATAGGCTGAATTGCAGCCTAAAACAAAGAGAGGGACCCATTTCAAAGAGATGTGGGGACATGGCTTTCATAAAATTGAATGCATCATGTAATCCAGTGCAAGGGAAACTCAGTAACTTTGGGAAGGAACTGCATTGGCTTGGACTAAACAGCCAGAGATAGTGCTACATAAAAAGAAAGAAGATGATTGATAAAGCAACCCAGACATTATTGTGGAAAAGGAAAAGGGACTTAGAAGACAATCAAAAGCTACAAGGAACCTCTCTTAGGGAGAAGTCTTGTGGTTTCAACTTGTGTGCTCTGGGGGATATTTGGCAGTCACGTATTAAATTGTGCATTCAATTTAATCCCTTTAAGGGATTTTGTCACTGGGCCTACAGCCCAACTATCCTGACAAAAAAATCTATCTTGAAAATCACCCTGCTGTGAGGAAGCTAAAGGTAAGCACATGATACGATCACATGGAGGGAAATTGGAGAGCCAATGCAACAGCAAGAACCCAGGCCCTAGACCTATGAACCAAAGCAAACCCATCTTGCCGGGTCTCGCTGCTTGAGCTGGTTTGGCCAATGCCACGTGGAGTGGAGATGTGCTGCCCCAGCCAAACCTTCCTCAAATTACAAAATTATGAGCAAATAATGCACCGAGTGGGATTGAAAGTCACTAAGTAGCAATAGGTAAGTAAAACATATGGGCCTACCATTACCTATCTGTAAAGAGTCTTTGGCAACTGGTTTATGGAAGACTCAGGCCCTGATTACCTCCCATAACACGTATTCTTTATCATAGCCACGGACACTCATGGAAACATTAAAGTTGTGCTTGAGAGAGGAAAAGGTGAGTTAAGAACTGAGAAAGATGGTCATGCGGCCTGGATATTGCTCAAACACTCCATTCTCCTTGGTCTCTTGGAAGAAGTAGAGGGATGAGAACCCAAAGTTGTAAACATTGTGTGGATTAGAAATGTGTTAAGTTTGGTGTGAAGGCTGAAGGCCCAGGTTGGTAAAATTATTTCTGTGGGATTTTCTAGAACCAGAGCTGCTCTGAGGCCCACACTGGAGAGAATGCCATGGTCATTACCCTTGTATGCTTTATTTTGGCTTATTCCCTCCCCCATCATGTATCAGAGCTTACCCAGTGCCACTTCTCAGCCCTGATACACGGTGTTGCCAAAATGGCTCAGTGATGTTAAGCAATCTCATCAAGGTCATGTGGCTTAAGGTCAGTTACAGAGCCAGACACTGAAATGCAAGAAGACTGACTCCTATGCCCAGACCTGGGACAAATCTCTCTGACAGAGCTGGGTAGATACCCCTAAACATCCGTCTTGTGTGTGTGTGTGTGTATGTATGTATCCACATATATATGTTTGGTTTATTTGTCATCAACATAATTAGAATACTTTCTATCCAATTAAAAAATGAATTAAGCCAAGGTTGGTGGTTAACAATTTGCACAAGTGCCTTTATGAACTATCATGGTTTACTTTCTTTCATTGGGAGGCAGCTCCAAGCTTCAGACCTCTTCACTCCCCAGGTGATGTGCTACATTCAAACCACAGTCAGAGGAAAGGATTGACCAGAAAGAGTCAGTTCACTAAATGAGGTTCCTTTGAAAAGGAAGCCAAAATGGCCCTTAAACTCATGGCCATCAAGTCAATACTAGCTCCTAGTGAGGGACCCTGTTGAACAGGATCCTACGGTACAGGGTAGCTCTGTCCCTGTGACTCTCCAAGACTAACTCCATGGAAGCAGAAAGCACCATCTTTCTGCCACAGGGCTGATGGTGGTATCAAATTACTGGCCTTTGGGATGTCAGCTCAACTTATAACCACTATGCCACAAGGGCCCTTAGTCAATCTAACAGGTCTGGCAAAATGTAGAGCCAGACATTATATACTAATAAATGGCTCACCACCACCACCACCGGCTGGCTTTCTGGTGGGGTCTTCTGCTATGGGTAAGGGTAAGGGTAAGGGTAAGGGTAAGGCTTAGGCTTAGCGAGATTGACAGTTCAAATCCACCAGATGATCCGAGGGAAAAAGATAAGCCTATCTATTCCCATAAAGAAATCCTGTCAGAAACTCTATAGAGGGACGCTGTGAGTCAAATTGGCTTGATGGCATTGTTTTTGTTTTTTTGTAAGCCTATGTAAGAAACTGCCACTGTCGGATTCCTATGCAAAACACTACGCCCTGCGCCACACCTATACTCCTGACAGAGCTTGTTAGCATCCCATGTTCAGACAGAGGCTCCTGGCTAGTAACTTGTAGATGTGTACATTTCGCCCAAATACCATTTTAAATATCTTGAAGTTAGTTCTTTTAAAACATAACTTTTTGATTGGTAACCTCCTTTTGTCAGGAAATACATGAAAAACAACTTAATACCACAGAAAAGCAAGTGGATAAAGTGGAAATGATCTTAAAGAATATGGAAATGCTTCTACAAGAAAAAGTAGATGAGCAGAAGGACCAGGTGAGTGATAAGTTCTTGTCATTTCCTCACAAACATCTTATATCTGCACACTTCTACCTCCTGGGTATTCACACAGCTGGTGTAGTAAGAGACTGTCTGGTCACAGACTCCGAGAGGCCATGTTCATTAGTTACCCCTCAGACTGAGCCTCTGTCAACACCTTATACTTGAACATAAAGTAATTTTCCACAGGATTCATAATTAATAGCAGTCAATAAAAGATTCTATTATATATATATATATACATATATATATATATATATATATGTATATATATATATATATAACTAGCTTGTTTATTGTACTTATTTTCTTTTGGGTATCATTTTAAGGTTTCTTTTTTGAGATGGCCACATAACCTCAGGAAGGTTATGGATTTATTCATGCATCCATCATTCAGCACATTGCCTACTGAGCACCTACTGTGTAGGAAAGCATTTTTCTAGGTAGACCTGAGATAAATAAGCCCTCATGGAACTTAAATTCTAGAGCTGCTGAGAGCTAATAATAAGATTGTAGTTGGCCAAGGGCTTTGAAGAAAACACATTTTCCTGGACTGTAGAGTCAGGGTGTTAGGGGAGACTATACTGCACAGATAAGGTATCTGAGCAGCCCCTTAATCATGACCTAACATATATGAGTGGGTAAAAAAGAAAAACAGGAAAACTCCACTCTGTGGAGCTTTCATAGGATGCATTGTTCCTACTAGCTGAGCATCGAGCAACTTGTTCTGAGTTAGTGCACCCAGCGGCGTCGCCTGGGAAGGTTCTCTGGTCACAGTGAATTTTTTCATAAAAGCAGTTTTGCTCACACCTTGTTTTTTTGTGATGGCTCATTTAAGAGAACTGCATGTGGCTGTGAAAGTTTGCTTTCTGCTCCAGAAAAATGTCACAGAAACTGTTGTGATGTTGAATACAACTTACAAGGATAGCACTCTGAAAAAAACTCAAGTGTACCAGTAGTTTTCTTATTTCCAAAAAGGTAAAATGTCGATCGATAACAAACCTTATTCTGGATGTCCATCAACTTTCCAAACAGACAAAAATGTCCAAAAAATTCATCCACTTTTGCTTGAAGACCAATGATGGACCATTAAAAAGATGGGGAAGTTATCTGGACTATCTTGGAGCTTAGTTCAGTGAAGTTTAACAGAAGATTTGTGACAGGCCACCAAGAAGGAGTGTCAACTGGAAACAAGTCATTCTTGGAAAGAACAACTCTGAAGTGATCCAGACTTTTCTCAAGGTCATTACTGGTGACAAGCAAACTTCAGTCAAGCCAGGGGAAGACACCATCATCACCTTGCCCAAGAAAAACTCGTCAAGTGAAATTAAAGATCAAGATTATGCTCATTTGATTTTTTTGATGTCCATAATATAGTGCATTTAGAGTTCCTTCCACTAGGTCAGACTGTTAATCAAACTTTCTATGTAGAGGTTTTGAAAATATTGTGTAACAATGTGCAACAAAAAAGACCTGATTTGTGGCAGATGGGGGACTGGTTTTACCATCATGACAATGCAACTGCTCACATGCCATCTCAGTGTGCCAATTTTTGACAAGAAACAGCATGCCTCTCTTGTCCCATGCACCTTACCTGACTTCACTCCATGCAACTTCTTTGTGTTTCCACCAATGCAGAGGAACATGAAAGGACAGCTAGTTGATGATATAGAAGAGATGAAGCAAAAAAATGAGAGAGGTGCTGTCAGCCGTCCAAACAGCTGAATTTGAAAAAAAAAAACAATGTTTCCAAGAATGGAAGTGCAGAGTTGACAAATGTATTAGGTGTAACGGAGAGTACTTTGAAGGTGATAAGGTTGTTTTGTAAAAAAATTTAAATACAAAGCTTTGAAACAAAATTCCAGGTTTTGGGGGTACCCCATCGTATACCTCAAGTAGAAAACAGATTAGCATTGGGGGAAGCATGTTGCTCACTGGTGGAATATCACATGTGTTGTACTTGAGAATCCTTCCTGACAGGTGCTAAATACCGGTAACATTTCCTGATCACCAGACAGCCATAAATAGGCACCCACACACTTACACTTCCCTGTTCGTGGTTGTGGGAAAATAGTCTCGGCCCTGTAAAAGGTTTTGCTCTACCGAGTGCCAGGCACCATGCCTGTCACTGTTCTACTGTTCCTTTACTTCCTCCTGTCCCTCCCCTACTCCTCTTAAGTCCCCTTTCTCCTCTTCTTTCCATCCTGCCTTGCTCTTTTTTATTCCCCCACTCACTGGGAGCCCTCCTTGCCATAAGTATGTAAGCCCATTGTAAAGAAGCCTGGCCCTCTGGCCTAGCCCTCAGCCCTCCTCTCTGCTCTTTAAATGCCCTTCAAAGACTCTGTGCTCACAACCCTGCTTCTCTCCTTTCCATGCTCCTCCCATGGCTCAGCCACTGTTCGTCCCCCTTGCCTGGGTCTACACCTAATTCGCAGCTCAGCTTTCAGAATGGATATAGACTCCAAGCACTCGTACCCCACTGATCTCACTCTGGTCCACACCCCCTCACTTTATGCCCTCTCTCTGGCCTTCCTGGTTCTGCCTTGCATACCGGCCTTGATTTCTTCTTAGCACAGGCGCTGCAATACCTCTGAGATCTCAGCTCGCCGCGCCTCACACCTTCCCATCTTCTTCAAAGTAAAAGTCAACCTTGTCACGGTGTCCTTTAAGGCTCTCTTAGATTTAGTGTCCACTCCTGCCCTGACTTCCTGTCTATGTTTCCTCAGGAGCACACACCTTCAGCTATGGTGGCTGCCTGCTGCTACCTAGTCACCCGAGGCCCTGACCAGCTGCAAGGTCTTTGTAATCTCTCTTCTTGCTACCTGGTGTTCACATAGCCCCTAGATTCCTAAACTTACTTGGCCTACCACCCCTTTTTGCAGGAAAAAAAAATCACTCATTGTCCACCTGACCATTAAAATCTTTTGTACTATTGCCCCTAATTCAGGATACGGTTTGGGTGTCTGCTTGTGTAGCGCCCCTGGATGCTTTGAGGCCCAGACATCATCACTGGACTGTTTCACTGCTACCCAACGTGCAGTACCGCCCCCTTCGGGAAAAACTGGGATAGTCTCTGGACTCTCATTTTACTCAGAACTCCGTTCACATGTCATCTTACAGGAACAGCCTCGGGGTTTCTGTAGACAAGCAAAACCAGTAAAACATGTATGTAAATATATAGAGAAAATTGTACTTCGTGACTCACACACATGGGGGGGTTAGCACGTCCCATATCCGTGGGTCCAGTGGCAACTTGGAGACCTCTGCTGGTTCATGGGGTAGCAGAGGAACAGATGTCTGCAGGTTTATGAACTAGAACTGCAGGCCAGGCGTTAAGCAAAAACATAACAAAGAATCGAGACGGCTAACCACGATGACAAAATACAACAGAAATAAACCCCCATAGTTTTAACTGTTCGAGATTTTAGCTATTCAAGTCAGAGTTATCATTTTAATTTCCTATAGTCATCTTCAGTACTCTCATCTGGTAACCAGGTTCTTCCCATTCCTCAGTTTCATCGGAAAATCACTGGAGACTTATTCGCTGAGTAGCTCCTGCAAATGTATTTTGGCCTTCCGCTCTCATCCATTCCCTTCTGAAAACCAGAATCTTGCCTGCTAAGCTATGATACTATTCCCTTCTTCCGATTTGGATTATATAATTTACAATCCATGGATAACAGATGTTGGTGTGCTTCTTCCATGTGGATTAGTTGACATCTCACTTAGATGGCTGCTTGTTTGGAAACAATCCTTTAAGATCCCAGATGCTGTTCTGTCTGAATAGTGGGGCACCATCTAATTTCTTCACCAATGCTACCCTTAAGGGACCTGATCTCATTCAAGAACTTTTTGAAGCCCCCTTGTATTCTTGACCTTGATAGCTAAATATACACTGCTTCTGACAGGTATCAAGAAAAAGACATTGATTAAAGCAATAGCTATGTGCTGTCTTCCAGGAAATGTACTAATGTGCTCAAGCAGTGAAACCACATCTGGATTAGCAGTTACAATCAGAGCCACCACTGGTTAAGTTTATATCAATTCACTGTCACTCTCTTAAGATCCTTTTTTTTTTTTTTTTGCACAAGACAGATAGGTAAGTTGAATGAGATTGTGGTGGAAATCATCCCCCTCCATTCTTCAAGTCTTTATGGTGACATTAATCTCTGCAGGTTCTCCAGCAATGTAATACTGCTTTTGGTCTAATATTTCTTTGAGGAAAGTTCTAATGGCTTCCACTTGGCCTTTCTTACTGTAATAACCATTTCTCCATGTGTCAGGGATCCACTTGGCAGGCTCATAGCACTACACTCAGACTGACACAGTTCCCACACCTAATCCCGAGGCCTTTGTTTCTCCTTGTGTTCAGTAGGAAAAGCAAGCAGTCTCTGTCTGGAGTATGCCATACCTCCTCCTGGGCCACACTTTATGCCTCAAAGAAGTCGTGTCACGGGACAGTGGACTTCACACTAGTTATTGTTCTAAAAGCAAAAAGTGCATCTTGCAAAGCATTTGCCTCATACAAAGATTCCTGGGACACAGCTGTGGGACTATGGTCAGATGAGGATAAGAGGGCTGATTTTACTCTCGAAGGTGATTCAGGCAAAGAAGGTGGGTTAATCCCTTCAGATGGGGGCAGGAGGCTGGTCCTTCTGAAAATAAAAAAAGGTAATTCAACAATAAGGGCTCCATGTCCCTAGCTTGATCCTTTTATTGTCCACATTTTCCCATCTCAATTTTCAGGATCTCACATCTTCCCCGTCAAACCTTTCAACATAAGGGATTCAGTTGATGGTGTAATTAGCTATTCTTCAGCTAGGACTCAGGAATGATGGTGGTGTGTGGGTTACAAACTGGACTGTTAGCTAAAGGTCAGCGATTTTAAAAGCACCAGCCACGCCCCAGGTAAAAGATGAAGTTTGTGCTCCGATAAATATTTATAGCCCCCAGAGCCCTCGAGGACATTCGATTTTGGCTTATGCAGTCACTGTGCATTGCAGCCAACTCAGTGGTAGTGAGGATAAGACTCTGGATGGGTTTTCAGCAATCTCAACACTGCTACAAGAAATAAGACTTTATTTCAAGACCCAAATAGCAACTTTCAGGTCCTTTATGTACTGCTTGAGCCAGGACTTTGAAGCTCTGGACTCATCATTTTCTCTTTCCGCGTTGTGTATCTGAAAGCTGAACCAGCCAGCTTCACTATGCTTGTGGGTGTAACAAAAATGTTGAAAGATAATAATGAAATAGTAGTCACTCACAGCATTGTCTCTCACAGATGTTTGATCTAATGGTGGGGATATTATGCTTGTCTTTATTGCCACCTCATGCCATGGATTACTATGCCTCTTTACTATTGGAAGTCGAGCAATTAGTACTTTTAAATCCAGCCAGACTTGAGAATAAGTTCAGAAAGCATGCTGTAGTGGAGTTAACAAACCCAGGGACAAGAGAACAACAAGTGCTCCAAAATCAGTGATGAGGATGGTGTAAGAGGCCTAGTAGGGCTTGATCAAGGACAATGTAACTGAGAGGAATTACTGAAACTCAAATGAAGGCTGAGCATGATAGTGGGACAAGAGAAAAGTAAATGGAAATAGAGGAAAGAACTACAAGGCAAAGGGCATTTATAGAGGTCTAAGTACAGGTGTGTACATATGTAAATATATTTATATATGATGATGGGGAAATAGATCTATGTGCATATAGTTATAGATTTAGTATTAAGGTAGCAGATGGACATTGGGCCTCCACTCAAGTACTCCCTCAATGTCAGAACACTTTGTTCTATTAAGCTGGTATTCCATGAAGCTCACCTTCCTGACATGATCGCTGAAGACAAATGGGTACATAAGCAAATGTGGTGAAGAAAGCTGATGGTGCCCAGCTATCAAAAGATATAGCATCTGGGGTCTTAAAGGCTTGAAGGTAAACAATTGGCCATCTAGCTCAGAAGCAACAAAACCCACAAAGAAAAAGCACAACAACCTGTGTGATCATGAGGTGTCGAAGGGATCAGATATCAGGCATCAAAGAACAAAAAATCCTATCATGGTGAATGAGGGGAAGTGCAGAGTAGGGACACAAAGCCCATCTTTAGGCATCTGGAGATCCCCTCACAGAAGGATCATGGGGAGGAGACAAGCCAGTCAGGGTGCAGTGTAGCAATGATGAAACATACAACTTTCCTCTAGTTCTTAAATGCTTCCTCTCCCTCCCCCGCCATCATGATCCCAATGCTACCTTACAAATCTGGCCAGAGGATGTAGACTGATACAGATAGGAAATGGAAACACAGGGAATCCAGGATGGATGAACTCCTCAGGACGAGTGGTGATACCGGGAGTGTCAAGGGAATGTAGAATAGAAAGGGGGAACCAGTCACAAGGATTTACATAAAACCCCCTCCCTGGGGGACAGACAACAGAAAAGTGGGTGAAGGAAGATGTCGGACAGTGTAAGACATGACAAAATAACAATTTATAAATTATCGAAGGTTCATAAGAGAGGGGGACTGGGGAGAGGGGGGAAACAAGGAACTGATGCCAAGGGCTCAAGTAGAAAGCAAATGTTTGAGAATGATGATGGCAACAGATGTACAAATGTGCTTGACACAATGGATGATTGTGTGGATTGTGATAAGAGATGTAAGAGTTCCCAAGGAGAGTATATAACTAAAAAAGAAAGAAAGCATTCTGTGTTGGGCCGGGTTGACTAGAGAAACAAATCCAGAGATACTCATATATGTATAAGAAAAAGTTTTATCTCAAGAAGTAATTATGGATCAATAAAACATTCCATCCCAGTCCAGCTCTTCAGTCTATAAGTCGCTCTTCAGACTCATTAAGTCACATGCAATGATGCAGAATGCAGGACAATCACAGGCCAGTGGGTGTAGTTATGTGGATCCAACTGACCGTATCGTAGTGCTTGCAGCAGCCAGGAAAGTGAAGGCACAGAGAGTGGGGGAGGTGCCCAGGACCCTGCTTATGAGAAAGTCTCGCCCACAGAGAGTCACCATCAGGGTGTGACCTGATTGACAGACTAAACTCTACCCTTACACTTTCATATATCTTCAAGTTGACATGAAATGATGTAACTACCACTTATTCTTTGAGTTTTGTTCTTCTAGAATCACTCTTGGTGCCAAATAGCTAAGTCTGAGTTCTCGAGAGGGGTGCATCAGTGAGATGCACACATACATACATATAAAGAGATTTGCTGCATGGTAGGGGTTTATGCAGTTGTAGAGGTTGGCAAGTCCCAAACCTACCGTTTGTGTCCAGTGGAAGCTAAGGATTTCTGATGACTTGTGGGGTTGTAGGACTGGTGAATCCACGACCTGCTGGTTAGGATGGAGACTTCTTCAGGTTTATAACACAGGAACTGCAGATCAGGCAACTAGAGTGCAGGTCAAGAAAGAGAGCAAACTTTGCCACAACTTCCACTTCGATAAAGGAAGCTGGCCACACTCCCGAGGCAATTTCCCTTTCAACTGATTGGCTGTTCATATCAGATCACAAAAATGAAAGTTGATTCCATTATGAAAAAGCACCTGTCAGACTGATGAGAATCATAGTCTAGTCAAATTGAGGTTTACATTAGTCATTACAGTTCCCTCAACCAACTAGCTGCCCCCCTCTTGCTCCTTGCTTGGTTTTCTCAGCACTTCCCCCATATGGCATACTAAGTTTGGTTCTCATTAGCATATGTGGTGCACAGCCCAGAGACTACGTTCACCACTGCTTCGCTAGTGCTAGAGCAAGACCTGGCATGTGGGCGCTTACTGACTATGTTCTACAAGTGAAATTTGGTGTTGACTGAACCCCATGCTGGGATTCTTGTGCCCTTGTATTTTGAATGAGGTCATTGCTAGTGTTTCCTGTCATTCACATCTGTGAAACCGTATGGGTTTGGCAGAAAGCTCAGACCCAGGAAACAGCAGTGGGGGTCAGGGCCACAGTGATTCCTAGGGCAAGGGGCAGTAAAGAACCAAAAATTGTTGTCATTCTTTGCAATTAATTATTGTATCGTACAATAGCCTTTCTGAGAACTGTTGATTTGTGACTCTTGGGTCTTCCGGTTAAACTGATTCCCACAATTTCCCTTAAATTTTCTCCAGTACATAATTCATCACACCCTCAGTTGGAGGTCTCACTTCAGGGTAACAAGAAGTGTCATACACGCAATATTTTTGTTATATCCTTAAGAACCTAAAGTTATCATTTCAACGACCGTGGAATGAACAGGGTCGGGAGCATGTACCCCTTCCCTGCACTCACAGTAATGGGTGGCTCTCTTCCCTCTCTAGTTTGAAAACAGCGTGAAGTCCAATTTGCTGCTCAAGGAGCTTTATGTGGAGAACGCACACCTGCTAAAAGCCCTCCAGGTTACTGAAGAGAAACAAAGAGGAGCTGAGAAAAACAGCCTCATCTTGGAAGAAAAACTCAGAGCTCTCAACAAATTAATCAGTAAGATTTCTCCGGCATCCCTCTGTGTGTAAAGACTGCTTGCTTTCTTGGAATTCATTCTGAAAAGAAAATCTTAAAACCTGAGCCACTGTGATGCCTTAATCACTTGCAGCTTATTGGCCATGGTCCTCAGAAACAGGGCGACTGTGGTGTCTGGCTCGTTCCAGCAGCATCTGCTCTGTGCCAGATCCTGGGAACATACACGTGTTGGACAAGAGCACATTTTTATAAAACTCCCAATTTTACCACTGGGAAAACATGATGGAAACACTTGGTCAGGCCTGACAGAGAAAGTGGGTTAAGATAATGCAGTTCCAATACTGCATTTTCGACTTAAGCTCTCATTGCCATCGAGTCAATTACAATTCGTAGTGACTTTGGCTTCAAAGATTAAAATGTAAAGTAGGGCTCTAGACAGCTTTATCATATTTTTCCTTTTAAATTTCATTTATGTTTTCTTAAGCAGACACACAACAAAACATACATCACTTCAGCAGTTTTTAATGTATACAGTTTGCTGATACGGATTATATTCCTCCGGTCTGTAGCCATTTTCAGCTTTTTTGAGTTGTTGCTCATCTGTTAGCCTAAATTCACTCCCCTTAGAGTTCCAGGGGAGTCCAGGTGGCATGGTGATGACAGCGCTGGACTGCTAGCCACAAAAGCAGCACTTTAAATCCAACAGACTTGGGAGAAAGACATGGCTGTCTGCTCCCATGAAGAGTTGCGGTCTCAGAAACGCACAGGGGCAGGTCTACTCGGTCCTGTAAGGTCATTGTGAATCAGAATTGATTTCATGGCAGTGTGGTTGGCTTTGTTTTTTGTTTAAAGTCCCAGGCAAATACTTCAAGTTGTTTTCCATTTTATTCCACATACATAGTTGTTAAAAGATCATCAAGCTCAAAGCAGACTTTTTTTTTACTAGTTAAGCCAAACTATTACTTGGTTTCAAGAAGACATTATGGTACATTTCTGGTTTAAGGCAATAGTTTTAGGAGTTCAGCCACCCTCCATGGCTCCAGAAAGTTGGGAATTATGAGAATTTTCTATTCTTGTCTGTATTTTTGCCCCATTTTGTTCAGGATCCTTCTCTGAACTCTTTGATCAAAATGCTCAGCAGTGGTAGCCAGGCACCCTGCAGTTCATTTGGACTCTTGACAAAGGAGGGCATTGTTTATGGAGGCAGCTAATTAGCCATGCATTCCAGAATCCTACTCTATTCGATTCTGTTGTTCCACATGAATCGACACCAACTGTGCCTGACAACTGAAGGAGGAGGTAGAACAGAAGCACCAAACATGTTAATAAGCCAAATAATGGTATGTCCCATGAAACCATTACCCTGAACCTAAGAGCTTTACTGTCTGGTTATTCAGCTCTGTCCTCTGTTACACTTCCCAATGGCTGCTGAGTGCAGACTTTCCAGAAGGGCTTCCCTCTGTAAGCAGAGTGTCCTCTAGACAATAAAGGGGAGGACTCTTGTTCGTTTGGAACCACTTTACCACATGTAAATATTGGTACTGTGGTTACATCTGTAGGCTTGTATTTATTGTACATTAATCTTTTTTTCATTGGAGTGTTTTTGCACTGGGAATTGAACTATATGTTAAAAAAGATAAAAATATAGTTTTATACCAAATTGATGGTCATTTGTTTATCTGAATGTACTACTGTAATGTGAAATGAGTCACTGTATTTGCAGTTTTTCAATTAAAAAATTTCAATTTTGTCCTTTGTTCTTCAATTATAAAATATCTCAAATAATTAGAAAATACAGTTTTAGGAGAAAACCCATATACCCATCAACTAGATACATTTAATATAATATTTTGAAATTTTTCTTTTTAAAAGATATAAAATATTTTAGATAGAGGTGAAGGTCGTATTCTATTGATTGCAACCTTTTACTCGTCCTAAAGGCACGCACTATCCCAAAGATGGTAAGTAAGTCTCCTGGTCTCTTTGTACATTTATTATATATGCATTATATAGTCTTGATTAGTGTCCACTCTTTTACTTTTGCATGTATCCATTGCAACGACTACACAGAAACTCACAGACAAAATGCGTGATGAAAGAATTTAATAACTCAATAAGTTATAGTGCCAAGAGAAATGCTCAGGGTAGGTGTTTAACAGGACACATTACAGAGTTTCAGGTATGCTAATAAACACCCGAAGTGGCATACAACTCTGCTATGAGCCTCAACCCAAAGACATTCAGCTCAGGCTCTGGTCAAACCCAGGTCAGCAAACCCAGGTCTCCGAATTAAGTGCCCAGACTGAAGGACCAGGAAAACGTCAGTCTTCACAACCTAGAAATTGAAAACATTGTTCGGCACCCAGCTACCATGACCAAGTGTTATGAAAAGGATCACAACAGAAGGTTCTGTCTAGAGTGGGGGAGAAGTTAAGAACATAACCCTAAAGGATGCCAGGTTTACTGATCGAACAGAGATAGGCAGGACCTCCAAGATTTGCACTCCCCCCTGCAGATCGGGAACTGAACTCAAATGGTACATTGACGGTATTGCTGCAATTAATGGGTTGAATCAGAATGCATATGAATTGTGGTAAATGATGTAAAAATATCACCTGATCTTTTGAGGGCAGGCCAGGTATGAGTGATAGGCTTTTTCACTGGGGTCAAGGAGGGGAGCCAAGCCCTTCTTTCAAAAGATATTTTTAATTAAAAGTTTCTTTTTTCATATAACACTGTTTAGGAATGAATAAAATGTAGCACAAAACCTGTCTCTTTCAGCCCTGCCATGTTCCCAAACATGCTCCGCAGTGTTCCCCTTGCTCATATGATAAATATGATTATATCTATCCATACTTGTTTTATGAAAAATGCTCACACTGTACAAGTTGTAAAGCGGTCCTTCAAAAATTAAGGACTGTAAAAATTGTCCTTCAAAAAAAAAGTTAAGTATTCCAAGATAAAAGCTGAGCGTTCATAGCTATTAGACTCCCATACAAGAAAACTTAAAGCCAGTCCTCCAACGTGAGAAATGTGAAGGAATGATACTAGAAAGTCACTCAAAGTTGAACACAAAAGGGAAAATGATGAGAACAAATGTACAAATGTGCTTGGAAATTGATATATTTATGGATTGTGATAAGAGTTATACAAGCCCCCAATAAAACTATTTTTTAAGTTGTACGAGCCCCCCAAAAACTGATTTAATAAAAAAGAAAGAGCTAGATCTGGAAATGGTGGAATGTCACCTGGCTTATATTCTTTTCTTATTTTTTGTACAATGACTATATTCCTTTCTCTCTTTTTTAATCATTTTACCACAATCCATATCTACACCCATTGTGTCAAGCACATGTGTACATTTATTTCCATCATCATTCTCAAAATACTTTCTACTTGAGGCCTTGGTATCAGCTCCTCATTTTTCCCCTCCCTCCCCACCCCCTTCCCTCATGAACCCTTGACAATTTATAACTTACTATTATTTTGTTATGTCTTACACTGTCCAACATCTCCTTTCACCCACTTTTCTGTTGCCTGTTCCTCAGGGAGGGGCTTATATTGTAGATCCTTGTAATCGGTTCCTCCATTCTATCCCACCTTTCCTCCACCCTTGAATTATCGCCACTCTCACCACTAGTCCTGAGGGGTTCATTTGTCCTGGATCCCCTGTGTTTCTTTCTGTACCCGTGTACATCCTCTGGTCTAGCCAGATTTTAAGATAGAATTGGGATCATGATAGTGGTGGGGAGGAAATATTTAAGAACTAGAGGAAAGTTGACTCATCCTTCCCTGTGGTCCCTCTGTGGGGAGATTGTTCCACTATCTACAGATGAGCTTTGGATCTCTGCTCCAGCCCTCTCGTTTTTATTTGTTATGTGTCTGCTGATGCCCAGTTCCTATGACTCCTCATGATCGCACCAGCGATGTGCTTCTTCCATGTGGACTTGTTGCTTCACTGCTGAATGGCAGCTTGTGTGACATCAAGCCTTTTAGACCCCAGACACTATATCTTTTAATAACCGGGCACCATTTGCCCTCTTCACCACATTTGTTTATGCACCTATTTTGTCTTCAGCGATTGTGTCAGGAGGGTAAACATCTCATGCTGCTGACTGGTTAGAACAAAACTTTCTCTTTTTTAAAAAATTTATGTATTGGGGCTCATGCAATTCTTATCACAATCCACACATACATCAATTGTGTAAAGCACACTTATACATTCATTGCCCTCATCATTCTCAAACTTCGCATTCCGCTATGGTTCCTGGAATAAGCTCCTCATTTTCCTTTTTTCTCTCCCTCTCCCTCCCCGCTCCCCTCTCCCTCATGAACCCTTGATAATTTATAAATTATTATTTTATCTTATCTTACACTGCCAGGCGTCTCCCTTCACCCACTTTCCTGGTGCCCATTCCCCAGACAGGAGGTTATATATAGATCCCCGTGATTGGTTTCCCCTTTCTACCCCTCCTTCCCTCCCGGTATCACCACTCTCACTGTTGGTCCTGAGGGGGTTCATCTGTCCTAGATTCCCTGTTTCCAAATCCCAACTGGACCGCTGTGCATCCTCTGGTCTAACCAGGTTTGCAAGGTAGAAGTGGGATCATGATAGTTGGGGGGAGGAAGTGTTTAAGAACTAGAGGAAAGTTGTGAGTTTCGTTATTGCTACACTGAAGCCTGAGTGACTCATCTCCCCACTACCGCTCTGCAATGGATGTCCAGTTGTCTACAGATGGGCATTGGGTCCCCATAGAACAAAGTGTTCTTGAATGGAAGGAGGATATGAGTGGATGCCCAAAGTCCATCCCCTACCTCAGGGTATTGCCATATAAATATATGTACATGGGCCAATACCTCTATTTTTGTAGATTAATGTATTTACATATGCACACCACTATGTTTATACCTCTATCCATTGCTTTGCTTCCTTGGTCCTTCCTCTGTTGCCTTTTACCTTCCTCATGTCCCACTGCCACTTTCCCCTTATTTCTGCCTCTTGGTAACCCCCTTAGCTAGTCTGCTGTTGCTCCAACATTACCACCACCCCCACCTTGGATCCCTATATCCTCATTACTGGCTCTGACACCCCAGTTGTTCCCCTGTCCATGGCGCAGCCTGCTCAGCACCCCCTTCCTCCACCACTCTGACCTCCCAGGTCTCCCTGGAACCGTTGGTCCCAATGCTCTCACCTCAAGCATGCCTCCCATACCTATCCTATATAGGTAGGTACACCGACTATGACATAGTCCAAAATGATTTTTTAAAATAAAAATAGTAAATCAATAAGAAAAATTTTTTAAAAAGAGAAAAGAACTATACAAAAATCCTGGGTCTCTTCGCTGGCCTTCAAGACTGTCCAAGAGCTGCCTCTCCCAGCCTGGAGTGCATGTAGACCCTACTATGAAGCACCAAACCATGAGGACAGCATGGTCACATGGAAGGATGCATGAAGAGAGAGAGCTACAGGCTAGGGAGAGGAGCCAGCATGCCACACCCACACAGAGGCAGGCCAGGAGAGAGGAAGAGAAAGAGAGCGGGACTAGACCCCACGCTGGCACGCCAGGCTCGGAGGATGACGTCCCTGGGGGAAGCTAATGGGACACAGAGGGAACTGGACAACTGACAACAGCTGGTGGCATGCTGTCCCCTTGCTGGAGCAGACTGCGACAAAGTATATTTCTTGATCACAATTGAATGTAAACAGAATTTGGTAACACAATGAAACTGAAATACACAATTATATGGAAATTAAACCATTATACAAACAACCAGTGAATATTTAGAGTCAAATGAAAATGAAGATACAACACACGAAAACATTTGAGACTCTGAAACTGTTAGGGTGGGGGAAGGGAAGTATACTTATTGCCAATGAAGTGAAGGTTTACAGAGAAGTTCATCAGTTTTACATCGAAAAATTCATACACATTGATTTTGCACATCCACTCCAATACCTTCCATGTGCCATCCTACTTCCCCACTGGGCTTTCTCTTACCATCACTCCTTCTTTAGTAACCCTCTGGACTTTGTCATTGGGTAAATGCTGCCCTTTGGGTTTTAAGCTGTTGATGGTTTTAAAAAAGGTCATTTCAGTTCCACGCCTAGACACATTGGTTATATTCTTGGGGTATGCTACTAGATTCCATTCAACCAGTAAACCCAGTCTGTTTTATGATCATGAGTTCTGTTCCACATTTTACACCCATTCCATTGAGGACCTTCTAATGTGATTGTGTTCAGAGTAATAGGTAGCGGTAGTCAGGCACCATTTAGGTTTTCCAAGCTCAAGATTATAGAGACTAATGTTTGGGTTGTTCATCATTCTATTGTAATAATTGTATTCAACATGTCTTTTGACTTCACTCTTGTTTCCTCCGAGTGCAGAGAGACCAATAGTTACTACTGGCTGCTCATGCACAGTTTTTCTTATTTAAGTCACTTTTTTAAAAAACAAAAATTTCAAAAGAGGACCTGATGCAAGGGGCTTAAGTGGAGAGCAAATGCCTAGAGAATGATTGGGGCAGGGAATGTATGGATGTGCTTTATACAATTGATGTATGTATATGTATGGATTGTGGTAAGAGGTGTTTGAGTCCCTAATAAAATATAAAAGAAGAAAAGAGAAAAAAATGATTAGGGCAAAGACTGTACAGATGTGCTTTATACAATTGATGTATTTATATGTATGAACTGTAAAAAGAATTGTATCAGCCCCAATAAATTGTTAAAAAAATAAATTAAAAAAAATTCCTTTTATTTTTTTTTGTACTGTCTGACGTCTCCCTTCACCAACTTTTCTGTTCTGTTTTAATGTAATTTTTATCATTAAACTGTGAGTCTAATGGTAACAAAATAGAACGTGTGTGTGTCTGTGTTAAAATAGTCATTAAAAAATAGAATTCAGAGACAGAGAATTTTTTAAAAATATTTTCTATTGTTACTTAGGTGAAGGTTTATAGAGCAGACATCAGTTTTACATTAAATAACTCGTTAAATCTACCATTGTCTTTTCATTTCCAATATTTTTTGCCAATCTCTTGTTTTATATTGTCTTCCCTTCACAAAAATAACACCTGTCTACCCTCTAGCTTCCACAGACAGAGAACTTATTGTTGACAAAGGCCTAAAAAACATTAAATGGGAAGCAGACACCTCTTCAATAAATGCTATTGGAAATACTGGCTATCCACTTGCAGAAGAACAAAAAAAAGACGACTGCCTCACCCATGCACAGAAACAAACTCAAGATGGATCAAATTCCTAAATGTAAAACCCAAAGCTCTCAGGATCAGAAAACTGGGACAAAACTAGGAACCCTAGTGCAGTAGATGGGCTATCAGAAATAACAAAGCTGACACAATCCATAGAAAACAAAATAGTGGGACATATTAAAAAATAAAAAAAACTTGCATACATTAAAAGACTTCATTGAAAGAGTAAAAAGACCCATAGACTGGGAAAAGATATTTAGTAATGACATAACAAAGGACTAATTACTAAAATCTACAGAATTTACAAGGTGGCAAGAAAAACAAACTAGTAGCCCTATGAAAAAGTGGGCAAAGGACCGGAGCAGATGATTCACAAAGGATGATACGCGAATAACTAATAAACATATGAGTAAGTTCTCTCAGACATTAGCTATCCAGGAAATGCAAGTCAAAGCAACCATGAGATACCACCTAACACCCATAACTGTAGCCCAGTTAAAGTAAAAAAGCTGAGAACAGCAAATGTTGGAGAGTGTGTGGTGAGATAGGAACTCTTATCCTCTGCTGGTGGACTTGTAAATATGTACAGACACTCAGGAAGGCAGTATGGCGATACCTAGAACAGATGGCAACTGAACTACCATATGATCCAGCAATACCATTACTGAACATATACCCCAAAGAAATAAAAAACATCATAAGCAGACATTTGCTCCCCCATGTTCATCACAGCACAGCTCACAATTGCTAGAAGCGGCCTCCATTCCCAACAATGGATAAAAAACCTCTGGTACATAAACATGATGAGTACTGCGCATGCCTGAAGAACAGCAATGAGACCCCTCACGTCGTGGAGGGCTCTGGAAGACATGCTGAGGGAAGCGAGTGAAGCACGAAAGGACAAGCACTGTGTGAGTCCAGAGCAGCAGGAACAAGCAGCAGAAGGGGCGCAAGCTCAAGCGTGCAGGCCATGCAGTCGTCTGGCTGGGGTCAGACAGGCCGCTAACGAGCTGGACCAGTGCCAATGACCTACACATCATCTGCTCCTGGTGAGTATAGTGTAGGTCACTTGGCCGGAGGTCACCTCACGACAGCTGGGATCAAATGGAGGGTGCGAGGGGGTAGTGGCTGTTCGCTGAATAGTAGCCATTTAGATCTGTGGTGAGGTCTCCCAGAGAGGGAGGTAGCCCCGTCAGAGGAATGGGGTTTACTGATGAGAGGTGCCGCACAGGAGATGAAAGGGAATGGTCAAATTTGGGGGTACATAGGTGCATGCCTGTTGAAGGGAGGGGAGGGAGAGCTAACCTCCAGGTGGGGGACAAAAGACTGAGGATGCTCTTGGCAACAATAAATGGGAGGTGTCTTCAGTGGCATGCAATGGGTGGGCAGAACTGGTGTAGGGCATCTGGGGGGGGGGTATCCCAGGAAAGCAGACCAGGTGCCATAAAATGCTGGGACACCAAATCCTGGATCTTTGGGGTGCATGCATGCTCCAGAGGCTACATCAGTGAGCCCCATATGGGAATCCCACTGGGTGAACTAGACTCTACCTCAGACACACTTGTAACATGAGGACTTAAGCGGGAAATACATGGTGCCTGAGGAAGCAGAAAACAGCTGTACCAAGAGTGGTGTACTGATGGTTGGTGGACAAATAAGGTCATGTTACATCAACCCCCTTTATGCTGGGTTAAGATATCTATTATTCTGGAAATCTTGTGACAGCCCCTCTACTGTGTGTTGCATGTGCTTGGGTATATTAAGGTGTGTCTCAGGGGTGCAGCACCATGGGGGTCACTTTCTTGAAGCTGTTATTTGTTTCTGCTTTTTAGTAAATGAGACCCAGAGACTTTGAGAAAGAAAATATAACAATAGTTTGGGGGGGCGAGGATAAAGAGGGTTGGGGGAAGTAAGAGGGAGATGATGTCAAGTAGTCTAGGAGGGAAATGTATGTGTGGAGACTGATTGTGGCAGCAATTTTACAATTCTGTTTGATGTGATTGAACTATGGAATAATATGACATTTGTATTAACTCCTAAGTTAGCAAATTTTTTAAAAAGCATAGATTCAGGAATGGTTTGGGGACTCACACTTAAAAAGAATTATCATGGCCCTGCTCAGTACTCACCTTCATGAAATGATCACTGAAGATAAAGGTACTACAGCGAAGTGTCGCAAAAAAGTAGATAGTAGCACTCCCTCAATGTATGAATACTTTCTTTTATTAAATTGGCACTCTGTGATGCTCACCCTCCTGACACAACTGCTGAAGCCAAAGCGGGTGAACAAGTAAATGTGAAGAAAGCTGATGGTGCCCGGCTATCAAAAGAGATAGTGTCTGGGGTCTTAAAGGCTTGAAGATATACAAGCGGCCATCTAGCTCAGAAGCAACAAAGCCCACATGGAAGAACACACCAGCCTGTGTGATTGCATGGTCCCGAAGGGAACAGATATCAAAGAACAAAAACTCAAATCATTGGCTGCACACCTCCATGATACAATCACCGAAGACAAACAGGTGCATAAGCAAATGTGGCGAAGAAAGCTGATGGTGCCCGACTATCGAAAGAGATAGTGTCTGGGGTCTTAAAGGCTTGAAGGTGAACAAGCGGCCATCTAGCTCAGAAGCAATAAAGGCCACATGGAAGAAGCACACCAGCCTGTGCAATCACGAGGTGCCAAAGGGACCAGGTATAAGGCATCATGCAATATATATATACACACACACACACCATAGTGAATGAAGGGGGAAGTGCAGAGTGGAGACCCAAAGCCCATTTGTCGGCCACTGGAGATCCCCTCATAGAGGGGTTTAGGAGAGGAGATGGGTCAGTCAGGGTGCGATGTAGTACCGATGAAGAACACAGCTTTCCCCCAGATCCTGGATGCTTCCTCCCGCCACCTACTATGATCCGAATTCTACCTTGCAGGACTGGATAGGGCAGAGGTTGTACACTGGTGCATATGGGAGCTGGAGGCACAGGGAATCCAGGGTGGATGATACCTTCAGGACCAGGGGTGTGAGGGCCGATGCTGGGAGAGTGGAGGGTGAGTGGGTTGGAAAGGGGGAACTGATTACAAGGATCCACATGTGACCTCCTCCCTGGGAGATGGACGGCAGAGAAGGGGGGGGGGGCGGTAGACTCTGGATAGGGCAAGATATGACAAAATAACAATCTATAAATTATCAAGGGCTCATGAGGGAGGGAGGAGCGGGGATGGAGGGGGGGAAAAAAGAGGACCTGATGCAGAGGGCTTAAGTGGAGAGCAAATGCTTTGAAAATGATTAGGGCAAATAATGTATAGATGTGCTTTATACAATTGATGTATGTATATGTATGGGTTGTGATAAGAGTTGTATGAACCCCTAATAAAATGTTTTTTTAAAAAGTACTAAATCTAAAAAAAAAAAAGAGTGGCTGAATTACAACACTAACTGAACCCTCTACTTAGAATGATTTCTGATGTTAATAGGAGAGCATGGATTGGGACTAAATGGGAACCTGAAAGTTACGGTGGAGAGGACTGTGCTACGCTGAGTTTTCTAGAGAAATAAATCAAACTACACTCAAATAACTTTATAGCAAAAATAAATTTACATCAGGAAGCCCAGCCCAGTTCAACTCAAGTCCATGGGTCAGATGCTAGATGAAGTCCCCTTTAGACTCACCCAGCTTCCAGCCAATGAAGCAAAGGCAAAGCAGGAATCGGGAAAATCACAGGCCAGTAGGGGCAAGAGCATCTGGATGTAAGGTCAGCAGGAAGAGGGCAGGGCACTGCAGCTCCTATGATCAGCAGGCCGGCTCGGCCATGAATCCTAGAGATGCAGAATCAAGGTAAGCAGGATGGAGGGAGAGGGAAGGAAAGTTGTCCATGGCATCTCTCTCAATTGGGCACCTCCTCCAAGGAGAGGGCCTTATTGAGATTGAACTCTACCCATACTTTCACACAGATGCATCAAACTGATATAAAATCGAACCATCATAGGGACACACGGAAAGATTATTCTCAGAAATATCAGAACATGGATCCTTGACATGCCATTGAGTTACTTCAGCCAACAACACTACCACTCACATCTGAAGAGTTTAATCCATCATTAGTAAAGCCATTGTCCCCTCCACCTGCACTTGAGCTTAGCCCAACTTTCCCTGCTGATAGGGAACCTCGAGTTGTATCTGGAGCATTCCCTGCAGCAGATGCCTTGCAAGATAATGCTGACACTTGCTGGGAAACACCTTCGACACTCATGCCTGCTTCGACACTGCCTCTAAACTTGTCTCAGTAATCCCAAAGGTGACCTCCAAATATTGATCCAGAAAGAGCTGTGCTATCCTCTTAAAGGACTGCTAGCATTTTCTAGTATGTACAGGCAGAGACCCGAGGAATGTGTGCGGGAGTGAGATGATGATGCAAGGAGCGAACGGTTGCATCAGTCTGAATGTGTTGACGTGGACCAACTAAGCACTGATCCTTCAGTCAGTGTTTCAGCACCAGATGTTAGGACAGAATCTAATAGTTTATCTGTTTGGTTTACTGAAGCAAAGCTTCTGCAGTGGCTTAGAGCAAGTTAAGTTGAAGTACCAGACCTAGCTTGGTATACTTTAGAGGATTAAGGGAATGGGCGTGTTTCAGGGCAGACCCATAGACTCACAAATGGAATGCACTGAGGACACACCTTTTCTCTCAGTGGGAAACAAATTTCTGAAGGGATCATAAGTATCTCTAAAGACTGCTGTGATTGATATTTTATTTTGAGCCAGTTTTGACAGTGGAAAATACCCTAATTAAGACGTTTGCACATAACATGGCTGATTGGGTCCCATGGTAGTAGGCGGTAAGCAGTAGCATTTAACAGCAACAAGGTGGGTGTGGCTGCCAAATGGTTAGCAGAGTCAAAGTAGTAACAGAATAGCCTGATTTGTATGGCATTGGATACCTAAGCAGAGTGTCCCTAGGAGTGAAATAAATGAGAAACCTACCAAATCTATCATTGATCTGTACAAGTTGAAAAATTCTAGGCCAGTTGAATAGCAGTCTAATTCAAATAGCCAGATATAGAGTCGCAAATGCTCGATCAATTCCCAAAAATTGAGCCAGTTCACAAACCCTTCATTTACGGGGAAGCCAGGTCCCTTTGAGGAAGGCACCCACTACACTAATTAAAAAAATGCATAGTTAGCCTTTCTCCCAGGCCTGCCCAGTGGAAACTGCGCCTTTTATAAGTGACAATTCACTGGAGAAAGGAAATAATCAGACGTTGGGGATGGTTACTGGACATTGGCTCCAAACTGACATTAATCTAAGTGACCCTAAATTTTAAGGTCCCACAATCAGACTAGGAGCATATAAAGGTCAAGTTATAATGGAGTCTTAGCTCAGGTTGATCTCACAGGGGATCCAGTATGAGCCCAAACCTATCCTATAGTAATTTCCCTGTTCTAGAACACATAAATGGAATAGACAGACTCACTGACTGCCAGTACCCCATATGGCTACCTGACTCTAGAACATGGACTACTATGGCAGGGGCAGGAGTGGAAGCTAGTAAAGCTACCTCTACTTAGGAAAATGGTAAAGCCAACGCAATTATGTTTTCCTGGAGGGATTGCAAAGATCAGGGTGCAAAGATTGCACCATCAAGGAATTGAAGAATATAGGGCTGGAGACCATTACTTCCGAACTGAGCTGTTGTCTATGGGGGGACTAGCAAACTCTAGACCTATGTGGTTTGTAAGGGTCCAGGTATAAGCTGTGCTTACACACACACAAGCACCAGCAGCGGTTAAGCCAGTTTTTAGTGTGGGGTTTTTTAATCACTTTATTAGGGGCTCTTACATCTCTTTTATAACAATCCATACATCAGTGGAGTCAAGCATATTTGTACATATGTTGCCATCATCATTTTCAAAACATTTTCTTTCTACTTGAGCCCTTGATATCAGCTCCTTTTTTCCCTCCCTCACCCACCCTCCCACCCTCAAGACCCTTGATAAATTATTATCGTTTTCCTATCTTACACCATCTTCTGTCTCCCTTCACCCACATTGCTGTTGTTTGTCCCCCTCAGGGTGTGGGGGTTATATCTACATCATCATTGTAATCAATTCTCTGTTTCTCCCCCTTCTCCCCCTACATTCCCCCTAAGTGGCCTACGCTGATAGTATTGCTACTCCCATTACTGTTCCTGATGTGTTTATCTGTCCTGGATCCCGTGTGACAAGAGCTCTTATCTGTACCATCTGGTCTAGCTAGATTTGTAAGCTAGAACTGGGATTTGTAAAGTAGAAGTGGGGTCATGATAGGTGGGTGGGGTGGGGTGCGGGAAGCACTAAAGAACTAAAGAAATGTGTGTCTCGTTGGTGCTGTACTGCACTCTGGCTGACTTGTCCCTCCTGTGAGGGATGTCCAATTGTCTACAGATGGGCTTTGAGTCTCCATCCGACTCACTTCATTCACATCATATGATGGTTTGGGGTCTCCTGATGTCTGATACTGTTAGATTCCTCAGGTGGAAATACCTGGGTCATTGGCTTCCCATGAGAATGAATTCACACCGAAGCCTGGTTTGTGATCCAAGTGAATTTTTATAAAGAAGTGTAAAGGTGAAACTGAGGTACAGGGAGGAAGACAGACATAACTGACAGGACAAGGAAAGGAGAAACAGAAATAGCTTTATTAGGTGGGGCAGTAGGGCGGCTCCTGCGGCTCCCTGCCGAGGTTTCGTGACCTAGGCGGACAGGTCAGGGAAGTCCCATTCAGCAGCTGGGGGCGAGGGTTTTTACAGGGGTAGTGAGGAATGTATGGCAATTAGCATATGGGGTCTGGAGACCTGGAGAATTGCTTGTCATCTCCTTGCAATTCTGACTTTTCAGGGCCCTCCACTGGGAGGCGTGGTTGACAGTACTGGTTGACTCCATTGACTCAATTAAGCTCACCTGGCCTAGATTGAGGTCCTCCCAAGAGTACTGGCTTCGTCTCAACTGCCTGAATTTATTCATGCCATCCAGCCTGGAGCAGCTTCCCACAGTCTGTAAGGGTGGAGGGAGGCCTTGGCAGGTAGAGGTAGAGGTTTCTGCCTCTAGCTCCCTAACACTTTCTGATCCCATCTACACCTTGTGATCACACAGGCTGGGCAACAATTTTATTAAAGCATAGATAGAATCATTTCCAAAGAAAGTATGTGAGTCCTTCTGGCATGGTGAAAAGGATACCTTAAGCATAGATAAAATATGCTTTGCTCCCGGAATGTAGTGGGGGCCCCTTTCACAAATTAAGAAGGGTCATTCATTGTCTAGGGGAAGACTCCTAGTTTCTAAAAGACAGTTTTAAAGGGGAGGAGTTTGCCACTCCACAGATGTACAATTAGCTTTCTAATTAGTTATTTAGACCACCCTTGAGGCTCTTTAAATTGCAATCTCAGCTTTTGTCTCTGGATCAGTGTGCTGTCAGATTTATCTCCAGCAGCACTGCTGTGTGAGGACATTCATTAGGGCCTAGCTTCAAGGTTGACCTGTTTACTAACCTGTTCTCACAAGGTCTTCTGTTAATTCCCATATTGCAGGCAGAAAATGCCTCTTCTGTCCCTGTCAATTTGGTCAGTGCAAAAAACAGATGGATCTTTGAGAATGGCAGGGGGTGCCTGGAAACTTATCCAGGTGGTGACTCCAATTGCAGCTACTGTCCCAGAAATGGTTTTATTGCTTGAGTAGATTAATATCTCTTCTAGTATCTGATAGCAGCTACTAATTGGGCAAATGTGTTTTTCTCAATTCCAGTTTTAAAGGAGCAGCACAAGCAGTTTGCCTTTAGCTGTTGTGGCAGTTAGATGTTATGTCAACGTGACCCTGTGGGAAACTGTAGCACTAGTCCCACCTATCAAACAGGTTACAGCCTGATGACTCCTCCTAGGGGATATGAACTTTCAAATAAGAAAGACAATGAGAGCAGCAAGAGGAGATAAGCAGCACCTGAGAGGGGATTGAGGGGCAGCTGGGAGGAGGAGGATGACCAAGCAGCACACACTGCAGAGAACAGCGCAAAAGAGTTACTGAAAGGGATAGCACTTCCAGACCACAGGATTGTCACCATAAAGATAGGTAGACACAAATAGACTACAACGAGAGAGCAGAAACACCAGCCAATTAGAACCGCTTAGGGCATCTCCTCGGCCGCCTGAGGGGAGATTCCCGGGTCTTTGAATTGGGAAGCTAGCTGAGGGGGTGGGGGGTACGTGCCAGTGGGGTGTGATGGAGCAAAAGGATCATAATTCGAAGTGACCAGACTGGGACCAGGGAAAATAAAAATATAAATTTCTTTGGCTTCCTGCCAAGACCAGAAGACTGCCAGTGGAGATCCCCCATCTAGGACTCACTCCTAGTAGTGGGTACTTCACAGCTTACTGAGCCTCACAGGGCTGAGAACAGGGCAGCTGAAAGCAGGTGTTAAGTGATTAACACCAAGAGCTCCAGCCCCCTCCTGAGGTACCACTCAGCACAACCCCTGATCGGAAGACACCCCAAAGGCCTGGTACCTTAAATAATTGGGCCACTCTGAGGATTTATTTTCATATTACTTGTTACACATACCTGGATTGCATACACCTGACTCATTGACTAAGTATTTGCATCACAAAACAAGAAGCTGGAGCAGGTTTGGCAGGCAGAACAGGTTTTACAAGCCCAGGCAAGGAATTTATATAAGGGAGTTTATATATATCATTTGTATGATATATTACTTTACGTTTTTTCCTTCCGATCTCATTGGTTTATTTCCTAGACCCCTAACACCCCATCTACCTACTAGTTCGCACCCACAACAGAGACTAAGCTCTGTGTGAAGCTTAGTGTCCCGGACAAACATACATTAACAGCTCTCCTGCATCTTATGCTAGTATGATTTTTCCTATTACTATTATTAAAACTTTCATCTCTTACCCCTTTTCTTTCATTTTCCTTTCTTTAGTCTAAATATCCAAAGTTTTACTTCATAACATCATTAACCTGTCTTTTAGTTTCACTGTACTGATCATCAAAATTTTTCTTACATTTTCAGACTCATAAAACCAAAGACTAATACTACTATCACTATATTTAAAATTGTTTTTGCTCTCAAATACTAGTACCCATTGATCCATCGTTGCAAATGAGGCATTTCAGGGCCAAATACCCCTTCCTTTAACCTACTATATAACACTACCTGATCCTCCACCCTCTTTTTTAACCTACTGCTTCTTTCACTCTCCCAACACTCATAACATTTCCTCCCCAAATTTCATATGACTCCCTTAACACATAAATTAGCAACCTCCCTCAGACACTTAATACAAACTATCCATTAGCCCTCTACTGCACCACTTAATAGAGTTAACCAGTTCCAAATAACATCGCCTACATAACACTCCCAATAGACTCCAAGATGACAAGGAAACAACAGAAGATATTAGTCACACACACACACACACACACACACACACACACACAAAACAAGAGAAACAGAAACAAATAACCAAATAGCAATCAGACTTAAATGTAATACCTGAAACTGTACAAGTTATGGATTTCCCAGAAAAAGAATGTAAAGAATGATGTTTGTGCTCATGCAACAGCTGAAAGAAGTCTGAAAGGAAAAATCAAACAATAGAAAAGCTATAACCTCATTAGAGAAACAAACAGAAACACAAAAATCAAACACTACAATAAATAGCAGAATTACAAAGCAGGGGTGTCAAACTCAATTAAAAAGCGGGCCATTTGGTGCAACAGGCAAGATTCACATGGGCCACATCACATTTACAAATTTTGTTCAATTTCTATTTTGAAGTGAGGATTCAGGAATATGGATAGGATAATTAAAATACTATAATAGCTTTTATTTAAATATTTATTTTATTTAATGTATTTATAAAACTAAAATTATTGTTTTACCCTTAACTTGACAGTGCTTTCCTTCTACTAGTTTTCACTACGTCTTATGTTGTGACCGGAAAATATAACAAGGTAACTAATAAAAAACACCAAGATTTGGGCAGCTGACAAACGTGATGCACAATTGTAATGGCTTCCCTCTAAAAATGTTCACTAGCACTGCTGCTACGTATGATCATAACAGCACAACCCAGAGTGCTATTTTTCACCTTTTCACTATTGGGATCTCTTTACATTATGTGACACTGAGAGTGGCAGACAGATCGCTTCCAATCATCACTGGAACTAGGTCAGTGCATTTATACACATCCACAGGCCCCCCCCAAAAGCACGGGGCCACATGTATACTCATCTTCAGATAAAGGGTTAACGAGGGAATTGTGTGTACGGTATTGCCTCGATCTCCCCTAAGTGCTATTTTCTTCATAACAATTTTTTTCTATTTTCATTTTATTTCAGAGCATCGCAGGCCACAAAAAAAGCTCCTCAGGGGCTACATGCGGCCGACAGGGCCAGTTTGACACCCCTGCTATAAAGGAAAAGCGGGAGGCTGTAAAAAAAATAGAGATACAGAATTGAAGAGATAGAAACCCAAATTAGTGAACTGAAAGACAAATCTATAGATTCCAATCAAAAGGAAGGACAAATAACCAAAAAATGCAAAAGAGACTGAGAAAAGCTTGATAATAATGTGGGACACCATTAAGAGGAACAACCTGCATCTTGTAGGAATTCCAGAAGAGGAAGAAACAAACAAAGTTACATCCACACAGAGAATAGTCCAAGAGCGCCAGCCAAAGAACTTTGCTCAATGTCTAAAAGAGAAAAAGACGATTGTTTAGGAAGCCAAAAGAACCCCAGCCAGGAGAGATTCTAAAAGGCAAACTCCACGGCATATTGTAGTCAAGATGTCGAACATCAGAACGGAAACAAAAAACAATCTAAAAGCACCTAGAGAAAAAGATCAATTACACACAAAGGTTCAGCAACTAAATATGGTGGTATAATACAATTATTTCAAGACAAGAAAAGCCAAAAGCAAGACCACCATTACAAAAAATACTCAATGAAGTACTGTGGCCAAAAAAACCAACAGCAACAACACACAAACCTGAAACCAACATTCAAGACAATTCCTCACAAAAACCAGCACACACAGAACAACACCCAGAGCAAGGGAACGACACAGGAAGAACAAAGAAACTGAACACAATACACATCCAAACACACAACACACGCATATATAAACCAAAATGGTGGAAACAAATACACATACATGTCAATAATTTCACTGAATGTTAATGTACTAAATACACCAGTACAGAGACAGAGAGAAGCTGAATGGATAAGAAAGCAAGCCCCATCAATATGCTGCCTACAAGAAAAACACCTCACAAACAGAGACTTGAAGACATTAAAAATCAGAGGTAGAACAAAAGCATACCAAGCAAACAGCAACAAAACTCAGCAGGGGTAACAATATTAATCTCCAAGAAGATAAACTTCAAGGTAAACAACATAACGAGAAAAGATTGAATACTACATAATGATAAAGGGAAAAATAGCTCAGAAAACCATAACTATAATAGTCATCTATGCACTCAATGAAACACCTTTGAAATACATCAGATCCTCATAGAATTGAAAAAGGACCAAGACACATCGACAGTAAGAACAGAAGACTTCAATACACCACTCTCAAAGAAAAAAAATGTCAAGAAAAAAGGCAATGAAGACCAAAAAAAGTTTAATAACACAATCAATAAAAACTATCTTGGATGTATGAGCCCCTAATAAAATGTTTTTTAAAAAAACTATCTTGGAGGGAAGATGGTGACTGAGTAACACATACCAGAGGGACTCCACAGAAATCAACCCAGGAGAGCTACTAAGAGGGAAATTCAACACTGCTGGGTCGCAGGAGGCGCATCATAAAGATAAGTAGGCACAGATCCACAAGGTTTGAAGGGACTGGCGGGCCCTCAAAGTTTAGTATTAAGGTAGTAGATAGACATTGGGCCTCCATTCAAGTACTGCCTCAATGCAACACTGTGTTCTATTAAACTGGCATTCCATGATGCTCACCTTCCCAACACAATCGATGAAGACAAATGAGTGCATAAGCAAATGTGGTGAAGAAAACTGATGGTGGCAAAAGATATAGTGTCTAAGGTCTTAAAGACTCAAGGTAAACAAGCGACCATCTAGCTGAGGAGCAACAAAGCCCACATGGTAGAAGCACACCAGCCTGTGGGATTATGAGGTGTCAAAGGGATGAGGTAGGAGCCATCAAAGAACAAAAAATATTATCATTGTGAACGAGGGGGGTGCAGATTAGGGAACCAAGAGAGACTCATCTGCAGACAACTGGACATCCCCTTACAGAAGGGTTGGGGGGTGGGGCGAGACAGCCAATCAGGATGCATTGTAGCAACAATGAAACTTACAACTTTCTTCTAGTTCTTTAATGCTTCCTTCCCCACCACTATCATGATCCCAATTCTAATTTACAAATCTGGCTAGATGAGAGGATGTACACTGGTACAGATAGAAACTGGAAAAACAGGGAATCTGGGACAGATGATCCCTTCAGGACCAGTGGTGAGAGTGGGGATACCAGGAGGGTGGAAGGAGTGGGGGGGAGGGGAAACCAATTACAAGGATGTACATATAACCTCCTCCCTGGGGAATGGACAACAGAAAAGTTGGTGGAGGGCGATGTTGGACAGTGCAAGATATTACAAAATAATACATTGCCAAGGGTTAATGAGAGAGAGGGCAGCGACGGGTGGGGGGGGGGGAATGAGGAGTTGATGCCAAGGGCTTAAGTGGAGAGCAAATGTTTTGAGAATGATGTGGGCAACGAATGTACAAATGTGCTTGACACAATTGATGTGCTATGGATTGTGATAAGAGTTGTATGAGCCCCCAATAAAATGATTTAAAAAATAAAGATTTATTTGAACATAAAAAATAGATATAACTGATGGCATATATTCAATCTTGTTTTGTTAGGTGCCACCCAGTCAGTTCAGACTCGGTGACCCTATCGACAACATAAGGAAACAGTGCTTGTTTCTTGTGTCATCCTTACACACGTTTTCTCTTTGAGCCTATGATTTCAGTCATGTCAATCCATCTTTTTTGCTGTGCCTTTTCTGTAACAAGCATTCTTTCAGGGACTGGTCTCTCCTGAAAACCTGTCCAATGTCCAACATCTTGCCATCCTTGTATCTAAGGAGCATTCCGGCTGTACTTCTTCCAAGACAGATTTGTTGTTGTTTTTTGGCAGTCCAATTACTTCCAATATTTTTCACAAGCACCATAATTCAAATACATCGATTCTACATTGATCTTCCTTAATCAATGTCCAATTTTTACATGTGAATGAGATGATTAAAAATGCCATGGCCCCCAAAAGACTGGACTGGAAAACGCTCCTAAGGGCCAGCAAACGATCCCTGAACTAACTACAAGCTTTTCTCTTGTGAACTGTTTTGTTCTGTTCTTTGTCAGTGGTTTGTTTTTGTTGTTTTGTTGCCTGGTTGTATACTGTTGCTTTGTTTTCCTCTGTCTTGTTTTCGTGCATGTTAGTGTCTCCACAGGTCTGTCTGAATAGGACAGGCTGGATGAACTATCTGGAGGAAAAACAACGGGACCGACAGTTCCGGGGGGACTTGGGGTGGGGGGGTAGAGGGGTATAAGGAAGTGGTGTTAACAAACCCAGGGACAAGGGAAAATCATGGGACCCCAAATGGTAGAGAAGGGGGAGTGGCAGGCCTGGTGGGAAATGATCAAGGGTAAGGTTGCTTAGAGAAGAGGTATACTCTAGCCCAGGTGGCGATGAAGCATGGTAGTAGGGCAGGAGGAAGGTCAAGGGAGATGGAGGAAAGAGCTAGGAGTCAAAGGGCATTCATGGAGGTCTAGACAAAGACAGGTACATGCAAATATATATAGGAGGATGGGGAAATAGATCTATGTGTCTATATTTATAGGTCAAGTATTAAGGTGGCGGAAGGACCTTGGGCCTCTACTCAAACACTCCCTCAATGTATGAATACCTTCTTTTATTAAATTGGAACTCTATGATGCTCACTCTCCCAACACAACGGCTGGAGCCAAAGTGGGTGAACAAGTAAATGTGGTGAAGAAAGCGGATGGTGCCCGGCTATCAAAAGAGATAGTGACTGGGGTCTTAAAGGCTTGAAGATAAACAAGCAGCCATCTAGCTCAGAAGAAACAAAGTCCACATGGAAGAACACACCAGCCTGTGTGATCAAGTGGTCCCAAAGGGATCAGTTTCCAGGCATCAAAGAACAAAAAATCATATCATTGATTGCACACCTCCATGATAGGATCGCTGAAGACAAATGGGTGCATAAGCAAATGTGGTGAAGAAAGCTGATGGTGCCCGGCTATCAAAAGAGATAGTGTCTGGGGTCTTAAAGGCTTGAAGGTGAACAAGCGGCCATCTAGCTCAGAAGCAAATAAGCCCACATGGAAGAAGCACATCGGCCAGTGCAATCCCGAGGTGCCCAAGGGACCAGGTATAAGGCACCATGCAATAAAAAAACAAAGATATAAGTGTGTGTATGTATGTGTATATATGTGTATATGTATATATGTATGTATATATGTATATATATATCATAATAAATGAAGGGGGTAGTGCAGAGTGGAGACCCAAGGCCCAAGTGTCGACCAATGGAGATCCCCTCATAGAGGGGTTTAGGAGAGGAGATGGGTTAATTAGGGTGTGAGGTAGTATCGATGAAGAACACAGCTTTCCCCCAGATCCTGGATGCTTCCTCCCCCCAACTACCATGATCCGAATTCTACCTTGCAGTGCTGGATAGGACAGAGGCTGTACACGGGTACATATGAGGGTTGGAGGTACAGGGAATCCAGGGTGGATGATACCTTCAGGACCAAGGGTGTGAGGGACGATGCTGGGAGAGTGGAGGGTGAGTGGGTTGGAAAGGGGAACTGATTACAAGGATCCACATGTGACCTCTTCCCTGGGAGAGGGACAGCAGAGAAGGGGGGAAGGGAGACTCCGGATAGGGCAAGATATGACAAAATAACAAGGTATAAATTACCAAGGGCATACGAGGGAGGGGGGAAATTGGGAGGGAGGGGGGTGGAAAAAGGAGGACCTGATGCAAGGGGCTTAAGTGGAGAGCAAATGCCTTGAGAATGATTGGGGCAGGGAATGTATGGATGTGCTTTATACAATTGATGTATGTATATGTATGGATTGTGGTAAGAGTTGCTTGAGTCCCTAATAAAATGTAAAAGAAGAAAAGAGAAAAAAATGATTAGGGCAAAGACTGTACAGATGTGCTTTATACAATTGATGTATGTATATGTATGAACTGTGAAAAGAATTGTATCAGCCCCAATAAATTGTTAAAATAAAAAAAATTTTTTAAAAAAAAAGCAAAAAAAAAAAGATGTAAGTGTGTGTATGTATGTGTATATATGTGTATATGTATGTGTATATATGTATATACATGCCATATTAAATGAAGGGGGAAGTGCAGAGTGGAGACCCAAGGCCCAAGTGTCGGCCAATGGAGATCCCCTCATAGAGGGGTTTAGGCGAGGAGATGGGTTAATTAGGGTGTGAGGTAGTACTGATGAAGAACACAGCTTTCCCCCAGATCCTGGATGCTTCCTCACCCCAACTACCATGATCCGAATTCTACCTTGCAGGCCTGGATAGGACAGAGGCTGTACACTGGTACATATGAGGGCTGGAGGCACAGGGAATCCAGGGTGGATGATACCTTCAGGACCAAGGGTGTGAGGGACGATGCTGGGAGAGTGGAGGGTGAGTGGGTTGGAAAGGGGGAAGTGATTACAAGGATCCACATGTGACCTCTTCCCTGGGAGAGGGACAGCAGAGAAGGGGGTAAGGGAGACTCCTGATGGGGCAAGATATGACAACATAACGATGTATAAATTACCAAGGGCACATGAGGGAGGGGAGAAAGGGGAGGGAGTGGGGAAAAAAAAAGAGGACCTGATGCAAGGGGCTTAAGTGGAGAGCAAATGCCTTGAGAATGATTGGGGCAGGGAATGTATGGATGTGCTTTATACAATTGATGTATGTATATGTATGGATGGTGATAAGAGTTGTATGAGTCCCTAATAAAATGTAAAAAAAGAAAAAAAAATGCCACGGCATGGTCAGGCGCAACTTGGTACTCAAAATATTCAGTTACCCAAATACATGTCTTCTGATCTCTTTGAATGCTGCATCCATGAGCATTGATTGTGGATCCAATCAAGACAAAATCCTTGACAACTTCAACCTTTTCTCCATTTATCATGCTGTTACCTACTGGTCCAGTTGTATTTTGGTTTACCTTATAGAGTAGTAACCCATACTGAAGGCTGCAATCCTTGACCTTCATCAGCAAGTGCTTCCATTTCTCTTCATTTTCAGCAAGCAAGGTTGTGTCATCCGCATATTGCAGTTTGTTAATATGCCTTCCTCCAATTCTGGTGTCACATTCTTCATATAATCGAGCTAATCATACAGATTGAGTAAGTATGGTAAGACAATATAAACCTGACTAACACCTTTCATGATTTTAAACTATGCAGTATTCCCATGTTTGATAAATTACAGAATGGAGACATAGGTACATAGGTAGAAATTTTCAATTTCTGTATCACTAGCTTGAATGGTTGGTATGTAAATTTGAATAATCACAATTGTTTGGATTTCCTTATATGAGGATAGATTTTGCATCACAGACAGCATTATACTCTAGATCTTGAAATGTCCTTTTTGACAATGCATGAAACACTATTCCTCTTGAATCTATCATTCTCAGCAAGCTACATTTAGATTCAGAATGGCCAATGCTAGTCCATTTTGGTTCACTAACACCACGAATATCTATTTCTGTCTTCCATTTCATTTTTTACAACTCTCAATTTTCCTAAATCCCTACATTCTAAGTTCCATTACTGTATATACTCAAGTATATTACCTGAATATCTGCCGAAGCACCTAATTTTACCACAAAAATTACATTAAAATGTGCTGAAAAACGTGGCTTACCCACATGGAAGAAGCACACCGGCCAGTGCGATCACGAGGTGCCAAGGGACCAGGTATAAGGCATCATGCAAAAAAAAACAAACAACGATATAAGTGTGTGTATGTATGTGTATATATGTGTATATGTATATGTATATATATACCATATTAAATGAAGGGGGAAGTGCAGAGTGGAGACCCAAGGCCCAAGTGTCGGCCAATGGAGATCCCCTCATAGAGGCGTTTAGGAGAGGAGATGGGTTAATTAGGGTGCGAGGTAGTACCGATGAAGAACACAGCTTTCCCCCAGATCCTGGATGCTTCCCCCCCCACTCCCAACTACCATGATCCAAATTCTAACTTGCAGGCCTGGATAGGACAGAGGCTGTACACTGGTACATATGAGGGCTGGAGGTACAGGGAATCCAGGGTGGATGATACCTTCAGGACCAAGGGTGTGAGGCACGATGCTGGGAGAGTGGAGGGTGAGTGGGTTGGAAAGGGGGAAGTGATTACAAGGATCCACATGTGACCTCTTCCCTGGGAGAGGGACAGCAGAGAAGGGGGGAAGGGAGACTCCGGATAGGGCAAGATATGACAACATAACGATGTATAAATTACCAAGGGCACATGAGGGAGGGGAGCAAGGGGAGGGAGGGGGCAAAAAAAAGAGGACCTGATGCAAGGGGCTTAAGTGGAGAGCAAATGCCTTGAGAATGATTGGGGCAGGGAATGTATGGATGTGCTTTATACAATTGATGTATGTATATGTATGGATGGTGATAAGAGTTGTATGAGTCCCTAATAAAATGTAAAAAAAGAAAAGAGGAGAAAAAATGATTAGGGCAAAGACTGTACAGATGTGCTTTATACAATTGATTTATGTATATGTATGAACTGTGATAAGAATTGTATGAGCCCCTAATAAATTGTTAAAATTAAAAACCAAAAAACAAAAAACGTGGCTTACACTCAAGCATATATGGTAATTGGTGTTTTCAGCTATCTCTTCTCCTTTTGAGTCATGTCCCATCAGTAAATGAAGGTCCTGAAGGCTTTACTCATGTAGGGTGTATTCCACCCACATCACAATAGACTCTACTTTGTGAAGGCAGTTCTCCTGGAGTCAGACTGAGTGTCTTCTGGACTGAAGGCTCATCTTCTGGCACCATCTCTGACAATGTTGTTTCTACTCTTAAGGTTTTCTGTATCTGATTCACTCTGTTTGTCTCCCTGTGAGACATTCCTGTTGACAAGCCACTGGGAGCTACACTGATGGAGCCAGGGCCCTGGAGATGGAGGAGTCATATGGAGACCCATGACATCGCTCAGATGCTTCCACCACCACTGGATCTGGATTTTTGACCCACTGGCCTGTGATTTTCCTCATTCAACATCATTGCATGTGTTGCTTGAGTCTGAAGAGGAATTTATAGACTGGTATTGGACATATGGACTAATATCAGACTTATGGACTTGATCTGGACTGGGCAGGGATGTTTTCTCAATATACAGTTGCTCTTTTATATAAAGTTCTTTTTTATACACGAGTGTCTCCCTGGATCTCTCTACCTGGACTAACACACACAACCACCACAGTAAACCTGAGTCATGAATATCCCCGGGAGAAGCAGCTAGATTATGGGCCCCAAATGAACTCTAGCTCCAGCCCAAGAATAGTCAGTTCTGAAAACATGGCCCTGCTCAATACTCACTCACATGAAAAGATCACTGAAGAGTGTCCTACGCATTGTGGTGAGAAAGCAGATGGTGCCTGGCTCTCAAGTGGAATCGTGTTTGTGGTTTTAAGGTGTGTATTCAAATAAAAAGCCATCTAAGTAAGGAGTCCACTAAGCCAACATGGGAGAAAACCAGCTCGTATGAGTCAAAGATGACAATAAACTCAAATATGATGAAAGAAGTAATATCAGACCTAAAATTATGAACACCCAATTTGTGGAAGGCTATGGAGGACAGTGGGAGCCCAAAATCCATCTGCAGAATATCAAGACAAATTAAGCCACTGGCAGATCTCTAGTTACAGGCAAAGGTCTGAAATACTTACTACCAAACAAAAATCATTGTCATCCTGATTATGCTGGATCAAACTTGGGATTTGATCAGTTGACCTAGATCCATCCTGAATTTGTTCTAGGTGTAAGGATCTCTTGCTTACTCCATGATAAAAACTTCTTCCCTGGCCTTTAAAATATTGATGGTGGTGGGTTAGGGAAAAAAAAATGATGGTGGTGCTTTTTATTTGTCTTTATATATTATTGTCTTATCCATATCATTTTATTTTTTGTTATTATTTCTGTTGGATTTACCAGTTGAAGCACAGGAGTGGATAAATATAGTTAACTGATGAAAGGGTTTCTAGGAGATATAGGGGTGGGTGAGCAGGGATTGGGGAGGGTGAGGCTATTTCGGGAGTAAACAATGAAGGTGGGAGGGGGAGTGAGTACTAGGGCTCAAGGTGATTACACAACTCAATTTAAAGATGATTTAACCATGGGAGCGGGGGGGTATAGAGAAAATATTCTGAAATTGTGGTAATGATTGTACAATTCTTCTTGATATGACTGAACTATTGAATTGTGTGAATGTGGATTAAAGAGAATTTCAAAACTTAAAGTACAATGCTTTCTGTAATATGAAAATATCTATATACCTACAAGGAAGCCCAATTAGTATGACTATTATTCTAATTTAAGAATAAAGAAATTGAATTCTACCAACTTCAGTCTGAACTGATCACAAATATAATCAAGATGCATTATTGATAATTGGAATGAGAGCTGGAACAAAGAGGGACAATAGTTTGAAACTATGGCTTCAGAGAAACAAAAGTTGCTGATTGCATGATAGAATTTTCTGAGATGGACTTAAATGCAATACCTTTTTCAACAACATAATGTGTACTTGGATAGACAGCATACAGAATGTATAGATAGGTCTCATACTGACTACCTCCATGGGAAGAGATGACAGAGAAGCTCAGTAATAGCAGCCAAAAGGCTGACTGTGAAACAGAACATCAATTGCTCACATAAAAGTTCAGGTTGATGTTGAAAATTAAAACATGCCCACAAAAGCCCCAATATGACCTTGCATATATCCCACCTCAATTTTATAGACACATCAAGAACAGCATTAAATATTAACAACACTGATGACAACTGATATGCTGTGGGATGAAATAAATGACAAGGTTATATAATAAGAAAGCAATATGCCAATAAAAAGAAAATAAAGCAGATATCAGAAGAGACCCTAAAACTTGCAGTTGATCATAGATCAACTGTAATAAATTTAAGAAATGAAGTTCACAGAAAATCACAAAGGGCAGATTAATGAGACAAAGTATCAAATATGCAGACTTGAAGTTAGAAAACCAAAAAGGAAGAACACACTCAACATATCTCATGCTGAAGGACTGAAAAAAAAAAATCCAAGCCTTGAGTTAAACATTAAGGATTCCTATGGGCAAAATATTGAACAAAGCAGGAAGTACCCAAAGATGATGGGAAGAACACTCACTGTACTGAAAAGTACATTCAGCTATTTTAAGAGGTAACTTCTGATCAAAAACCAATGGTATTGAAGGAAGAAGTCCAAGCCCTATCAAAGGCATTCGCAAAAAATAAAGTTCCTGCAATTGGTCAATGGAAATGTTTCTTCAGCGAAGTAATATACAGGCTCGTCTATGCCTAAGAAATTTGGCACAAGGTTACAAGGCCAACTGAAAATCTGTGCCTACGTCAAAGAAAGGTGACACAACAGACTGCAGAAGTTATCAAACTTCTTATATTAATATCTGTTAAATCAACTTTTGCTGAAAAAAATTCATCAATGGTTACAATCAACAGAGTGCTGCCAGAAATTCAAGTCAGATTCAGGAGAGGATGTGGAACAAAGGATTTATCATTGATTATATGAGATGGATCTTGGCTGAACAAAGATAACAACTGTTGCTACTTGCGTTGTAAAGGTAACAGGGTACATAGATCATAACTATTAATCACATTTGGAAAAATGGGAATTCCTCAACCCTTGATCATCCCTGTACAAACCAAGTGGTATTTGAGGCATTCATTGGAATAGAACAATATGGGGCTGTTTAAAAGCAGCTAATATTCATGTCAGAGCTGCTTTCTTTCGCCATATTTAATCAAAATATATGGTGAAGTAATAATCTAAGAACATATGAAGACAGGCCCAGGATTGGAGAGAGTGTTTATTAACAACTTACAATATACAGATGACACCTCAACTGCTACAGGTGAGGACCTGAAACACTTGCTGATGAAGATCAAGGGTTGCAATCTTCAGTATGGAATACAACTCAATGCAAAGGAAACCAAAACCCTTATAATCAGTAGTCAACATTATGGTAAAGACTAATATTATCTAAAATGTCATTCTGCTTGGATTGACAAGCAATGCCCATGGAAGGAGCAGTCAAGAAAACAAACAGTATTGCACTGGACAAATCTGCTGCACAAGACATTTTAGTGTTGAAGAGCAAGGGAGTCACTTTGAGACTGAGACCTGTCTGACCCAAGAGAGTGTGGCATTTGGGCATTAAGACCAGAGAAGAATGGATACATTTGAATCATGGTATTGATGAAGAACAGTGAGAAGACCAGGGACAGGCAGAACAAGTATTCTAGAACAAATACAGCTAGAATGATCCTTAATGGTAAAGATGACAAGATTTCATTTCACATACTTTGAACATATTGTCTCAAGATGTTGGACATCAGACTTGTTAAAATAGGGTAGTAAAAAAGATTCTCACAATGGACTGATAAAATGGTTACAAGTTCAAACCTAATTGTGAAGAGGCACAGGACGGTAGTATTTTGCTCTTTTGTACACTGGGTTGCTATGAGGAACCAACTAAATAGCACCTAAAAATGATCAGCTTAATGAGCTTTGTCTTCTCTTGATGAATGTTTCTTCTTGATTACATTTCATTGACTTACCTTCAATGCTACCTACTTCTGTAATCTTTTGGATTTTAATTTGCTGTGTTGGTATAATTTCTAATGTTTCATTTATTTTGTTATTGTAGTCGTCCCTGAATTTTCCCAAAGTTTTGTTTGCCTTGCAATATTCTCTATGTAAAATGCCCAATTATTAACTATTAGGAAGTTCCCATGACATTTCTTCCTTAGAAAGGGTTTCTCGATCTTTATTTTGGTGAATTGTTTCTTTGGGTGAAATGAAATTGAATTCTTCAGTGTACTGTAATGGTACTATTTGTACTTAATTGGTGATTATATGTTGTTAGGTGCTAAGCACCTGTCTCCTTATGGGTGTGACACAGAACGGGAATGACTATAATTCTCTGTTCACTGCGGAGTGCAGTTGAGAACAGATTTAGAAGATGTTGGCCACTATCATTAGTCAAAAAGTGGCCCCCACCTGTAGGTAGAACTCCTATGGTAAATGGGTGGGGGGAGGGGGAGGGCTGGGCACCTGGGCTGCCAGCTATTGATATGGGGCAGTTGTCAGCTCATTGTTCTGATCAAACCCTGTTCACAAAACTTCATAATGTTCAACAGCAATGGGTACAAGAAGAAAATCTTCCAATGTTGATTATAGTGATGATTTCACATTAAACACAAATTTCATAATGGATGTGCTGTAATGTCAGTTGAGAATTTACTAGTCTCGTGTCTTCATATTTAGATTTTATTCAGCTTCTTGTAGTCAGCATTCAAATAATCTCTCTATCCTCTCCTCTAAAACTGAGGGTCCCTGGATTTTCATTCGTGTTTTATTTGGTCTTTCACATATTTCTTGTACAGGATCTTGGTAGTGTGTCTGTTTGGGCCAGGTCCGGACCAGGCAGCCCCTTGCACCAGCCTCTCAAGAAGACAAATGACCTGCGGAACTTCAAAGCAGCTGCCTCCAGCATGTCACAAAGCTTACCCCCGGGCAGAACACAGACTCCCCCCCAGCGTGCCAGGAAGCAAGTTTGCTGAGAACAAGATGATTTATGGACAGGTCATCTCCTGCTCCGAAACTTGCAGCCGCAGTACAAAGAACCTCCCTTCCCCTTACCGGCCCATATGCCTTTAAGTTCATATAATATGTATATATCCTGCCACCCTAGCACCATGCGCGACTTCCTTAACCTATTCTTGTTGGGTTGCGGAATCCATCTGGGAGTTCTTTTCCCTCAATAAAATCTTTCTCTTTCACTCATTTTTGTCTGAACCCTGCCTCTGTTCTGTGACTCTGTCTCAATCTCTCGGTGTCTATTTAATCTTGGCAGAAGTCCTTCTTGATTATCTTTTAGTTCTATTTCCACATGACTTTTTGGAAAAGCTTTACTCACTTACTTAACATTTCATCATTTCATAATTTAAAATATAGTAGAGATGACCAAAACTACAGCCCCAACAAACACTTATGGGGTTGCTGAGTTGAAAATCTTAAACAGCACCCAACATGCACAGCAACAACAATCTAAAACTAAGTTTTTATTTAATTAAAGAACACTTCATCATTGTACCTGTTTACAGAATTAGTTTCACATTCAACAATTCTTAATTTGTTTCTTTTGTGACATTAGTTGTAATCCCTTAAACATCCTTTTTGGGTTCCCATTTCACCCTCTTCCTGCCTTCTGAACTTGGCTTGTAGCAACATTTCTTCTCATATGATTGTCAGTATACTTTGTTCTCATGAGTCCTCACAAGTGTTACTATTTTACAGGTCTGTCCAGTATGGCATAAAAATGATCTCTGGGAATAGGTTCATTTTCAGGTTTGACGGATGTTTAAGGGTTATAGTCTTAGGGGGAGAGGGGATTCTCTACCTGTCTTTATCAGACCAGTGAAGCTGGTCTTTTCTCTCCTACTCTGTTCAGGATCTTCGATTTTTACTAGAGTGGTAGCCAGGAACCTTCCAGTTCTCCTCGTCTTAAGGTTAGAGAGGTTGTGGGATACAGAAAGGTTTTCCCCAGGTTGTCACAACCTTATTATGACACATGGTAAATGACTGTACACTTGGAGGTCAGCTGCTTAGAGGGTAATCTTGTCACAGGTGTATCCCCAGTGTTTCCCCCTTCCTATTGTGTGTGTATTCCTAGCTCGTCCCCTTCCTGTCACGCATAAACCTATTGTACAGCCCCTTCCTGTTACGCATATGGTTACCTGTCACTAGGGGGCTTGAATGTCCTCAAAATGTATATACAGCATGATTAGAAATATGATACATTTTCTCTCTGTGTGTGGACCTGGCTGTTGAGATCATGGCCGTCCTGAAGGTGAGCAATTGTATACTTTATTTTGTCTGTTGTCTCTTTAATTTTACCCCTCAATTACACAACTGGACCCGTTTGATTGTGGGAGTTGGTACCCCTCAGGAGGTAGGAGTTCATGTGGTCCAATAGTTCTTTAACCTAATTGTTTGGGTCTTTGATTTCAACTCTTTTCCAAATGGAAAGAGACTAACAGTTGGAACTTAACTGGACACCACGCAAGCTTATAAGACTCCCTGTAACTGCTACTCATCCAAATAAAATGCAAAACATTCGGTTTAAAGACTGTTACACCAATTGACCTAGACAGTCTCCAAACTATGGTCTTTACCCTTCCAGTCCAGTGCCTCAGAACTTGAAGGTGTTTTTGGATATGAATAAGTTTTCATAACTTTGTACCCTGTATGCTCTATCACATACGTGGACATATTGACATATTTACAGTACAAATAAGTATATCAAAATAGTCCCTGCCACACAGGTATACTCCCACAGACCACCGGTTCAACTCATATCTACCTATATATATACATACACTTATAAATTATTTGCTTTCACTGTTATTTCAAAATGGTGATTGGTATCTTTAAAAGGCATTTGAATCCAAAAACACAAGTAAATAGATAATGAATGATTGACTACAAGCTAAGCAACTCTAAGAATTGCTGGCAGTTCCCAAAAGCTGAGAAAAACGATATACGGACCTCCCTTATTTCAGAGAGAGAACAAGGTGCTGTCAACACTTGCCTTCAGATTTCTGGCCTCCAGAACCGAGAATAAACTTCCCTTTGTTTTAAGCTACCTTGCTTATGGCATTTAGTTGTTGCTGATGCACAAGTTTATTGATAGTCATGTGCCAGGCTAGCCATTACTGTCTGCCTTCGCAAATCAGATGATAAACAATTGTGGTTACACATTAAATATAGCAAGAGGTCTTACACATCATCGTAACTTGCTTGTGTGAAACATTAATAAATATTCAAGAATCTTGGGCTTCTTGGCTTCACCAGGAATGCTACAGCATCCCTGCCGAATGTAAGACCCATGAGGGTCTGCCTTCTTCTTGTACAGCCAAATGCAACTGTGTTTGGGGGGAAAAGAGGAAAAAGACTCAAAGGTAATTAACAAACCACTAATATAAAATGTTATATATATGGATAGAGATTACTGCAAGGATGAGAATTCTTAGGATTCTAATAAATTCTTAGAAATGAGCACTAAAACTATGTAGTCAAGTAATTCTGGTTTTACATAAAGAATGCCTGTAATTTTAACAATTAAACAGTGGTGTCAGGTAGATGGAAAGATGTACAGATGTCTCCAAGAGCTGGACTCTGTCTAAATGTGAAGCTATGACAGCACATGTTCCAGAATTCCTTGTCTGATTAACTGTTCACACTTCCAACGAGGTAAAAAATGCTGAGGGAAAAAAGGGACACAGAAAAGAAATTATTGGAAAATAACCTCTTGGATTATATTTTACATCAATAAAAAACAAACTAATAGCTTATTTTAAAATTCCAACAGTGATAGATCATAATCAACTCAACAGCAACAAGTAGTTAATAAGGAATTAAGTTAACTTTACTATATTTATTGCTTTATTCAAATTTTGTTAAAGCTATTGGTATTTTAATCAGAATTACTTAAATGAATTGTATAGTTTAAATTAAATTCAATAAGAAACTTGTAAACACAGAAGTGGTTTTTTGCCCAACTTTAATAAACCCTGAATTTTCCAGGAGTGTAACTAGTATATTTTTTTTAAAAAAAGAAGAACTTATGAATTAAGGACATCAGGTATAATGAATAACTATACAGACAACTTACAACAAAGATACAAGAGATCTAGTAAAACTAGGTAATCTTGGAACCTTGAGCTTCAGAAGAAATTATAGAAAAGTGGACTGAAAACTAACTAGAAGATGAAGGGAAACAAAAGTGGTGCAAGAACAGACAGGTGAATTGTCAGCTAGCCTGACGCATTCCATCCAGACAGAAGCCTGGCACATTGGTAGCTGGCACTAAGAAAGGATCCTCACTTGTTTCCCACACCCTCCTGATATCACAATTGCCAGCCCCTACCTTCACCCATACACCAGACAGAGATATCCTTGTAAGTCCATTTCTGCTTGAAGACAAAGCTATGCCCTCATGGTTTAACATCCCCATGCCTAGAGATGGTTTATCACCCCCATGCCCAGAAATGCTTGAGATTCTCCTCATAGCACTAGCAAAAAATACAATGCTGGATCCCTCGCTGCTCTTGGACACGTGGAAAGTTCCCCCATGATTAGCCATTCTGACCCAGCTGCTTCTCTACCAGAAAGATTCCCCTCAGCTATCACCTAAGCTGTAAAAACACCCTACTGGATCAGGTGCGTGGACCACAGAAAACAGATAGGCCTGCCAAGCTCCATCTGGAATCAATATTCAACCCCCTAGAGGCTGGGACCTATACAAAAAGGTCCTCACCCCAAGTTTTCTCTTTGTTTTTCCTTTTCCTTCACTTCCTTTTATTTATTTTAATCACTTCTGCACTCTGCTTTCTTCTTTATTTCTGCTTCTACTTCTATTCTTTCCATTTTAATTTACTTTTCCAGTTCCCTTCCTTTCCTTTTTTATGTTTTGATTAGCTTCTCTTTTATTTTTCTCTACCTTGGTTTTTGACACACACACACACACACACACACACACACACACACACACACACTTCTAGTTATTAAATTCCTTTCACTTGCTCTTGTTTGTCCGCTGTCTCTTGCTGGTTTCTTTTTCAAAAATTATTTCTTCGTTGGCATTTTTTTTTGTCCCTTCCTGTTCTACCTGACAGTGGACAGCAATCGCAGGCCTAGCCACCTCTATGACTGTAGTCATACCTATACAGTGACAGACACTACATACTCCTGTACCACCTGATCATCTTTACGTAAGTGAGACCACCAAACAAACCATTGCTAACTGTGCTATAATAACAACAAACAGTACCACACACATTCTCAAATTATCCTTTACAACAACCAGTAGATAGGTGGAGTGTCTGCAGTCTCAAGATACTAAGATCAATTAAACACAAAAACACTAATACTACAACATCTCAGTGGCAAAGGCAATTTAAGTTTATATGAAGAAACAAGACAGAACAGCTGAAGCACATGACCAATATAGAGCTAGAAGACCTTTTTTCAGGAAGAAAAGGCATTGAAATTACCTGATAAACTATTAAAAATTATACTTTTATACTATGAATGAACCGGGAGAAAGGAAAGATTGCGAAGCTAAAGAAAAACTGAACACACACACACACAGACACACACACACACACTTTAGAGTAATTAGGAAAGCACTAAAATAACACATCAATTGAAACTAGAAACTGTACACCACAGCAAAGAGAAATTCAGAAGATTAATACTAAGATGAGAGAAACAGATAACGCATTAGAAGAGCAAAGGACTTTGCGAGTAGAAGGAGGCAGGGGAAGGGAGTGGTAAGCAAACAACGCCAAAGACGGGAATAACTAAGGAATTAAAATCAACAATGAGGAGGACATAGAGATCCTGGTGGTGTTGGGGTAACAGCAATTTAGCTGAGAAGAACTACTAAGGTGGAAGGGTGAGTGTGATGGTGAGGTAGAAGAAAGGTAAAAAGAAACAGGAAAGATCTAGGAAGCAAAGCTATAGATAGAGGTATAAGCATAAGTGTGTACCTATGTAAATACATTAATTCATAAAAATAGAGGTATTGGTCTATGTACATCATATATGGCAAGACATTGATGTAGTAGATGGACTTTAGGTCTCTGCTCAGGGCCTGCCTTCAATACAAGAATACTTTGTTCTAAGAACCTGGCATGTTGTGATGCTCACCCTCCTGGCATGATCGGTGAAGACAAAATGGGTGCACAAGCAAATGTGGTAAAGAAAGCTGATGGATTGCCTGCAACAATGATGCAAAAATAGAGCGATACTGGGGATGGTTCAGGACTGGATGGGGTGTGCTCTCTTGTCTAGAGGGTCACTGTGAGGTGGAGCTGGTTCGACAGCACCCGACCACAACAACAACAGAAAACTAAGACTGGCTCTGACAAGTGTCAGATGCTGCTCACCCAGGCTTGGACATTAACTTTCCATCGCATTAAATGTAATCGCTTGGTGTCAGAGTTGGAGAAGCTGCTATTCATACTCTAGTGATCAAGTGTTATGTGAGAAAATTACTTGTACATTTACTAGTTTGCTATTCATACCTTATTTCAGTTTAGCTTAATAACCCATTCCCTTGTTTTCTTTATCTCTGGGGAAAATAAGTATCACTAATTGGAGCAGGATATGTGAAAGTACTGCAAAAATCAAACACACCATGCTAATATTAAAAAAAAAAAAGAAAGCTGATGGTACCTCTTCTATCAAAAGATATAGCATCTGGGATCTGAAAGGCTTGAGGTTAAACAAGCAGCTGTCTAGCTGATAAACAAACCCACATGGAAGAAGCACACCAGCCTGTGTGATCATGAGATGGGATCAGGTAACAGGCATCAGAAGACCCAAAACACACACACACACACACACACCCCACCCCCCCCACCAAATCCATCTGTAGATAATGGAACATCTCCTTGCAAAAGGGTCACAAGGGATGAGTCAACTAGGATGCAGTATAACACCAATGAAATATACAATATTCCTCTGGTTCCTTGAGGTTCCTCACCCCCCACTACCATGACTCCAGTCCTGCCTTTCACTGCGGGCTAGACCAGAACATGTACACAGATACAGATAAGAGCTCGAGACACACACTGAATCAAGGAATAACAATGGAAGTAGTGATACCAGGAGGGCAGGAGAAAGGTGACTCCAATGATTGACACATAACCACACCCCCACCCCAGGGGGACGATCAACAGAAACCAAGGGTGACGGGAGAGAGTGGTTGGTTAAGATATGAAAATAATAATTTATAATTTATCAAGGGGTCAAGGTGGGGTGGGGAGGGAGGGGAAAAAGAGGGACTGATATTTTGACCCTGGCCTCTAAACCCCTGATAAGGCCTGACCGTGGCAGCCTGCTCTCTGCTGGCTCCTCTAAGCCCCATGTCCATCACATGGCTGGTTCATTTTCTGTCAGCGCCCACGTAACTGACATATCTCCCCCACTTGCCTGAAAAGACAGCCAGGAGATCACCTCGCTAGGGTTTGGGATCAACGGTGGCCCTCTCTCCTTTGGGGACTGCCTACACCAGCGGAGCTCTTAACACTGGTCTCACTTCATGCCCTGCCTTGCCCTAGGGGCTAACTGACCCTGGGGCACAGCAAGGCCAGTATCATCACAAGGGCATAAGGACTGCACCTCTTGGCCTCCTAGTACAATCCTGCCCCTTGAGAGTCCCTGGGGTCTAATAGTAAGGGCTCAAATAGAAAGTAAATGTTTAGAAAATAATCTTGGCAACATATGTACAAATATGCTTGATACAATTGATGTATTGATTGTTATAAGAGCTCTAAGAGCCCCTTTATTAGTCTAGGTACTTTGGAGAAGTAAATCTACAGCAACTTGTGTATAAGAGAGAGTTGTATGTAAAGGTTAAGTGCGCATCAAGAAAATATCCCAACCCAGTGCTGCCCAAGCCCACAAGCCCAACATTAACCCATTAGTCCAATAACAGTCCACAAAGTCCTGCTCCATCTCACAAAACAGACACAATGATGTCGACTGCAGAGGAAAGCTGAGTCAATGAATATGTAAGCATCTCAGCGCTGGCAGGGGTCTCCACGTGGGTGCTCCAGCACCCAGGGCTGCATCGGGGTACGTTCATGTGGCTTCTCCCTGGGGATGTCTTGCAGGAAGTCTGTCTTGCAAGCTGAAGCAGGGAACTGCGAAAGCAGTTGCACCCTGGTGTGACCACAAAGCAAGAGACCCGAGAACTAGAAAGGTGAGGCTCACTGAGCCATTTATCCCTCTGCCCTTCAATTAACCCCACATGTGTTTATCGGCCAGGTTGGCACAATAAACTAACTGAGTCCCCAGTAGTATGGTCTTTTTATTTTAAAAAAGAGCAAATGGACTAGAATTGAATCAGAGAGAGTTCATCAGTGAGATTAAAGAAAATCTCTCAACCTAATAAAGGAATAATTTTTAAAATAGACAAGAAAATCTAGAGAAAATCACAGAATTCTGTGGGACAACATCAAGTACATTATGTGTGATTGGACAAAAAAACAGGAAGAAACAAACAAAACAATCAAAAGAGCAGAGAGAAGGAAACTTCCTTAATATATCATGACATGGTAAAAAATGTACTCATGAAGCTAAACAAACCAAAAGCAGGGCTGACTGAAATAAAATAATCATGACATATCATGATGAAAGTTACAAATGACAGGAATCCTGACAGCAATTGAGGAAAAATAAGTTACTTAAAAAGAGGAACTGAAAACAAAAATTGTCTTAGAAAAAGTGCATCCAGAAGGCTCTGTAGCAGAAAATGACGAGACTTGGTTTAATGTACTTTGGACATGTTGTCCAGGGAGACAGACCTTGGAGACGTGTCCCACGCATGATAAAAGTACCGGGTTTTAGAACCGAGGAAAACCTTCAACAAGATGGATTGACACAGTAGCTGCATCACTGGGCTCAAAGATAAGAACAATAGTGAGGACTGCACAGTATGGGGCAGGGTTTTGCTCTATTGTCCATAGGAACACTGAGTTGGAATAACTCCACAGCACCTTCCAATAACAGCAACAACACCACCATCTATCATACACGAACACACTGAAGCAGGAAAAGTAAACATACATATTGAAAAGAGAAACGAGTCATGCAATTAAAAACTCCCAATACATTCAAAGAAGAGTTGACACCAATTTTATTCAAACCATTGTAGGACATAATAAAAATGGAAAGTCCCCAAATTCATTTTATGAAACTTGTAAAATCATTATACCCAAATCAGACAGAAACATAGCCAGGAAAGAAAATAATACAGCAATATCCCTTATGAACATAAATGTAAAAATATCTCAACAAAACCCTACCTAATAAAGCCAACAATAAATATCTCAGTAAAGTAAATCATCATGACCAACATGAATTCATAACAAGGGTGCAATGATGGTTACATATTAGAAAAACAATCAATGTTATCCACTATATAAACAAAACAACAGGAAAGAACTTTATAACCATATTAGAAAAATTCAAATCCTACAATCCTGAGAAGAAAATGGGACCAACGGTTCCAGGGGATAAGAGAAAGGGAGAGCTAGGGAAGGGGGAGGGGAGCCAACAGACCCACGGACAGGGAACAACAAGAGATCTAAAATTGATGGAGAGGAAGGTGTAGAATGCCTGGTGGGGTTAGATCAAGTGCAATGTAGCTGAAAGAGGAATTACTGAGAGCCAAATGAAGGTCAAACATGATAGTGGGACAGGAGGAAAGTAAAGGGAAATAGAGGAGGAAAGGAGGCAAAAGACATTTTTTTTTTTACATTTTATTAGGGGCTCATACAACTCTTATCACAATCCATACAAATACATACATAAATTGTATAAAGCACACCCCTACATTCTTTGCCCTAATCATTTTCAAAGCATTTGCCCTCCACTTAAGCCCTTTGCATCAGGTCCTCTTTTTTTCCCCCTCCCTCCCCGGTCCCCCCTCCCTCATGAGCCTTTGATAATTTATAGATTGTTATTTTGTCATATCTTTCCCTATCCGGAGGCTCCCTTCCTCCCTTTCTCTGCCGTCCATCTCCCAGGGAGGAGGTCACATGTGGATCCTTGTAATCGGTTCCCCCTTTCCAACCCACTCACCCTCACTCTCCTAGTATCACCCCTCAGACCCCTGGTCCTGAAGGTATCATCCACCCTGGATTCCCTGTGTCTCCAGCTCCCATATGCACCAGTGTACATACAACCTCTGCCCTATCGAGTCCTGCAAGGTAGAATTCGGATCATGGTAGTTGGGGGAAGGAAGTATCCAGGATCTGGGGGAAAGCTGTGTTCTTCATCGGTACTACATCGCACCCTGACTGACCCATCTCCTCTCCTAAACCCCTCTATGAGGGGATCTCCAGTGGTTGACAAATGGGCTTTGGGTCTCCACTCTGCACTTCCCCCTTCATTCACTATGGTATATATATATATATATTTTGCATGATGCCTTTGGCACCTCGTGATTGCACAGGCTGGTGTGCTTCTTCCATGTGGCCTTTATTGCTTCTGAGCTAGATGGCCGCTTGTTCACCTTCAAGCCTTTAAGACCCCAGACACTATCTCTTTTGATGGCCGGGTACCATCAGCTTTCTTCGCCACATTTGCTTATGCACCCGTTTGTCATTGGTGATCGTATCATGGAGGTGTGCACCCAATGATATGATTTTTTTGTTCTTTGATACCTGATAACTGATCCCTTCAGGACCACGCGATCACACAGGCTGGTGTGTTCTTCCATGTGGGCTTTGTGCCTTCTGAGTTAGATGGCCGCTTGTTTATCTTCAAGCCTTTAAGACCCCAGACACTATCTCGTTTGATAGCCGGGCACCATCAGCTTTCTTCACTACATTTACTTGTTCACGCACTTTGGCTTCAGCAGTTGTGTAGGGAGGGTGAGCATCGTAGAGTGCCAACTTAATAAAAGAAAGTATTCATGCATTGAGGGAGTGCTTGAGTAGAGGTCCAAGGTCCTTCTGCCACCTTAAAACTAAACCTATAAATACAGAAACATAGATCTATTTCCCCATCCTCATATATATATATTTGCATGTACATGTCTTTGTCTAGACCTCTATAAATGCCCTTTGACTCCTAGCTCTTTCCTCCATCTCCCTTGACTTTCCTCCTGCCCTACTACCAAGCTCCATCCCCACCTGGGTTACAGCTATACCTCTTCTTTATGTAACCTTACCCTTGATCATTCCCTACCAGGCCTGCCACTCCCTCCTCACTACCATTTTGGGTCCCATGTTGTTCCCTTGTCCCTGGGTTTGTTAACACCACTTCCTTACCCCCCCACTTCCCCTATCCCAAGCCCCCCCCGGAACTGTCGGTCCATTGTTTTTCCTCCAGATAGTTCATCCAGCCTGTCTTATTTAGACAGACCTGTGGAGACAATAACATGCACGAAAATAAGACAGAGGAAAACAAAGCAACAGTATACAACCAGACAACAAAACAACAACAAATCACTGACAAAGAACAAAACAAAACACATCAAGAAAGAAAACTTGTAGTTAGTTCAAGGATCGTTTGTTGGAGGCAAAAGACATTTATAGAGGTGTAAATATACACACATATATAAAAATATACTTATATAATGATAGGGATATGGGTCTATGTTCATATATTTATGTTTAATATCAAGGTTGCAGATGAATATTGGTTCTCTATTCAAGTCCTCCCGCAACGCAAGAACACTTCCTTCTAATAACCTGGCATTCTGTGATGCTCACCTTCCTGACATGATAGCTAAAGTCAAATGGGTGCATTAGCAAATGTGGTGAAGAAAGCTGATGGTGCCTAGCTATGAAAAGATACAGTGTTTGGGGTCTTAAAGGCTTGAAGTTAAACAAGCGGCCATCTAGCAGGGAAGCAATAAAACCCACATGAAAGAAGCACACAGCCTGTGTGATCACAAGGTGTCAACAGGATCAGGTATCAGATGACCCAAAACAAACCATCATATAGATATGAATTGGGGGGGGGTTTGGAGTGGAGACCCAAGGCCCATTTGTAAACAATTAGACATCTCCTCACAGAAGGGTCAAGTCAGTCAGGGTGAAGTTTAGCACCAACAAAATACACACTACTCTAGCTCTTTAATTGACCTTGGCACCCCACTATCCTGACCCCAGTTCTAGCTTACAAATCTGGCTTGACAGGAACATGTACCCTAGTACATATCAGAGCTCTTGGTACACGGAATCCAGGACAGATAAATCCCTCAGGAACAGTAATGGGAGTAGCAATACCATGAGGGGAAGGGGAAGATGGGAGAGGAAGGGGAGAAAAGGAAAACCAGTCACAATGATCGACATATAAGCCACTCCCCACCTGCAGGGGACAAGCAACAGAGTAAAGGGAGACTGCAGACAGTGTAAAATATGAAAATAATAATAATTTATAATTTAACAAGGAGTCATGAGGGTGAGGGAGGGAGGGAAATAAAACAGGAGCTGATACCAAGGCCTCAATTAGAAAATGTTTTGAAAATAATGGTGACAACATATGTACAAATGTGCTTGATACAATTGATATATGGATTGCTATAAGAGGTGTAAGAGCCCCTAGTAAAATGATATTAAAAAATACATCTACCTCTCCGTCTCTCTGCCACCCCGAGTGTGGTGGTGCTCCGACTTCACCATGTCATCTCATAAGACTTTCAGGATCAAGAGATTCCTGGCCAAGAAACAGAAGCAGAATCTGCCCATTCCCCAATGGATTCGAATGAAAACCGGTAATAAAATCAGGTACAACTCCAAGAGAAGACATTGGAGAAGAACCAAGCTGGGTCTGTAAGGAGCCCCCTGAAGGATGGCACGCATGGCCGCATTTTCCCAGGCTCAAATCATGAATTAAGATTTTTGTCCCCATCTGAGGAATTGAACTTCAATCGGCAAATAATCTGGTTTATTCCTTGTTTTTTTGCTTCCTAATCAAGTTTAACAATAAATAATGTAAGGTTGTTGTTGTGAGAAAAAAAATACATCTATACTACTATAATACCTCAAGTAGAAAAAGACAGAAAATGGGGTAAGATGGCCACCATATAACAAGCCCGGGAAGATGTGCTCAGCAACTACCAAAGAGTTTCCACTATGAGAGAGATTCTGCACTTCCTGGTAGCAAGAAATTCAACTTAAAAGCCAAGTTGACCCAAGTTTCTCAAAGTGGAAAGCAGCAAGGCCTGCTGACAGACTTCCCTTCACGGATGAGCAGCAACATGAGTTGCTTCTACAAGCATCGTGATTCTTCGTGGCCCCTGAGAAAAGACAGTCAGCCAGCCAACCCTCTACCTCCCTGGCCTCTAGGGACACAGATAGCTAGCAGATCACTTGGGCAGCTTGGTACACACATGCTCAGTACCCAAGGTTTTGTACCATTTCCCCATCTTCCTCCTCTTTTCCTGCTTTGTTCTACAAGGCATTCCATCCCATGTGCCAGCGCCGTGATACCGCATACATGTACACACAGACTACTAAAAGAGCAGGAATCCCCACCCACAAGGTAGCTTTATTATATATATTTTTGGATTTTGTACTTTTGTTCTATTTTAATACTCTCTCTCTCTCTCTTTTTTGATCTCCTACTTCCTCTTCTGGAGTGACTCCACCCTCCTGAGAATCCACATTCCTCCCAGGAAGAGACAGGTCTGTGTATCCCAGCATACCCACTCTAGCATGGGCTTTCCAGGACCTCCTAAGTGCACAGATATGCTCACATTCATTCGCATTGCCACAATAGCAGAATCTGGTACCCACAACCATAACCAAGTCTTTTTTTTTTTGATCCTTGTACTTCTATCAATTATCTTTCTATTTTCTTGCTGTTCTCTCATTAAATATCTTTCCATGAAACCTATTAATTGAGATTAACTCTCTGCCCGCAAGTGTCAACTCACAGTGATCCTATAGGACAGGGTAAAACTGTCCGGTGAGTTTCTGAGACTGTAACTGTTTATGGGAATAGAAAGTCTCCTTTTTTTGGCGGAGCAGCTGGTGGTTTTAAAATGTTGACCTTTCGGATTACAACTCAATACATAACCATTATATGACCAGAGCTCCTTTATTGTGATTACCCCTCTGAAAATATTTTCCCATTATTTTTGCAAGTCTGTTGGCTTATTCACAGTCACTTATTACTATCATTACTTTATTCTTATCATTACTTTTATTTTATTCTATTTTTCCCAGCCACTATCCCCACTTAGGCACCTTTCCCCTTCTTTTCATTTTACCACTGTATGTTTTCCAGCTCCTATTAGAACTCACCTGTGTCACTACACAAACTCTACCTCTGTATGACCAGCAGCTCACACACCACAATGCTGAAGAAACAGCAGTCAAGCACAGAAAGCTTCCAAATTCAAGAAAAACAAACATGAACAACCAAGTAGCACTCAAACCAATGGAATAGTCTGAAGATGTGATTGTGAACCACCAGTAACAGAATTCAGAAGAATGATGCTTAGGTCAAGAGATCTGGGGAATGTTCATGAGAAAAACAGAAGAAATTGAGAAACTAAAATCCTTAAACCAAAGGATTCTAGAAGACAAGCAATGAGATAACTGAATTAGGCAACATAGTAAAAGGCTAGAGGAATAAAATGGAAAAGGAAAATAAAATAAATGAGCTTGAAGACAATCACCCTCACGACAGTAGACAACAGAAGCAATCAACAAAAAAACCCGGAAGCATCCAAATAAATCCTGTAGGACACTATCATAAGAACCCATCTAAGAAAAGAAAAAAGAAAAGAAATGCTGGGAAAAGAACACCACCAAAAAAAAAATCTACAGAGAATAGTACAAGAAACCATGGAAGAAAATTTCAACACACTATTCAACAAGCTGAGAAGAATGGACAACCAAAGAGAAAACATCAAGACATAAAGAAAAGGAGAGAATCTGAGGGCAGCTAGAGAAAAAGGAAAAGTCATCTACAAAGGAAAGTTGATAAGGATAAATTCAGACTTCTCAGCAAAAGACCTGCAGGCAAGAAGACAATGGAATGACATATATACAATTGTGACGGGTGGAAGGGGGGGTGGGGCAGAAGGAAGCCAGCCAAGAATATTATACTGAACAAAAATATCCCTCAAATACAAGGGAGAAATAAAGGTTATTTCCTGAGGAGGAAAAAATAAAGGAATTTTGAATTCAACAATTCATTTTCTCAGATCACAATGTTATAAAACTGGAAATCTACAACAGAAAGAAAAGGAACAAAAAGACAAACACATGGAGACTGAACAACATACCATTTCAAAATGACTGGACACTAGAGTAAATGAAAACGAGAAATTAAGAAACTCCTTAAAACAAGCAAACCTATAACACATCATACCAAAAACTCGGATACAACAAATGCAGTTATCTGAAGTCAATTTATAGCAATCAATACACACACGAAATATGAGAGAAATCCAAAACCAATACTAATAAAACACTTCCAAGAAGTAGAAAGAGGGAAACCACATAAGTCCTTCAACAATAAAGGGAAAGAACTAATAAAAATTGAAGCAGAAATAAATGAACTGAAAAATGGGGGGGAAATCAACAAGACAAAAAGTTGGTTGTGAAAAGATTAACAAAATTGACAAACTGATAGAAAACTTAACAAAGGAAAAGAAAGATGCAAATATCTAGAATTTGAGATGAAAAGGGTGCCATCACAAAAGATCCAAATGAAATAAAAAGATACATGTAGAGCAAAAGAAGAATTAGAGGTCACCAAGAGACTTCCAACCAAGAAAGATTCTAAAGAAGTATGTATGTTGGCTTCACAGGAGAATGCTAGCAAGTATTCAGGGAAGAGCCATAACTAATTCTGTGCAGACTATTCCAAAATATAGAAACTGACAGCAAACTCCCACACGCATTCTATGAAATGAGCATAATCCTCAAAACCTGATCACGATCATTTAGAAAAAATGAAAACAGGAAGTAGATAAGAGTGTCCCTCATCAATATTCTTATTCAACATTGTACTACAATAAACATCTTAGCCAGACAGACAGCAAAAAAATTTTAAAATAAAAGGAATATAATTGGGCAAAAAATAGGTCAAGCTGTCACTATTTGCAGATAGTATGATTTTACATAGTGAGAGCCCCAAGGACTCCACAGAAAGATTGTTGGAAAGTACTAACGAATCTGTTAAAGTAATGGCATACAAGATTAATAAGCAGAAATCCATTTTAATATGCTATTGAAGAGCTCCAAAATAAAAACATCAAGAAAAAAAATAAAAAAAGAGAAAACAATATCATTTATAATATCCATACAAAAGATGAATACCTGGGAATAAACTTAACCAAAGAAACAAAAGACCTGTACAAAGGAAACTACAGAAAAATCAAAATGTGAATATTACTGAAAGCAATAAATCTATAGATAGAACACAATTCTGATCAAAATCATTTTCTTGGGGGCTCATACAGCTCTTATCACAATCTATGCATCCATCCATTGTGTCTAGCACATTTGTTCATTGTTGCCATCATCATTTTCAAAACAATTTCATTCTACTTGAGCCCTTGGCATGGGCTCCTCATTTTTCCCTCTTCCCTTCTTCACGAACTCTTAATAATTCATAAATTGTTATTAATTTTTCATGTCTTACACTGTCCGAGGTCTGTCTTTACCCTCTTTTCTACTGCCCATGCCCAAGGAGGGGTTACATTGTGATCAGTGCCCCCTCTTGGTACCACTACTCTCACAGCTGTCTACAAATGGGTTTGGGGTCTCCAGTCCACCCTCCCCCTCAATCACATCAATAAGGCTTTTTGTTCTGGGTCTTTGATGCCAGATACCTGATCCCTTCGACACCTCTTTATCACACAAGCTGGTGTGCTTCTTCCATGTGGGCTTTGTTGCTTCTTAGAGAGAGTCACTTGTTCATCTTCAAGCCTGTAAGACCCCAGATGCTATATCTTTGCATTGCTGGACACCATCACCTTTCTTCATTACATTTGCTTATGCACCCATTTGTCTTCAGCAATTCTGGCGGGAAGGTTATCACAGAATGCCAGGTGACTAGAACAAAGTGTTCTTGCGTTGAGGGAGTACTTGAGTAGAGGCCCACTTAATTGGACCTTTTGGACCTACTTTCTATCCAGCTCTTGGTAATCCAGGGTGTGTGCTACAGACTAGTGGACTTAATATTGTTCTTTTGAGGCACACAATATCTTTCATAGGCCACACCAGAAAGAATCCATGTGGAAGCTACATTCACTGGAGTTTGTAAACTGGGCTTTCATTCAAACTCATCAGGAGCCCTTTGATTTAAGACTGAAATTCATCAGTGTGAGAAGATGATGACTGCTATCCCAAGTTATGGAATTGGCAGTTATTGGACTTTGGTTTGACTCTCTGGCCTTCAGGGTGCCTAATGAATGGTGATCCAGGAATACCAAATATTTACTACTTTAATGCTCTTCTTATTTTGTTATGACAGGTACTAGTCAGGTATGCATGTTGCTACCTTTTGGAATGAATTTTGTTGAAAGTTTTGTTCCAACATCAACCCTAATTATTTGTGTAAATAGTGTCCAGCCCAGCCTGTGTGATCACGAGGTGTCAATGGGATCAGGGATCAGGCATCAAAAAACAAAAAGTCCTATCACTGTGATGAGTGGGAGTGCGAAATGGGGACACAAAACCCATCTATAGGCAACTGGACATACCCTTACAGAAGGGCCTTGGGGAGGAGACAAACCAGTCAGGGTATAGTATAGTAAAGATAAAACATACAGCTTTCCTCTAGTTCTTTAATGCTTCCTCCCTCCCACTATCATGATCCCAATTCTACCTTACAAATACGGGTAGACCAGAGGATGTACACTGGTACAGACAGGAACTAGAAACAGAGGCAATCCAGGACAGATGACCCTCTGAGGACTAGTAGTGAGAGTGGCGATACCGGGAGGGTGGAGGGAAGGTAGGGTAGAAAGGGGCAAGGGATTATAAAGATCTACATATAAACTCCTCCATGGGGGACAGACAACAGAAAAGTGGGTGAAGGGAGACGTTGGACAGTGTGAGATATGCCAAAATAATAATAATTTATAAATAATCAAGGGTTCGTGAGGGAGGGTGGGGGAAGGAGGGTGAAAATGAGGAGCTGATACCAAGGGCTCAAGTAGAAAGAAAATGTTTTGAAAATTATATGGCAACAAATGTACAAATGTGCTTGACACAATGTATGTATGGATGAATTGTAAAAAGAGCTGTATGAGTCCCCCCAGAAAAGATTTTTTAATAAATTGTTCAGAAACTTGAATTTAATCTATATAAGTCAACAATTCGAGCATGAATTGATGTCTGAAACCAGCGTACACTTCTATATGCTTTTCTCAACCGTGTTTTAAATTCTGTATCATTAGCTAAATGAATAACACTATCGTTACCTTATGTCCCAGGAAGATGGTTTGAAAAGTTTTCGTTATCATAAAATGATAATGTTGTTTCTAAAGTGAACCAGAGACATATATAAACCACAGATATGTGAATGGATTTTGTGCTCCCATTTAAATCTAGCCCCAATCTAAGAACTATGAGTTCTTAGGATGTGGCCCTCTTTAATGCTTAAAGAAGTCACTAAAGATATAGGTGCTATAGAAAAAACAAAACAAAAGAGAATGAAAAAACAACAAACAAAGCCCAAGTAATATACTCATAAAAATTATATCTGTTTGTAATTAATAGATAAAAATTTTACTAGTACATTGCTTACAACACATGGTAGATAAATGGAATCACAGAATGGAATTTTCCCACTTTTTGCAGTCCATTGTATATTCAATATTTGTAAGTCTTAACATTTACAAAAAGTACAAAACAAGGTGATCTATATTAAACATAATGCCTGTGCTATAAATTGTCATCACAAGGTAATTATTTTACTATTGATTCGAACATTTTCTTCATTCAATACTTTTATTGAAGTTCAAAGTATACATTCTTAAGACAATAAATACCTGGCTGTTTTTTCTTAGTATCACAGAGGTACCATCCTCAACTTCAAATTCTCCATAGTCTCTTAGACACCGTACCTGAAAAGAAAATCAGATATTTTATCCAAATTACCTTTTAAAATATGCAGTGATCATAACATGAAGTGGGATTATATAAATGCCCGAACAGTAAAAGTACTGTATTTTATGTGTCTGTTTCCTCCTCTGTGTACTTAGGACCCTTACTATTCCCAGATATTTACTGTGGTCCTAAACCTAAAGATCTCAATTTCCTACGTCACCGGGAAGGGAAAAATAAGCTTTGCAAATGTATACATGGATGGTATTACCAATAAGGAAACCAGGGATTTAGATAAAAGGAGACTACATAGTTGGACGTTTTCCTCTCAAACAATGCACTATATTAATCAGAAGGAATAAAAATGAGGGACATAACAGTGGCAAACAAGAAAGAAAAGAGCATTTTACCTCAACTAGATTGACAAGATCCTTCCCATAATCCATCAGGATAAAAGAACATACATCTAAAAACAAACTGTTTTTCTTTTTAACAATTTATTGGGGCTCATACAATTCTTATCACAGTTCATACATATACATACATCAATTGTATAAAGCACATCTGTACAGTCTTTGCCCTAATCATATTTTTCTCTTTTCCTTTTTTACATTTTATTAGGGACTCATACAACTCTTATCACAATCCATACATATACATACATCAATTGTATAAAGCACATCCATACATTCCCTGCCCCAATCATTCTCAAGGCATTTGCTCTCCACTTAAGCCCCTTGCATCAGGTCCTCTTTTTTATTTTTTCCCCCTCCCTCCCCTTTCCCCCCTCCTCGTGTGCACTTGGTAATTTATACATCGTTATTTTGTCATATCTTGCCCTATCCAGAGTCTCCCTTACCCCCCTTCTCTGCTGTCCCTCTCCCAGGGAAGAGGTCACATGTGGATCCTTGTAATCAGTACCCCCTTTCCAACCCACTCACCCTCCACTCTCCCAGCATCGTCCCTCACACCCTTGGTCCTGAAGGTATCATCCACCTTCGATTCCCTGTACCTCCAGCCCTCATATGTACCAGTGTACAGCCTCTGCCCTATCCAGCCCTGCAAGGTAGAATTCGGATCATGGTAGTTTGGGGGAGGAAGCATCCAGGATCTGGAGGAAAGTTGTGTTCTTCATCGGTACTACCTCGCACCCTAATTAACCCATCTCCTCTCCTAAACCCCTCTATGAGGGGATCTCCATTGGCCGACACTTGGGCCTTGGGTCTCCACTCTGCACTTCCCCCTTCATTTAATATGGTATATATATACATATATACATATACATATATACATATACACACATGTACACATACATACACACATATCTTTTTTTTTTTTGCATGATGCCTTATACCTGGTACCTTGGCACCTCGTGATCGCACTGGCCGGTGTGCTTCTTCCATGTGGGCTTTTTTGCTTCTGAGCTAGATGGCCGCTTTTTCACCTTCAAGCCTTTAAGACCCCAGACACTATCTCTTTTGATAGCCAGGCACCATCAGCTTTCTTCACCACATTTGCTTATGCACCCATTTGTCTTCAGCGATCCTATCATGGAGGTGTGCAGTCAATGATATGATTTTTTGTTCTTTGATGCCTGGTAACTGATCCCTTCAGGACCACTCGATCACACAGGCTGGTGTGTTCTTCCATGTGGACTTTGTTGCTTCTGAGCTAGATGGCCGCTTGTTTATCTTCAAGCCTTTAAGACCCCAGTCACTATCTCTTTCGATAGCCGGGCACCATCAGCTTTCTTCACCACATTTACTTGTTCACCCACTTTGGCTCCAGCCGTTGTGTCGGGTGAGTGAGCATCATAGAGTTCCAATTTAATAAAAGGAGATATTCATGCATTGAGGGAGTGAACAAACTGTTTTTCAAAGGAAATCAAGTCTTCCAATCTCTTGTTTCTCAGGAATACTTAAAAATACATTTAAAAGATTCAGTTTCATGCTCTTTCATTTTGCTTACACAGTAACTTAGCAATCAATTAATTTTCATTTAGTATTTTAAAAATAAAACAAAATTTATGGAAGATGGAATGTTAGATTACATTAAGATGCTTGAAATTAAAGTGCCAACATCCAATCATTTTTGACCTATAAAATGTAAGCTTAATATAGTTCAGCTCACACATCACTATTACCTTAAAACTGTGAATCAAAGTTTGTTGCAGAGAGGGCACTATAAGCATTTCCATACTCCTGTCCCTCTATAGCAGTGTTTCCCAAAGTGGGGATACTGCAATGATCCAGGAGGAGTATAAAGCAGATAGCTACACTTTATCCTGGAGTATAGGCTATTGTATAAAAGTTTTTAATTTTACACACACACACACACACACACACAAACACACACACACACACACACACACATACCATAGTGAATGAAGGGGTAAGTGCAGCGTGGAGACTCAAAGCCCATTTGTCGGCCACTGGAGATCCCCTCATAGAGGGGTTTAGGAGAGGAGATGGGTCAGTCAGGATGCGATGCAGTACCGATGAAGAACACAGCTTTCTCCCAGATCCTGGATGCTTCCTCCCCCAACTACCATGATCCAAATTCTACCTTGCAGGACTGGATAGGGCAGAGGTTGTACACTGGTGCATATGGGAGCTGGAGGCACAGGGAATCCAGGGTGGATGATAACTTCAGGACCAATGGTATGAGGGGCAATGCTGGGAGAGTGGAGGGTGAGTGGGTTGGAAAGGGGGAACTGATTACAAGGATCCACATGTGACCTCCTCTCTGGGAGACGGACGGCAGAGAAGGGTGGGGGGGGGGGTAAGGGAGACTCCGGATAGGGAAAGATATGACAAAATAACAATGTATAAATTACCAAGGGCACATGAGGGAGAGGAGAAAAAAAAGAGGACCTGATGCAAAGGTAAAGTGAAGAGCAAATGCTTTGAGAGTGATTAGGGCAAAGAATGTAGGGATGTGCTTTATACAATTGATGTATGTATATGTGTGGATTGTGATAAGAGTTGTATGAGCCACTAATGAAATGTAAAAAAAGAAAGAAAAAAAAAAAGAACACAGCTTTCCCCCGGATCCTGGATGCTTCCTCCCCCCAACTACCATGATCCTAATTCTACACTGGTGCATATGGGAGCTGAAAGCACAGGGAATCCAGGGTGGATGATAACTTCAGGACCAATGGTATGAGGGGCAATGCTGGGAGAGTGGAGGGTGAGTGGGTTGGAAAGGGGGAACTGATTTGAAGGATCCACATGTGACCTCCTCTCTGGGAGACGGACGGCAGAGAAGGGTGGAGGGGGGTAAGGGAGACTCCGGATAGGGAAAGATATGACAAAATAACAATCTATAAATTATCAAGGGCTCATGAGGGAGGGGGGGCAAGGGAGGGAGGGGGAAAAAAAGAGGACCTAATGCAAAGGGCTTAAGTGGAGAGCAAATGCTTTCAAAATGATTAGGGCAAAGAATGTAGGAATGTGCTTTACACAATTGATGTATGTATATGTGTGGATTGTGATAAGAATTGTATGAGCCCCTAATAAAATGTAAAAAAAATGATTAGGGCAAAGAATGTACAGATGTGCTTTATAAAATTGATGTATGTATATATATGGATTGTGATGAGTTCTATGAGCCCCTAATAAAACAATTAGGAAAAAAAACAGGCCCAAAGAACAAAAGAAAACTGGGTTAGCAATATATATACATAAATTAAAATATCTATAAAGAGATCTATCACCGCCCTCTAGTTGATTCTAACTCACAATGACCCTATATTGGTTTTCCAAGGCTGTAAATCCTTACAGAAACTAATAGTCTCATCTTTCTCCTGAGCAACAGTTGGTAAATTTGAACCTTAAGAACCTCAGAACCCTGGTGGTACAGCAGTTAATCACTGGGTTGCAATCTGCATGGTCGACAGTTCAAAACTACCAGTACCAGTAGGAGAAAGCCTGGGCTTTCTACTCAGAAACCCATAGGGGATCCCTAGGAATCAGCATTGACTCAATACCAGAGAGTTTGGTTCTGGAACCTTATGGTTAGCAGTCCAATCAATGCCTATCCTACAATGTCAGCAGGGATCCTAAGAAAGAGATGAAGAGATGTAGTCAATGAATAAGGCCCATCTAGCCATAATCTCTTATGCATTGTATTATCAATTCTAGCCTATATGGCTATGGTTAAAATCCCATTTTGGAGGGATGGTTATGTGGAAAAGCCATCTCAGAAGCAGGAACACAGAGAAATGCTGGACCATCAAGGTGTAAGAGGCCCTAGTGGGACATACTTGAGATCTTTGTCTGAAGTGGTAGAGACTGAGATGGAGGCATCAAAGGCTGCAGCACAGAGACCATGGGACAGAACAGAGGAACCAGGCCAAGACTAGAGGCTGAGGCAAGGCGTCCATGACATAAAACAGAGGAGCAATACTGAGACTATGATACTTTGAGGCAGAGCAGTGGGCTGCCTTTCTGGCCCAAAGAGGCAAAGGGACTATGTGACTGAGAGGCTAAGGACTAAAGACTGACATGACTGCTGGATGACAGGAGAGGTACACTTACTGTTTCCTGATGCTGACTTGTGGTAACTAGTTACCTTCCTTAATAAGCCCACTAAATTATGAATATTGTCTGTGAGTTCTGTGAGGCCAACTGGGACCGATAATTGAACCCGACAGAAAGGCAGTGTGTGAGGGAGGAGTGGGTGGTGTCAGAACAGATATTGAAGGATGAAGGATGGAGGCATGTCTGAACTCTGCCTCATGGAAACAGTGAAGCCAGAGAAAGTCAAATACGGCCCTCTGATATGTCTTCCTACATTTAAAGAAGCCAATCCAATTACTAGCACTAACAAATAAGAGAAACAACGTTACTGGATAACTCAACAGGATATTTGAGTTGGCAGAAGAACAGAACAGCTTATTGAGTCTGAGGAACAAAAGTAAAGAAACATGATCCCAAGGAACACCATCAAGCAAATCAATGCAAATATTATGGAAGTCCCAGAAGAGGGCAAAGGGTAACTAAATAAAACTTAATAGACAACAGCAGAACATTACCAAAACTTGACAAAGGACAAGAATGTACATATCAATGACACTTAAGAATTTCCAAATCAGAAGAAAGCCTGAGAGATCCACACCAAAATATCTTATCATCAAACTCCTTAAAAAAAAGATAAAATCTTGACAATATCAAATAAAATGAAGTACCAATTTACATATATAGAAACCCTGGAAACCAGGAGGTAATAGAGTCACATATTTAAAATAATGAAAGAAATGAACAGCCATCCAAGATTCCTATAGCCAGCAAAACTTTCCTTTATAAATGAGGATAAAATTCAAGAAAACAAATAAAACCTGAGGGAATGTTGAGACATTCCTTTAGATTGAAATACAAGGATAGTAGATTGCAAGATGAAGCAATATAGAGAAAAAGGTGTTAGGTTCCTGGATTCAGGTACCTGAAAGAATTCACACAGCAGAAGCAGGTTTGTAATCCAAGTGATTTTATGGGGAAAAGGAAAGTTTCAGGTATTACAGCCTCAAAAAATACACATTGTTTTAAGAAAGCATACAAGGATCCGCAGAACTGCACATGGGTTCACTGCTGAATGGGGAAAAAACACATAGAAAGAACAGGAACACATAACCCAGCACGTGGAACCAGGAAATCCCAGGGGCCAAAAGGGCTCCCACCCCCCACTTGTGGAGAATGCTGGAATGGAAGGAAGTCAAGGCAGGGTCTTTATTCCCTCCTCTCCACAACGGCTGGGGGAAGCATGGTTGAAGGTATTGGTTGGTTCCACTGGCTTGAGTTTAGGCCCACCTGTGTGAGGTAATGTAACTGAGCCTAATCTGTGTGCCCTGGTGGACCTCCCCTCGGGGCGGAGGGAGCTCTTGTCTGAGCATGCTCAGTTTGATTGTTCTAAAATTTAATGGATGCCTGATTTCTTCCAATCCTTTTGCTTTAGCCTTATGCAGTTACTGCGGAGACAACCCCCTTGTGGTGCTTATGTAATCTGATGTCAATTTGGGACTTGAGAGGATTAAGAGTGAAGTGGTGGAGTCTAGTTGGTCAATCAGGATAGCCAGTGAGGCCTCTGTGTGGGCATTGCCTTCGCCTGAGAATTCTGGGAACTCCAGTATTTCCTCCTTAAACAGGAGACGCTTCTCTCTCTCAGCTCACTTCCTTGGAGATGCTCTACTGGCAAGACACATGGCACTACGTCCTGGTAGCTGGGAAAGCCACACGGACCTACCCTGATGCAACAGACCTCTGGAGCCAGAGAAGCTACATAGAGAACCCTGCCAGCGCTGAGATGTTTACAATGCTACTGGATCCAAAAACTTTCTACTCGCTGGTTCAAGATCGTCCTGCAATCGGAGTCATTGCATGTTTCGTGAGTCTGACGAGGCCTTTACAGATTGGTATCAGACATATGGGCTAATATTGGGCTCACGGACTTGACCTGGACTGGGCTGGGACGTTTTCACAATATTCAGTTGTTCTTCTATATAAACCTCTTTCTTATAAACATGAGTTTCTATGAATTTGTTTCTCTTGTCTACCCAGACTAACACTCCCCCTTTATGGCCCCTATTCTGGCTACCTAACATATTTAGCCAACACCTAAGTTGAATGCAAACATTTTTCTTTGGTCTTCTTTATTCAATATTCAAAAGTATACAAAAGAGGATAATAAAGATGGTTCAAAATCCAAAAATTAACTAAGCGCCAAAGTACGTGGTACTACTGGAAGAAATGAGGAGCAAAGAGAGGATAACCCACTTAACAAGTAACAAAATGACAACTATATGACAGGGACTTCAAGTGTGTGCAAATATGGAATTTAAAAACTGAAAAAAGTCCCAGAAACATTTGAAGCTCCTTGGTAAGTACTTCCTTAGTGGTAGTAACTTTCAATATGAAAGTATTAAAATGTCCAGTGTAAAAGCAGAGACCTTGTGATATGCATATGATACAACTTTGCTTATGGAAAGCTAAGAGGATTCAACACATTAATGAAGAACTGAGACTAAAGCTTTCTGTAGGGATTATGGCTCGATGAAAAAAAAAAGCCTCATGCTCGGGCCAATAAACACAATGATAAAAAGAGAAAAAAATAAATTGACACGGATTTCATTTATTTCAATGCATAATCAACATTCATGGAATTAGTGAAGAAATCAAGCCATGAGATAAATGCTGCAAAAGACTTCTTTAAAGTGTTAAAGAGCAGCAGAGTCAGCAAAATGACTGTCAGACAACAAACTCGGACAACTCTCAGCAATTATAGAGAAGGTCCACTAGGAGCGATATCCTAAACTTCATGGAAGAGAATCTCAATATGAAGTACATCCAAGCTTCTTAAACTGAGAGAGCAGTAGCAACTACTAACAGATTCCCCTCTTTGTTATAGGCTGTCCACACGCTGGGGAAGCTTCCCTCCTGCCTGGCATAGCCAATTTTTTCTGGTCCCTGAGCTAACCCAGCTGACCAAGCCTCTTGGCTTGCTGTCCTCTGGTGAAGAACAGCTTTGCAGAGTCAGCTTGGTGCAGACAGTCACTAGCCAAGCTTAACTTTTGCTTTGTTCTACAGTTCCACCAGCCCTTGCTCAACATTCCTCACCTTGCCACCCCCAAGCAGGAAATGTGTTAGCAAAACAACACAATTAGGGGGCAAGGGGGAAAGAGAAGCCTAGCACTTCCCGCACCAATCTCAAAGTAGACTTGAGAGGTTTAATTTAACCCCCCCATTGGGTGAGAAATCCACACACCTGGCCTCTAGACCTGGCAGGAACCCCATCTTATCCCTCAAGGGGTGGAGTCAAGGGACAGAGTTTTTGTGGGTTTTGAACTGCGGACCATGCTGATCGCAACCCAATGTGTAACCACTGTACCACCAGGGGTCCTTTTATCTCAGTAAAACTATGAAAACTAGTCCTCGGTTTATCTGACCCCAGCCATGCTATTTTTTAATCACCTAATATGTATATGAAAGGTGAACAATGAATAAGACAGAGGTGAATTGATAACTATGAATTATGATATCGCAGAAAAGCACTGACAAAACATCAACAGCCAGAAGAGCAAACAAAGCTATGCTGGAAGAGCTACAGCGGGAGTGCCCCTTAAAGAGGCCGACTCCGTGTATATGTCATCTGGATGGCAAGTCCCTGGATGGTCAAAAAGAGGAAGCCTCTCAGTGGTATACAATGACACCATGACTGCAATAATGGGCTCAAACAGCAATGTTTGAGAAGAGGGTGCGGGGCAAGGCAGTGTTTCATTCTGTTGTACATCTAGTTACTATGAATAGGACTTGGTGGCACCTAACAAAACTATATTCATATCTCCTTCTTACATAATAGGAGCATAATCCACACATTCAATAAAATCCATTCTCAAGAGGTAAAACTTACTTCAATATATAAGCTTTTGGGAGGCTTCATATCCTGTGTTATGTCCAAACCTTCATTTCCTCCCAATGACCTCATGTAAGTAGCAAGGGACTTCTTATAACAACTGAACCATTCTATCTGAAAACAGAAAAATGGTCCTTTTACCAAGTGACAAAGAAAAGAAGCTTGCCAACATTGTGTAATCGTGACTTCAAACAGCACATACGCCCATGTAGATCATGAGTGTGGCATTCCTGTATTTATATAGCGAACATTAATGGTTGTCTTCTACGAGTCAGGAACTGTCTGTGCACTTAGGATGGAGCATTCAACCAAAACAGACAAAATTCTTGTTATCACATAGCTTACAAACCAGTAGACCTAAGCACAGATCTAAAAAAACCATTCAACCAGAAACAACACTACGAAAAACACATGATTCAGTTATGGTCGCTTTAAATACTGCACGGACTCTTTTTATAAGAATGGAACAACATGCTTGAGCAGACAATGCAAATGTCCCCAAAGAGAAGGAAGGACAAGCAAAATGAGGAGTGCACACAATAGAAGATAGTGAGGCTTACTTTGGAATTCAGTTCTAAGTTGTATCTGACAAGGGTAAACCTTTATCACATGTAAAGTGGCGCAAGAGGTCACATTATTTTACGACTGCATTTGTAGGAAAGTCAGTCATCGGAATTCTATAAATGTAAAAAAGTAGATTAAGAGTTGCCAAAGGGCTGGGGGAAGGAAATAATAATAAAAGGCATTTGTTATTTTTTAAAGTCCATTATGGTTAGGGTGAAAGCTTACAGAGAAAACTCATGTTTTATACAATAATTTATATATATTTTGTTTTGTGACATTAGTTGCAATCTCCTCAGAATCTTATTTATGTATAATTACAGAAAGGTAGGCAAAACAAAGATGTACAGGTTAATGACATTATTAAGAAACAGCCTGGTCAAGGAGTAACACATCCTCAGCCCCAAAATGGAGACTTATCATTTTGTTCCATTCTGAAAATTTTACATTATCACCCAAGAATGCATCCCTAAAACACTAGTTTAGTGCTGTTCATTATTTGTACTTTAAATAGATCCACACAGTATTTATTATTTTGTGACAAATTTCTTTCACTAAACATATTTTGGATTTCTGAAATTCTACTTTAAAGTGATGAAGAGCAAGGATGTCACACTTTGAGGACTGAGCAATGCCATGGGATTTTCCATTGACCTTAGCCATGGGATTTTCCATTGCCTCATAAGCATATGAAAGTTGGACAACAATTAATAAAGACCAAAGAATAGATGCCTTTGAATTAGCATGTTGGCAAAGAACACTGAAAGTACCATGGACTGCTAACTGAACAAACAAATCTGTCTCGGAAGATCACAGCCAGACTGATCCTTAGAGATGAGTATGGCAAGACTTGTCTCACAAGTTTTGGGCATGTTTTCAGGAGACCAGTCCTTAGAAAACGACACAATACTTGGTACAGTGCAAAGTCAGTGGGAAAAACAAAAACAACTCAAGGAGATGAATTGATACAGTAACTCAACAATGGGTTCAAACATAACAATTGTGAGGATGCAGAGTCCAGTAGTACTTCATGCTGATCTAGACAGGGCCACTATGAGGCGGAACTGACGAGAAGGCACCCACCACTACTATGTTGGTTAGTATTGGGTTATGTGTTGGCTAAAGCCAAGGTCAACAGTTTGACTCAACCAGTTACACCTAGGGAGAAAGGGGATTTCTGCTCCTATAAAGAAATACAGCTTCAGAAACCTAAAGAGCCAGTTCTACTTTGCTCATCCTTAAGGATTGTTAAAAGTCAATGGCAGTGGGTGTTTTACACAATTAATGTATGGATTGTGATAATAGTTGTATGAGCCCCAATAAAATGATTTTTAAAAAAGAAATTATGACATAAGATTATCTCTCTCTAAAGTGTCTTGGAGTCTCTAACTTGTAAACTACTATTTGTCTACCTTCATGGAAAAAAATAATACACTAATCTTTGTTAAAGATGGCATCACCTATCCCTTATCGGTGAGTTCAAAGTGAAATGTTCACATATAGAAACTGAATTTCGGTTTATGCTCTGAGAAGGAAAAGGCAGAGGCAGTGATTCTCTCCATAGACTAGACCTTGTAGAGACTCTATTAACACCGAATTTGGACCCCAGCTATAAGGGATTTCCATTGAACTCAAGGTCAAAATGAAGTCTAAAGTATGGAAATCTAATCTCAAGACTAACATTATAATTATTCATTATAATTTTCTGGTTCTAAAATCAGCATCTTGAAGTCTTACTTGTGTGCCTTGTCATGACTACCTTGTACTAAACTAAAAAAGTTTATGCACGACAAGTTCATGTAGTTATGTTTAAAATAAAATCCTCATCTATTGGTTACTTAAATTTTAAGATAAAATCCTACAAGAACTATTACTCTTAAACACTCTATGTTTTTAAAAAAATACTATAGCTATTGTTATTAGAGAAAGAACATGTTCTGTTCATTTCACCATAATAAAGAGGCACCCCTCAAGTCCACTTAATGTAAGATTCCGGCACAAAGACCATGGAAAAAGAACCTGAAAAATTAACTGGTAACGTAATTATTTAGTAGTTCCCTCAAGAAGCTGAGGTACTTTGTTTCTTTCTCCAGAACATGAACAGAATAAAAATAAAGCATGGAAATGTACTTAGCAATCCAAGATCAGAGGAGGCAATGGTATTAGAGATTAAAACCTGAGCAGACTGCGGATGACAGTGGAAGCCCAAACTCCATTTGCACAGTTCCCACACAGATTAAGCCTCCAGTGAATCTCCTTAGACCATGAACAAAGAATGGAAATAGTCTTGTTATACACTGAGTGCATTGGAAAGTAGATTAACACAGATAATTTTTAACGTTATTGTTTTTCTCTCTTTTGGTCCCTTTTAAATTTGTTCTAGTTTTTATATTTTCTTTTGGATTGAGGGCTGTTTTTTTTGCATATGATTTTCTTTCTTTTTTTTTGGAGTTTTCAGTGGTTTATTGAGCATTCAATATTTTGCCATGATGACTTAGGATAGTTAGGTGTTTTTTTTTATTTTGTGTTTTACATTTTATTAGGGGCTCATACAACTCTTATCACAATCCATACGCATATGATTTTCTTTAAATAAAATCTAGGATAGGACTTAGTTACTGTGAAGACTATAAATGGATTAAGTTTCTTTGGGTTAGGACAGGGCAGGCTGGGGCAAATGGTGAGTTTAAGACTGAAGAAAATGTTCTAAAATTGATGGAGATCATAACTGCACAGCTCTTTTTAATATATTTAAACCACTGGGTTGTGTGGTATATGAATTATGTCAATTAAACTCAAGTTAATTTTTTTTAATGCAGTTAGCAAGTAAATTGTTTATAAAACTCATGGCAAATTTACTGAATACATGCCGTGGCAATTACATTATATCCTGTCAGCCTGTCAATAAAATTGCAGCTTGATGACCTCATTTTGAGGCATGACAGAAATAAGTAGCTCAATGGAGATCAAACCCAGTCTCTCTGCCTTCCTTTTCTGCGCTGAGACGGTCAGAGAGCTGGAGGAGACCCGTGCCAACACTGAAATGCATACACTGCCACTGGATCCACAAGACCTTCTACCCACTGGCCTGCGATATTCCTGCATTTGGCATCATTACATATACTGTGAATCTAAAGAGGAATTTATCGACTAGTACCGAACATATAGGCTAATATCGGACTTATGAACTTGATCTGAACTGGGCTGAGATGTTTTCTCAATATATAATTGCTCTTTTATATAAAGTTCTTACACACATGAGTGTATGACTGTTCCTCTAGTCAACCCAGACTAACACTTTCTTTCATAAGTGATATACTATACCAAACTCACACAATAACAGCATTGATCACATTCCGTTCTATGCTATGTTCCAAATGGGCAGCCTTAATCATCCTGTAACAACCCTGTTAATACAGCAGTTCTCAACCTGTGGGTTACGACCTCTTTTGGGGTCAAAGGACCCTTTCACAGGAGTCACTTAAGACCATTGGAAAACATGTATTTCCAATGGTCTTAGGAACCAAGTCACTGCTCCTCTATCCATCTCCAGGAGGGTCTGCCCACATACGAGTACGCAGCGTAATGACATAATCAGACAACCCCATCACATTCAACTTGTACAAATAAAGGTGGATGTGACAGGGTTGGCACCACAATGTGTGTATGTGGACAAGTCACACATGCGTAGAGAGCAGCTGCTGTGTTAAAAGCAGCTACTGTGTTAAAAGCAGCAACAGTGTTAAAAGCAGCAGTATTGGTGGTAAATGACACTTCATGAATTATTATTTCTGGGTAAAATCATAAACTACTGCAAAAAATCGATATCTGTACCATGGGAACTTTATCTGGATGCTGATTGGTCTTTTTATATTCAGCTGTGGTTGATGTGAATACTGCTCCTTGTGATAGTAACAGGTATGTAAAAACACAACATAGAGAATGTTAAATCATAGGAAATTTTAATAAACTGTATTGACTAAATTGTGCCATGTATCATCTTTAGTACTATTTTTTTTAAATAAGAAATTTAAACAAGACGCTTGACTTGAAGGGAAAACTATCTAGGCTTCATTGAGAGTAATTTACGCCTACTTAAAGACAGATTGCCCTACATGTAATAGCTACATGCAAAAATGTTATAAAACTGTCCTTGGTTTTACAATGATAAATGAAAAACATAAAAATTCTTCAATCGAACAAGGCATGCAAGGATTTTTTTCATGTCATTTTTTTTGTTTTTGTTAAACAGTGAGAGCAAAATAACCTACTGAAATACAAAGAGAGAAGCTGAAAGAGCAAGCCACTGATGGAGAAGGGGAGCTTTCACAGAACCAGTGTTTTCCCCATCCCATCTCCACCTGATGTTGATCAAAACATACCATTGGTGATTTAGTAAACGAATAAATAAACAAAGGGAAAAATTTAATATGCTTGTGTACATGCACCAGTTACTTTGTGTACAATAAAGGAATGAGGAAGGGGAAATGAAATAAAGAGAAAACTATACTGTAGTTGTCAGGAGGTGGTGGAATCAAACTGTGGTTTTCTAATCGAGAATGGATTCTTGGTCGGCTGGAAGAGAGTTCTGGAGGAAAGGAGCAGGCTCCCTTAGAAGATGCCTCCTGTCTGCTGCTGGAACACATCAATTGTATCTTCATCCTCCATTTCCAACTGTGCAGGTGTGTCTGTTTCATTGATTGGCTGTCTGTCGAATCAAATCAGATCTGACTCATTGACAAACCCTGTTCACAATAGGCTTCCATTAGCTTACTAAGTGGGTGTGCCTCTGAATCTTAAACTGCACCACAGAACCATCCTGCCCTACCACCTTCAAGTTAATCTGATCATTGTTCTCAGTCTTGACTCCTCCCTTGAGTTTTTTGTTGGCCAGGGTGAATGCTGAAGTCTTCTCAAAAGAGGTACCAGGTCCGCACCAAACGAGCACACAGGCAGCTGCAGGAACAGCAGGAGGAGGTGGCAGTGGTGGAGGAGGGAGAGCCATCTTTTGTATTATTAAAGCTATGGTTATATATTATTTTCATTAGCCAACCATCCCATGACAATGGATCATGTAGAAGAACGTTAAGAAAAGATAGTGAGGATTTTTTATGGTATGGTTTTACTTCAATGACAGCAGGAACTGAGAAACTACAATGTCTTACTTGTTGTGAAGTTCTATTAGTTGAATCCATGAAGCTGAACAAACTAATATGCCATTTTGATAGCAAATATCCGAGCTTTGCTGGCAAGGATACCAACTATTTTAAAAGCAAAGCTGATGATAAACTCAAGAAAGCCAGACTTGACACTGGTGGCAAGTACCACAAACAAAACGTAGCAGTCATTGAAGTTTCATATTTGGTGGCACTCAGAATCACCAGCGCTATGAAACCCTACACCATTGCTGAGGATTCACTGTTGCCAGGGGCCAGTAAATTGTTCGAGTTATGATCAGAGATGAATTTGTTACAAAATTGAGCGCAATTTTCTTATCAAATGACACTGCCTGCAGAAGAATAGCAGACAAGGCTGCTGATATTCTTGATCAGATAATCCAGGAAAGTAAATCTGCTCCACTTCCAATATTTAGCATCCAGCGTGATGAATCTACAGACGTTGCAAACTGTTCACAGTTACTGTTTACCTGAGGCATATTAATGATGGCGACTTTAAATATGAGTTTCTTTTTTTTGCAAACCTCTTAAAATGGCAACTACTACACGTGATGTATTTGATAGTTGGTTCATTCTGAAAGAGCATAAGATCTCTTGGGAAAAGGTTTGTGGTGTCTGCAGATGATGCTCCACTATGCTAGGATGTCAATCTGAATTTCAACGTTTGGTACTGAGTCACCGAAAGTCACCGGAACTCACTGTATAACTCATCAGAAAATATTAGCAACAAATACACGGCCAAAAGAGTTACAAGAAGTAATGAGAAGCATCATAAATTCTGTCAATTTTGTAAAGGCGAGCACTTTAAACAGTCTACTGCTTTCGCAACTGAAGTGAGACGGTTGTCCAGAGGAAAAGTTTTAAAAGGTGTTTTTGAGCATGGTGATGAACTCAAAACGTTTTTTATCAGAAAACATGACCGCAGTTCAAAGCATTTTGCAGCGATAAAAGTGAGATACAGAAAATAGTTTGATTGCCATCTTTGCCATCTTGAATGAGTTACAATTTATTACTGCAAGGACAAAATGCAACATGCCTTGATTTATCTGAAAATATCTGATCATTCCAAAGGAAACATCAGCTTTGGGGGAAAAAATTGGATGAAAATAAAATTTACCAAAAAAATAATAAAAAGAAAATAAAATTTACATGCCTACCCTATCTGTTTTCTTTGAAGAACATGACACTGAACCAGACAAAAGGATTACAATTTCTGTGAAAGAACACTTGCATATGCTTGCAGATGAAATTTCATCGTACTTTCCAAATCTACCTGACACCTCATTTGCACTTGCCAGAAGCCCATTTACAGTCAAAGTTGAAGATGTTCCTGAGATAGCACAAGAGACGTTTATTGAACTAACAGCGATGCAGCGAGAACTGATTTCTCTACCATGCCAGTTACAAAATTCTGGATCAAGTGTTTGCAGTCAGGTCCTGTTCTGTCTGAGACTGTGTTGCACCTTTTTCTTCCATTTCCAACAACTTATCTTTGTGAAACAGGGTTTTCCAGCTTGTTTGTTATCAAGTCTAAATAAAGAAGTAGATTTGTTGTGGAAGATGATCTTGTGCTCTTGCAAAGACTGTCTGGAGAATTTCTGATCTATTGAGAAAGAAACTATCTCAACCTTCTGGCTTTTTACCCACACTGTCGCAAAATGTAGCAATGTAGTTCACTATTGTTATATTAAGACTGTTACTCATGCTACACCATGCTTCAAGACAAAATTTCATTTATTTATAATTAGAAATCAGTATTTCACAAGATATAATTACCTATTTTTGTGATTAATCACTATGCTTTAAATATGTTCAATTTGTAAACTAAAAATATATCCTACATATCAGATGTTTACATTATAATTCACAACAGTAGCAAAATTACAGTTATGAAGTAGCAACAAAAATGATATTAAGATTGGGGATCACCACAACATGAGGAACTCTATTCAAGGGTCGTGGCATTAGGAAGGTTGAGAAGCAAGGCTGTAGTAGGACACACTATGACCCCATTTTGTAAATAAAGGAGTGAACACAGAGCAATGAGGTTACTTGCCCAAGATTAGAAAGCAGTGTCAGGAGTTGAAACCAAGTGTTCTGACTCTAATGTTCTATCTTGAAATACTGGTCTAGCACCCTACCTTCAGTGACAAATACTCATCTTATTCTGAATATTTATTCATGCTGACTAGAAAACTACATATCTCCTAAGAATAATGTCGGCTTTTCAACTCCACTGATGAATCACTAATAAATAAAAGAAACTCCTTTTTTTATTGTTTGTCAGTTTTCCCTGTAGCACTAGAATTACTTACTACTACTCCCTTCCAGGAGGGTACCCCAGTGGCAGTTGCTACATTTGTCACTATTAATGGAAAGGTTGGCAATTTGAATCCACTTAGCTACTCTGTAAGAGAAAAATATGGCAGTTGGTTTCCATAAAGATTGATAGTGTATATGGATTATGTGCCAAATAAGACAGTTCAAAACAAAAATAATGTATAGCCTTATAAACCTCTGAGGCAGTTTTAGTCACAATCGACTTGAGAGTAATGAGTTTGGTTTTATACTTCCCATGCCTATTGCAGTAAGTACTAACTGCTTAAAAAACGCTGAAAACTTATTGCTGAAAAGGTGATCAAATCATGGATCAAATGATAGCAACTCAAAAGATTAGCTAGGAATCTTGGAGTAGTAAGCTTATGCTAGTGAGGAATAACTCAGAAAAGTATGGTAAGAATGGTTGCTTAATTCAAAAAGTATGTGTCAATAAATTATATATACAAACTGCTGAGTTAGTAGTTTATATTTACCTCTACACATTCTCACAAACAAAATATAGAAAATTTACAGAAAACAGAGAAATACCAGTAAACATCATTGTAGAAAAAAAAAAGCCAGGATCTCAGTATTTTCCCAAAATCATTAACTTGAAAAAGTGCTAACTTACTTCTTCAGCAGACATGTGAAATCGTAAAGCATTAGGCAACACACTGCCATATTCCCACCTAAGTGCACGAATCCGCAGTAACCGGTCATACCTAGGACATTGAGAGAGTATTAGCATACAAACAAGCAGGAAATCAGACATTGTTCTATCAGTAAGGACTCAAGGATCTTATCAACTAAACTGTCATTTGTGGATTTTTTTTTTTAAGATTCTGATGCAAATAGATCTACTCTAAGAAGACATCTTTGGGACTACCAGAAATCGGGAATAGGAACTGGGCTGATGCCCCTAGCACTGTTCATTGTCGTAACTGTGATGGTGACACAGCAGTAATGTGGAAAAAGATCAGAAAGGCCCTTATTTCTTAGAGATGTATCCTAAAGTATATAGTGGTAAAATGTTATCTGATGTTTAGTACTTAGTTTTAAGTAGCCTAACATACATATGTCATAAATTATGGAAAATGTATTGTTAAATTTATAAGACAACTCCAGGAGCTTCACTATATTATTCTCTCTGCTTTCAAGAATAGTGCAATCTTTTACAATACAAATTTTAAACTGGAAAAATGAAATTAAAATGCTTACATTAAATCAAACTTAAAAGAAATAACTCACTGCCACATGGAGTTGTTTGACTCATACTGACACTGTAAGGACAGGATAGAAGCGCACCAGTGAGTTTCCGAGATTGTAACTCTTTTTTAAGAGTAGAAAGCCTCATCTTTTCCCCGCAGAACAGCTGGTGGTTTTGAAATGCTGTTTCTGGTTAACAGTCCAGCGCATAAACACTGAAAACACTCTCACTTCCATCAAGCCAATGCTGACTCATAGCAAACCCCTGTGGGTTTCCGAGATTGTAATTATTTACAGGAATAGAAACACGGCCTTTTCCCCTCGGAACTACTAGTGGTTTTGAACTGTGGACCATGTAGATCACAGCCCAACAAGTAACCATGCTACCAGGGCTCCATGCATAACCACAGAGATAAATAAATCTGAGATCTGTTGCTATCAACCAGAAACTTAATTGAGAAACCCCATGGAAAACTCTTCTTTGTTTCCTGCTACTACAAGTAAAATCACAGCAGCTTACAAGTACGCAATAGTGCAGCGTCGATTTCTTAACAAAGAACAGTGCCGAAATTTGATGGTTGGTATCAAATTGCTTCTTCCGTCTGATTTTGCTTCATTACTAGGAAGAGAATTAAAGAGAAAATGGATAAATACACTGCAGAACAACAAAAATTTTTAAGTTTTATTGACATGTAACAATTCACATCAAACAATTCAATAGTTATTAAGAATTGTACAAAAAACTGTACAATTACCACTACAATCAATTTTAGAACATTTTCTTATTTCTTGTACTCATTGTTATTAGCTTCCTGTTTCCCACCAACCACCCCTACAATCCCCACAAGAAACCATTAAATCCAGTTCCTGGCACTACAGAACCAAAAAAATTAATTTTTCCATGATATTTTTCAAAGGACTGATACACGTACACATTTTTACCTATTTGTACGTAACAGTTTACCTAAGCAAATTGTGCTGCTTCTACTTCAGAACTTTTATTTTCACATTACAAGATTAAAGTAAGAAAAAGCCAAGTTAACTAACTTGTCAATGCAATGATACTATAATAATTTAATCTCCTTTAACCATTTGGTATTGTACAGTTTTGCACACTGATTGCTTTCTATTATTTCAAAAGACAAGTGTCCTATTTGTTCACTGAGGTAAGAGAAAACCTGACATCATGGCCCGAAGAAGGTGGTCTTACATGATGTTTCTATTGTATGAGCACTCCGCTTCTAGGAGCACTTCCGAATCCTCACCACACTACTGTAGCTGGACATGGAGTCAGCAGTTTATTCATTCAACAAATATTTGCTATTTCCCCATCTATATTTTTTACTATACTTTAGGGTTTTTTCATATACAGAGGAAGTAGTTTCACCCTATAAAATGCACATCTTCTTAGACACTTGATATGGATCACATTTTAAAACCAGAAGAACAAAAGGAGTAAGTATCTACTTTAGCATTTTAAAGCAATTAGATGAATATAAAAAGGGTCCACCATGCTTTGTTCCACATAATGCACTAGGCCCTGAAAACAGGAAAAATGCACACCCTGTGCTGTTAGGTTTTTCTATCTGCTGTCACTCTATGGGTACCAGATTATGGTCTACATTGTACAAACTAAGCACAAATACACCTAATACCAAGTACTTAAAAACATACATCAAATGTCCTAAAAAAATCACATTTATAGGTGGGTAAATAAAAAGATTTCTTTTGATATATAATTTAACCAGACATTGCTTACAGTGATTGTTTTCTCAGAAGGACATCAGGAAGATGGGGGACAAATTTTTAAAACAAGAATTTACAAGTGTTATGAATACAAGAAAGTAGTTCAAAGTGGAACACATCCTGGCCCACCAAGCCCTGAGGACGATATTTCCACTCAGAGAAGTCAAAGCACAGAGAGGACCATATGGCCAGTCCACTATGAGACACGATGTACCTCACTGACCCATAGTGCTACCAGGGGACAACACTGGAAACACAGTGTGGGAACTGTGCCCAATCTGACCCCATCACACTGAGGCAAAACACTAAGAGCCATGCAACAGAACAGCAAAGGAAGCAGAGCAAAGAAGTCTTGAGGGAGTACAAAAAATAGACTTTGGGGCCAGAGTGTGCCACCCCATCAGACTCAACTGGAAAACACTCCTAAAGGTCAACAAACAGACCTTGAACTATTTACAGGCTTTTCTTTTTTTTTTTTTTGTCTTTTTTTGGTTTTCTTTTGTTGCTTCGTTTTGCTGTCTTGTTTTGTGCATATTATTATCTCTGCAATTCTATCTAGAAAAAATAGGCGGGATAAACAATCTGAAGGAGAAAACAACGGACTGCTGGTTCTGGGGAGATATGGGAGCAGGGGAGGCGGGGGTGGGGGGAAAGGAAGTGGGTGTTAACAAACCTAGGGACAAGGGAACAATAAGTGATTCAAAATCAATGGCCAGGAGGGTGCAGGAGGCCTGGTAGGGCTTGATCAAGAGCAGTATAACCTAGAGGAATTACTGAAATCCAAATGAAGACTGAGCATGATAGTGGGACAAGAAGAAAGCAAAAGGAAATAGAGGAAAGAATTAGGAGTCAAAGAGTATTTAAAGGTCTAAATACAGGTGTGTACATGCCAATATTTATATATGATGATGGAGAAGTAGATCTAATGTGCATGTATTTATAGGTTTAGTATTAAAGGACATTGCTTTGTTCTATTAAATTGGCATTCCATGATGCTCACCTTCCCTACATGATTGCTGAAGACAAAACAGGTGCATAAGCAAATGTGAAAAAGAAAGCTGATGGTACCAGCTATCAAAAGATATGGCCTCTGGGATCTTAAAGGCTTGAAGATAGAGACCCACATGGATGAAGCACACTAACCTGTGTGATCACGAGGTATCTATAGGAACAGGTACCAGTCATCAAAGAACAAAAAAAATCATCATTGTGAATGAGGGGGAGTGAGGAGTGGAGACTCAAAGTCCATCTGTAGGCAAGTAGACATCCCTTTACAGCAGGGTCACAGGGAGGAGACGAGCCAGTCAGTGTGCAGTATAACACTGATGAAACACGCAACTTTCCTCTAGTTCTTTAATGCTTCCTCCCCCAATTATCATGATCTCAATTCTACCTTACAAATCCGGGTAGACCAGAGGCTGTACACTGATACAGATAAGAGCCGGAAACACAGGGAATCCAGGGCAGATAAACCCTTCAGGATCAATGAGTGCAGCAATACCAGGAGGGTAAGGGGAAGGTGGGGGAGAAAAGAGGAACCAATGATCCACATATAACCCCCTCCCTGGGGGTGGAAAACAGAAAAGTGGGTGAAGGGAGATATTGGACAGTGTAAGACATGAAAAAAATTGTATAAATTATCAAAGTTTTGTGAGGTAGGGAGGGAGGGAGAAGAAGGGTAAAAAATGAGCAGATACCAAAGACTCAAGAAGAAAGAAAATGTTTTGAGAATGATGATGGCAACAAATGTGCTTGACATAATAGATGGATTTATGGATTGTGCAAAGAGTTAGTTATACATGCCCCCAATAAAATGATTTAATAAAATAAATAAACCTAACCAAACTCACTACCAAAAAAAAAAAATTTCCTGTATCCATTGCTGGTAGGAATGTAAAATGGTATCGCTAATGTAGGTAGTAGTGTCGCAGCTCAACAAAAATCTGATCTACTACACCCAGATTTGAAAAGACATGCAAACAGACTTGTACACCAACATTCCTTGCTATACTATTTGCAATGGGTGAAGATAAGAACCACCTAATGCCCATGAATAGGAAAATGTGATATATATGTGTACACACTACTGCTGCTGCTGATGTTACTCAGCCAATCGGAGAAATGAAGAATTGGCACAATCTACAATATGGATGGGACTTGATGTCATTAAACTAGTGAAAGAAGTCAACCACAGCATGGGACTTGGTTTCAATCTCTTGCCACCAAGAACAGTGGCCCAGAACTACCAGTCTGTTTTAATGCTTCTTTGCTTTTTATGGCAGGTGTGGCTCTGCTGTTGTAAATATTATTGGAACGTTTGCCCTATCACCAACTCCTGTTGTTTCTGTAAATAGTGCTCAGTCACTTAAAGGTTTAATTTACACAAGTCAACAATTCATGTATTGCAGTTCACAGCTGGCCCATACTTGTATAATTTCCCTTTCTCGACAATGTTCTAAATTCTGTAACATTGGCTAAACTAATGACACCATCAAAGTGTACCGGCTACACATTAGACTCCTAAGTGAAACATCAGCAGTTTAAAGTCACCAGCCAAGTCTGTGGGGGAAGGATGAGGCTTTTTACTCCTGTGATGATGTGCAGGCTGGGAGACTCACAGGACAGTTCTACCCTGCCCTATAAAGTTGTCATGAGTCAGCAAGGGGATGATAATTGATAATGTTCTGTAACATAAAATGACAATGATGTCTCTTAGGTGAACCAGAGTCATTTATAAACCATGAGTGGATTTTAGGCTTGTACTTAATTCTAGTCCCAATCTAAGAACAGCTAGTTCTTATGACATGGTCCTGCTTGGTGGTTGCCCTCATGAAGAAATCACTGAAGATATGAGTCTACAGCAAAATGTGGTGAAGAACCTAGATGGTGCCCAGCTATTAGAAAAAATAGTGTTGGGGATTTTAAAGGTTTGTTTTCAAACAAGCAGCCATCTAAGTGGGGTGTCACATGGAAGGAGCACATCAGCCTGTGTGAACATAATCTAAATCTAAAGGCTGGAATGATATCAAAGCTTAAATTGTGAACAATTGGTTTGTAGAAGGCTATGGTTGTCAGTGGAAGCCCAAAATCCATTTAGAGGGTCCACAAAGAGATCAAGCCTCTTGTGAATTCCCTCTCGTTATAGCTGAGGGATGTGAAGAGCTCTATTATCAGACACTGTAAATCAATATGTCAGACATAGATCAAAATGCAGTATATCTTATTTGATTTTCCTTTGGACCCATTTTAAAGCTGTTTCAATTAAAAAAAAAAAAGTGAAGGGAAAATACTCATGAAGCAAACCCTTGGAGCCTCACTGTGACCATGGACGAGGGGTGGAGGGCCTCGCTAGCATGCAGAGCGCAGTGGATTCCTGCGGATGCGGTTAGGTTCAAACTCAGCACCCCACCATTTGCTCTCCCTTATGAGCCATCTAAATGTGTTCTAGTTCTTAAGATACTTGTAGCTTTCTTTTGACTGAGGTTTTTGTTTTACTTTCATAGTCTTGTTAGTGTTGTTTTTATTGTTTTCACTGTTTTTCTGTATATAAAATCCAAGATAGGTGAATCAGAGGCAGTAACTGGATTCATGGTTCCTTGGGGCAGGGCAGGGGAGGTGGGGAGGAAATGGGGAGCTAATAACAATGAGTCCAAGAATGAAGAAAATATCTAAACCTGATTATGGTGATGATTCTACAACGATATGTGAATTATATACCAATAAACTGTTAAAAAGTCCATCGCAAATTATATAATTAAGTGGTTCAATCATATTAAGAAGAGTTGTACAATCATTACCACAATCGAATTTAGAACATTTTCTTCCTTCTTGTACTCACTGTTATTATTGTACTCACTTCCTTCAAACCGCCCCGGCCACAACTCAGGAACCATTAATCAAGATATTGTCTCAATAGATATACCTACCCTAGATTTCATATACACTAAAACATTTAAAAACAGCAAAAAACCTACTAAAAATAACAAAGTAAAACAAAAGTATCCCAACTGAAAAGATAGAAAATATAAAAAACTGAAATCAATTTAAAATGGGTCAAAAAGGAGATCAATGGATATGGTGCTAAATTTTAAAGGAATTGCATCTGCAATAATCCACTTTCCAATGCACTCTGCATAACAGCAAGGCTAACCACAACACTTGTCTATGCTCAGAGAGGACTCACAGAGCTTTATCCATACATATTTCCCCTGCACTTTGTTTTTACTGAAGTAAAATGGGTCAAAACAGAGGTCAAATGATATCATGCTTTATTGTAATCATCTCTATAACACTCTCTGTCTGATAGCAAGACTACTGACATCCTTCAACTGAGTCAGAGAGGATTCACCGGAATCTTAAACCACTTGTGTGGAACTTGCAAATGATTTTGGATTTCCACTGTCATCCATATCCTTCTGCAAATCAGGTGTTCACAATTTAAGCTCTAATACTAGTCCCTCCTTCATATTTGAGTTTTAATTATTCACACTCCTCTGGTCACAAAGGCTGATGTGCTTCTTCCATGTGGACTTAGGTGACATTTCACTCAGAAGGCTGCTTGTTGAAAAATAAGACCCCCATGCACCATTCTTTCTAAAAATCATACCATCTAAATTTCTTTACTACACTTTGCTATAGCATCCATATCTTCAGTGAGCATCAAAAAGGGCCAAGTCACAAGAACTAATTCTCATATTGGGCTAGAATTAAATGCAAGTCTAAATCCCATTCATGTTATCTATGGTTTACGTACATCTCTGGTTAATCTTAAGAGACATCATTGTAATTTTATATTAGAGAACATTATCAATCACCCCCAGGGGCACATGGCAATTCTATTGATAGTGTGAACTTTTTGATTAAAGAATCTATAAACGAATGCTGATCAAAAGGGAAAAATTCAAAATTGAATTTCAAATTACCAAGAACTCTAGACTTTCTAGAGCCACGTAAACTGGAAAAACCCAAGTCCTAAAATAATCCTTAAACCAAAAATATCCTCCAAAGTGGGTCACTCCACAAAGAGGTGGGATATGGGATAAGACCATCCACCTGAGGGTCTACACCAAGACAAGGCTGGGGCAAATCCCCACAGAAATGAAAGAACCTTGCCAGGAAATCAAGTTTAGGCCAGGGGAGAGGAACATCACTGATAGTTCTGTTGGCGAGCATGGTAGGTGATTGGGGAGAAATATCCTCACATTGGGAAGGGGTGCTAAACAATGATTGTAGGGAACCTATAGGGACAGATTTTATGTTCCTGGGTAAACACTACAAATATGTCTCTAGCCAAAGCTCAATAAAACATGCCATGGACTAAACACCAAGATGTCACTGGATGCTGACCTTGTGGTACGGTAAACCTTGTGGTCAGCATGGCATCACTCGGGCTACACAAGCGCTTAACACAGAGGCCCAGCAGAATGAACTGAGCCTGGCCTCAAAGGTGCCTGTACCCTTGGACTGAGGACTGGGGTGCTTAGATAGAAGAGGAAGCAGAGTGGCTGCCCTGGACCTGTGGAAGTGATGGTCATTGGACCTTGGGGGGAACCCCATTTGGTTGGAGTCCATCAAAAGGGACTCAGAATCACCATATATTTAGTACCTTGATGCTCCCCTCTCAGTGATATGACTGGCTTTGATCTGTTGGGCAGGGATTTAAACTTGGAAGAATTGATCCAGGATGTTTCCCCTGGCATCGATCCCCCCTGCTTAGGGTAAACAGAATTCAACTGAATATGAGATCTAACTGTGTGGAGCAACAACTCATGGGTTTCGGCTCAAGTTAGAACTGTACTTGCAGACTCCTCAAACCTACAGCAGAATGATGTGTCATCGGAAAACTTGATGGTGTTGCCAGTGCAATCATCTTATACTCCAGGGGGAATGATTGACAATGTGTTACTTTTCTGTTTCTATGGGTTTTTTTCCCTGCCTTTCATTTGCTTGTTTTGTTTGTGTTTGTCTTTAGTTGTCTGCTAGTTGTTTTGCTGCTGTTGGTGGGGTAGTTGGTCTTACAGGGTATTAATTTGTCATAGTATGGCTGTCAAAGTAAACCCGAGCTATGCATATCCCAGGGACAAGCAGATGGATTCTGGCCCCAATTTAACTTTAGTCCCAATCCAAAGACAGTTAGTTTGGATAACATGGCCTTGCCCACCTCATGTAATGATCACTGAAGATAAGGGTGCTACAGCTAAGTGTGGTGAAGAAAACAAATGGTGCTCACTATCAATCGGAATAGTGTGTGGAGTCTTAAATTCAAACAAGTAGTCATCTAAACGAGGAGTGAACTATGTCCACAAAGAAGAAGCACACCAGCTTGCGTGACCCAAAGGCACGCAAAACAAAATTCAAAAATGACAAAGGGAAAAGTATCAGAGCCCAAATTTCGAAGACCCAATTTATAGAATGCTATAGAAGATAGGGGGGCCCCAAACCCATCTGCAGAGTATCTAGTCAGATTAAGCCACCAGCAGATCCCCTCTAGTCACAGGAAAGTGTCTCGAACAGCTTTTCTATCAGATAGAGATCATTGTAAGTGTGATTATGCTGGAATGAACTGGATACATGGTCAGATGACCTCCCTTCTAACCTGAACTTGTTCTTGGTCAGTGGTTTTCAACCTTCCTAATATACATTTACTACAGTCCCTCATATTGTGGTGACCCCCCCAACCATAAAATTATTTTTGTTGCTACTTCATAACTGTAATTTTGCTACTGTTATGAATCGTCATGTAAAACCTGATAAGCAGGAAGTATTTTCATTGTTACAATTTGAACATAATTAAAGCAGAGTGATTAATCACAAAAACATTTTCTATTGTGAAAGACTAATTTCTAACTACAAATGAAATTAATTTTGTTGTAAAGCATAGTGTAGCATGGGTAACAGTTTTCACGCCAGTTACTCGTATGTGGGCATATCTGCATATGGGCAGCCCTGCCTAGAGACAGCTAGAGGAACAGTGTCTTGGTTCCTAAGACCATTGGAAATGTGTTTTCAGGTCTTAGGTGACTCCTGTGAAAGGGTTGTTTGACCCCCAACGGGTCGTAACCAACAGGTTGACAACTGCTGTTTAGGTGAGAGCATTTCTTGCTTGTTCTAAGACAAGGTGGTCTTTTCTTTCTTACTCATTATTTGTAATTTTATCTCTAAAGAATTGATTGTGTTAATGATTATGCAAGTCTTCTTGAAATGACTGAACTATTGAATTGTGTGATATATGTGGATTAAGTACCAATAAAACTGTTTTAAAAAAGGCTCAGAAACCCACACAGGCAGTCTATCCTGTCCCATAGAGTCACTATGAGTCGGCATTGACTCAATGGCAGTGAGCTTGGTTTGTTTTTTGACCAAATCACAGGGCACTATTACTTTGTCTTACAGCTCAAATTCTTCACTGTGCCAAATCCCAGGCTTAACTTTTACTATCTGTAAATCTAGAAACCTTTTGAGCTTTCTGCAGCACTAGTTCTGTATAAACTCCACTCCAACTATGAATAATCTCTACTGCACCGATACTCAAACCAAACTCTGCCAGTGAGTTGATTTCCACCCAAAGCAGTTCTGCCCATAGGACAGGGTAGAACTGCCCCTCTGGATTTTTAAGACTGTCACTTTATAGGAGTAGAAAGCTTCATCTTTCCTCCTCAGAGTAGCTGATGGTTCCAAACAGCTGGTCTTGCAGTCAGCAGCCCAACATGTAGCTATCATGTTGTCTATTGTCTATACTGCCTACTATATATTGTCTATTCTCTTTACTCAATGCATTAAAACATCTATTAATTTTTTTAAAAAGTAAAATGTATGTATTCCACTTTGTTAGTGCGTTTATTCACTTGTATCTCAATTTGGGTCTATCCTAATTCTGTCATATCAATCAACCAACAAATATGCATTAAAGCACCCAAAATGCAGATATAACAATAAGCAATATTAAGTCCTTTAGAGCTGGGCTAAATTATATAGTTAGAATATAATCAGGTGCACAGAGATTAAAAAAAAACCCAAATATGATGCAAAATCAACTAGCTAATATTATTTCTAATTAATTCTTGACTCTGATAACTTAAAAAAAATCTTATGAAAACTTACACATCGGTTAGTTTTGTTCATATAAAGCCTTCATCTCCTCCAGAATTTGTCTGAGTCCATCCTCCTGGAATATATAAACTGCTTTTGATATATATCCATGGATTCCCCAATGCATTCAATTAATCCCCTAAGTCTATCTGTACTACATTTATCCTCAATTTATATATATAATTTATTTAAAATCCATAGCCATTGCATAAATTCTGGCTATTTATGTACCTATATCAAAAATAAAGGCTTAATCGAGCATGAAATTACACATTTTCACTGCACAAACAACAAATACAAGTTTTAAAATATTTCTCCCAATTTTTTCCCCCAAAGACACTGTTTTGGTTTGTACTGCAAGAAAAGAAAGGCCAAAGGAATTTTTCCTACCATCTACCTTAAGATAGAAATTTTTCACTTAGACAAATAAAATGTTTTAATTCTAAAATTCATAAATGTTAATAAGATAGTTGACCATTTGAAAAGAAGTGACATCACATATTCTTTCAGCCAAAATACAGTCTTGGGTTCAACCAACCCTGTAGCCAATTATATGTTGAAAATATTTGATGATGATGAATAGCCTTGTTTACTCTTGATGTCATTTATTACCCATTTCATCTCCACAATTCTAAAAGTTACAAGTCCTGCTAGTCTTCAATCACTTAAAAAACTCATTTATCAATATCTGTAGAATTGAGTTTCAATCATCCACATTTCTCACCACTAGCTCATCTCTCTGCCTCCATTAGTTCTTCTCTTCTGATGCATTTTCCATATTGCCAATAACCAAAACCACTTCCATTAAGTACATTTTGATTAAATGACCCTATAGGACGGAGAAAATTGCTCCCTATGGTTTACGCAGCTGTAAATCTTTACAGAAGCGGCTATCTTTCTCCCTTAGAATGGCTGGTGTGTTTGAATTGCTGACCATTAGGCTAGCAGCCCAATGCATAACTCCAGGCCTCATTTTACTGCCAATAAGTACTCCAAAATATAAAAACATCCCGCCACACCCCTACCTGAAAACCTCTACCTGATTCCAAATGCCTGTGGAATAATGCCGAAGTTTTTCTAATCCTAGAACCCACCATTGACATCTCCATACATAACCTTTCCAGTTGTGATCATGAGTCTTAAGCCATTGTTTATCACCTGCCTGTGTGAGGGCTAATACTTCATACAAGGCTCGAACACCCACTCCCAACCCCCCAGTAGCATTTCTCTTTATGCTCCCATCTACGCAACACCAGTTTCACTTACCACATTGCATTCTATTCACTTGTGTTTCTTGGTCCTCTCACTGACATCTATCTAGTTGCTGCCCTATGATTGTTTACTACGATGCTTAAACGTACAGGCTCTTGAGCCAGACTTCCAGGGTTCAAGCTCTAGCTCTGCTCTTTACTGGCTATATCACCACTGACAAATCTCCTAACTTCAATTCTCCACTCACATGTTTGAGGTGGGGGGAGACAGCTCAGATCTCACACAATTATGAGGAGAGACAATTGCAAGCTAAGTGCTGAACATCATTCCTACTTCCATGTTATTGTAGTGGACAAATAATCATAATAGTAACAATACGACTGTTAGCACTATTATTATTTCTTGTAGAAACAGCATACAGGGACTCAGCCCTGGGTGTGTCAGGTACAGTTCCTCACTACACCAAGAGCTCTGTACCATCATCATGCCCATTTTTGTTGGTGAGAACACTGGACGCACAGAAAGCCTGAGTCCACAGTGATCGAACAGAGTATGAATCTCAGTCTGGCACCAGAGGCCTACTTCATCATCACATTTTGCTCACTGAGTGCGTGCGCGCACACTAACGCGCATAAAACGCTAGATCCAATAAAAACGACTGGTTCTGTGGGTTTCTGAGGCTGTCAATCTTTAAAAGAACAGAAAGCTTCCAGCTTTCTTCGGCAGAATGGAGGTGGATTCGAATTTACTTTAGTTCGTATTAGGCAACCTTTTACTTGGCTAAGCAAAGGAAAAGCAACAAAGCTAAAAATGAAGCAAAACGGAAGGAAGTAGACTTTGAGGAAGCGCAATTGCTGAGTTGTACAGTAACTTCCTTCTTTCTCCCACAGTAACCTTTTGTTATGCTGTTACTTTCCCTTCCGGAACTTGGCTCACACCCTCAGGGGAATCTGAAGCAAACCGCGAAAAGAGCAGCCCAGGGGAGATCCCGCTCACCCTCCAGCCCCTTTCAGCCAAGCTCCCCGGACCTCCATCCCGCCCTCTGCCGTCCAGCCCGTCATATTAAAGGCGGGCAGCTGCCCTTCTGGCGTGTGGTGCAGTTCGCGGACCACCTCCGTCGCCTTTTCACAGAACATGGCGGGTAGACCTGGTACCGGGACCTCCTTGTCGGCCGCCCACTTGACCGAAGAGTCTGCGGGCTCCCTGCAGCCTAGTTCGCGCCGCGCTTATTAGCGCAGGTCTAGGAAATCGCCTGCGCTTTGGCGGTAAAAATCCCCAACCAATGGGAAGGCAAGGACGCAGGTTGCGTGGCTACGGTGGTTGCAAAGGGACAATTCCATACGCGGTACAGAAATATGACCGGAAGTGGGGAGGCGGTGACCGGTGCCTTCTTCCGGTGGAACGCGGCCCTCCGGAAAGAGTCCTTGGGGTTCCATTTGACTTTATCCATGAGGTGAGACGAATTTTCCAATACTAATCTGAGCACATAGTTTAGGGAGCAGCATAGCTTGGAATAGATGTACCGCCCACACCCCCCGAAACTTCCTCTTTTCCCTTTTTTAAAAATAAAAATCATTCTATTGAGGGCTCATATAACTATCCATATGTACATACATTGTGTCACGCTCATTTGTACATTTTTGCCATCATTCTCAAAACATTTGCTTTCTCCTTACTCCCTTTATATCAGCTCCTCACTTTTTCCCCTGCTTCATGGAACCTTGATCATTTATCAATTATTTTGTCATGTCTTACAGTGCCCACATCTCCCTTCATCCACTTTTCTGTTGTGCAACTCCATGGAGGGGGTTATATGTAAATCCTTGTAATCAGTCCCCCCCTTTTTTTTAAATCATTTTATTGGGGGCTTGTACAACCCTTATCACAATCAATACATCATTCCATTGTGTTTAGGACATTTGTGCATTTGTTGACCTCATCATTCTCAACACATTTCCTTTCTAATTGAGCCCTTGGTATCAGCTCCTCGTTTGTCTATCTCCCTCCCTACCCCCTCCCTCCTAAACCCTTGTTAATATTGATAGGTTTAGAATTAAGGTAGCAGATGGACATTGGACCTCCACTTCTTTTCTCCCTCAATTGCAAGAACACTTTGTTCTATTGAACTGGCATGCCGTGATGCTCACCTTAAAAGCTTGAAAATAAACAATCCGCGATCTAGCTCAGAAACAGCAAAGCCCACGTGGGAGAAGCACACCAGCATGTGTGATCACGAGGTGTTGAAGGGATCAGGCATTAAAGAACAAAAAAAATCACATCATTGTGAATGAGGAAGGGTATGGAGTAGGGACGAGGCCAAAACCCATCTGAAGAAAGTGGACATCCCCTTACAGAACGGTTGTGGGAAGAGAAGAGGTGTTCAGGGTGCAGTGGAGCAACAATGAAACATACAGCTTTGCTCTAGTTATTTTCTATTTATTTATGTATTTGTTTGTATCATTTTATCAGGAGCTTGCACATCTCTTATCACAACCCATACATACATTGTGTCGAGCACATTTCTACATTTGTTGCCATCATTATTCTCAAAACCTTTGCTTTCTACTTGAGCCCTTGGTATCAACTCCTCATTTTCTCCAACCCTCCCCTCTACCCCCTCCCTCATGAACCCTTGATAATTTATAAATTATTATTTTGTCATATCTTACACTGTCCGACATCTCCCTTCACCCACTTTTCTGTTGTCCTTCCCCCAGGGTGGAGGTTATGTAGGTCCTTGTAATCGGTCCCCCCTTAATACCCCACTTTCCCTCCACCCTCACGGTATAGCCATTCTTAGCACTGGTCCTAAAGAGAGCGTCTGACCTGGATTCCCTGTGTTTCAAGTTCCTATCTGTACCAGTGTACATCCTCTGGTCTAGCCAGATTTGTGCGGCAGAATTGGGATCATGATACAGGAGGGGGTTGGGAGAGGAAGCATTTAGGAATTAGAGGAAAGTTGTATGTTTCATCATTGCTACACTGCACCGACTGGATCATCTCCCGACAACCCTTCTGAAAGGGGATGACCACTTGCCTACACATGGTTCTTGGGTTCCCAATCTTCACTGCCCTCATTCACAATGATATAAATTTTTTGTTCTTTGATGCCTGATACCTGATCCCTTTGAAACATCATGATCACACAGGCTGGTGTGCTTCTTCCATGTTGCCTTTGTTGCTTCTGAGCTAGATGGCTGCTTGTTTACCTTCAAGTCTTTAAGAGCCCAGACGCTATCTCTTTTGACAGCCAGGATTTGTTTCACCACATTTGTTTATGCGCCCATTTGTCTTCAGCAATCATATCGGGAAGGTGAGCACACAATTATATGACTTTTTTTGTTCTTTGATGCCTGATAACTGATCCCTTTGGCACCTCATGATCACACAGGCTGGTGTGCTTCTTCCATGTGGGTTTTCTTGTTTCTGAGCTAGACAGCTGCTTATTTACTTTGAAGTCTCTAAGACCCTATATCTTTTGATAGCCATTTGTCTTCAGTGATCAGATCATTACACACCTCTTTTTAACAAGTTTAAACTATTGTATTATATGACATCTGAATTATATGTCAATAAAACTGAAAAAATTTTAAAGATTAAAGGAATATATGGAGTCGCTATACTAAAAATAACTGGTCAATATTGCATCATGTTAAGAGGTATCATATAAGAACCAAAGGTACTGAAAGAAGAAGTCCAAGTTGCACTGAAAGCATTAGTCAAAAACAAGGCTCCAGGAATTGTTGGAAAACCCACTGTAGGCAGTTACATAATCTAATAACTTGAGAAAGGGTAAAGTCTAGCCTGTCAATAGGGTCACAGCGAATGAGGCCTCTGTGGGGCCTGGCTTTCTCCAGAGGATTTTGGGTATTCCTGTATTGCTATCTTGTGGTGGAACACACTGTCTCTTTTCTACACAATCCTGTTGACAAACCACATGGAGACACAGTGAGAGAGCCAGAGCCCTGGAGCTGGAGGAGCCACATAGTGACCCCTGCCAGCACCAAGATCCTTCACCGCTACTGGATCTACATGACTTTCCACCCACTGGTCTGTGATATTCTTGCATTTGGCATTATTGCATGGCTACATGAGTCTAAAGAGGAATTTATTGACCAGTATTGGACATAGGGGATAATATTGGACTTACGGACTTGATCTGGACTGGGCTGGGATGTTTCTCAATATACAATTGCTCTTTTATACAAAGCTCTTTCTTATACACATGAGTGTCTGTGAATTTGTTTCTCTGGTCTACCTGGACTAACACATTATGCTACCTGGAGTGGTGTACTAGAGAAACAAATCACAAAGATGGAGAGTGGATGCTTGTTTGACGTCTGCTCATGGTAGTACTTTTTTGGCTAGCCAGAGGTTAGATCTGGCCATTCAGTTTGCTGGGTTGTTTTATGGAAAAAATACAGGAAGTTAAACTTTTTATGATTTCCTTTGATTGCTGTCTTTGGTGATTCCTGTACTAACTGGTAAAAATGAATGTGATTAATGTATATTTGGAGCTCAGGGGTAGAAATCCAGATTGGAGACTGGAAAGTCAACTCGGTGCTCCTCAAGGGGACAGGCACTCCCCTCTCTGGATCTCACTTTTAACATCGATACACAAAGGTCGATTCTGTGAGGGTCACAGACTGGGGACTCCCATGGCCAAATGAGGACCTGTGTGGACTCTGGTTGGCCTGCTTATTCACTGCCATCTAGAAGATTCCAACTCACAGTGACCCTGTAAGACCGAGCGGAACTGCCCCTGTGGGTTTCCGAGGCTGAAATTCTATATGGACTAGAAGGTCTCATCTCTGCACAGCCCCCCACCCTATCCCCCAACCCCCGCTCCCCCAGTGTGACTGGTGGTTTCAAACTACTGACCTTCTAGTTAGCTGCCCAACACATAACCCACTGTGCCATCAGGGCTCTTTGGCCTACTTGGCTTCTATCCAATGTTATTGAATCGCCTTTGAAAAAATCAGGAGGTTTTTAAGAAAACAGGAATTTTGACTTTCTCTAGAAAAATCGATCTGGCATCACTGGAACCTAAACTAGAGGATCCACAATTCCTCGTGGCTCTGGGAATCTCAACATTTCTTCCTCCTGCTCAAAGTAAAATGGTTTAAGGGGACCTTTCACAGCTGGTGGGCTGGTCTCCTTTCTAGAAAGTTGCCTCTGTAAAGAGAATGCATCTTTCTTCCCTTTTACCTAGTTGGGGGTGGTGAGGGTAGCAGGAGCTATTGGGTTAAGAAAAAACAGTCCAGGTAGCTTCAGTCTGCCCTGCCAGGGCTTTAGAGGCCAAGCCTTTTTTGCTCCAGCTGACTGACCTGCTGTTTCCAGGGCAGCCCCACCATCTGTTCCCAGATGCAGGGAGGGAGCCGACTTTCCTTCATCACACCTGCCCCAAACTCAGGCCCAGAACTACTGTCTAAACACAGAACAACTTTTGTCTGGCCAAATGTGGGACCCCAAATTTCTTCCCTCTTTCCCGATACTCCTTCAGTGACTTGATGACCTGGGCCAGGCTGAGATGAATTAGCTTGCTCCTCACAGCTGGCTGCTGGGTTCCAGTCAACTCCCAGAGGCCACTGGCTGTGCCCATCAGTAGAAGTGGGAGTGGAGAACCCTCAGCTCTTGGCTGAGCAGCTCTGTCAGTCTGTAGCTGTTGACTGTAGCTGCTTCTGACAGCCAGTCTAGCTGGTGCTTTAAGTCATTTCAGTCGCTCCACCTCAGCTGTGATTAGTCTAGTCTCTGTAGCCTCAGAGGGAGGGGAAAACAAAACACCTCAATGACTTTGAATCAGAGTGGGTTATCCTCTTTTAAAAGGCAGAAAGTCTGAATTGGAGGATATTTTTGGGGGGTCTCTTTTATGCATTTCACATTTATGAAATAAGAACTAACAGTATTTGTTCCAGTAAGTGGATCAGAACCACCTAAGGGCACACTCCTCCCACCAGGCCACGCCTCACTAAGAATAGAGGTCCATCACTTGTCTGGCATTTTGTGGTACTGTGGTGACTTTTGTTTTGTGAGATACTGGGAGCTATGTGATTGGCATTTCATATACCAGCAGGGTCACCCAAAGAGCTTCCAGACAAAGAACAGACAATGAAGAAGGAATTGGCTGCCTGCATGGGAAGAATGAGCCATTGAAAACCCTATGGATAGCAGCAACACTGTCAGTTACTAGACCCCCCATGAACAACAGAAGAACATTGTCAGAACGTGTGCCAGAAGATGAGCTCTTCAACTTGGAAAGTACTCAAAATACGGCTGAGGAAGAGGAAGAGCTGACTTTTCATAGGCAAGTCGACCATACTGATGCAAATCGAGTATAGCCATCAGGACCTTCATTTGCTGATGGGGCACAACTCAAAATGAGGAGAAACAGTTCAAATCGTCATTAATAATTGAAACTTGGGATGTATGAAATATGAATCTAGGGACATTGGAAGTCATTAAAAATGAAATGGAATACATAAAGATTGATATTGTAAGCATTAGTTAGCTGAAATGGACTGATATTGACCATTTTGCAACAGAAAATCTTACGGTTTACTCTGCTGGAAATGACACAATCAAGAGAAACAACATTGCATTCATCATCAAAAGGACATTTTAAGATCTATTTTAATGTACAATGCTATCTTTGATAGGATGCTATCTATGCCCCTTCAAGGAGAACCAATCAATACAACTATTGTTCAAATTTATGCACCAACCACCCAAAGCTGGTGATGCAGAAATTGAATAATTCTACCACCATATTCAGTCCCAAATTTGTCAGACTTGCTATCAAAATGCTATTGGAATGCAAAAGTTGAAAACAAAGAGGAAGGATCAGTAGTTGAAAAATATGGTCTTGGTGATAGAAACCAAGCTGGAGATCGCATGACAGAGTTTGCAAGACCAATAAATTGCTGATAGCATATACTATATTTTCCAACTTCTGTTCTTTCCTCTTTGGTTCCAACATTTGCACTCCAATCACCAATAATTACCAATTTATCTTGATTGTATGTTAGAATTTTGCATGATTAATGATTTCTTCAAACATTTGATCAACAACAAAAAAGGTGACCATAAATGTGGACTTCTCCAGATGGAATACACAGAAATCAAATTGACTACACCTGTGGGAAGAGACAATAAAAGAAGCTCAATATCAGCAACTGAAACCAGTCCAGGGACTGATTGTGGAACAGATCAGCAATTGTTCATACGAGAGCTCAAGTTGAAGTTCAAGAAAATGCAAACAAGTACACGAGAGTCAATATACAACCTTGATAATAACCAACCAAATTTTGAGAACATCTCTGAATAAAGCACAGTGTCATTATAAAAAAAAGGAAATAAAGAAAAGATACAAGTGCATGTCCAAAGAGACTCTGAAACTTACTCTTAATCAGAGAGTAGCTAAAGCAAAAGGAAGAAATGATGAAGTAAAGAGCTAAATAGAAAATTTCAAAAGACAACTCGAGAATACAAAGTAAAATATTATCACAAAATGTGCAAAAGCCTAGAGTTAGAAAACCAAAACAGAACATATTCAGCATATCTTAAACTGAAAGAACTGAAGAAAAATGTCAAGTCTTGAGGTGCAATATTAAAAAATTCTATGGGCAAAATATTGAATGATGAAGGAAACATCTGAGGAAGATGGAAACAATATGGAGTCACTGTATCAAAAACAATAGACCAACATTCAACCATTTCAGGAGGTAACATATGAGCAAGAACCAATGGTCAGGAAAGAAGAAATTCAAGATGCATGGAAAGCACTAGCCCAAAACAAGATGCCAGGAATTGCTGGAATATCTATTGAAATGTTTCCACAAGCTGATAAAGCACTGGCAGCACTCACTCATCTATGTCAGGAAATTTGGAATACAGCTACTTGGCTAACGGACTGGAAGAGATCCATATGTGTATACATACCAAAGAAGGGAGACCAACAGAATGGTCAAATTATGTAACACTATCATTGGCATCACATGTGAGTCAAATTGTACTGAAGCTAATACAACAACAGTTGCATTGATTCATTGACAGAAAGTTACCATATTCAGCATTCAAGAGCCATCGTGGCACAGTGGTTACAGGTTGGATTGCAAACCCCAAGGTCAGCAGTTCAAAACCACCAGTCACTCCGTGGGAGAAAGGCAAGGTTCTCTACTCCCATAATGAGTTACAGTCTCAGAAACTCACAGGGGCAGTTAGTTCTACCCTATACTATAGGGTCAGGATGAGTTGTCATCAACTACAAGGCAGTGAGTTTGGTTTCCCAGAGATTTAAGCCAGATTCAGAAGAGGATGTGGAACAAAGGATATCAGATATCAGATGGATCTTGCCTGAAAGCAGTGAATACCCTAAAGATGGTTACTTATGTTTTATTAACACCCAAGCTATCTGACTGTGTGGATCATAAGAAAACATGGATAGTTTTGAGAAGAGAATTCCAGAACACTTATAGAACAAGGGTAGATTGCATGGTTTAAGAACCAAGAAAGGTGTGCATCCTGGTTGCACCCACTTATTATACTTTTTCAATTGTATGGTGAGCAAATAATCAGAGAAGCCAAATTATATGAAGAAGAACACAGAATCAGATTTGGAGGAAATATTATTAACAAACTGCTATATGCAGACGACACAGTTTGGCTTGCTGACAAGGATGGGGGACTTGAAGCACTTGCTGGTGAAGATCAAGGATTGCAGCCTTCAATGTGGGATACAACTCAACACAAAGAAAACCAAAATCCTCACAACTGAACCAATAGGTAACATGATGATAAATCGAGCAAAGCCTGAAGTTGTCAAGGATTTTGTCTTGTCTGGATCCACAAGCAATGCTCCTGGAAGCAGCAGTCAAGAGATGAAAAGATACATTGCACTGGGTAGATCTGCTGCATAAGAGCTCTTTAGAATGTTGAAAAGTTAGGATGTTACTTTAAGCAGGAAGTACACCTGATCCAAACCATAGTATTTTCATTTGCCTCATCTGCATGTGAAAAGCTTGCCATTGAGTGAAGAAGACCCAGGTAAACTGTATGAATTTGAACCATGGTACTGGCAAAGAATATTGACAGTACCATGGACTGCCAAAAGAACAAACAAAATCTGTCTTGGAAGTACGGCCAGAATTCCCATTAGAAGTAAGGATGGTGAGACTTTGGACATGTTGTCAGTGGAGACCAGTCCCTGGAGAGGCATCATGCTTAGAAAAATGGAAGGGCTTTGAAAAAAGGTTGAAGGCCCTTGAAGAGCTGGATAGACACAGTGACGACAACAAGAGGACTGAGCATAGGAACACTTGGGTGGATGGAGGAGGAGCTGTTATTGTTACATTCTGCTGTGAATAGGTTTGCCATGGACCAGAACCAACTGGATGGCAAACTAACAACAACAACAACAACAACAACAGGGAGAGACATTAAAAAGCCAAACTCACTGCCATTGAGTTGACCGTGATTCAGAGCAACCCTGGAGGACAGGGTAGGACTGGCACCCGTGAGTTTCCCGAGAGTGTAACTTTTCACAGGAGGGGAAAGCCCCTTTAACCTGCTACTTAGCAGCCCAGCCCATCACCAGGGCTCCACAAGGATAGAGAGAAACACTGTTAGGGCTGGATAGGGCAGAGGCTGTACACTGGTACAAATGAGGGATGGAGGTACAGGGAATCCTTGGTGGACGATACCTTCAGGACCAAGGGTGTGAGGGGCGATGCTGGGAGAGTGGAGGGTGAGTGGGTTGGAAAGGGGGAACTGATTACAGGATCCACATGTGACCTCTTCCCTGGGAGAGGGACAGCAGAGAACCGGGGAAGGGAGACTCCGGATAGGGCAAGATATGACAAAATAACGATGTATAAATTACCAAGGGCACATGAGGGAGGGGGGGAAGGGGAGGGAGGGGAAAAAAAGAGGACCTGATGCAAAGGGCTTAAGTGGAGAGCAAATGCTTTGAGAATGATTGGGGTAGGGAATGTATGGATGTGCTTTATACAATTGATGTATGAATATGTATGGATTGTGATAAGAGTTGTATGAGTCCCTAATAAAATGTAAAAAAGGAAAAGAGGAGAAAAAAATGATTAGGGCAAAGACTGTACAGATGTGCTTTACACAATTGATGTATGTATATGTATGAACTGTGATAAGAGTTGTATGAGCCCCTAATAAATTGTTAAAAAAAATGATCCTCAATTCTATCTGAATCCTTGCCAGAGCTGCAAGTTGCCTTAATAAACACGTGCAAAAAAAGTACCTCTGGCAGCAGACCGCTCCGGTTCAAATCCAGGCTCTCTAACTTATTGACTATGTGACCTTGGGCAAACCTGGACCTCTCTGTGCTTCCAAAGACTCACTTTCCAAAAGGGAAGTCATAAGCCAACTTTTCTTATTCCTCACTGGGTTGCTTTGAAGATGAAATGAGACATCTGTCTAAAAATGCTTCTGACCATCCCTTGGTTCTCAGAGCTCCACAAATGCTATGGATTATTGTTATAAGATTATGAATGATTTTTTCCAAGGGTAGTGCAAAGATTAACATCAGTGCTACTTCTCTCTGACAAAATATAAATCCAGATTTCTAAATAGCAGGGTCTGAACGGATGCGCTGTTAACAGCATCTTGCTTTTCTCCCATCACTTGTCACAGTAAATCTGATAAGAAATGCTGGGCTAGGGCCTGCAGCCAAGCCCCTCACTGGCAGCGTGCAGGACCTCAGGTTGTTGCCAGGCCAAGGGACATCACAATGGCAAGAGGAGACTCCACAAAGGGCCCCTGCTTCCTCCCCCACGCCACCCTTCCCCACATTCAGGGTGAAACGTCAAAATACAATTTTTTTTTGTCACCTGGTGAAATAATGAGCCCCCATTCCCGTTGCCTTGGTATCATCAGAGCGCAACAGCCACGTGGGGTAATCGCTATCTCCGTGTTAATGCTGCTCAGTTCAAACATTTTCACAGGCCCTGGCGAAATGAAACCCGTGCTTTCTACCTAGGTAGAGTTTGAGGCAATTCAGCCCATTTGCTTCTGCTGAAGAGGCTACCTCAGAAAAACAGGAAATAAAAACATAGAGGGCGCCATTGACATTAGGTTTCTCGTTTTCTTCCTTTCTTCCCTACCTTCCTTTCTTCTTGCCCTTCTCTTTCTCTTTTCTTCCTTCCCTCCCTTTGCTCACGTCTTCCTGCCTGCCTTCACTTTCCATCTTCCCTCCCAAACTCCTCCATTTCTTCTTCGCTCCTCTCTCCCCACCGCCACCTTTCTCCTTTCCTTCCCTGCCTTTTCCCTTCAGCCTCCCAGTTTCCCTCCTTCACTCTCTCCTTTGCTCCTTCCTTTCCCCACCTTGTTTTGATCCAGTGATTTGTACTCCTTTCTTCCTCTCATCCCACCCCTCCCCATTGCTGGAGAAACATCAGTTCCTTGTGGTGCTGGTTTCTTGGCGCCAGACCCTGTTCTTTGGGTGTTCACAAGTCTGTGTCCTGTGTGCAAACATAAGACAGACATATGATCAGGATTGGACAGAAGATGGGATTTGACAGGTGTTCTGCATCCCAAATCTCCAGGTGGTAAAGGTAAAGTCAGGCTCCTGCCTTTAAGGTTATGTCTCCCATTGTAACTGCATCCCACAAAGGCTCCTGCCTCCTGGCCACCTGAGGCCTGCTGCCTGCCTTCCTCTAGCTCCTGGGGAATTGGGGCAGCAGTGGCAAGAACAACAAAAATCCCCAGGAGTTGACAAGAAGGGAAGCTGCCTTGCTCGAGAGACGGCCCCCTCACCCACCTGCATGATGTTGAGATACAGGTTCTCATCCCTGTGGCTGGGCAAGAAACACCCCCTCCCCAAACGCAGTGGCTTCAAACAAGGACCATCATCGTGCGGTTGCTGGGAGGCCACTGGGTCGTGCTTGGAGTCTCCCATGAGTTGGCAGTCTAATGGGAGCTGGGGCACTCAGAGGGCTGGCAGCTGAAGCTGGCCGTTAGCTGGGTGCTTAGCTGGGTTGTTGGTTGGAGTGTCTCCACGTGGCCTTTCCAGGCAGCTCAGGCTTCTTTCAGCATAGTGTCCGGGTTCTGAGAAGTGTCCTGAGAGGTAGCACGTGGAGGCTGGACATTCTAAGGGTGAGCACTCAAGAAGAAGTCTTTGAAGGGATTTTTCAGAAGCTGTGAAGCACTTTGTGGGAGGGAAGGGGGTTGCCCAAACTAGATGTCACAATGTCATCTTCTCCATAATCTATTGGTCACAGAGGTCATGAAACATCCCAATTTAAGGGGAAAGGGCATAGACTCTACCTTCCTATAGGTAGCCTGTCAAGGAATTTGGGGGTCACATACGAAGACTGGGAGACCCTGGGTGGCACAAATGGTTAAGGACTCAACGTATCAAGAGGTGGGCAGCTGCACCCCTCAGAAGAAATAACTAATGGCCTGCTTCTAGAAGCCCACAGGCTTGAGAATCCTGTGATGTGTAGTTTCTCCCTGGCACCCAGGGGGTCCTCGGGAACCAGAACCAACATAACAGCAATGGGTTGGGTTTTTGTTGGTTTTGTTTGGGCTAATATTAAAACGACTAGTATGAAATTATATATGTATTGTGTTTAACTCTCAGGACTCTGATTATGCTGAAGTTGAACAAAACTGTCTGCCTCTTCTATGAACGCCAGCCGATGGAGGCAAAGGGTGAGGGTCTAGAGGAAGAATGAATGTCCCATTCCCGTCCTTATGTTTCAGTTGTCCTTAAAGGGCACAGGGGACAAACCAGACGTCTTTGATATGATTTTAGCCTAATGATGTGCTAGTATGATGATGAGCAGCCTGAAAAGTGGTTTTAACTAATGTGATCCAATATTTGAAAAGTTGACGATTTCACATCGAATTTTATATTCTCAGCATCTCAGTTACAAACAGAAAATCAGGCCTTAAAATGCTTGCATTTCCCCAAGGCAACAACAGTTTGGAGCTAGAATTTGAATGTCCCCTGTGGATGAGCTGACACGTGCCTGTTAACCACAGTCCCCATCCATCCCTATTGCCCCAACACAGAGGTTGGCTACAAGTATCCTTTATCTATATGGCTAAATAGGTTAGTTGGTTTGGATTGGGTTGCTAGTTTTTCCTGTTTTGTTTTGCTTACTTTTGATATTTTGGGGGGGCTAGGAAATGGTGTGTATTTTGGTACCATGTCTTCCAAAGCGAGAAAACCAAACCCAGTAAGCCAAGAAGGTCAAACAGTCTAGATTAATGATGAAAGGAGGAGCCCTGTTGGTGAGGTAGATTATGAGTTGGACTTCTAACTGCAACATCAGAAGTTTGAAACTCCCCCCACCCCCACTCCATAAGAGAAAGATGAGATTTTCTACTCCTGTAAAGATTTACAGCCTTGGAAACCCACAGGAGCAGTTCTATACTCTGTCCAAAGGGTTGCTATATGTCAGAATTGATTCCAGGGTAGTGAGGTTTTCTTGATTGATATAAATAATTTTTGGTGAGTATTGAAAAAACCAGTCAATATTATTTTTAATACACATCAAAGATGGTCCACATTAATTGTTCACACAACCCTGCCACCTTCTTTCTTTATTCCCTTGCCTCCCACTCTCCTTTCTTCCTCCCTATGGTCTTTTATCTCATTCATTTTCTTTCAAGGGTTAGCCTAGGAGTGGGAAAGTCTGACTAATTCTTAACCAAAAGACTAAATTGGTTTTATTGTTGGTGTTATTACTTGGGTTAAATTTTTTTCTTTTCTCTTCTTCTATTGGTTTGTGTCATGTAACCCAGAAAATGGGGAAACATTTGGAACATCAAAACACTATCCTTTCTCAGTAGACTACAAGCATTAAAGGCAACAGAGATAAATACTCCAATAATAACAATAACATACAAGGATAGCTAGAGAGATAAATAGACAGATAGAAAAACCACAAAATCTGAGCAGTTGTGGGAAAGAGAATGGGAATAGCCCCATGAATAAATATACGTTTGCCAGAGAATAGTTCTATATACATAGTAGCATATACTACAAATATGACCATGAATATAATAGTGCATCCAGGAGGCATAGTTAGGAAATGTCTTAGCTAGAACAAAACCCCTTGAGGGAGCGTGTCCTAAATATCAGGGATCAGGAACATAGCTCTGAGAGACCTCAAGATCAATTGGTACAAACTAGCTCACAAAGACAATGTTCTGTATCCATCAGGGAAGTGACTGGGGTCTTCAAAAGCTAGTGAGTAACAAACTAAAAGTCGGTTCTTGGTCTCACCCTATGTGTTGGACAGGGTTCTCTAGAGAGACAAAACCATATTGCTAGTAATTATATATAAATATATTTATAAAGCTAGATATGCAATCCAAGAAATGAACCACTAAATTATATACAGATAGATAACACAAGAAACTAACAGTTAAATTATAAAACAGTGAGACACTAGCAGTCCTTTAAGGCTTGAGAGCCGCCAGTTGCCAGTCCCTTTCTGTAGAGAGAGCTGGGCTATATATACCCAGGCAGCAAACAGCAAGGCAAGTCACCAACTGTCACCAACTGTCGGTCCCCAGCTCCAGAGACGAACATTCCAATCCTGTGGTATTAAATGGACCTCAACTTACAGCGACAGAGTCCACAAGCTAGGCATCCCACATGTAGTCTACCCCTTTAAATTGAGGCACAGAACAAGCAAGGCGAGGCTCACGAAGCCATTTATCCCTCTGTCCTTTGATTAATCCTACTTGTGTTTATCGGCCAGGCTGGCACAATAAACTATTGCACCCTGTCTGGAGCAAATACCATTGAAGAAGCTCAAGATGCCTGGCAACAATTAGTCCAAATCAGTAATGGACTATGCGTACCTCAGCCTCTATGATGCCAAGGTCAGAAGAACTAAATGGTGCCTGCCTATGACAAACAGCTGCTCTGAAAGGGATCATGGTACATGATCCTAGATAGAGTGGGGAGTAATGTGTAAGAAAACTGAAAGTCATACTACTACTACCAATAGTAATAATAATAATGATAAAAGATGAGGTTTATTGGTTAGATAGACTAGTGAGATCCCTACTACTATGGTCCTTCATCACCCTTCAGGTCTGGAACTGAATTCAACCCCCTGAAAAATAGACAGGTTTATAAAGTGAACCTTATGAGAAAAGATTGCAGCCCTCAGTATGGATTACAACTCAATGTCAAGAAGACACACATCCTCACAACTTGATCAATAGGTACCATGATAAATGGAGTAGTTTGTTGTTTTTTTTACTTGGTGTTATTTGTTGAAGTTGGCACGGATTTTTGTCTTGATGAGGTCTATAATCAATGCTCTTGGAAGCTGCAATCATGAGATCAAATGACGCATTCCATATGGATACATTTGGTGCACAATACGTCTGTAGAGTGCTAAAAAGCAAGGATGTTACTTTGAGGACTAAGGTGCACCTTACCCAAGCCATAGTAATTTAAATTGCCTCATAAGTATGTGAAAGTCAGACATTGAATAAGGAAGGCTGAAGAAGAATTGATATGTCTGAATTGTGGTGCTGGTGAAGAATATTGAAAGTAACATGGACTGCCAAGGGAACAAACAGATCTGTCTTAGAAGAAGTATGGTCAGAGGGCTCCTTAAAGGCAAGGATGGTGAGACTTCCTCTCACATACTTTGGTCATGTTATTAAGAGAGACTAGTCCCTGGAGAAGGACATCATGCCAGGTGAAGTAGAGGGACAGTGAAAGAGGAAGCCCCTTAAGGAGATGGATTGACAGTGACTGAAACAAGGGGCTCAAGCTTGGGAACAATTAGGAGAATTATTCAGGGCTAGGTAGTGTTTCTGTCTGTTTGGCATAGGGTCAATGTGGGTTGCAACTGGCTCAATGGCACCTGATAAGAACAACTACACCAAAATGAATCATAGCACTGAGGAGCACACATTCCTCAGAACCATCAACCATTCAAAAGCAAATAGGCAGTATTTGCCCAAGGCCAAATTCAAAAGGCAGGCAAGGTTAGGGGAGAAGGGTGAATGAAAACAGGAAGCAGAGTTTCAATGGCATGAGTGATATTACATTGCAGGAGATTGTCATCAATGTCACATAACAAAACGTGTATAAATTGTTACGTGCAAAGCTGATTTTCTCTGTAAACCTTAACCCACCTTACAATAAAAAGTTTCTTTTTTTAAAACAAAGACACCATCGTTCATATTATAGACACAGCCAAAGAAAGATCTCCTGGACAATCCTAAAAGGATCTCCCAAATGATTTGGGTAGTTAGCCCTCCCCAGGGAGTTCTACCCATTGAAACGCTGGGCGGTTATGGCTGCAATTATATTTCAGGCCAGAAGAGGCAGCAGAGGCCTGGTTGTTCAAATGCTACAAAACTACCAGACAATGGGCAAACAGTTTCTTTCCACGGACGACTAGCGGCTCTGTCATATCCATGTCTGGTGTTCAACACTTGGCGACAGAATCCAGCCCGCTGGGTTTGGGTGGGGTCTGTTTCTCACCCATGCTTGGCTTGGGATTGTTCTATGGCATCCACAAAGTGGAGTCCTTTCCTTTCTGATGTCCCGAGAAAGCTGTTTTCTCCTTTTTCTCTCTCTGGCCCTCTTCCCAAGAACCCTGGGGTTCACTCTGCTTTCCTCTGGTTGATGTTTCTCAGGCAGTTACTTGACCTCGGTTCATCTACTGCAGGTGACCATTAGCAAGTAACTGTACTGTCCTTGGATGGTATTGTTCATGAGCTAGGCTGCGAACTACGGGTTAAAGGTTTGAGTTCACCCAGAGGTGCCTTCCAAGAAGGGCCTGGTGATATGCCTCTGGAAAAAAACCCACCCCAGCCATGGAAAATTCTAGGGACCGGACTTCTCTAACACACTTGGGCTCTCCATGAGTCCGAGTTGACTCAATGGCAATTGGTTGCTGGTATTCCTGTAAGTAGAAGACAACAATCTTTAAGCAGTCCCTCTTGGATTCATGGGAGGAGGATGGCTTCCTCTGAGAGAACTTCTCAGGGCTCCAAGGGCTCAATGATCTTACAAAAAATGAGAGAAATGATGAGCCTGATGACAGATGATATTGCTATGCAGGCCTCGTTTCAGGATGCTCAAGTTTCCAGGTCTTTCCCTGACTCACAGTGTAGCCCTGTGAGGTTCCAAATAGAAGGGCACCCTTGCTCCCAGGACCTGGAGCCTTGTAGCTGAGCAGAGCAGTCATGATGAGAAAGAGGACCCAAGGGGGAAGTCAGGGGGCTGCTTCACTTGTCTCAGTGTCAAGCAAACAAATGTTTTGGCAGGAAATTTCTCTTCAAGAGTGTTCTGATTTCTTGAAGGAAATCTTTTTCTGAACCATTTCCTCAGGGGAAAACCACTCAACTACCTCGGGAAGGAAGATTTTTCTCCTTCCAAGCTTACCAGGCTGTGCTAACTCACAGAGGAGGTGTGACTAGCAGGCAATGAAACTGATTTCCAGACTCCTATGAAAATCAGCAAGTGCTCGGCTGCTAAGTGAAAGGTCGGCAGTTGGAAAACCCCAGCTGCTCTGCAGGAGAAAGTGGTGGCTGACTGTGTCTGACAAGATGACAGCTTTGGAAACCCAATGGGGCAGTTCTCCTCTGTGTTTTACAGTTGCTTTGAGTTGGAGTGGACTTGACAGTGATAGATCTGATCTTTTTCCCCATGAAAATCAACTTTCACGAATACATGTGCATTCATGGATGTCTGTGTCTGCTTTGGCATGCATGTGCACATATGTGCCTATTTGCACGTGGATGAATACGTCTGTGAATGTGGGCGTCTCTATTTACTTTGCCATGTGTGTGCACATGTCTGCCTTTGTCAGTATGCATGCGGGCTCAGGCAGCATAAAGAGATCACAGAGAAACTTGGAGAGAAAGAGAAAAGTAACCTATTTTCTCATGGGTCTCCCATACCTGACGGTCTACTGGCATCCACCGCCACGAAGACCAGAGGTCACTTCATGCCATGTGTCCAGCTGCACATTGCTGGTTGAGGTCAGTCACCAGGGAGGCAAGTGAGACTGGCCTCGCCAACCTACCACCCACCTGCAGGAGTGATTCCCACCATCTGTCCTGGAGCCCCTCCCACCTTACTCAGCCTCCCTAGACCTTGAGTGAAAGGCGTTTCCAACGTTTTTACATAAAGATTTCTGAGATTGACTGAAGAAATGATTTCATTTGACAAAACAAGAAGTTTTGAATTTAAAAATTTGAGGCAAGTGCCCTTCAGAGAGGGGCCACAGGACGGGGCCATGCTCCCTTCCGGTATGCACAGGGGTTGCTATGAGTTGGAACCAACTTGATGAGCACCTGCCAGCAACAACAACAACCAGAAGTTGTCCAAACTTCTGTGGCCTCAACTCAGAAATGAGAATATTATTATTGCCTCCTAGAAAGAACTCAAGGTATTTACAATTGGTTAATAGGCGTTTGGAAAGTGAGTACATTAAGTGGACTGATGACATTGATAAGGCAATAAGAAACTGAGAAGGCTTCACTAACAGGTGCTTTCACATCTGTAACCAGTAGATTCCTTCCTTCTTCATCTCTTGCCATCTTAATCAGCTCCCACACTTTCCAGGCAGCTTGAGGGATTAAATGTTCAGTCTGATCCTATTATAAGCCTCAGCCTCAGAATCAGAGGCTTTACCTGAGGTTTGAGGAGCTATACTGGGAATGAGGGAGAGTAACCTGTCTTTTCTATTGCTCTCCTATCGCTCCCTCTTCCCTAGCCCTTCCCTGTCTCTGGGCCTGCCTTTCCTCCCTAGAGCATTGGCTTCCGGGAGAAGGGGATGGAAACAATGAGCACATTCCTGACCAGGCCTCTTACCATGCTATGTTCCAACCCTCTCTTGGAAGGGCCTCCACGAAGTCCTCTTATGTCATCTCACAATAACTTGTTAGATACCATTGAGTGAGCTCCTGACTCATAGCAAAAGTACACACAAGAGATTGAAGCACCACCTGGTCCTGCACCGTCCTCACAATGGTCCTTGTGTGTGAGCCCATGGTTGCAGCAGTGTGGAGGAGATCCTGTCCAAGAAGACTGCCAGTGGGTGGGAGGGGCTGCAGCTTTCAGAGACTTTGGAGGATGCCAAGGTGGATAGTTCACGGCGTATCATATGAGGTCAGCCAGCGGGCCTTGGGGGCCCTTCCCATTATCCATAGATATATGAAATAAATGGAGGCCCTCAGCAAGATGGGCTGCAGACACCTCCAGGACTCACTTAATCCTTAGCAAGCTCCCGTAGCCTTAGGACACCACCTGCTGGAACTGTAGCTTTGCTGCCTCTCCTGGCTCTCAACTTCCCTCCTAGAGGACTCCAGCCACCCTTCTCCTTCCAGATCCTTCCAGCAGGAGGCAGATATTGGTCTCTATGCTTTTGCATGTGGCCAGTTTTCTAGGGACAGATCAGCCTCTCCCAAGAATTTGGGTTCACCAGAGTGAGCGTGCCCACAATTCTGCAGAGCGTACGGCCAGGCCTCTGAAGAGAGAACTGCTGGAAGATTTGCCCCTTTTCAAAAGCGCTAATTCCACAGTTGAGAGCTCGTCTCCTGGGGACTCAGCTTGAGTCTCAAGGAGCACATCCCCTTTGACACTGCTGGCAACTCGAGGTGCTGTGGGTCATTTTCTTGCCTTTGAGGAGTGCAAGGGAAATGCTATAATATGTCCCTTCACATGAACCACCAATCCTTATCTGGAGAACTCTCTGAGATGACAGGGATGAGAGGGAGATGTTCCTGGGGCACGCTTTCACCTGCACATCTCTCAGGTGAGTCAAACATTTGACCCCCAAAAGTTGAGTATGATGGTGAGAGTTCAGGCTGGGAGATAGAGTGTCTGGGTTCAAATCAAGAGACTGCACATCTCAACTCCCATGGTTCTCCTGCATAAAACCCAAGCCAAGCAGTTTATCACTTCCCGGCTGAGTATCCTACTGAGGCCAGCTAAACTCATTCTTTGCTGATGACAACGTTGCTTGTACCAAATGGCTTTGCCATGTAGCCCTTAGCAATGGCCAGAAGGGCTGCTCATCAAACCGCAGAGCAGGGCTTCTGGCGCACACGTTAAGAAGGGGGCTATTCACAACAAGGTCAGTAGTTCAGAACCCACTAGCTGTTTCTCTGGAGAAAAACTGTGGCTGTGTGCTTCCATAAAGAGGCCCAGCCATGGAACCCCCCTGGAGAGGGCCATGATGAGCTGGAGTGAGCTCTACAGGAGTGGGATTTTTTACTGTGGATGTAATCCCACCTGGGCAGAGATTTTCTTTGTGACTTAAAGAGGCTGTACCTTACACCAATGACTTGGCTGATACAAAAGGATTCAATTCAACACTGAAGCAAACCAACTCCAAAGGAAGAAGGCAGCTGCCATGCAGAGAGCTCCAAGGACCACCAACCATGGAGGTTATTGAAGCCAAAACAAGAATACCGCCCACCAGCCCTCAGCCCCCAGGGATGGACAAAGAGAGCGTGCCCATCAAGCTGGTGCACTGGCATGATGCTGTCAGCCTCCGGTGCTGTGAGAACATTGACTTTGGTGTGTTAAAGGCACCCACTTGCGGTATGTTTGTGATGTCAACGTGTGGAAACTATGGCAAGCCCCCCTCCCTGCCTCACAGCAGCAAAGCCTCGGCATTAAAACCCCGTGCCTTCTGTGGCGCTTACCAGCTGTGAGAGGGCAGGAAATGCCCTTGGCTTTTCTGCTCCTTGTTGCGACCTCCCTCTGAGGCAGGGAGCAGAGGATGTGAGGTTGGAATCTGTTTTGTTTCATCACTACCCTTTGTCATCTCTCTGAACACTGTCATGTGCTCCTCACCAGTGCTTCGCCCTCTCTATCACCAAGCCATGTGCTCTTTAAAACATGCACACACACAAACACACACACACACACACACACCTAATGTTCACATTTTGAGGCACATTTGTCTTTAATTCACTAATAATAACAATAATTATTCAAAGCCACTTTACCATCTGAAAAGAAATCTCTATGCATACACTTAGATCATGGATGCCAACTGCCTTCTTAACAACATTTCCCAATGAAATATTCAGCAGCAATTATATTAAGCCTGAAGCTGTTCATCCAGTTTGTGTTAATCAAAACAAAAACAAGAGACGAAGGGATCCAAAAGGACATGTAAGATCATAGACTGAAAGTAGCCCCATCGAGCACCAAAGGCTTGTCCAGAAGGGCAGAGCCACAGGTAAAAGCTATGTCTCTCTGGAGTTGCTGGCATTTAACTAGATGCAAAATGTCAGCGCAGGAAATGGCTTGCCCAATGCAAATACTAACAAGGGAGGCATGTGTTCCTTTGTAAATGGAGCTTTAGCCAATCCGGGCCTTCAGGATCCAGCTCCCATCGCAGCATCCACGGGAAGCACCAGGGGAATGTTCCGTTTGCTTATTTTCCCTCTCTTTGCTAAGAAGAAAAAGAGCCTTTGTGGCCTAGTGGCTACAAGTTGGGCTGCTAATTGCCATATCAGCAGTTTGAAACTACCAGCTGCTTTGTGGGAGAAAGATAAGGCATTCTGCTCCCATAAAGAGTTCGAGTCTCAGACACTCACAGGGGCAGTTCTACGCTGCCCTATAAGTTGGCTGTGAGTCAGCATGGATTCGATGGCAGTGAGTTTTCTAAGAGTAAGAAGTATCTAGGGGTGTAAACAGTTAATGAGCTCTGCTATTAAGGGAAAAGTTGTCATTCCCAACCCACTTAGAGGAGCTGTGAAAGAGAAGCCTGGCAATCTTCTTCAGAATCCTCCGCCATTGAAAAGTTTATAGAATGTATTGACCTTGGTTGTTAAATAGATCCAGGTAAATGGTGTAGCATACAGGGACCAATGTCATAAAACGGGGTGGGGGTGGAAAAAATCTCTGAGACAGATGCAAAAACTGTGAGGGAATGATTTGTTGAGGCTGGGGGATCAGGACCATCGTCTCTGGGATTTTCAAAGTTCCTGAGCAATCAGGAAAGGGGCAACAGTTGGTCTCTCCCCATCCAGAGGACAGCAGAAGAGGAGAACTGATTGGGCGCAATGAATCAATGACTAGTGACTCAAGCAACGATCACCCTCCACCACTGGAGACCAGAAGAACTAGATGGTGCCTAGCTCTCACTATCGACTGCTATGAAAGAGATCACATTAGAAGGGCTTGATTAGAGTAGAAGGGAAATGTGGGGCAAAACTCAAAATCATGATTGTCGCGCGCCAGGTCTCGCCAGCAAGAAAAGACGCACCACAACAGGATTCTTCCACAAGCATTTAATTTTTCATAATGCGGTAAAAGACCCTGAAACCCCAAACTACTGCTGCTTATATATGCTCTATTGGGACGTGCTGTGCCCTGATTGGTGCATTTGCCAAAACCTCATGCATTGATTGGTGAGTTCGCCAGAACCTTCGTTTGCATACTCCAGGGTGGAGTTATGACTACGTCATCTCAGCATTGCGCATGCGCTAAGTGGTTGTTTATCACTTAGTTGGACCACCGCCCTGACTGCCCGGCGCCATCTAGTAATGGCGGCGAGAGCTGCGGCTACCCACATCACGAGAGCTGTGGCTTCCCACATCTCGCGAGAGCTACGGCTTCCCACACATGATAAAACACCAAGCTTACTGTTTGGATAAAGGCTGGTGAAATTGCAAGACTATGGTGCTTAGTTACCCTGCAGGTCTAGAACTGAACTCATCATGGCTCGATGTTCAACCAAACAATATACAGGTCTATAATGGGAACAATGACATTAGAGACATACAAATACCGTAGAATAATAGATCCCATGAGATCAAAAGACAGCATTCCCCCAAGAACGAAGTTCAAAAAAGTTGAGAATGAAGGAAGCTTGGAGACAAGAAACAAGAAGATGTGGGGGAAGTGATGGTACATTGTGGGAATTGCTATCAATGACATGAAACAAAATGTGTATGCGTTGCTCAATGGACAGCTGAGCTGCTCTTAAACCTTCACCCAAATCACAATAAAAATGTTTTTAATCAAAGAAAACTTCATGGTTCACTTCGACTGTGACACACACGGGGTGATGAGGAAATAGTGTCAACCGGGTTTGCTGTGGTCCAACCACCAGACATGTGCTTATGGGAGAAAGAGCATGCTGACGCTGGCAATACCGAGCAGGACCAACATGGTTTTATTTGCCTGCATCATGAAGATGGTAGTCCTGGTGGTGAGATGATTCAGAGCTCAAGTGCTAACCAAGAAGCCACCCAGTTTAAACTCACCCAGCCCTACTGAAGGAGATTTCCCTCCTCAAAGGTGTTGTTGGTTGTTATTTGCCATTGAGGCGATTCTGACTCCCTGTGACGGGAAGGAAAGGCACACTGTGTAAGGGTTTTCAGCGGCTACTTCCTCTGAAGTGGGCAGTGGAAACCTTCTTTGTATTCTGTTCATAGCCTGGAAGTTTCCCTGACACCTCTTCACTTGAGGTAACCCTGCTGGCATTTGAAATACCAGTCACGTGGCTTCCAGCATCACAGTAACACACAACTCACCACAGCACCACAAATGGACAGACAACAACAGGATAGGAGTCTTCATGGGAGCAGGCAGTCACGTCTTCACTTTCTCGATGGGGATCAGTGAGTTCAAACTGCCAGTCTCTCTGTTACAGCCGCACATGCAACCACTGTGCTGCTAGGTACATTTCCTTAAAATTCTGCCTAGAAAAATCTGTGGAACAGTTCTTCTCTGTCACAGAGGGTCAATGTGAGCCAGGATGGGCTCTGAGACACACAAATGCAACACCATGAAGCCACCTTACTCTGTCCTGCTCTTATTTAACTCTATTCTTTTCTGAGCTATCTTTTCCATATATTCACAAGAGACTAGCACTGAGCAGTGTTAATTCCACCAAGGCCAGGAAGGAGGTCAAAGAGTCACAAAGGACTATCTCTTTGCTCTCATGCCACTGCACTAAGGAGGCTTGGGTGGCAGCTGGAAGCTGCACATTTCACTCCCTGTCCCTACACTCCTGGCTGAGTCTCCTCAGAGTGAGACTGCCCCTTTACCCAGCTCACTGCATTGGCTGTCTTGCTCTGAAAAGAGAATTCGCACATGTGAGTCTGACGGGGTGACAGATGGGAATCTTAATGCTGCTCTTTGGAATATGAAAGGCCTCGGATCAGAGTGCTGCAGGGGAGTGATGTCTGCAGAAGACCTGCTGGTCTCCCAGTTAGAAAGAAGCCTTCCCCTTTGCCTCAGAGGTGCGTTCACTGTGGGTGGCAAGTCAGATCCTTGGGCTGGCACTCTCAGTAAACAGATCATATGGGCACCTTGAGAAGCGCTTGCTCACTGACCCAGCTACCCAAGGATGTAAATATACCAACCAGGATGACTAAGGATACCAGTGCCAAGAATGATCACATTCTTTGCATGTGTACAAATGAGGTGGGCAGCCACCTTCGCTGATGGTGGCTGCACAGTGAGTGTCTGGAATCACACCTGGCTAGGTGGACCATTGAAAGAGTTGGTGACATGATAATAGGGAGTACACCCCCTTGCCAGTAAAGCTGAGGAAATGGCATTTGAGGAAGCAGGGGCAGCCGGGTCGCCAGCATGAAGTCAGCGAGAACTTTGCTTGTGCCTCCTTTGTTCACTGGTGGCTGCTGGCATCTGGGTAGTGAGGACACCATGGCTACTGCCAGAATTCTCCACGGTCCCTGGTTCCACTCTCAAGTCGCTGGCTTCATCACTACCACTGCCATCGAGTCGATTCTGACTCACAGCAACCCGAAAGGACAGAGTAGAACTGCGGCTAGTGGGTCTGGTGGGCTGTGGATCATTATGAGAGCATTTCTATCTCGCAGTAGCTAAAGGGTCCAAAATGCTGGCCTTACGGTTAGCAGCCCAACATAACCCACTTGGTCATGAACCCTTGCCAGCTGATCCAGGGAGTCCATTCCCAAGTGCATATCTAAAAGAATGAAAGACGAGTACCCAGATGGATGCTGCACTAATCACTATGGGCAAAAGGTAAACAATAAGCCAACAATACCCATCAGTAGAAGAATAGAGAAAATATGATCTACACAGAGTGGGATATACATATAGTCTGCCACAAGAAAACTAAGGCCTTTGATTCGGACAGACTCTGTAACACAGGTGAACGCAAGACATGAAGTGAAAGATGCCAAACACCAAATGCCATGTATTGTGAGTCCATTTAGAGCAAAAATGCTGGACAGGTAAATCCCGTAGAGCCATAGAGTAGATTGGTGGTTTCCCAGGGTGGGGCGGGAGGGGCAATGGGGAATGACTGCTTAATGGCTGCAGGGTCGATGAAAATGTTCTGGAACTGGATGGTGGGAAGCTTTCACAGTGTCCTTAAAACTACTCTTAAAAAGGGGAGAGAAAGAATCTGCAGAAAGCACAGTTCTGATTGACTCACATGAATGCGGTCACCAAGAATTGGAATCCACTAGAATTGGAATGGCAGCTAGACTATTGTTTCCTTGGGAGGTGCCTCCAGGAAGGGCCAGTAGAGAAGGGTAATACTGATAGAGCAAAGGGAAGGGGCCGATAAAGAAATGTCATTGAGTAGGTTCCCAGAGACAGTATAAATCCTCTTGTAGTTGTCCCACCCAAAGGCTGAGGGAACTGGAGTGTGGCTCCGCCTATCCCCATGTGTCATTGGTTAAAGTGGCATTAAGTTCTGGAGGATGTCAACTCCCCTGTCTGCTCAATGACTGTTCCCTGTGTGGGGAGTTACATGTGCTTCCTGTGAGACCATTGGCATTTATGGGAGTGGTGGGTGCCAAGTGCTAATACATGGGCACATTAGCAGCTGCTACAGCAAGTGCTGTACATTTTTAGCTGCTTGAGTGACAGGTGGGCCCTACCTCCTGCCCATATTCAGTGGTAGGGTGTTCAGATGGGGGCATCCAAAAAATAATAAGGCCCTATTCTTTGCAAATAGACATTATTATTATTTTAATCTGTCCCAACCCCCTTTCTTATCTGTCCCTGTGAACTACCTCACTGGCTGAAACATCAGTTCCCTGGGGAAGACACCACATTTCAGTATGGTCACAAGGCTGTTTTCATTGGCCCAGTGGAGACACTTACATAAGATGGGTCAACTAGACGCTTTTTCTGGAGCATTTCCAACCAAAAAACAAAAAAGATAGTCCCGCTTTTGCAAGTGGCCTGGCATCTAAGAAGCATAATTCAGAAGCACATGTCCCGCCATGTGGAGGAGGCAGTCTATGTTGCGAGATTACAGCATGTGCCCTGAGAGACAGACACAAAGAACACAGGAACATGCCAGTGGTGGTCAGGAACCGTCGACAGAGCCAGCTGTCCTCTTGTTCTCCCCACCTTTCCATTTTCCTAGGATTCTCTCTTCCAAGTATTGGTCTCTTTGCCTGTTTACAACCAAATGAGCCCCAAATAAGATCCAGATCATAGAAATAGAAGGAGGAAGTTGGATGGAGACTGCAGTTCATACTCCCCGGAAGCCATTCAGACTCGCTGGAAGAAGGAGACACTGTGATGGAATTAGCTCTGGATTCCTGACATTTATTGAGGAATGCTCAGGGAATAAGCACCTGTGGGGGGAATCAAGGAAGGGCACAAGAGGGGAATCTCAACAGAGGTCTCAGCCCTGCCTATGGAGAGTGTCATAGTCAGTGTTCCCTAGAGAAACCAAACCAGTTATATAGCTGTAACTGGAGATATCGATATATCCACCAGGGCTCCTATGGTTAACCACTGCACCGGCCACTCATTGCCATCAAGGTGGACTCAAAGTGACTGTGTAAAACAGTATAGAACTGACCTTTTGGGCGTTGGAGACTGTAACTCTTCAGGAGATTACGAAGCTTCATCTTTCCCTCAAGGAGCCCTTGGTGTTTTCAAACTGATGTCCTTGCTGTTGGATGCCCAAAGGGCCACCCACTACGACACCAGAGCCCCAGAGAGTGAGGCTTATTTCTAGCAATTGGCTCACATAGGGGAATGGCAAGTTCCAAATTCATAGGTCAGGCAACAGCCTAAAGAGCTCTGTAGATGTTCATCCTAAAATCCATAGGTTAGGTGATGGGAAAAGACAAGAATAAGAATGGTCAGAACACACCCTAGGGTGTGCTGAAGGCCTTTGGCTGATAGGTTTACCCCTTCCCACATTATGGAAGGTATTCTATTTTGCTTGAGACCCACTCCTTCATAAGAGCAAATAGATGAGGTGAACAAGCGGCCATCTAGCTCAGAAGCAATAAAGCCCACCTGGAAGAAGCACACCAGCCGGTGCGATCATGAGGTGCCAAAGGGACCAGGTATAAGGCATCATGCAAAAAAATAGAATATATATATATATATATCTGTGTGTATATGGATATATATACCATAGAGAATGAAGGGGGAAGTGCAGAGTGGAGACCAGAGGCCTAAATGTCGACCACTGGAGATCCCCTCATAGAGGGCTTTAGGAGAGGAGATGGGTCAGTCAGGGTGCGATGTAGTACCAATGAAGAACACAGCTTTCCCCTAGATCCTGGATGCGTCCTCTCCGCAACTACCAGGATCCAAATTCTACCTTGCAGGACTGGATAGGGCAGAGGCTGTACACTGGTGAATATGGGAGCTGGAGGCACAGGGAATCCAGGGTGGATGATACCTTCAGGACCAGGGGTGTGAGGGGTGATACTGGGAGAGTGGAGGGTGAGTGGGTTGGAAAGGGGTAACTGATTACAAGGATCCACATGTGACCTCCTCCCTGGGAGATGGACGGCAGAGAAAGGGGGAAGGGAGACTCCGGAAAGGGCAAGAGATGACAAAATAACAATCTGTGGATTATCAAGAGCTCATGAGGGAGGGGGAGCGGGGAGGGAGGGGACAAAAAAAGAGGACCTGATGCGGAGGGCTTAAGTGGAGAGCAAATGCTTTGAGAGTGATTAGGGCAAAGAATGTACAGATGTGCTTTATAAAATTGATGTATGTATATGTATGGATTGTGATAAGAGTTGTATGAGCCCCTAATAAAATGTTTAAAAAACAAGAGCAAATAGATGAATGCTTGTTTGACCAAAAAACTGGGCACCATAGCCTCGCCACATTGATATGCAAAAGGAGCCATCACAGGGAGCTCTGTAACTGGGACCTGGCCAAGTGGTGACCAGTAGCCTGGGACTTTGTAGCCTAATACGTTGCAGCGAATTGCTTACTAGTTCTCCTCTAGCTATAGTCTTTGTAACTCCTACCAATGACAGGGTGGAACTATGCCACCGAGGGAAGTAGATAGCATGCTAATAATATCAGTAAAGTGCATGGCATCCTCGAAGAGGTGAGACCATTCAAATAAGACCTGTAGACCGCTAATGTGGGGATTGGTCGGTATGGTCATCCTGGGTGAGTTAACTCAGAAACAGAAAGTGGAGTTTCAAGAGCACCGAGAAAGACGAGCCAGCAGTGGAGTGTGCTCTTTGGACCCAGGATTATTACTCTGAGCACCACCTCTGTCCAGGAGACAGAGATCCCTGACACTGGATGCATCAGGAGACAATGAAAAACAGTGGCAGATAAATAGCTCATGGAAGCAGAGGCAGCAGCACCAAGACCCCAGAACAGGGAGCTCGCCAGCACACAGAATGAGAAAGCTGAGTGTCTTTGGGCCAAGGCTTCCAGACAAAGCGGGCTGCCTCAACGCACTTATCAGCAGAGCTGAAAGAACTTTGCACACGGTCCCAAGCAGAGCAGAGGTCAAGGAGCTGCAGGGCAGAGGCCAAGGACCAGAAAAAGTTCTGCCTCTGGGCACCACTTGGAAGAGACTGTCCTGACTGAAGAACTATATCCCCAGTCATTTCTGATCCTGAATTGTCACCTGCTAGGTCCCCAATTAACCCCAGAAACATAAGTATTGTTTGCGAGTTCTGTGTGGCCATTGCCACTTAAGGATTATCAAACCCAGCAGAGAAGAAGAGAGTGTCATGGTAGGGATGGTTGGTGTCAGAAGCTGTGAAAAGAAAGGAGGTCAGAGGCATTTTGATCTCTGTCTCATAGGAATCAGCCTTGGGCTGTTTATCTTGATTTTCCTCCATTGCCTTTTGTGAAGTTACAGGGGGGTCAAATGCCTCCACTATGCCATTTATACCCCTACATTGACAAGTCGTTGGATGAAGGTTAGTTTGGGGAAGGAGCAGACCTTGGATGAGCTCTCATCAGCTGAGGCAATCCTGATAGGGGCCAGACAGCTGGGACCTTTTCTATCAGTGGCTCTCTCGGCAGCTGGGGAAATCAGTCTCTTGGCCCTGAGAGGAATCTGGGTGACACACTCATCTATGACAATACCCTGAAGAACAAGCTCCCACAAAAACCTGGCTGAGAACTCTCGCCTAGATCACAGGAGTGCATGCCTAGCTAATAATAGCCATTTACTGAAGGCCCTATGATTGGAACTGTGCCTCATTTACAGATGGAAAACTAGAGGAAGGGATTTAAGGTGGCTAAGTTAATAAGTGACAGAGACAAGATTCAAATACAAGTTTGAAGCTGGTACTGTTAGCCTTTTTTCCAGGGCTGGGTTTTAGATGATGCAAATGAGACACTTGTCAGGCACACAAGGTAAAGAGGCCTTCCCTCTCCAGTGTGACTTTCCCCATAAGTCTGAATCATGGGCCTGGTGTGTCTTATTTGCCTTCCCTGAGTCTCAGAACCTGGTCTAGTCTGATTTGCTATTTTGAGGAATAAGCCAGAATGCTCAAGTACTCTGAGTCAAGACCCAATCAACCCTGGAATTGTTCAGTGGGACTTACCAGCCTCTTCCTTCATGTTTCACTTTTCTAGAAACCTCCATGGAGGACTAGCTCTCATGAAGAGAGCTTCAAAAAGCTCATGGCAAAATTCCATTATTTTTTCATATCATTTTTCCACACGCTTTTGGAAGCTCCCTCTTCATCCCTTTCCACAGTCTTTCTCAAGGAAAGAGACTGTTGCTGGTTGATGTCAGATGCCCCTGAGTCTGTTTTCTACTCAGAATGCTCTGCACAAACTCTATCAACAAATGACGTAGAGTCAAACGTGCTGTGTGTCTTTAAGTTGATGTCAGCTCATAGTGACCCTACAGGACAGAGTAGAACTGCCCCCAAAGGTGTCCTAGGCTGAGATCGTTATGGGACCAGCTCGTCAAGTCTTTTCCCCTTTAGAGCCCATGGGTAGGTTCAAACTACCAGCCTTTTGTTTAGCCACCCAGTCCTTAGCCATTGTACCACCAGGGCTCTTTAAAACAGGGATTAGGTTGATTAATTTTATAATCTCCAGGCACATTTGAAAGCTGATTCCCAGAACACCCTTCCCCAGATTGTTGATTAAGACGGGCATTTGGGGACTCATTTCTTTCTCATTTGTGTAAGTGCACTCTATGAGAGGGGTTTCCCTTCATAGATAGGTGATCACATACTATTTTTCCAAATTGAACCACTCTTGGTGGTATATTGGGTTAAGAGTTGGGCTGCTGCTAATGGCAAAGTTAATGGTTCAAACCCACCAGCTACTCCTTGGGAGAAAGATGAGGGTTTTCTGCTCCCGTAAAGATGTGCAGTTCTGAAAATCAGCAGAGCCAGTCTATTGTGCCATTTACGAGGTCAACCCCATGGCAGTGGATTTGGTTTTGGTTTGGGTCTGTGGGGGAAGTCCTTAAGTCATTCTTTAGTCACATGGAGGAGTCCCTGGGTGGTGCAGTTGGTTAACATACTGGCAACAAAGCCCTGTCACTCCTTACCTTAGGATTTACTCACTCTTTGAAACAGGCATTTATTTACACACAGTTTGACCTCATGATGGTGTTCAGCAGATGTGGATCTTACTTATTTGCATTGTTCTGTGACAGTTGCAAAATTCGTTAGTGGCTCAGGGATCAATCCTCTGTGGACTGCCCCGAAGCTAGATGAAGCAAGCGGGTTCTCCCTGATTCATCCTCCCTCCTTAGCAATGCTTGCTAGTCAGGATAACATAGTGCCCATTAAAGAAACTGCCTGTGTCACTTTAAATTTGTGACCTGGGCGGGAGGGAGGGTCATGATCACAAGTGACAGAAACTGACGCTTGACTAACTTAGGGGAAAAGGCCTAATGGTGGATAAATGTTGGGAAGACAAGAAAATGTGGCAAATGCCTGGGCAATCTCAGGGCTGTGAAGCAGGTAATGGCGAAACACTCCTCCTGAGGCCAAAGCGTGCCCTCTGTAGTACATTAAATCACATTCACACACACCCATTCATGTTCACATGGGACCTGAGGCTATGGCCTTACTTGGAGAGGAGGTCTTGGCAGATGTGCTTAGATAAGTATTTCAAGAGCTCCATCTTTCTGGGTTTAGATTTCAGATGGATACTACATGCACTGATTGGTGTGTTCTTATAAGAAGAGGAGTGGGCACACAGAGACCCCGTGTGAAGACACTGGCAGAGATTGGATCAGTGCATCTATAAGCCAAGAAATATCAAGGATTAGCAGCAGTGACCGGAAGCAGAGAGAGGCTACTTTGATTCTCCTTCAGAGTTCTCAGAAGGAATGAATCTTGCCCACACCTTAATTTTAACCCTTTGTCCTTCAGAAAAGTGAGAGAACAAATGCCTGCTGTTTAAGTCACTCGATTGGTAGCCCTTTGTTACAGCTACCCAAAAGAACCATTATGGATTGATCTGTAGCCCCCTCAAAATATGTGAGAAATTTGAACCTTGGTGGACATGATCCTGTTTGAAAAGAAGGGAGTTCTTTTGTAATATAAATGAGGCCGTATGGCCACTGGAGATCCCTTCATAGAGGGGTTTAGAAGAGGAGATGGGTCAGTCAGGGTGCGAGGTAGTACCGATGAAGAACACAGCTTTCCCCCAGATCCTGTATGCTTCCTCCCCCCAACTACCATGATCCAAATTCTACCTTGCAGGGCTGGATAGGGCAGAGGTTGTACACTGGTGCATATGGGGGCTGGAGGCACAGGGAATCCAGGGTGGATGATACCTTCAGGACCAAAGGTGTGAGGGGCGATGCTGGGAGAGTGGAGGGTGAGTGGGTTGGAAAGGGGGAACTGATTACGAGGATCCACATGTGACCTCCTCCCTGGGAGATGGACAGCAGAGAAGGGGGGGAAGGGAGACTCGGGATAGAGCAAGATATGACAAAATAACAATGTATAAATTACCAAGGGTACATGAGGGAGGGGGGAGCGGGGAGAGAGAGGAAAAAAAAAAAGAGGACCTGATGCAAAGTGCATAAGTGGAGAGCAAATGCTTTGAGAATGATTGGGGCAGGGAATGTGCGGATGTGCTTTATATAATTGATGTATGTATATGTATGGATTGTGATAAGAGTTGTATGAGCCCCTAATAAAATGTAAAAAAAAGAAAATGATTAGGGCAAAGAATGTACAGATGTGCTTTATACAATTGATATATGTATATGTATGGATTGTGATAAGAGTTGTATGAGTCCTAATAAAATGTTAAAAAAATGAGGCCATATGAGAATAGGCTTGAGCCTAAACCTAAACACTTCTGAGTTAAAGGCCAGGATAGACCCAGTAACACACAGTACGGGGAGAAAGATAGCGAGGAATGCCAAGGAACTTTCTGGTATCCACAAAGAAGGACCCTGACCTAGAGTCGCACCCCAAATTTGAACCTGTAAGCTCCAAAGCAGGGGGAAAAGTGTTTTAAGGCTACTGACTTGTTGGATAATTTTTGGTTAAGGAGATTAAGACAGGAATTTAAGACATCCTCCAATCCTTCCTCTGGCTTCGTTCCATTTTTCTCACATTCAAGAGTCCTCCTAGAGGATTCAGTCAGGTTGTTGTTGTTGTTGTTGTTGTTGTTGTTCAGTGTCATAGGGAGGGTTTGGATTCATTGTGACCATGCATACAACAAAGTCATACACTGCCCGGTCCTGTACCATTCTCACCGTTGTTCTTAAGTTTGAGCCCATTGTTGCAGCCACTGTGTCAATCCCATTTGTTGAGGGCCTTCCTCTTTTTCATTGCCCCTCTACTTTCCAGAACACGATGTCCTGCTCCAGGGACTGATCTCTCCAGACAACATGTCAAAGTTAAGGCGAAGTCTCATTATCCTTGCCCTGAGGAACATTCTGGCTGTACTTCATCCAAGTTAGATGGGTTTGTTCTTTTGGCAGTCCATGGTACATTCATTACTCTTTTACATCACTACTAATCAAATATATCTATTCTTCTTTGGTCTTCCTTATTCAGTGTTCAACTTTCACATGAATATGAGACAGTTGAAAATACCATGGCCTGGGTCAACCCGCCCCAGTCCTCAAAGTAATCTCTTGCTTTTCAACACTTTAAAGAGGTCTCGTGTAGCAGATTTGACTAGTGAAATGTGTCATTTGTTCTCTTCTCTGCTGCTTCCATGAGAATTGATTGTGGATTCAAGCAAGACAAAATCCTTGACAATTTCGATCTTTCCTCCATTTATCATGATGTTATCAATAGGTCCAGTTGTGAGGGTCTGGGCTTTCTTTACATTGAGTCATAATCCAAACTGAAGGCTTTAATCCTTCATCTTCATCAGCAAGTGAATCAAGTCCTTCTCATTTTCAGCAAAATTGTGTCATCTGTATAATGCAGGTTGTTAATAGGCCTTCCTCCAACCTGATGCTCCATCAGGCACTGCCCCTTAATGAGTTTAGGTCATGAAGGATAGTCCTCCATAGGCACATTGATTATTACACTACCACCCTCACATAATAAATTCAGAGAGAGAAAATTTCCCCAAAGCAATGGAAAGCTTACTAGAGAAGTGGAGGGTGCTAAAAGCCAAAGGTGACACAAACTGGAAATCAATACTAGTTTTCAATACCTGCAGTCATCTAATAGTTCACTGCACTATCTAAGGAAAGGTGAGGAGAACTGGGGCAATTCCATTAAAAAAAAGACAATGCAGGGTATATAAGTCCGTCATTCCTCTGGAGAAGAAAAACACATAGTTGGGTTGTAGAGCTTTGTTTGCTAATCAACCGAATGTAGTTGTAAGGCAGGGGTGTGTGTGTGCGCGCGTGTGTGTGTGCGTGCGTGTGTGTGTGTGTGTTGAAGGGAGGGGCTTGCCATTCTATTTCATAGCCAGGAGAAAGATGAGCCTCTTCCCATATCTTTTGCTCTGTGGCAAGTTACTGATCTACAAGGAACTTTTATTTGACAAGGATATTGCCGAGAAAACAACGGGAAGCTTGTGTTCATCTCTGCTGAGAGGTGGAGTCAAAGAGATGGGCTTTATGACAGACACCCTGATCGTGCAACCAAACTATGAAATGGCCTCATACATTCAACACACATTTGCTGCACCTCCCCAGTGTGCTGCCCAGATATTACCAGGCAGAGTGTTTTATGGGCAGCATTTTAGAGTTAGGCAGGCAGAGGGAGTGTCTTTGTGGGTGTTGCCTTTACCAGTCCTTGGATTGTTCTGGGACAGGCATGTCTTTTTCCTCTAAAGTAACTGATCGCGTGTAAAGAAGGAGTCTCCTCAGTAAGACGGGTTGAACCAAACCCAACCTATGACAATCATCTCAATTGGAACACATAGCGACCCTATACAAATACCCGCAGGGTTTCCAAGTTTGTAACTCTTTTGGGGGGTCAACTACCATATCCTTCTCTTGCAGAACCACTACAGAGTTGAGCGTTGTGTTAGCAGCTGAATGCTTAATCACTGTGCCCATTTTGTTTGCAGAGCCGCCCTCAAAACACTGAACAGGTTTTCTGGGTACCAAGTATGTCCACTTCTGTATCTGGCCTAGGGTGTTTTCTCCAAGTTGATAGGAGGTGCAAATCAGTTACTAGGGGTTTGGCAGAGTCAGTATGGAAACTGGGAGGGTGTGTGAAATTTGAACCAGAGTAGAACAATTCCAAGACACTTCCTAGGGATTCCTGGCATATAATATGCAAATGATAGTCAAGATATACAACTGTGTCTCTGTTCTTGGTTCTGTCAGTACCTGGTGTGGCCACAAAGGAGAAACCTGGTCTCCTGCTATTTTGAGCATCTAGTGTGAATGACAGGAGATAAGTCACATGCTAATGAACCCTGGTGGTGTAGTAGTTAAGCACCATGGTGCCCGGCTATCAAAGCATATAGCGTCTGGGGTCTTAAAGGCTGGAAGATAAACAGGGGGCCATGTAGATAAGAAACAACAAAGTCCACATGGAAAAAGCACACCAGCCTACACCAACATGATCTCTGAAGACAAAGCGGGTGCATAAGCACATGTGAGCATGTTTTCTTGATGTGCACTCACCCTTTACATACAACTCTCTTAGACATACGTGTTTCTGTGGATTTGTTTCTCGAATGCACCCAGACTAACATAAGCAGCGTGGAACGCATTTAAGAAGCCTAGACAAGGGCAGGGCAGGATATTCGGAGGGACTGGATCCAGAATTAGAGAGGAAGGAGCCCTGGTGGCAAAACGGGCTGCTAGCTCCCTGTCCCAAGGGGGACAATGAGACTGCTGGCTCCCATGAACATTTACAGTCTTGAAAACTCCATATAGGGTCACTGTGGTTGGAATCCACTGGACGGCAGTGACCTTTTGGGATTGAAGGTGGAAGCCACCAATGACTTCCTGCCAGTGAGCCAAGGAGCCTCCGGAGAGTGTGTGAACTTCTGGAATGCAGTGAACAACCTCTGCACATCTGCTTTTCGTGCTGCCCAAGTCATGCCCTTGGCCTTTGCTTAAACATATTCATCCAGAAGTGAATCATCACAGCTGCTCCCTCCGGAAGCTGGGGGCTGAGCTCTCTGGTTCCACTCTGTCAGCATTTCTGGTCCGGGTACCTCCCCTCTGCCCCGGCACAGGCAATGTGCTTTTGGAAGCAGTGCTCCCTGGGTAGTGGGTGTGATTTGCCTCCTCTGGCCTAACATGATGAATGCTGAGAGGGGGTGGATACTAGGGGGTTAAACTCCCTGAACTTTACCTAGCCCAGGGGAAAACTTATTATTTAAAGTAAGCTTTAGACAGAATCTTTAGAAAGAGAAATGGTTAACTTTATGTACACAATTACTCCCCAACACATAGGCTCAACCTCATAGGCTGTGGATGACCTTGAGCAGGTGCTCAGTCACAATGGGTTTCTATCAGGATTGAGAGTTCAGCTCTCTCAACTCTCCAACTGGTTATTAGCACCATAGTCTCGTTTCTATTTTTGTATTTACTTTGTTTTGAGGGGGAAAAGACTCCCAATTCAACTATATTTTATTAGGAACTCCTTTGCTAAGTTTTACACAAGAAAAAGGCACAAACTGCTGTTCTGGATGAAGGAGAGCATCCGCATGAGGCCACAATGGTGTTGGAAGGACCCACAGCCACAGTGACTTAAATAAAATGACACCCATTCTGTCCTGCTGACTCTGACTCATAGTGACTCTGTGTAGGGATCCTGAAGTTGCTACCTTTACAGGAAGCAATAACCTCATCTTTCTCCTGTGGAATGACTAGTGGCTTTGAACCAGAGACCTTGCTCTTAATAGTCCAACACTATCCAGCATTACCACCTGGGCTCCTGAAAACTTAAATAAGACATAGAAAACAAACAACTTTGTCACAAAATTGTGACTGAAGACAGATCAATTCATGGAGTTTCAGGAGGGCCTGTGAGAGCATGAGCGGGACCTTCATTGGGATGTGCACACTACCGTATATCGTTGAGTGTGGCCCGGGGAGTGGATGCAAGCACACTGCCTGAGGGACAAGCTTTCCACTGCCAGTCAGCAGTAAGAAAGAACTCAATGGTGGCTGAATCTGTGGCCCCTCAAAATGGATGTAGGGTCTCCACATAGACTCTCACTGTGAGCCACAGCCTATTGCTCAAAATTTAAGCTCAAATACGACTTAAACGCCAAACATTCTGTTTCCTTAAAATAGGGTACTGCCAGGAACAGCTAGAAGTCTGCATGACCTATCAGATCTCAACGCCGATCTCAAATCACTTCACATGATCCATTCTACCAGGCATGTCAAGGACAACTAGAGGTCTGCATGAGCGAGCCCAAATCGCCTCCTCACTTACCCATTCCAGAGGCTGTGCCTGTATAACCTATCGACTAACACATTCCCATATGCCATGGTTATGAAACCAACCATCATGCTGGAATAAGGACCAATCACGATGCAAGGGTCAGGGTCAATGGGAAAGCAAAATAGGGGCTGAGGGGAGCCAAGAGGGGTCGCTTCACTCAATCCCTAAACCTGATCTAATGTCACTAGACTGGGGTCTTCCTCACATCTCAAGGGCACCCGATTCATGATTGAAGTGAATTGTGCTTATTCAACCTTTGTTCTGCTTGCTGTCCTGCTGTGCTGCATCCTCTTCTTGCTTTTTTGTGCATGGCTCCCTCTGTTGTGGTGACAAATGGCTTGAGAGGGATTTGACATAGGGAGAAAGCCCACCCACATCAACTGTCACCAGAAGCAGACACTAAGTCCATTTCTCTCACCTCACAGAACTATGCACACCAGACACTGGTAGGGCTGTCTGGGAGGGGAACCCTTAGTGCAGTGGTTCTCAACCTGTGGGTTGCGACCCCTTTGGGAGTCATATGACCCTTTCACAGGGCTCACCCAATTCATAACTGTAGCAAAATTACAGTGATGAAGTAGCAAGAAAATCATTTAATGGTTGGGGGAGGGGGGCATCACCACAACAAGAGGACCTGTATTAGGAAGGTTGAGAACCACTGCCCGAGTGTGTTTAGGACTTTGCTGCCCTCAAGGTCATCAGACATTCCTGAAGGCAGAGCCACTGCAGGAAGCCCTTCTGGGAAATGCCCTGAAGACAGGTCTCAACCAACTCCACCCTCACCCTCTGAGATCCTAATCATAGGACGCATGGAAATGCTCCCTGCCTCTTCGAAGGCTGTAAGTCCATGGGAGCAGAAAGCCTCCTCTTTCTCCCTTGGAGTGGTGGCTGGTGAGTTCAAACTGCTCACTTTCTGGCTAACATAACCCACAGACCAGCTCCCCCTGAGCTCAGTTTGGTTTGCCGCACAGCACACATTGTTTGGAACCTTCTGAAATAGCTATGCACATGTGCAGGTTGGGGGGATTTCACACAAGATGCAGTTTTCCACCCTCTCTTGGCAAAAATAATTTTTGCAAAAGGCTTGTATTCTCTTCTGGATCTGAGTAGCAGCTACTCTCATGAAGTCATAGCACATACATTCATGCTACAGTCCTCCCAACTCCCTAATGTCTTACGCCGAGTCTGCACCATGCTTTTCTGTGTCCTACATGGCAGCTGTAGGCACCCAAGGCATGGGCTCTGCAGCCTGGGTCCAAATCTCTCCTTCCCACTTCCTCACTGTGTGGTCCTAGGCTCATGACTTTATCATCCTGTGCCACTGATTTTTCATCTGTAAAAGGAGGCCAAATAGAGTCCACACATAGGCTTGTTAAGTGGAATAATTGAATTATTATACACAAAAAGCTTAGAACGGTGCTTGGCATCTTGCAAATACTATTAGGTGGTTTAGCATAGGGACTGGGTCATCCATTACATATGCTCAGGTTCAAACTTCCGGCCAGGAAGGGGTGGTACACCTAAGTGGGCATTACACCTGGATTGGCCCATCTGGGCAAGGTGAATTCAATCCAGCCATTGGGGTTGACCATGACCGTCAACCATGCCTCCCTATGGAGGAATTGAAAAGGCAGGATCTTGACCGCTCCGATGTCTCCCTTCACCCACTTTTCTGTTGTCTGTCCCCCAGAGAGGAGGTCACATGTAGATACTTGTAATCAGTTCCCTCTTTCCAATCCACCCTCCCACAACCCTCTCAGTATCACCACTCACAAATTATCAAGGTTTCTTGAGGGATGGGGGAGCGGGGAGGGAGGGGAAAAATGAGGACTTGATGCCAGGGGCTTAAGTGGAGACCAAATGTTTTGAGAATAATGAGGGCAATGAATGTACAAATGTGCTTTACACAATTGATGTATATATGGATTGTGATAAGAGTTGTATGAGCCCCTAATAAAACGATTTTTTTAAAAAGAAAAAAAGGCAGGATCCCGGAGCCCACTGAGTGACTTTCTCTCCAGCAGCTTCTAGGTAGGCTGTGCCCCGTGAGGGGCCCCGAGGTGCCTGTGTAAACCTGAAACTTCTTCTCTCAAAAAACCCACTTGGATCACAATCCAGGCTTCAAATTGAATTCTTTCTTGCGCGAAGCCAAGGCCTGAGGTATATCTCTCCCAGGAGAGATCTAACAATAGTATCTCTTATTATAGCATTAGGAGCCCAGGTGGTGTAGTGGACTGTGCATTAAGCTGCTAATCGCAAGGTAGGGGGTTTGAACTGACTAGCCCGTCCGTGGGAGAAATATGAGGTTGTCTATTTCTGTAAGGCAGTGGTTCTCAACCTTCATAATGCCCCCACCACCCTTTAATACAGTTCATGTTGTGGTCACCTGCAACCATAAAATTATTTTCATTGCTACTTCATAACTGTAATTTTGCTATTGTTATGAATTGGTTGACCCCTGTGAAAGGGTTATTTGATCCCCAGAGGGGTCGCGACCCACAGGTTGAGAACCGCTACTGTAAGGATTTAAAGTCTCAAAACCCCAAAGGGGCAGTTCTTTGTCCTATTGGGCCGGTATGAGTGGGAGTCAATAAAATGGTAGTTAGGTTTTTTTTCTGCATCAGTATCAGATTCTGGTGGCAATCTCAGTCATCACGCATTGTGGTCTGGTTTGAACTCTGGTAGATCTGTGGGAAATGACTGCCCTGGTTTGAGGTGAGGGCCACGGTGCTTCAGTGGTAGATCTCTCATCGTCTTTCACCGGGAAGACCCGGGTTCGATTTGCAGCCAATGTGCCCCAGACTGTCAGTGAAAGTTTGTGTGTTGCTATGACACTGAGCAGGCTTCAGTGATGTTTCCAGACTGAAATAGAATAAGGACGAAAGACCTGATTATCTCCATCCACACATCGACCTATGGCCCTCCAAGGTTGGCTTCCCTTCCCAGCCCTGGTGATAGCACAGACTGGCATAGTTTGCTCCGCTTCCCATGAGGTGCCCATGAGAGGCTGACTTGACAACCACGGTCAAGATCAACAGCTTGAACTCCTTTCTGGGTCTACAGAAACAAGAACAACCTTCTGAAAGGAGGTCGCATTGCTATTTGGGACTGGGAGAATGCCTTTGTGACAAGGATTGTGCTCTGGATCCCAAAGGCGACTTTTAAACACAGCCACATAGCAACTCCGGAAATTGCCATAGTAGAAGCCAGGTTTAAAAAAAAAAAAGTTCTACTGGCTTGCTCAAAGGAGGCCAGAGTTGGATGGGGGTGGGGTGGGGTGGGGTGGGGTGGGAGACTCCTCTAAAAATGAACAAATTTGTTTCCTTACATATTTGTCATGTCTTTTGGGCCTGAAAGAAAGGGGGGAAAAAGCAGAAGAGAGGAGGAAACGGCGACTGACAGTCATCTTGTTGGTATTCCCACAGCATCCCCTCCTTAGGCACTTGCTGCCATCTCATCCAACTCCACTCAGTATATTTTCACCCAGCAATGATGCAGAAATGTCTGTGTACTCCAGTGTTATTGTAGTCGGGCAGCGTTTACGGGTTTGACTTTCAACTCAGCATGGCAGGACGTCTAGAAGCAATTATAACCAGCACCTGCTCTGTCTGTGCGGTGGGCAGGCAGTGACGGATCCCCAGCTTCCAGAACACTAGTGCCCCCTCCCAGCTCAGGATAATGACGGTGACACTCGGCCTCCTTGTTGTCTGGGGGAGCTCTAGGAGCTCTCCTCTGAAACCTCATATTATTGGCATTTCTTTGAGTGAGCACATCAAATTAGTGACTGTAAAGGAAGGTGTAGGAGATGATTATTGGTGACAAGACAAGCCTCAACCACCTCCAGAGAGCATGTCTCCTAAGTGCAAAGTATGGAGAGGGAGGAAACAATTGACCACAAATGGAATAGGCTCTGAGTCTCGCCACACAATGTATGTGCATGGTCACTGAGGCGCCAACATTATGGCTGGAGGACGGATATGGTTTGTGCAGCCGTGATTGCCATCCAGAACGTGCCGTGCTATTGTGAAAAACGATTTTTTTATTCTGAGCAAATCTCTGCTTCCACTTGCTTTAATGCTTCGCCAGAGAGCCAGGGACTCTGGGAGGGGTGGGGACGCACAGGGCTGGGCTGACCTCAGGAACTCATGTGTAAAGGGCTTTTTCTCACTTGGAAGCAGGCTGGGTTCACAGCTGTTCTTTCTGGTAAAGCTTGTTTCTGAACCTTGCCACGTCTGAGTCCGAAGAGGGAAATGAAGGTGACAAATGCTGCGAGGAGCCCTGGGCACATCTTGGCTATGGTCCTGCTTAAGTCTGTTTCATTTGAATCCCAATTTTACCTTTCCTCCTTTCTGGGTTCCGAAGCATCAGATGGGTGCCAAACTCTTCCACGGACAACTAAAGCTGAACAAGGTGCAGGCAGATGAAGAGCAACGGGAGGTTGGTGTTTGGGAGAATGAATACTTGGGCTTCCTAGGCCAGTCCAGCTGGTGGTTAGAGCCCTGTTTCAGATTCCACTGAAATCTCCTAGTGTCCAAGGACCAAGTGGCTCCTAAGTCCAGAATTTCTGTTACATGTCTCACCAAGGAGAAGCTGGGCCCAAATGCATTGAAGAATAAAGCAGGAGCTTGGCTTGTGAATCCACTCTCTGATTCTGAAATTTCAAAGGCTCCGTGCACAGACATTTCAACACTGAAAGCACAGCAGGGAAAATCAAAGACTTGGGCTTCCTCCTTGCCCCTCTTTTAGGGCTTTTATGGTTTTCCAAGGCGCCTCCTAGAGCCGAGTGTTGTATAGGTCATGTTTAAATATGTCATAGTTCTGAGGGACTTGCTGTTCTGCTTTCTTTTGCAAGGAGACCCGGTTTCTTGTCTTGTGGCCAAACACAGAGCACAGATGTCTGTGGGCCCCCTCCCTTTCCCCTGACCTTTGCTCTCTTCTCTGGATACCCTACTGACCTGTTCTCCCTTACAAGATCTGAACTGCTCACACACTTCGTTAAATTCTCATCCTAGCGAGATGCATCCGAGCATCTTATTAGAGCCTGTATGAGTTCTGTTCTGGATGCCTATTTGTGTAATTTCAGGTCTCTGGCATGGAAACGTCCCATGCCCACAGACCCACACAGGTAATATAAACTCCAACAGTAGTTTAAGGTTTAAGGTGGTCACAGGGAACACTGGGGCCCGTGTCTCCTGGTGAACCCCTCAGGCTGTCTAAAGGGGCTAGTTCCATCTCAATGTAGCCATGCAGGAATGTAGACCGGTTAGGTAGCAAGACAAGGGGTTGTTCCTCTCCATGCTTAGGGGGCCCCCTACAGGAGGTTGGAAGCCAATGCGGGCTAAGCCCAAGCCAGGAGAGCTTAATTGACGCCTCCCAGCTGAAAACCCTTAAAAGGCTGGAATCTGGAGACCGCCGCCCCTTCCCTTCAGCTGCTTCTCTGCCTTCCACTCAGCAGGGCTGAGTGTGCAGTGTCATAAGGGTGCCCGTGTTCAGTTTAGTGTAACGCCGGAACCTTCTTCTCTCATGTATATAAACCCACTCGGATTACCAACCAGGCTTTGGTGTGAATTTCTTTCCAGTGTGTAGCCAAGGACTGAGACATTTCCCACCCAAGAAACCTAACAGACCCAGACTTACAATAAACCCATATTTTTATTTATAAGGCAAGAGGTGACCAGGTCTAGACAATAATGGTGAAGAGGGCCCTGGGTTTGAGAAAGATTCTGAAGTAGAATCCATAACCCTTAGAAATGTATTGGCCTTAGGGGAGGGGCAAAGAGGGCTGGATTGAGAAAGTCTCTGGCATCCAGTTCTGACTTGACTTCTGGATCCTGAATCCTTCAGGGCCATGACCTTGCCCTCCAGCCAGACCTTCCAATAGCCATCTTCTCAGAGCCTTGTTAAGTTCTCATAATACATTACACCTGCCATCCTGTGAGCAGCTACCAAACCCAGGCACTTTTTTCAAAGACAAGCTCGCTCTCTCTACCCCTAAGAGCAGGTAGTTTGGGGATGATGGATATGAGATACCACAGAAGACAAATCTGTTATCTTCCATGGTGCACAAAACATGCTGTCACAACCAGGACTCGTGACAATCCCTCAGTTTCCTAAATTGCTTCACTGCTACTTTTTAATTAAGCCTCATTAGATTGTCATATATTGATAAGAGGGATGACCCTGAACTAGATGCATAAATTAAAGCTATCCTCATCCTGTGCTTTTATATGAATGTGTTAATTATTTTTGTCATTAGGGAGAATAATGGAGGGATGGAGCAATACCAAACGGAGTTTGACAAAGTGAATCCGTCACCCAGTGAGTCTGCAATTAACACCAAGGGACAAAGGTAGGATTCCCTGTAATAAATAACCTTCCTCCCAGATGCTAATGGAGACCCAGCAGGACCCACTGTTGTGTTGTCACAGTTGTACACGGGCCCTTAGAGGAGACAGAGCTGGTGTTTGAAACGAGTCTTGTTTGCCCCCAGTTGGCTCACACATTTGTTTTTTAAACGGCATAATCACTAACATTTAAACACAGGGTGATGTCACGTAACAATCTGCAGCTTCTGAGAAATGGAGAGGCCCGACTTTGCTGGTTGACAGTGCAGAGGGACTGGGGGAGCAGTCAGATATGGTGATCAGAGTTTGGAATCCTTGCTTTCCAAGTACATGTGTCAAGGAGTTCAAGGGTTCAGAAATTTAGGAGGGAAGTTCCAGAAGACAAGTTTGTGTGGTCGATAATAAACCAATATAGGGGTTGAGATTTCAATCTGTTGGCTATTTATTTTGTGCTTGGTAGCCAACCAGCCCAGAATTCCTGACCTCGCCGACCTGTGAAACAAGGACCATTCCAGAATGACATAGAAGCAAGCACGGAAGCGAGGGCATCCATTACCCCGAATGCGTAGGGGTCAGGAACTAAGTGCTTTCTGTAGAACAGCTCCAGAAGGCAGACCTTTGGCTGGAAAACCTGTTAGGGAGCTAGCATAGGGACTGGCAGGCCTATTACACATGCTCAGAGGTCCAAGCTACCGGCTCATGAAGCAGTGGCTCACTGCATGCTCAGAAGTTCAGGTTTCCAGCCAGGAGGGGGAGCTATGCCTGGGTGGGCGCTGTACCTGCATTGGCTCACCTAGGCCAGGTGAATTCAATTCAACAATTCAGCCAATGGGGTCGACCCACGTCATCGACCACGCCTCCCTAACCGCTCATAAAACTCACGGGGATCCCAAACCAGGCCTCGGCGTGAGCTGTTTTTCGCGTGGAGCCAAGGACCGGGGCACACCTGTCCCCGGAGAGGTCGAAAAGAAGTGGAGCTGTGTGATTTGGAGCTATGAGGTAAGCCGGCCCCAGGAGTGGGCTCTCCCATGTTGGTCTCACGGATTGGGGGCCCCTCTGGGCTCCTTTTACCTCACCACCCTCGGGAGAATTGTTGGGTTGAATTCACGGTGTCCGTCTTTGCGCCGTTTCTTGCTGGTGTCCGTCTTTGCGCCGTTTCTTGCTGGTGTCCGTCTTTGTGCCGTTTCTTGCTGGTGTGCGGTACTTGACGTGCCTGCTTTCCTGGGAACTCGCCTGCCTTCCCGGGCTGCATTTGTGAGGGGGCTGGGAGGCTGCTGCCTGGAGGCTGGGACGATTTTGACTCCCAAAGCCTTCTTGAGGCTCAGTGTATAAGGTTTATTTGGACGTGAAAATGGAATCAAAGATGCAATTAACGAAGTTTTAGAAGCAGGCCTTTTTGAGAAGCTTGCGGGCGGGTTCAGCAACTCAGGGTATTGAGCTATTGAAGCTGCGCAGGGGGAAAAAATCCTGGCAGCGTTTTTATGCCCACTGCTGGCAGGCACAGCTGGGGAGGATCAAAGCTGGCGAGGATCTGCGCACACAGGTGCTTCAGAAGGGAGAAGGTTGTTAATCTTACCTATATGTCAGGGACGCGTGGAGTGACCATATCTTCAGAAAACATTCTGGCTTTGGGACGAGCTGGTTCCAGGAATTTGGGGTTGAGCAGGGGAGGGGAGGTCGGTTAGGGGTCAGCCTTGAGAGCTAAGATGGAGGTGCAGGACTCAAAATGGAGTCTGTTGTGCCAAGACCGGACATTTTAGACTGTGCCCTATAGGGAAAAGGGATGTAACCATTTCTGTAACTGCTTCCTGTGGGTAGTGGGTAAAAAGCAAGGGGAGGGGCTTTTCAGGCAGAGTACTGACAGTTGCGGCCTAGCACAGGGTGGAGAGGTTGGTATTGCTGGTGAACTGCTATACGGGTAATTTCGCGGAGTCGACTTTGCCGGAGCTGGATGAGACAAGGAGCAATTAAGAGCAAAATTATAACTAAAATTATGGGTCCTAGTATGGGGGCTAGGAAGGAGTACAGAGAAGAGTTCCACCAGGAGGAAGATCCATCTGTTCTGAATCTGTTGTTTTGCAGCTCTCGGTTTAGCTTGTTGAGGATCTGGACTCTAGTTTCCACAATCCCCAGTTTATTGATATAATAACAGCCTTCCTCCTGGAGGAAGAGGCAGGTAAAGCGCGGTGGTTCTGCAAGGCAACTTGGGCAACAGAGGTTATTTGTCTTTGCAGGGAGGCTAGAGACTTGGCAGAGGCATCGACTGCCAGCTGGAAGCATGCGGTAAACTTGTCTGCTGTGATGATAGTGTCCAAGGGCTCCGCCGCTGAGTCCTACTGCAATTGCTGCTGAGGCGAAGGAGATTCTCACTGCTATCGGGAGAAAAACTGCTCTTTTAGTTTGACGACTGTATACTTGGATGTATTTGTCCTGGAACTCAGCCGGAGTGTATATAGGGAGCTGCGGAACCAGAGTGATGGGTAGAGGTAGAACTGATGTTTATATGCATAGTGAGTGTATGGTTGCACCAAAAGAAAATTTTTTCTGGCCCTGTTAGTGGTTTGGAGGGGATTTGAGTGACATTACATGTCTGTGTCGATGGATTGGAGTAGCAAAAGGGCACTTGAGTGTTTTCCGGTTGGATGTACAGAGCGACGTTGGGGATGGTTATGGCTTTTGTGGTCTTTACGTTGGATGAAAATGACAGGGCAGGACCTGGTACTGCTACCAGAGGAGGGCGTTCTAGGGCCGCACACATGAAGCAGGTGGAGAGGTTGCCTAGTCCAGCAAAGTGGCGATGGCCAGTCCCTGCTGTAGCAGGGTGAGCCAGGAGAAGGGAGACTCAGAAGGTTTAGAAATTTAGTTAGTGAGTTGAAGGTCTTGGATCTGAATATTACGGTGGATGGTGGATTGGACCTGGAGTAGCAACCTCCATACATACAGTTTGGCGTCCAGAAATTTCTCTTGGCGAGTGGTGCACTAGGCTCCTGGAACCGGAGACGTCCACCGGCTATCCCAGGGGTCTGGGATTGTGAGAGTGTATTTAGATTGATGGTAGTAGAATCATCCCTGGGGACGAAGGGAAAGGTAATGTATCTGGCAGGAAGACCAAGGACACCCTACATTTTCCTGCATTCACTTTTTTGCACATTGGGTAGTTGCCTTCTGGTCATACAGGAAGCGTTTTAAAATCAGTGAAATTTAAGTATATGGGTGCTCTGCCCCCTGTGGGTGGGCAGTTAGCGGTGGCCAGCAAATAATCATAACACTTAGTGCAGGCGTAATTGGTATAGTTTTCAGTCAAGTAAAATCACCAGGCAAAAGGGGAAATTATACTACGTTTAGCTGGCTGGCTTGGTGAGGTGAGTGAGGCAGAGAGACATAGGACCAGTAGACTGAGCAGACCACTGGGAGCCATGGTCAGAGTTTACTGCCATCTGGACTCGGGACAAATGTACCCAGGAATCTAGTCTAAGAACCTTGATTGCTGAGGGAGTGGTAAGGGACAGTGTAAGGGCCTTTCCACCGGGGTGCTAAGGGTTTGGGTGCAAGGGATTTAATTAACACAGCATCTCCAGGATGCACGGTTTTTGGTGATCAGCAGAGGTCAGAGAGGGTTCAGGGATGGCAGAGTTGGCGTGTTGTCTAAGAAGGTTGTGGAGCAAGCACAAGTATGGAAGGTAAAAAGCTAGCAGAGGGCAATCGGTTGCAGGAAGAGGCGAGAAAAGGAAAGGTTGTCTGTAGAGTATTTTGAAAGGACTGAGGCCGGACGGCTCCTGAGGGGCTGCGCCAAGGCGAGTATAAGAGCAAAGGGTAATAGTTGAGGCCAAGAAAGTTGCAGTTCTAGGGAGAGTTTGGTGAGCTGTTGTTTTATGAGACTGTTAGCTCGTTCAACCTTACCAGAAGACTGGGGGTGTAGGCTGCGTGGAGTTTCCAGCAGATGCCCAGTGAGGCGCAAACTGCCTGCTGCACCATAGATATGAAGTCTGGACCATTGTCCGAATGAATTGAAGCAGGCTGGCCAAAACGAGTAATGAAGTCTTGAAGAAGGTGAGTGGCGACTATGCTTGCACTCTCAGAGGAGGTGGGAAAGACTTTGATCCATCCTGAAAATGTGTTCACCATAGTGAGGAGATATTTAAACCGCTTATGCTTTGGCATGTGGGTAACGTTTATCTGCCAGTCCTGTCCCAGTAGGTGCCCTTACATCTGGTGGAGCTGTTTATGAGGGTGTTGAGCTTTCTGGCTATTGGAGAGGGCCCCGATGTTGCATTTTGCATGTACTGTGTTGATAGTACTCCATAGTCCAGTGGGGTGAAATATGGGGTTAGAAACGTGTAGAGAGCTTTTGGCCCGATGTGTGGAGAATTGTGAATATTGGTGATGATTGTTTCCTGTTGTAACTTTGGGAGAATGAGTAAGTTCTATTTGTGTACCCACCATTTTTGTTGAGGAAGAGAGCAATACTGGGTGTTTTCCTGTTCAGTGTAAGTTGGAGTGTAAGTGGGAGGTAAAAAGCATACTGAGCTAGGAGCGGGAAAGTTGTTGGGCTAAGTCAGTAACAGGATCTGCAGAGTGGGAGGGAAGGGGAAGTAGGGCCTGAGTGAGAGGGCGAAATGGAGAAGGTAGTCCGCTACCTGGAGCACAACCCTGGGCTCGGCGAGGGTTACCGGAGTCGAGGAGCCAGGGCCTCTTCAGTCCATGAACCCCAGCAGCTCCATACCTTGCAGCTATGTGTCTGGAGTTTCCAGGATCTCGGCACCTCGGCTTTGCAGAGCCGGTGGCAGAGCCAGGGTCGGGCAGTTCGACTTCCAGTGGCCTGGCTGTTTGCACTGCGGGCAGGGCTTGGTAGGAGGCTTGGGATTGGGGCAAACTTTTGCCCAGTGGCCGACCCGGCCACATTTGAAGCAGGCTCCTGGCGGTAGGTGCCGGCTCCCCTGGGGAGCGTGGCGATGGATGGGATTGCCTGCCGGCCTTAGGGCTGCTACCAGGGCTTGGGAATGGAGGCTAACCATCTGTTGGACCCTCACCTGGCAAGTGGCCTCAGCTGGCTCCTCCCAAGCGTTGAAAACTTTAAATGCCATTTTTACCAGATCCTGCATAGGGGTTTCAGGGCCCTCCTCAGCCTTCTTTAGCTTTTCTTTCTGATGTCAGGGGCTGACTGGAAGGTGAAGTGAGAGGCCAAAATAGAGGCCCCACTTTTTAGACCCTGGGTCTAAACGAGTGTACTTTGTGAGTGCCTCCTGGAGGCGGTTAAGAAAAAGAGCAGTAACTTCTCTCAGTTTGTCATAGTTGACAACCTTGTTGGAGACTGTTTCCAGACCTCTAATGAGGTACCTGAGCATGAGGTTTCTATAAGGAAGATCAGGCGCCCGGCCGGGCTGGTAACTCCAACTGGGGTCCTCTATTGGGATGGCATGCGCCCCCAAGGGGACATTAGGGTCGATAGCGTGGTTTTTTTCTGTGTACGTTCCTCGGCAGTAAGGGTAGAAGCAAGGATCATTTGGATGCCATGCCAGGTTAAATCATACGTTTGGGAAATGTAGGTAAATTCTTTAATAAACTTAGAGGGCTCTGCTGAGAAAGAACCCAGGCGGGTCTCTATCTGCGACAGGTCCTTTAAGGAAAAAGGGACGTGGACTTGAATGAGTCCCTATACACCTGCAACCTCTCTTAATGGACAAAGGGCAGCTGAAGGGTTGTGGGAGCGTGTATGAAAGGCAAGCGGTGAGGACAGGAGAGAGCGATGGGGTGGCGCAGCGGGCGGGGTAGACTGATAGAGCAGCGGAAGAGGCGCACTGAGGAGCTTGGCTGGATCTTCTGGGGTTTGAATGGCAGGTTCTTTCTGCTGAGGAGATAGAGCTAACCGTATTTGGCGGGTGGAACAATGGCTACAGAGGTCAGGGCGGGAACGCAAGTCCCAAAAAGCCTGCACATAGGGGACTTCAGAATCCTTACCAGTCCTCCTGCAGAAATTGTCCAGGTCCTGTAGAACGTTGAAATCAAAAATGCCCGTTGGAAGCCAATGTGCGTGGTTGTTAAGCTGGGACTGGGGCCAGGCAACTTGGGAGAGAAAAACAAGTATTTTCTTTCACAAGGTCTGAGTGAGAGGGAGAGACTCATCAGGGCAGCCATAGACTGATTTTGAACGTAGGCAAGCACCGTGCCTAAAGGTCCTGGAGATTTGGGTGGCTCTTAGGGGACCCCAAAAGAAGTGGGGAGCCACACACCTATCCCGGGTTTTTGGCACCAAAACACAAGGTCTATTTGGATGTGAAAACAGAATGAAAGACCCAATTAACGAAGTTTTAGAAGCAGGCTTTATTGAGAAGTTTGCGGGCGGGTTCAGCAACTCAGGATATTGAGCTATTGAAGCTGCGCCAGGGGAAAAAATCCTGGCGGCGTTTTTATGCCCACTGTTGGCAGGCACAGTTGGGGAGGATCATAGCTGGTGAGGTTCTGCACACACAGGTGCTTCAGAAGGGAGAAGGTCGTTAATCTTATCTATATGTCAAGGAAGGATGGAGTGACCATTATCTTCAGAAAACATTCTGGCTTTGGGACGAGCTGGTTCCAGGAATTTGGGGTTGAGCAGGGGAGGGGAGGTCGGTTAGGGTTCAGCCTTGAGAGCTAAGATGGAGGTGCAGGACTCAAAATGGAGTCTGTTGTGCCAAGACTGGGACACAGTGTTGTGCCGCGGCTCCGGCAAGCAGCAGGCCTGGGGGCGCCTGCGTCCACCCTGTTGGTTTGGGCAGGACTCTGGCTGGGTGGCCGGCTCCAGGCTGGCTTTCGGCTAGGCCGCAACCTGCGGCCTCCATTTTCCCAGCCACGTGACTCCACTCTCAGGCAGAATGGCACCACCTGTGTCTGTTGTAGCTACACTCCATTCCCAGACAGCAAACCGCCCAGACTTCCGGAAAGTTCAGCAGAACAAGTTTCATTTCCTGCGCAGGGACCAGACCATCAGCTCTCTTGAGGGGAGACTGAGCGGCCCCCCAGTCTAATTTTCCAAAGGTTTTTATACTTTTGCAATGTGCGGGTGTGCAAGCAGGCAGAGCTCAGAAGCGGGGTATTGTGGTTAGCCATTCTTAGTTGAACCAAAACTGCTCTGGTCCTTCTCGCAAGCCTTCTGAACATCCATTTCCTTCTGTACGTTCCCTTGGGCTACGTCTGCACAGCCTAACTCCCCAGTATCAGCTAGTTCATTGGCAGTTCATAGCTAGTTTATTTACCATTCATAATGGCTTCTGAAAGCTCAAAATGACTTCTCTTGTCAAGGCTATTTAAGCTTTGCCCAGAGCTGCTATATTCTCTCCTGTTCTTAGCCAAGTTCAAATCATTGAATCTTCGGTAGCCAGCCCAGTGTATGGTGGGCTCAGCACTAAGAGTTTTGTGGCTTGTACTTTCTGTGTAAGGAATGCCACTAGCTTATTGGTTATTACTGGGCCAAATGTGAGGCTTAGCAGGAGGAGGATTAGGGGCCGGCTAGGGCCGTTCATAGGGTAGTTAGCCAGGCTGACCAATTAAGTAGCTTTTCAAACCAATTGGTTCCTCCATTTCTTTTCTTGACTCTTTGTTCTAATCCTTTCCTAACCAGGGCTCATCTATCTTTATTGATTCCCGAATGCTTTGCATAGAATTAGTTTCTCCCAATGCTGTGCACAGCATTCCTTGTTTCCAAAAGAGCAAGTCAAGCCCTCGGCGGGTTTGCAACACAACTGCCACAAGGGAGTCTAGGGATCTTTCTAAATGGGAGACAGGTTTTTTTTTAATCCCTGTAGATCTAAAGCAATTTGCTGACTAAGAATCTGATAGTTTAAGTTTCCTTGTATTAAAGCAACTGACCCGACTGCAGCTAATCCCATAATCCCAAGCCCTGTTACCAGTGGGACCAATACTGGGGCTCTTTGAACTCATCCGGAAATTCCAAAGTTATCCCTACACCTCCTTCACCAGAACACAGGTACACTTGAGGACTAACATGCACTAGCACACAAATACCCGGGTCTGCTACTAATACTGGGGAAAAGAGACAGGGTGTTCGTCCTGTGGAACAAGTAAAGCAAGTACTCATTGGAGCAGATAACAAATTAGGATCAACATTTGGTTCAATGGGAACAGCTTGAAGGCAAAAATCTCGATATCTTGATATATTAAAGGGATACTTAGATGAATAAAAACACAGTCCTTGCCCTTGCAAATCTTTTAAAGTGAGCTTAGACTTGAGTCCATACTAACATCACCTATAGACTGCTGCTTTGTGTAATCCTTTTTACTAACATTTCTAATTGGATTACACTCTGTACCAATAGTGCTATTTGTACCTGTGCCTACATAGTAAGGGGAAGCAGGGTTCAGACAAAGCCAACAATCAGCTGTGAGGTGAGGATCTGAGTTCATAAATTGGAATACAGCATCCCGAGAATCAAACACAGAACCTTGAGGTGGCTCCTGAATGAGAAGGGCCCTGTGAGTTGGACTGGCAGTGAACGGGAAAGTTACTGGAGAGTCTGGAGGGTGCGGCAAAGGAATCTTAATGACACCAGCTGTGGCTCTTCAGGATTTATCCCGAGGTTTGTGCCTTTGTACGGATGGCAGGTTGCCATATTTTACTTTGCTGGATAGAAAAGGTTTTCCCGGGATCTCTATCATTTACATAATGTTGAATTCCCCATGTTTTCCCAGGGAACCCAATAACGCTTGAATCCAATTCTTATTGGGTTACATTTGGAAACCATACACGTAGTGGGATCAAACCCTTCCAACGTGAGTCTCATTCTTGTAAAAATAATAGGGTCATCTTTAACAAGTTTCCACCCTGAAAATGATAGTTTCACAACCCCAAGCTGCACAATGATAATGTCCCTCCCCTTGGCAGTTAGGGAGTCCATGAGCCGGGCATATATAGACATGGTTTGTTTGGAGCCTTCTTTCTATAGAGGGTATTCCGCACCCATAGGACGGGATTCCAGTATAGGTCCCATTGTGCCCTTTGCCTTTAAAGGATCCAGAATGCCAATTCTTTCCTAGCAAATCAAACAAATCAAAATGAAAACAGGGGGTCATACCCAGTATAAGAGGTTACATATTCATTGCTGGAGGTTAGAATAGCAGTCCACAGATGTGTTTCTGCTTGGGGGAAACACTGGGTGCTGTCAGCAATACTCGGAGAAAAACAATCAAGTTCTGTAAAGCCTTAATTTTGAGGGATTTTCCGTCTTTCTGGGTGTCCATCTTTTCAGGATATGCTCAGGGAGGGCTTTTTTTTTTTACTTATGACTGATGAATCCACGGCCCCCTCCCCACTATTTTAACAGCAGTTGGTGTTGTAAGTATCACTTGGTATGGGCCAGTCCCCCTAGGTTCTAAGGTGTCAGGTTGGTGTTTCTTTACCCATGTCCAGTTTCCTGGTTGCACGTTGTTGGCTGCCTGTTCCCTTTCCCTTGGTTAGGCCCAAAATGAAGGTGTCAGAGCAGATGATTTGTCTCTCACCTGTTGCACAGCCTGCAGGCACTCGATGAGGGAACGATTAGTGACTTCCATTATTTCTACTTCCTTCAATCTTGGGAGGATTTGGGGAAGGTCTGCCAAACATAAATTCAAATGGGGACATGCTTTTCCCATAGGGAGCGCATCAGACTTGAAGTAGGGCAAAAGGTAAAGTAAGGATCAACCCAGTTCTCGCCAGGTCCTAAATGCAACTTAACGAACAATTCCTTTAGGGTTCTGTTTATTTTTTCTACTTGCCCTGAAGAGTTTCCAGTTAATATTTAGAAGCATTGCTAAGACTTTAGTAATTTGAGCAATAAATGTTGGGCCATTGTTGGACCCCAAGGTGGTGGGAAGGCCAAATCTAGGGACAATTTTAGTTACTAATAATTTACACACAGTGGCAGCAGTTTCCTTCTTTGTTGGGAAGGCTTCCACCCATCCAGAACAGGTGTCTACGAACACCAGCAAATATCGGTAGCCATACTTTCTAAGTTTGATATCCATGAAGTCCACCTCCAAGAATTCTCCAGGACTACTACCTCGAGCTCGTGGTTGGGGTTGCTCCTTTTCTTTCTGGGGTTGTTTACCCGAGCACAGTGCAATCAACGGTGGGTGACATCTGCCACCCAGTGTCCAAGCCTGGGTATGTAAAAGTGCCCGAGAAGCAACTGAGACAGTTTAGAGAGGATCCCAAATGCATACCTTCATGTAGTCCTTGAATCAGATCTCTCCCAGAGCTTCTGGCATGAATCTTCTTCCATCAGGATGGAGCAGCCACCCTGGATGCTCCCAGTCTTTTTGGCAGGCCAGCTCTTGGCTTATCTTTAGATCATTTTCTGAGTATGTAGGTTGTGGCTGTAACACTGGGGATGGCATGGTCACAGCCACTACCTTGGGGATTTGTGGCATAGTCCTGGCATTCGAGATCCACCGGTCCGGGGGACTGGTTAGGAGTGGTTCAACCATAGGTCCCCCTACCACAGCAATATCCTGTCCCAGTGTAAGCTTCCTAGCTTCTATGACTAGGATGGCCGTGGCAGCCTCAGCTCGCATGCAGCTCAGCCATCCTGCACCTACAGAGTCCAGTTTCTTTGAAAGATAGGCCACAGGTCTCTTCCATGGCCGCAAGTTCTCAGTTAGCACTTCTTTTGCTGTGCCTCTGGCCTCACATAGACAATTGGAAGGGCTTTACTATGTCTAGTAGGGCAAGAGAGGTTGCCCATATGAGCGACTTTTTAAAGGATTCAAACGCTTGTTGTTCTACTTCAGTCCATTTAAGTTCTTTTTCCTTTCCCCAGTACTTGCATATAGGGGTTTCGTTGTTTTTGCAAATCCCAAATTCCACAATGGACAGTACCCCACAGCTCCTAGAAACTCTTGCAACTGCCTCTTAGTCTCAGGGACTGGGATTTTGAGGATCGCCTCAGTGCGGCTGGGGGACAAGGTCCGTTTTCCCTCCTCCAGTTGGTAGCCTAGGTATACAGCTTTATGGACACACAGTTGAGCCTTTCTTGCAGATACCCTGTACCCCAATGGGCCAAGGACTATTATCAGGTCCTTGGTAGCCCGTTGGCATTCCTCCAGGGTTTCGGAGGCCAGGAGGAGGTCATCTGCATACTGGAGCAAGGTGGTTTGGGGGTGTTCCTCCTTGTGTCCCTGTAAGTCTTCACTGGGTTGATGTGCAGGGGACACGGGTATGGAGAACAAAGCATCCTTTAAGTCCAAAACAGTATAACAAATTCAGTTTGACGGGATAGTACTCAGGAGGGTCTCGGGGTTTGGCACATGGGGTGGCCCGTTTCTATCCTCTCATTTGCCTCTCTGAGATCCTGCACCGGTTGGAAGTCCTCAGTTCCCGGCTTCTGCATGGGCAGCAGGGGAGCATTCCATGTGGACTTGCAGAGGACCCAAATGCCTGTCCTCTTTAGTCTGCAAATGGGAACAGAAATACCCACTTTTGCTATCCAGGGAGTAGGGTTAGCTTGACACACCGGTGTAGCTGAGCTCAGAAGTTGTACGACCCCAGGCACCTGAAGTTCAGAAAGGTCTGGCAGGTTGTTCTCTGCCCAAACAAAAGGAATATCTTTTAGCGATTTATCAAGAAGTTCCTTTGAGCAGGTCTCTTCTGCTCCTTGATAAAACACATATCACTCTGACATTGGAGCGGTGAGCAAAACTTTTGGCTTTTCAAGTTCAAGGGTTAAGGTGGTTGTAGCAGATGAGAAAGTAATTATGGCTGCCATTTTTCATAATAAGTCACGATCAATTAGGGGAAAGGGGCATTGAGGCATTACCAGGAAGGAGAGTGTGTGTAACTAACTGTCTCTTGTGCTAAATCTGTTATTCTGGCCGTTGTCCATGGGTGTGCTTGGGTCTGCCCTGGGGCCCCTGTAATGAAAGCCTTTCCTTTTGACAAGGCACCTGTAGTCTTTTCTGAAACCAAGAAGGTGACCCCTTTGTCCACCTAGAAATTTACTGGCTGGCTCCCTACATGGAGAGTGAGCATGGGCTCTTTGGGGTCAAGTGAAACAGAGCCTGGACACCTTTATTCAGCTTCGAGCATTATTGTCTGTAGCTTCGATTTTTCTAGGCGAGGACTAGGCCCGTTCCCTCTAGTGGTGGCTCGTCTGCCTCTCCTGGGCTTTTCAAGGCACTGATTTTTCCAATGTCACTGTTTTGTATAGTAGGTACATGGATACTTCCTCAGGACTAGGCGAGTGAGAAGCGGGGTATTAGGGTTAGCCATTCTTAGTTGAACCAAAACTGCTCTGGTCGTTCTCGCAAGCCTTCTGAACACCCATTTCCTTCATGACATTCCCTTGGGCGACGTCTGCACAGCCTACCTCCCCAATATCAGCTAGTTCATTTACACTTCCTAGCTACTTTATTTTCTTTTCGTGGTGGCTTCTGTCAGCCCCAAATGGCTTCACTCTTGTCAAAGCTGTTTCAGCTTTTCCCAGAGATCCTACACAGTCGCCATTGTAGCCGAGAGGTAACAGGGTCTGTGACCATGGCCAAGATGGCACCCACCAGTCCAAACATGTGGAAGGGCGCTGCCTAGGGAGCTGGGTGAAGAGGCCTGGGAGTTAGCCCTGCCTGGTCCCGGGAGCCAAAAGTTTCCCTTATCCCCTCCATTCCCTTTGCCTTTCTCCTGGTTTTTCAAACAAGCTGCTCTAGCCCTATAACGCCAAGCACAAAATTGTCATAATTCTTAATGAAAACGTATCAGGTACCCAATTTATAGATGTGACAATTTGGTCACATTTCAAAAACACTGAAAATTTTATGCTTTTAAAATATATTTTGAATGCCATATATATTGATAACTATGAAAGTAAAGAATAAAAACCAAAAAAAAAAATTCCTAAATTTAAAACTTGAGGCGTTATAGGGCTAGTGTTCTTCCAGATTTGGTTTGTTCCTTCTTACAGGCTGGTTTTCCGTGGCCCAGGCTTAGGCCAATGGCGTTCGGAAGCCTAGGCGGAGTCACTGTTACCTTTAGGCTTTCAGTGATGCTGCTTCAGGCACTTTTGGGGACAGCTCTTACTTAATACACAGCTCCTCTGCCATGATGTTCCAGCCAGAAATTCCAATTTCCCTTAAGGTTCCCTGAGCTGCCACGTGTCCCTTCCCTTCAGAGATTTGAGCATCAGCCCCGCCAGCAGGCGTCTTGGAGGGCCTTGGAGCCTTCCCAAGCAATGGTCCTCCTAGCCTGTTGTCCAGAAAAATGGTTGGACCTAAAGGTCGCCCTCGGCGACTAGTCCTTGACCCCTTCCCTTGGGCTGAGGCATGAGATTTAGGGCAACCCAGGGGTGCGCTCTCAAAGTGGGGGTTATTGACCTGGAGGCAGCAAGCTGTCAATCGCCTCCTTGTTTTGTGCTTTCTAGATGGGACTTAGCAGCTTGATGCTCAGGATTTGCCCCCTTGCATGAATCGTGTCCAATTGGGATAGAGTTGATACAGAGAGGCTGGGCAAACGAAAGCTGATAGATTCACTTTGCAACTCTATTTGGCCACAGTATCGTTTTGAGAAAGGAGAATGGTGGGCAGAGAATGGTACGCTTTCCCTTCCAACCGTGATTCACCGGGAACAGTTCGGTAGAGTGCCGGGAAAGTGGGGGGAGATGCCAGGACTTAGAGCATTTCTCCTCTCGAGGAGCAGTAGGAGACCTTCATCCCCAGTGCACCCAGGAACCCCTAAGGCAGGCGTCCTCAAACTGTGGTCCATGGGGCACATGTGGCGCCATGCCATTTATCCCACACTTGGGGTGTTTTTGCTGCCACTGCCTGTCCTGCTTAGCAGCCGACTCGTGCAGTGTGCATAGGAATTTGTCCATAGGTTTTTTGAAAACCATAGTCTGGCCCTCCAACGGTCGGAGAGACAATGAACTGGCCCCCTGTGTAAACAATTTGAGGACCCCTGCCCTAAGGGATCCTGGACTTCAGGTCACTATTGTCTCAGCCCTGAACCCTCCCTGAACATTCTACCCCTAGTAGAGGCACCAGGGGCATTTGGTCCCAGGGTAACTTACAAGCCTTTTACTCAAATGGAACCCGAGAAAATTAAAAATGACACAGGCAGTTACTCTACTTTTGATCCCTGTTGAATCCGCCTGTAGCATCCCAATATTACAATTTAACCCTATAACGCCGAGCATGACCTTTCCCTAACATTTAATGAAATGAATATAAATGTATATATATTGATAACTATGAATGTAATGAATCAAAACGAAATTTTTTTTGCCCAAAAATTTAAAAGTGAGGCGTTATAGGGTTAAAAAGAAAGATAGTTCTTATCAGAGGGGCCAATGCCTTAGGATCATAAGTGAAGCGGTGATCCCACTGCACCCAGTAGTGCCCAAACCCTGAACCCCCCTAGGGGAAATTGTGAATGCTTTTACCCCCGTGCCGGTACTTAGAATGAGCAAACACACACGCCTGATAATCCTAAGATTTTTACTTACTTCCTGTGATACTCACCTACTTTCAAGGGCACTCCCACCTCACAATCCTAGCCTTGTCTCAGTTAAACTGTTCACCCTTTTGTGCGTTTGTTGTTTTTCCCAGAAGTTCTCAAGTTACCAAAGCCCCTAATCCAAGTGTGCCAGCTCCAGGACCACCATCTCCTGGACCACTTCAACCTTATCCATCCTAGCGCTGAATGGACAACCCCTCCCAGCAGAGCAGGAAGGGTGTGGACCCAAAGCCCCACTTCGCCCGTTTTGCCAGCAGGAAGTAGCTAGAGATGTCGTCGCCCAGTACCCCAAAGATTTGGGTCCACATCTCTTCAGGGTGGAAATGTTAGGTAGCTAGCATAGGGACTGGGGTGTCCATTACACATGCTCAGAGGGCCCAGTTAGTGGCCCAGGAAGGAGTGGCACACTGTGCGTGCTCAGAGGTCCAGGTTTCCGGCCAGGAAGGGCAGGTCCACCTGGGTGGGCGCTGCACCTGCATCGACCCACCTAGGCCAAGTATATTCAATTCAGCCACTAGGATCGACCAGGGTTGCCCACCACACCTCCCTAACTCTCCTAAACCTCACTTGGATCACAAACCAGGCTTTGGCGTGAATTCTTTCTCACGCAGAACCAAGGCCCGAGGGATATCTGTCCCCAGAGAGATCTGACCAACCCAGGAAAGCTCTTTGGAGGCAGCAGGAGTGGACGTGAGTGGCTGGTGGATACTGTTCAGATGCATGGCTTTCTGCTTGGAAGGGTTTTTAGTCTCGGCTGACAGGATCAGAGGAGGTAGTATGTCTGGATCACATAGTATCCATGTCCACAAATGAGCTGCCCATTCCAAAGTCCTGACAGTGCTTTTGGAAAACACTGTGCTTTGGAATGTCACCCCTTGCAGAGGGCAGTGGGAGGGGCTGGGACCCAGGTATGCTGCCCCTTGCTCCCAGTTGCCGGTTTCTGGATCCTGATTATATCTCTCACAGGATCAGTTAGTGGGCTTGTTGTCTGCCTCAGGCTTTGTTCACCGAGGTCCTCCAGCTAGGTGGTGGTGTGTGTGCATGAGCAGAGGCTTCCTGCCAATCCCCCATGAGTTGAAGAGCTCCCCTGGTGTGGGCTCCGTGAAAGAGGTGCCCCAGACAGCAGGACTACCCAGGAGGGTGGGCCCTACAGGAACCGGAGGGCCATTCCCCCTGTGGAATGACCTCAGAGCCCCGCCTCTCTCACTGTCCAGCTGCCGGGGCTGTGGACCCTAAGCTTCATGCCTCACATAGGAATAGACACAGGGTGAGGCGACTGCAGCACCTGCTTTTGCTGGTCTAATCCAGCCTGAGATCATCCTAGCATCAGCCCTCTGCCAGGGTCTTTTTTTCCTCTCCTTTTATAGGGGCTCATACAACAATAACCACAATACGTGCAAACATCACTGATATAAGGCACATTTGTACATTCATTGCCCTCATTATTCTCAAAATATCTTCTCTCCACCCAAGCCCCTGGCCTCAGCTCCTCATTCCCCCCGCCCCCATTCTCACTACCCCTCCTCATAAATCCTTCATCATTTACTAATTATTATTTTGTCATATCTTGCACTGTCTGATGTCCCCCTTCACCCCCTTTTCTTTTGAGGTTTTATGTAGATCCTTGTCATCGGTTCCCTGCTGCCAGCCTACCCTCCCTCCACCCTCCCAGCATCCCCATTCATAACACTGGTCCTAAAGGGCTCATCCACCTTGAATTCCCTGTGTTTCTAGGTCCTATCTGTCCCAGTGTACATTCTCTGGTCTAGTCAGATTTGAAAGTTATAATTGGGATCTTGATAGTGAGGGGAGAGGAAGCATTGAGGAGCTAGAGGAAAGTTGTGTTTCACCGTTGCTGTCTAGTACCCTGTGTAGGCTTGTCTCTTCCCCAAGACCTTACTTAAGGGAATGTCCAGTGTACTGCAAATGGGCTTTGGCTCTCTACCCAGCATTCCCTGCTCATTCGCAATGAGATTTTTTTGTGCTGATGATGCCTGATCCCTTTGATACCTCGTGATCGCACAGGCTGGTATGCTTATTCCATGTGGGCTCTGTTGTTTCTGAGCTACATGGCCGCTTGCTTACCCTTCAGGCCTTTAAGACCTCAGACGCCATATCTTTTGATAGCAGGGCACCATCAGCTTTCTTGACCACATTTGCTTATGCAACCGCTTAGACTTCAGGGAACGTGTCGGGAAGGTGAGCATCATAGAATGCCAATGTAATAGAACAAGGTATTCTTGCAATGAGAGAGTCCTTGAGTGGAGGCCCAAAGGCCATCTGCTACCTTAATAGGACACCTATAAAGATATGGACATAGGTGTATTTCCCCATGCTCACAGATAAATATATTTACATCTGTGCGTGCCTTTCTTTAGACCTCTATAACTGGCCCGTGCTTCCTAGGTCGCTCTGCTATTCCCTTTCATTTCCCTCTTGTGCCCACTGCCATGCTCAGTCTTCATTTGGGTTTCAGTAAATCCTCTTGGTTCCTTCACCCTTGATCACGCCCTACCAGGATTCCTACATCGCCCTCACCACGGATTTGCATCCACTTGTTGTTCCCTTGTCTCTGGGTTTCTTGACATCACTCCCTTTCCCCCCAACTCCCTCTTTCCCGTGGCCCTCCCGCGAAGTGTTGGTCCCCTTTTTCTCTCCTGCAGATTGTGCATCCAGCATCTCTTTTTAGACATACAGTAGAGGTAATAACATGCACAAACAAAAGGCAGAGCGAAAGCAAGCACCAAAAGAAAGAAAACAGCCAAAATCCAATGACCATCAAAGAAAACACAACTCCTCAAGAAAGGAAAGCTTGTAGTTAGTTCACGGACTGCTTGTTGGCCCTTAGCAGTGTTTTCCAGTCCAGTCTGTGCGGGCACCAAGTCCTGCCCCCAAAGTCCTCCTTTGGCATTCCCTGGGGACCTTGTTGCTCCACTTCCTTGCTCTTCTGCTGCACGCCCTTAGTGCTATGCCTCGGTGTGGCGGGATCCGTTCCCGCACTGTCTCTCCAGTGTTGTCTATTCTAGGGCTGTGGGTCTTCGAGGGACGTCGTGTCTCATCTTGGGCTGGCCATGTGGTCTTCTGTGTGGACTGTCTTCTCTGAGTGGGAACATGATCCTCAAGGCAGGATCCCGGAGCCCACTGAGTGACTTTCTCTCCAGCAGCTTCTAGGTAGGCTCTGCCCCATGAGGGGCCGTGAGGTGCCTGTGTAAACCTGAGTCTGCTGGAGGTTAGAATAGCAGTCCACAGATGTGTTTGTGCTTGGGGGAAACAGTGGGTGCTGTCAGCAATACTCGGAGAAAAACAATCAAGTTCTGTAAAGCCTTAATTTTGAGGGATTTTCTGTCTTTCTGGGTGTCCATCTTTTCAGGATATGCTCAGGGTTGGGTTTTTTTTTGTTTTTTTTACTTATGACTGATGAATCCACGGCCCCCTCCCCACTATTTTAACAGCAGTTGGTGTGTTGTAAGAATCACTTGGTATGGGCCAGTCCACCTGGGTTCTAAGGTGTCCGGTTGGTGCTTCTTTACCCATGTCCAGTTTCCTGGTTGCACGTTGTTGGCTGCCTGTTCCCTTTCCCTTGGTTAGGCCCAAAATGAAGGTGTCAGAGCAGATGATTTGTCTCTCACCTGTTGCACAGCCTGCAGGCACTCGATGAGGGAACGATTAGTGACTTCCATTATTTCTACTTCCTTCAATCTTGGGAGGATTTGGGGAAGGTCTGCCAAACATAAATTCAAATGGGGTCATGCTTTTCACATAGGGAGTGCATCGGACTTGAAGTAGGGCAAAAGGTAAAGTAAGGATCAACCCAGGTCTCGCCAGGTCCTAAATGCAACTTAACGAACAATTCCTTTAGGGTTCTGTTTATTTTTTCTACTTGCCCTGAAGAGCTTCCAGTTAATATTTAGAAGCATTGCTAAGACTTTAGTAATTTGAGCAATAAATGTTGGGCCATTGTTGGACCCCAAGGTGGTGGGAAGGCCAAATCTAGGGACAATTTTAGTTACTAATAATTTACACACAGTGGCAGCAGTTTCCTTCTTTGTTGGGAAGGCTTCCACCCATCCAGAACAGGTGTCTACGAACACCAGCAAATATCGGTAGCCATACTTTCTAAGTTTGATATCCATAAAGTCCACCTCCCAGAATTCTCCAGGACTACTACCTCGAGCTCGTGGTTGGGGTTGCTCCTTTTCTTTCTGGGGTTGTTTACCCGAGCACAGTGCAATCAACGGTGGGTGACATCTGCCACCCAGTGTCCAAGCCTGGGTATGTAAAAGTGCCCGAGAAGCAACTGAGACAGTTTAGAGAGGATCCCAAATGCATACCTTCATGTAGTCCTTGAATCAGATCTCTCCCAGAGCTTCTGGCATGAATCTTCTTCCATCAGGATGGAGCAGCCACCCTGGATGCTCCCAGTCTTTTTGGCAGGCCAGCTCTTGGCTTATCTTTAGATCATTTTCTGAGTATGTAGGTTGTGGCTGTAACACTGGGGATGGCATGGTCACAGCCACTACCTTGGGGATTTGTGGCATAGTCCTGGCATTCGAGATCCACCGGTCCGGGGGACTGGTTAGGAGTGGTTCAACCATAGGTCCCCCTACCACAGCAATATCCTGTCCCAGTGTAAGCTTCCTAGCTTCTATGACTAGGATGGCCGTGGCAGCCTCAGCTTGCATGCAGCTCAGCCATCCTGCACCTACAGAGTCCAGTTTCTTTGAAAGATAGGCCACAGGTCTCTTCCATGGCCGCAAGTTCTCAGTTAGCACTTCTTTTGCTGTGCCTCTGGCCTCACATAGACAATTGGAAGGGCTTTACTATGTCTAGTAGGGCAAGAGAGGTTGCCCATATGAGCGACTTTTTAAAGGATTCAAACGCTTGTTGTTCTACTTCAGTCCATTTAAGTTCTTTTTCCTTTCCCCAGTACTTGCATATAGGGGTTTCGTTGTTTTTGCAAATCCCAAATTCCACAATGGACAGTACCCCACAGCTCCTAGAAACTCTTGCAACTGCCTCTTAGTCTCAGGGACTGGGATTTTGAGGATCGCCTCAGTGCGGCTGGGGGACAAGGTCCGTTTTCCCTCCTCCAGTTGGTAGCCTAGGTATACAGCTTTATGGACACACAGTTGAGCCTTTCTTGCAGATACCCTGTACCCCAATGGGCCAAGGACTATTATCAGGTCCTTGGTAGCCCGTTGGCATTCCTCCAGGGTTTCGGAGGCCAGGAGGAGGTCATCTGCATACTGGAGCAAGGTGGTTTGGGGGTGTTCCTCCTTGTGTCCCTGTAAGTCTTCACTGGGTTGATGTGCAGGGGACACGGGTATGGAGAACAAAGCATCCTTTAAGTCCAAAACAGTATAACAAATTCAGTTTGACGGGATAGTACTCAGGAGGGTCTCGGGGTTTGGCACATGGGGTGGCCCGTTTCTATCCTCTCATTTGCCTCTCTGAGATCCTGCACCGGTTGGAAGTCCTCAGTTCCCGGCTTCTGCATGGGCAGCAGGGGAGCATTCCATGTGGACTTGCAGAGGACCCAAATGCCTGTCCTCTTTAGTCTGCAAATGGGAACAGAAATACCCACTTTTGCTATCCAGGGAGTAGGGTTAGCTTGACACACCGGTGTAGCTGAGCTCAGAAGTTGTACGACCCCAGGCACCTGAAGTTCAGAAAGGTCTGGCAGGTTGTTCTCTGCCCAAACAAAAGGAATATCTTTTAGCGATTTATCAAGAAGTTCCTTTGAGCAGGTCTCTTCTGCTCCTTGATAAAACACATATCACTCTGACATTGGAGCGGTGAGCAAAACTTTTGGCTTTTCAAGTTCAAGGGTTAAGGTGGTTGTAGCAGATGAGAAAGTAATTATGGCTGCCATTTTTCATAATAAGTCACGATCAATTAGGGGAAAGGGGCATTGAGGCATTACCAGGAAGGAGAGTGTGTGTAACTAACTGTCTCTTGTGCTAAATCTGTTATTCTGGCCGTTGTCCATGGGTGTGCTTGGGTCTGCCCTGGGGCCCCTGTAATGAAAGCCTTTCCTTTTGACAAGGCACCTGTAGTCTTTTCTGAAACCAAGAAGGTGACCCCTTTGTCCACCTAGAAATTTACTGGCTGGCTCCCTACATGGAGAGTGAGCATGGGCTCTTTGGGGTCAAGTGAAACAGAGCCTGGACACCTTTATTCAGCTTCGAGCATTATTGTCTGTAGCTTCGATTTTTCTAGGCGAGGACTAGGCCCGTTCCCTCTAGTGGTGGCTCGTCTGCCTCTCCTGGGCTTTTCAAGGCACTGATTTTTCCAATGTCACTGTTTTGTATAGTAGGTACATGGATACTTCCTCAGGACTAGGCGAGTGAGAAGCGGGGTATTAGGGTTAGCCATTCTTAGTTGAACCAAAACTGCTCTGGTCGTTCTCGCAAGCCTTCTGAACACCCATTTCCTTCATGACATTCCCTTGGGCGACGTCTGCACAGCCTACCTCCCCAATATCAGCTAGTTCATTTACACTTCCTAGCTACTTTATTTTCTTTTCGTGGTGGCTTCTGTCAGCCCCAAATGGCTTCACTCTTGTCAAAGCTGTTTCAGCTTTTCCCAGAGATCCTACACAGTCGCCATTGTAGCCGAGAGGTAACAGGGTCTGTGACCATGGCCAAGATGGCACCCACCAGTCCAAACATGTGGAAGGGCGCTGCCTAGGGAGCTGGGTGAAGAGGCCTGGGAGTTAGCCCTGCCTGGTCCCGGGAGCCAAAAGTTTCCCTTATCCCCTCCATTCCCTTTGCCTTTCTCCTGGTTTTTCAAACAAGCTGCTCTAGCCCTATAACGCCAAGCACAAAATTGTCATAATTCTTAATGAAAACGTATCAGGTACCCAATTTATAGATGTGACAATTTGGTCACATTTCAAAAACACTGAAAATTTTATGCTTTTAAAATATATTTTGAATGCCATATATATTGATAACTATGAAAGTAAAGAATAAAAACCAAAAAAAAAAATTCCTAAATTTAAAACTTGAGGCGTTATAGGGCTAGTGTTCTTCCAGATTTGGTTTGTTCCTTCTTACAGGCTGGTTTTCCGTGGCCCAGGCTTAGGCCAATGGCGTTCGGAAGCCTAGGCGGAGTCACTGTTACCTTTAGGCTTTCAGTGATGCTGCTTCAGGCACTTTTGGGGACAGCTCTTACTTAATACACAGCTCCTCTGCCATGATGTTCCAGCCAGAAATTCCAATTTCCCTTAAGGTTCCCTGAGCTGCCACGTGTCCCTTCCCTTCAGAGATTTGAGCATCAGCCCCGCCAGCAGGCGTCTTGGAGGGCCTTGGAGCCTTCCCAAGCAATGGTCCTCCTAGCCTGTTGTCCAGAAAAATGGTTGGACCTAAAGGTCGCCCTCGGCGACTAGTCCTTGACCCCTTCCCTTGGGCTGAGGCATGAGATTTAGGGCAACCCAGGGGTGCGCTCTCAAAGTGGGGGTTATTGACCTGGAGGCAGCAAGCTGTCAATCGCCTCCTTGTTTTGTGCTTTCTAGATGGGACTTAGCAGCTTGATGCTCAGGATTTGCCCCCTTGCATGAATCGTGTCCAATTGGGATAGAGTTGATACAGAGAGGCTGGGCAAACGAAAGCTGATAGATTCACTTTGCAACTCTATTTGGCCACAGTATCGTTTTGAGAAAGGAGAATGGTGGGCAGAGAATGGTACGCTTTCCCTTCCAACCGTGATTCACCGGGAACAGTTCGGTAGAGTGCCGGGAAAGTGGGGGGAGATGCCAGGACTTAGAGCATTTCTCCTCTCGAGGAGCAGTAGGAGACCTTCATCCCCAGTGCACCCAGGAACCCCTAAGGCAGGCGTCCTCAAACTGTGGTCCATGGGGCACATGTGGCGCCATGCCATTTATCCCACACTTGGGGTGTTTTTGCTGCCACTGCCTGTCCTGCTTAGCAGCCGACTCGTGCAGTGTGCATAGGAATTTGTCCATAGGTTTTTTGAAAACCATAGTCTGGCCCTCCAACGGTCGGAGAGACAATGAACTGGCCCCCTGTGTAAACAATTTGAGGACCCCTGCCCTAAGGGATCCTGGACTTCAGGTCACTATTGTCTCAGCCCTGAACCCTCCCTGAACATTCTACCCCTAGTAGAGGCACCAGGGGCATTTGGTCCCAGGGTAACTTACAAGCCTTTTACTCAAATGGAACCCGAGAAAATTAAAAATGACACAGGCAGTTACTCTACTTTTGATCCCTGTTGAATCCGCCTGTAGCATCCCAATATTACAATTTAACCCTATAACGCCGAGCATGACCTTTCCCTAACATTTAATGAAATGAATATAAATGTATATATATTGATAACTATGAATGTAATGAATCAAAACGAAATTTTTTTTGCCCAAAAATTTAAAAGTGAGGCGTTATAGGGTTAAAAAGAAAGATAGTTCTTATCAGAGGGGCCAATGCCTTAGGATCATAAGTGAAGCGGTGATCCCACTGCACCCAGTAGTGCCCAAACCCTGAACCCCCCTAGGGGAAATTGTGAATGCTTTTACCCCCGTGCCGGTACTTAGAATGAGCAAACACACACGCCTGATAATCCTAAGATTTTTACTTACTTCCTGTGATACTCACCTACTTTCAAGGGCACTCCCACCTCACAATCCTAGCCTTGTCTCAGTTAAACTGTTCACCCTTTTGTGCGTTTGTTGGTTTTTCCAGAAGTTCTCAAGTTACCAAAGCCCCTAATCCAAGTGTGCCAGCTCCAGGACCACCATCTCCTGGACCACTTCAACCTTATCCATCCTAGCGCTGAATGGACAACCCCTCCCAGCAGAGCAGGAAGGGTGTGGACCCAAAGCCCCACTTCGCCCGTTTTGCCAGCAGGAAGTAGCTAGAGATGTCGTCGCCCAGTACCCCAAAGATTTGGGTCCACATCTCTTCAGGGTGGAAATGTTAGGTAGCTAGCATAGGGACTGGGGTGTCCATTACACATGCTCAGAGGGCCCAGTTAGTGGCCCAGGAAGGAGTGGCACACTGTGCGTGCTCAGAGGTCCAGGTTTCCGGCCAGGAAGGGCAGGTCCACCTGGGTGGGCGCTGCACCTGCATCGACCCACCTAGGCCAAGTATATTCAATTCAGCCACTAGGATCGACCAGGGTTGCCCACCACACCTCCCTAACTCTCCTAAACCTCACTTGGATCACAAACCAGGCTTTGGCGTGAATTCTTTCTCACGCAGAACCAAGGCCCGAGGGATATCTGTCCCCAGAGAGATCTGACCAACCCAGGAAAGCTCTTTGGAGGCAGCAGGAGTGGACGTGAGTGGCTGGTGGATACTGTTCAGATGCATGGCTTTCTGCTTGGAAGGGTTTTTAGTCTCGGCTGACAGGATCAGAGGAGGTAGTATGTCTGGATCACATAGTATATATGTCCACAAATGAGCTGCCCATTCCAAAGTCCTGACAGTGCTTTTGGAAAACACTGTGCTTTGGAATGTCACCCCTTGCAGAGGGCAGTGGGAGGGGCTGGGACCCAGGTATGCTGCCCCTTGCTCCCAGTTGCCGGTTTCTGGATCCTGATTATATCTCTCACAGGATCAGTTAGTGGGCTTGTTGTCTGCCTCAGGCTTTGTTCACCGAGGTCCTCCAGCTAGGTGGTGGTGTGTGTGCATGAGCAGAGGCTTCCTGCCAATCCCCCATGAGTTGAAGAGCTCCCCTGGTGTGGGCTCCGTGAAAGAGGTGCCCCAGACAGCAGGACTACCCAGGAGGGTGGGCCCTACAGGAACCGGAGGGCCATTCCCCCTGTGGAATGACCTCAGAGCCCCGCCTCTCTCACTGTCCAGCTGCCGGGGCTGTGGACCCTAAGCTTCATGCCTCACATAGGAATAGACACAGGGTGAGGCGACTGCAGCACCTGCTTTTGCTGGTCTAATCCAGCCTGAGATCATCCTAGCATCAGCCCTCTGCCAGGGTCTTTTTTTCCTCTCCTTTTATAGGGGCTCATACAACAATAACCACAATACGTGCAAACATCACTGATATAAGGCACATTTGTACATTCATTGCCCTCATTATTCTCAAAATATCTTCTCTCCACCCAAGCCCCTGGCCTCAGCTCCTCATTCCCCCCGCCCCCATTCTCACTACCCCTCCTCATAAATCCTTCATCATTTACTAATTATTATTTTGTCATATCTTGCACTGTCTGATGTCCCCCTTCACCCCCTTTTCTTTTGAGGTTTTATGTAGATCCTTGTCATCGGTTCCCTGCTGCCAGCCTACCCTCCCTCCACCCTCCCAGCATCCCCATTCATAACACTGGTCCTAAAGGGCTCATCCACCTTGAATTCCCTGTGTTTCTAGGTCCTATCTGTCCCAGTGTACATTCTCTGGTCTAGTCAGATTTGAAAGTTATAATTGGGATCTTGATAGTGAGGGGAGAGGAAGCATTGAGGAGCTAGAGGAAAGTTGTGTTTCACCGTTGCTGTCTAGTACCCTGTGTAGGCTTGTCTCTTCCCCAAGACCTTACTTAAGGGAATGTCCAGTGTACTGCAAATGGGCTTTGGCTCTCTACCCAGCATTCCCTGCTCATTCGCAATGAGATTTTTTTGTGCTGATGATGCCTGATCCCTTTGATACCTCGTGATCGCACAGGCTGGTATGCTTATTCCATGTGGGCTCTGTTGTTTCTGAGCTACATGGCCGCTTGCTTACCCTTCAGGCCTTTAAGACCTCAGACGCCATATCTTTTGATAGCAGGGCACCATCAGCTTTCTTGACCACATTTGCTTATGCAACCGCTTAGACTTCAGGGAACGTGTCGGGAAGGTGAGCATCATAGAATGCCAATGTAATAGAACAAGGTATTCTTGCAATGAGAGAGTCCTTGAGTGGAGGCCCAAAGGCCATCTGCTACCTTAATAGGACACCTATAAAGATATGGACATAGGTGTATTTCCCCATGCTCACAGATAAATATATTTACATCTGTGCGTGCCTTTCTTTAGACCTCTATAACTGGTCCGTGCTTCCTAGGTCGCTCTGCTATTCCCTTTCATTTCCCTCTTGTGCCCACTGCCATGCTCAGTTTTCATTTGGGTTTCAGTAAATCCTCTTGGTTCCTTCACCCTTGATCACGCCCTACCAGGATTCCTACATCGCCCTCACCACGGATTTGCATCCACTTGTTGTTCCCTTGTCTCTGGGTTTCTTGACATCACTCCCTTTCCCCCCAACTCCCTCTTTCCCGTGGCCCTCCCGCGAAGTGTTGGTCCCCTTTTTTTCTCCTGAAGATTGTGCATCCAGCATCTCTTTTTAGACATACAGTAGAGGTAATAACATGCACAAACAAAAGACAGAGCGAAAGCAAGCACCAAAAGAAAGAAAACAGCCAAAATCCAATGACCATCAAAGAAAACACAACTCCTCAAGAAAGGAAAGCTTGTAGTTAGTTCACGGACTGTTTGTTGGCCCTTAGCAGTGTTTTCCAGTCCAGTCTGTGCGGGCACCAAGTCCTGCCCCCAAAGTCCTCCTTTGGCATTCCCTGGGGACCTTGTTGCTCCACTTCCTTGCTCTTCTGCTGCACGCCCTTAGTGCTATGCCTCGGTGTGGCGGGATCCGTTCCCGCACTGTCTCTCCAGTGTTGTCTATTCTAGGGCTGTGGGTCTTTGAGGGACGTCGTGTCTCATCTTGGGCTGGCCATGTGGTCTTCTGTGTGGACTGTCTTCTCTGAGTGGGAACATCATCCTCAAGCCTGATGGGCCAGGATGTGCTCCACTCTCCCCTCCTCCCCCTTCGTCTTCTCCGTATTCTCCATCAGATATGTCCCGCTCCCAGAGCTGCAGATTCAGTGCCATCCTATGAAAAAACATATTTGGGCGTGGGAGGGGGGAATGGGGGGGGAAGATCTGCTCAGATCTTTCGAGGGTCCAGGAGAGGGTGACTGCTCAGCTGGGCACAGGCATATGGGGCTCTGAGCTCTGGCTCCAGACACTGGTTGGGAATGTGGCTTTGTTTTTAACCAGTTGTGTTCCTGTGGGTCAGTACCTGTGTCTTTTTGAGTGAGTTTTCTCATCTGGAAAGTAAAGGTATTCCAGGGTCTAGTGTCCCATGTCACTAAGTGATCGAGAGGGGTTAACCCGAACCTGATTCAAACCATGTGGACATGTCAGGCGCATTCTAGATCCTGGGTGGCGATTCAGAGTCCAGGACAATGATAATATCCAAGAGGTGATATAGGTGGCTTCGTATTGAAACGGGAAGCCCACGGTGGAGGTTTTGCCCTTCCGCTGATGGCCACTTCAACTCCTGCTAAAAGAGTTTCACTGGCTCAACAGCCGAGCCGGGAGCCAGTGCCATGAAAACCATGTGGCTAACTGGGACATAGGGCAGAGAGACATTTTTTACCTTGATGGCTTGGGAAGCCCCCCAATCTCCATGCAAACCTTCTGGTGTGAGTACTTTGGAAGCAATCATAGGCTGACAGTAATTCCAATCTTTCCTTTGACAATGTGTCCGTTCTCTTTTTTGAACCTGAGAAGATGGCCCCTGTGTCCTCCAAGACATTTCCTGGCTGGCCCCCAACTTGGACAGTTAGCACGGGATCCTGGGGGCCAGTGAAACAGAGTCCTGAGACATTCCTTCAGCTTCCTCAAGCGTTATTGTCTCTCACTTGGGTTTTTCTAGGCGAGGACGAGGCCTGTCCTCTCTAGTGGAGGTTTGTCCGTCTCTCCTGGAGTTTTCAATGCAATGTTTTTTCCAATGTCTGTCTCTTCTGTAGTAGGCACCTGGATCCTTCCTTCCTCAGGGCTTTGTGGTGCCACAGGTCAGTCTCTCCGTGAGTGAGCCATGATCTCTTTTTCTGAGTCTCTGTTGTGTCTCATGGCAATTCCTAGTATTTTAGCTATTTCTTTGTCTCTGTCGTGGTAGGGTCATCTGTGTTGTGATACACCCAATAAGACACTTCTACCAAATCACGAAGATTGTTCCCTTCAAATGCTTCCCATTTCTTTTTCATGTCTGAGGCGGGCTGAGTAATAAAGGCAATACTTATTTCCCTCTTGTTCTCGGGGGCCTCTGGGTCCTTGGGGGTACAAAGAACGCAGGATTCCATCAGCCACTCTAAAAAGGCAGGCAGGCAGGCAGGCAGACAGACATTCGTTTGTAGGCGCCTGAAAATTCTCACTGACCTTAGATAAATGCATAGGTTTCCTAGTTGTCCCACGGAGGCCCTGCAAGAGAGACTGGTGATACCTAGCTAAGCCCTCGGGGCATTACTGGGAGTTTGGGTCCCACATTATTCGTGGAGTGGTAAAAAGAGTTTCTCTCCACTGGGGAGTGCCCGCTGGCTGACCATCAGTTCTATTGACTGCTTTCTGGGCCTCTCTCTGGAAGGGCTCCCATTCCTCTGCTGTGAACAGCACCTGCAGAAGTGGCTGGCACTTGTCTGAGGTGGGCTGATGCATGTGGAAAAGCTAGTCTAGCAAAGAAATCAGACCTTGTGGTTTCTCAGACAGGGGGTTTTGTTTATTCCAATTATGCAATCCTGGGGAAAAAAATGGGACATAGACCCAAAGAGGGACTCTTGGGGTTTCCCCAGGTGTTTGGGCTGCTTGCCTTAAGCAGAGAATGCTGCTGACCAGTGATCCTTCTGGGGGGTGGAGTGGACATGCCAGCCCTAGTGCACGTGTTGGGGGGTGACTTTAAAATAGGTGGTATTTCTCTTCCTTTTGCCCCCATGAACTGATAGGCAGGCAGCGGTCACATTAGGTCTTAAGCCAGCTCTCCCGATCCTGAGTCGTCCTGCAAAGTGGGATAAAGAGGACGGGGATGGGGAGGGGAGCCACTTTGGTGGCTTTAGGAATTTGGACCTGTTGTCTTTCCTGGTCATGCCATGTTTCTTGAAATCTTGGAGAAAAGAACCCATTCTGTTGGGGGAGGGAGTAAGTCTTTTATATATGCTGGCTTACTAGTGGCCCTATCAAGTCACACATCAATTTTATCTAACCCGGACCCGGACCCGGACCCGGACCCGGACCCGGACCCGGCCCCGGACCCCGGACCCCGACCCCGACCCCGACCCCGACCCCGACCCGGACCCCGGACCCCGGACCCCGGACCCCGGACCCCGGACCCCGACCCCGGACCCCGGACCCCGGACCCCGGACCCCGGACCCCGGACCCCGGACCCCGACCCCCGACCCCCGACCCCAAACCCGAACCCGAACCCGAACCCGAACCCGAACCCGAACCCGAACCCTTACCCTTACACTTACCCTTACCCTTACCCTTACCCTTACCCTTACCCTTACCCTTACCCCTACCCCAACCCCTACCCCTACCCCTACCCTTACCACCACCACCACCACCACCACCACCACCACCACCACCACCACCACCACCACCACCACCACCACCACCAGAAAGCCAGCCTTTGGTGGTGGTGGTGAGCCATTTTCAGTATATAATGTCTGGCTCTACATTTTGCCAGACCTGTTAGATTGACTAAGTGCCCTTGTGGCATAGTGGTTACAAGTTGAGCTGACATCCCAAAGGCCAGTAATTTGATACCACCATCAGCCTTGTGTCAGAAACCTGGTGCTTTCTGCTTCCATGGAGTTAGTCTTGGAGAGTCACAGGGACAGAGCTACCCTGTACCATAGGATCCTGTTCAACAGGGTCCCTCACTAGGAGCTAGTATTGACTTGATGGCCATGAGTTTAAGGGCCATTTTGGCTTCCTTTGCAAAGGAACCTCATTCAGTGAACTGACTCTTTCTGGTCAATCCTTTCCTCTGACTCTGGTCTGAATGTAGCACCTCACCGGGGGAGTGAAGAGGTCTGAAGCTTGGAGCTGCCTCCCAATGAAAGAAAGTAAACCATGATAGTTCATAAAGGCACTTGTGCAAATTGTAAACCACCAACCTTGGCTTAATTCATTTTTTAATTGGATAGAAATACTCTAATTATGTTGATGACAAATAAACCAAACATATATATGTGGATATACACATACACACACACACAAATACACACACACACACACACACACACACACACAAGACGGATGTTTAGGGGCATCTACCCAGCTCTGTCAGAGAGATTTGTCCCAGGTCTGGGCATAGGAGTCAGTCTTCTTGCATTTCAGTGTCTGGCTCTGTACCTGACCTTAAGCCCCATGACCTTGATCAGATTGCTTAACATCTCTGAGCCCTTTTGGCAACACCGTGTATCAGGGCTGAGAAGGGGCACTGGGTAAGCCCTGACACATGATGGTGGAGGGACTCAGCCAAAATAAAGCATACAAGGGTAATGACCATGGCATTCTCTCCAGTGTGGGCCTCAGAGCAGCCCTGGTTCTAGATAATCCCACAGAAATAATTTTACCAACCTGGGCCTTCAGCCCTCACGCCAAACTTAACACGTTTCTAATCCACACAATGTTTACAGCTTTGGGTTCTCATCCCTCTCCTTCTTCCAAGAGACCAAGGAGAATGGAGTGTTTGAGCAATATCCAGGCCACATGACCATCTTTCTCAGTTCTTAACTCACCTTTTCCTCTCTCAAGCACAACTTTAATGTTTCCATGAGTGTCCGTGGCTATGATAAAGAATACGTGTTATGGGAGGTAATCAGGGCCTGTGTCTTCCATAAACCAGTTGCCAAAGACTCTTTACAGATAGGTAATGGTAGGCCCATATGTTTTACTTACCTATTGCTGCTTAGTGACTTTCAATCCCACTCGGTGTATTATTTGCTCATAATTTTGTAATTTGAGGAAGGTTTGGCTGGGGCAGCACATCTCCACTCCACGTGGCATTGGCCAAACCAGCTCAAGCAGTGAGACCCGGCAAGATGGGTTTGCTTTGGTTCATAGGTCTAGGGCCTGGGTTCTTGCTGTTGCATTGGCTCCCCAATTTCCCTCCATGTGATCATATCATGTGCTTGCCTTTAGCTTCCTCACAGCAGGGTGATTTTCAAGATAGATTTTTTTGTCAGGATAGTTGGGCTGTAGGCCCAGTGACAAAATCCCTTAAAGGGATTAAATTGAATGCACAATTTAATACGTGACTGCCAAATATCCCCCAGAGCACACAAGTTGAAACCACAAGACTTCTCCCTAAGAGAGGTTCCTTGTAGCTTTTGGTTGTCTTCTAAGTCCCTTTTCCTTTTCCACAATAATGTCTGGGTTGCTTTATCAATCATCTTCTTTCTTTTTATGTAGCACTATCTCTGGCTGTTTAGTCCAAGCCAATGCAGTTCCTTCCCAAAGTTACTGGGTTTCCCTTGCACTGGATTACATGATGCATTCAATTTTATGAAAGCCATGTCCCCACATCTCTTTGAAATGGGTCCCTCTCTGTTTTAGGCTGCAATTCAGCCTATTTAGGCTGTAGCACAGCCTTCTGGAGACTCTTAGAAAACCTTTTGTGTACACGAGACTGTCTACAAGGCACTGGATTACATTCTTTTGTGATCTTAGTACAGGGCATGAAAGCTATCTTCTTGATCTGATCCAACACAGAAGCCCTGCTCATGCCATTCCTATTATGGGACATTATTTTTTGGCAAGAAAGACTTGGGGTTGAAAAATAGGTTTTGTTAGGCAGATAGGCAGGAATGAGATGTCCATTGACGCATGCCCAGGAGAACCAAGCATAGAACAAAAGCCTAGGTTTTCCCGCTGGTGGGTACGGATGGGCGTTAAACCTGGATCAGCCCACCTGGGCCAGGTGATTGCAATTCAGCCAATGGGATCGACCTGGGGTCATTCACCATGCCTCTCCCCGGGAATCCTTGAAAAGGCAGGAGCGAGGGGGAGAAAGGAAAAACTGGGGACAGGAACTGGGGAGAGAACTTGAGAAAGAACATGAGACAGGTCTTTTTTTGGAGGAAAACTTAGGAGAGAGATCTTTGCGTGACCTCGAGCAGTCTCTGCCAGGCTGCATGGTGGGGAGGAATCCTAGGGGTGGCGCGTAAAACCTGAAACTTCTTTTCACTTTCATTAAACTCACTTGGATCACGAGCCAGGCTTTGGCGTGAATTCTTTCTCATGCGGAGCCAAGAACTGAGATGTAACTCTAGCCCGGATAGAGATCTTACAGTTCATATTTAAGTCCAGCAAGTCCCTGCTCCTTCATAGTTCATATTTTCTGCTAAAAAAAGCACACAACTAAACCCCAAACAGAAGTAACTTCTTTAGCTTTTCTTTACCCTTCTGTAGTTTATAATTATTTGTCTGTTGCCTCCATTGTTAATGACGCTGAGAGTTCAGATTCTAGATAAAGCAGAAGAATGTCACTGCCACCCAAAATAGTTGTTCTTAGTGTTAGTTGGTGCCCAATCAATCCCTGCCCATCCACTCACTTGCTGCCATTGAGTCAATTCTGACTCATGGCAGCAGAGTATACTTGCCCTGGTAGGTTTCTGAGACTATACATCTGTACAGTAGAAAGCTTCAGCTTTCTCTCTCAGAGCAGCTGGTAGTATTGAACTACTGACCTTATGGCTAGCAGGACAATATGTTACCAGGGATCCTTTTCAAGACTGTGCCCTTTCAGAAACAGATCACCAGGCCTGCTTTCCTAGGAACCTGTGGGTGGGTTTGAAGCATCAACCTTTTGGTTAATATGCAAGTGCTTAACAAATGGTCTTTATCCCGGTTTGGAAAACCTAAGTCACTGGTCTTTTGCCTAAAGAGTCACTTTCAATGGCCCTGGCTTGTTTCATGGGAAGGGCCAGTTCAGGGGCTCCCGGACAGATGGTGGGGTAGGATCCTTATTTAGTAGGGCCATATTGGGTGGGGTGGCAGGGAAGTGTGTGTGTGCTGTATGTGTGTGTAATCTGCATCTTTAACAAATGCCCCCCCCCCACTGAAATGAGAAACACTGGCCCCAATTGTCCTCTGCCTCTCTTGTTGCTGCCTTTTTTGGGATTTTTCTGGCTTTTAGCAGCCCTGGAGGCCCCTCCTATCTAGGCAGGAAAAGGAGCCAATAAATAAGTTCACACTAAGGTGCTAGAGAGTGATAACAGCTAATCCCTTCCAAGGGCAATTGCTCTCAGAAAGAAAGAAAAAAGAGAGAGAGAGAGAGAGCTCAGGGGGTTGGGGGGAGCAATTTAACTCCAATGAATAGTGTCTCCTGGAAGAGTCCTACACTTTGTCGCTGCAATGGGAGTCATATATGAACATGTGTGTGTGTGTGTGAAACCCCTCGCATCAGTCTCTTCTTCTGCTTTTGTGTAAATTGGACTTTAAACACATTCTCTAGGAAGTGTTTGAATGCCTCTGTTTATGGAAGCTTCTTGACAGAAGGGGGATTTTTGTCTCTTTTGTTCAGTGAGAGAGCCCCAAGGTGTGGCATTTAATAAGTAAGTAGCAAGCTGGTTGAATGAATGAGTGAATGAGTGAGTGAGGTAAAGAAGCCTTCAGCAGCCTTCCAGGTCGAGACTGGCCCCCTCAGAAGCCTGGCTCTTGTCCAAAGTGAGGTACACCTCTCCCCCTTCCCATTTCATGCTTCCCCGTGGTCTGCCTGGGATTGAGCTGAAAAATGATTTTTCATGCATGTCATCCTCATTATATCATTATCCCTCACAGCAAAGCTCTCTGACCACCCTGAAGACCTGTATTTAATGTGAGGAAAGGTGATTTAATGGAGTGGAGAGCGCAGCATAAAACAGACAACCCTTTCAGAATAGCAGAGCAGGCTGTCCCTACAAGGGGAAAGGGACAAAAAGGGAAAAGAAAAGAAAAATGGCGAGGGAGGGGGGGAAACTCTCACTCTCCTAATAGGCTGAAATAAGAAGTCATTTTGGTCAACTTCATCAGAAGACAAACCTGAAAGGGGCCCCTTGCCCTCCCCGCCAGCGCATAACTGACTTACCATGCATTTTACCGTGGAGCTGATTATGCGGTGAGTTGTGGTAGACGGGGAGAGTTTATTGACATATGGTCTCCCTTCACACCTTTTGTTACAGCCAGACATCAGGGACTGAGCTGCAGGATATTAAAGGATTTGGAAGCGTTATCAAGGAATGGTACATATTTATCAAAACCAGGGTGATATTACAAAGCTGGGTTGCTGCTACACCTGGGTGTGTTATGTGATTAAAAATAATGACAATGCATCCTCTTGATGGATTTTGCACCTGGGCGAATACTGAGCAGGCCTGCTGGACCACCCTTGGTCGAGAATTCACACCTAACAACCCCTTTGGTCTCAGAAGAAAATTGTGGCTGCTAGCTCACACTTGGAATCCAGGTAGGGCAATGTTTAAGCACTTCACTGTTAACCGAAAGAGCAACACTTGGAATTCACCAGCTATCCCGAGTGAGAAAGATGTGACCATGTGCTGCCACAAAGATTACAGTCTTGGAAACCTTCCGGGAGGTTCTTTCCTGGCCTACAGGGTTGCTCGAGTCAGAATTGACTTGACTTCCATGGCATTGAGCTGTTTTGAGTTTTGAATGGCTGAATTGGAGACTTCAGGATTGCAGGAAGATTGGAGAACAGCCTGAAATATGCAGGCGACCAGCCTTGCTTGCTGCAAGGGAAGAGGAGTTGAAGCACTTACTGATGAAGTTCAAAGATGATAGTCTTCAGTATGGATTACAACTCGAGGTTAAAAGAACAAGAATCCTCACCACTGAACCAATAAGCAACATGATAAACAGAGAAAAGATTTAAATGATGAAGCATTTCATCTTACTTGGACCCATCCACAACCAACGCTCATAGAAATATCTGTAAAGAAATCACTGGATAAATTGCTTTCAGTGAATTTGCTGCAAAAGGCCTTTTAAACATTTTTTTGAACCAAGGTGACTTTGTCACCTTAAAAATTCAGGAGTATCCTATCCCAAGGCATGATTATTTTCATGTGGAAGCTGGAAAATGCATAAGGAAGTCCTACGAGAAGAATTGATGCATTTGAAATATGGTCCTGGTGAGGAATATTGAATACACCAAGGAACTTCTAGGAGAACAAACAAATCTATGTTGAAAGAACTACAGCCAGATTGATTCTTAGAAGCGAGGATGGTGACATTTGGCTTCATGTACTTTGGGTGTTATCAGAGGGACCAGTCCCTGGAGTTGGGCAGCATGCTTGGTCAAGCCAAAAGGAGGACAAACCTCCACAAGATGGGTTGACACAGTGGCTCAAATGTAGGAATGGCTGTGAGAAATGCGCAGGGCAGCGTGTTGTTTTGTTCTGCTGTACATAGAGTGGCCATGAGTTGGAACCAAATTGACAGCACCTGGTTACGCAATGGACTAATGGCAAGATCAACCATTCAAAACCACCAGCCATTCCTCAAGAGAAAGATGAGGCTTTTTTACTCCTGTAAAGAGTCACAGTGTGAGAAAGTCACAGGGGGAATTCTACCCTGTCATATAGGGTCACTGTGAATCGGCATCGACTCTACGGACGTGAACGGCAACAACAACAACAACAACAAACGCACTAATGGTGGCTGGGTACATGTGCAGACACCCATCCACTCGCACTGGAGCTAAGTTAGTGGTTTCAGCAGGAAGCTTACCTCGGTGGTTTCCAGAACTCCCCTGGGCTGAACCAATTTACACCAGGTCTTTCAAATATTCCTGGTACCCCGGGCATCTCTCATTTCCCAGAGTTGGTTGCATGACTTAAGGCTTGATGATCATGGGGCCACATGAAGGACGCCTATGTGCTCCAACCACTGCCTCCTAGAGAGTGCTGTGGACAATTGCCTTCAAGTCAGCCAGCTCCTGACTCATGCGGACTCCATGTGCTACAGAACTCAATGCCCACTGGTCCTGCCCCATTCCTTCAATGGGTTGTAGATTTGACCCCTTGTCAGCTGGGGGGTTTTCAGTGGCTGATGGCTTGAAGGAGTTCACCAGGCCTTTCCTCCTAGTCTGTCTGTAGGCAGAAAACATCGCTAAAATCTGTTCAGCATCATAGCAATATGCCAGCCTCCACTAGCAGTTAGGTGGTAGCTGTAACAGGAGGCGCACTGGCCAAGAATCAAACCCAAATTTCCTGCATGACTAGTGAGAATTCTGCCATGGAACCACCATTTCCTCTCTCCTGGTTTTTAGTGTTTATGTATATAAGATTTCAGTACCTTCTAACAAGCAGTAAGTAAGACTGCACCACGGGTCACCTCTATTTAGCTCTCCCTCAAATTTTTCCACATGAATTATAAAGTGTGTGACAGTTGTAATATGTTTCTCTTTTTAAAAATTGCTGGATGAACTTAAAACAGCACAAGGAAGTGCTAGCATAGCAAAAGGATACCCACCTGCTTATTTATCTTAAGAGAAGAAAAGTCGTGAATGCATTCACTCAGGTGAAAATATCATTCATGGAAAGAAGTGCCTAATGGTCACCAGGACCCATGGTTAATCCAGGCGTGGTCATCTGATTCCAATCGATCAGACCTAGCTATAAATCACTTATATGTCTGGGTAATTAAAAGCAAATATAAAATTTCAAAAAAATAACGTTGCATGGGATAGAAAGAGAATACATAACAACATCAGACATAAATATGCCTCAAGACAAACTCATTGTGCACATCCAGAATACATAATGGCTCTTGCTAAGATGCGTTTCCCACTAGACCCTACCCCAAGCCAGTAAAAGCCAGAAACTCTACAGGAAACTGTGGATTGTACTACTCTGAAATGGGAGCTGTGTCTCTAGACCGAATTTGGGGCTGTTCGTGCTGAGGACTCACCAATACCTGCTGCAGTGACAACAGTCCAGGTGAGAATAAGGAAATCTGGATGACAGCCAGGATATAGGAGCACTGAGACCTCAAATTGCTTCTAGGCGAGCATGGCCTGATGGGCTTCCATTTGTGCACCTCTGGCAGGAGGAGTTTGTTCTGGAAAGTAATGGTTTCTAAGGAAGTATTTCTTAAACTTTCACATGCATGCACTTACCCAGGTTCCTGGAAATCGGGCTGGGGGGCAGATTCTGATTTTGTGGGTTCAGGGTGGGGTCTAGGATCCAGCAGTTCTAGAGGCCCTGGTACTCTTGGGCTGTTAACCACAAGGACAGTAGTCCTAAACCACCAGCCACTCCTTGGGAGAAATATGAGGCTGTAGACTCCGGGCAAGAGTGACAGTCTGGGAAACCCACAAGGGCAGTTCTACCCTGTCCTGTAGGGTCATTATGAGTCAGCATCAACTCGATGGCATTAGCATGGGAGAAGCTAATGCTGATGTTGCTGGTTCCTTGACCTATCGTACTTTGAGTGGCAAAGTCCCAAGGGCCTTCCCGGATGTGATGGCCAAAAACAGTAGTGTTCACCCTTGGTCATACTTTGGAATCCCTTAGGAGCTTTCCAGCCTCCCATTGGCCTGGCGCCATCCCAGGCCAATGAAGCAAGGCTTAGTGGAAGCAGGATTCAGGTCACGGTCAGTGAGAAAGCCCCCTTGGCAATGCCAACGTACAGCCAGTGCAGAGTCGAACTGGTCGACGACTCCACATGGTTCCATATACTTTGGTGAAGCCAGCTGTTTGGGCAAGGTTTTCAGAGTTACCACCCATGTAGACTTGTTGGTGATAGTGCATTAAATAGAGCACATGCAGTGCATTGCATGAGTGGCCTATGTCATGCAACCACATCAGGGGGATGTTGAGCCAATTTCTCTGGGAAACCAAGGGTGTTGGCTCCATCCTGAACGTTGGCAGGGTAATGGACTGACACAGAGGAAACTCGTTCTCTTTGTGGCGGTGCACTAATGGGTTCTTCACAGAAGGCCAAGTCCATGGCTTCAGATGCAGATGCTCACGGGGCTGAGGGAGCAGGTCAAATCCTAAGTCCGAGGTGGGTGTTTGCATATTTACATGCCCTCACTGCCATCAAGTCCATTCCAACTCACAGGCCCATGGGACTGAGTAAAATGGCCCCCGTGGGTTTCTGAGACTGTGATTCTTTAGAGGAGTAGAAAATCTCCTCTTTCTCCGGAGGAGCGGTTGGCCATTCAAACTGCTGACCTTGAGATTAACAGTCCAACTCCTGACCACTCTTGCCGTCAGAATTCTATTTATATACACAAGTATATATATATATATATATTTATACTTTCCCAAAAGAACTCCACATTTTCAAATCATTCTTGACACTCATGGCCTTTTTTCCTTTATAGCCATGCCTTTGGTTGAAACACAGATATAAGAGAAATATTTATCTACTTATAGGGGTCCAAAAGGAGCTTTGGTGGCATAGTGTTTGCATGTTGGGCTGCTAACACCAAAGTCAGCACTTTGAAACCACCAGCCACTCCGTGGGAAGAAGAGTCTGTCTACTCCTATAAAGAGTTACAGTCTCAGAAACTCACAGGGACAGATCTACTCTGCCTCATAGGGTCACTATGAGTCAGCATCACCTCCCTGGCAGTGAGGTAGATTTTGGTTTCATAGAGATACAAGTCAGTCCTGAGCTGCTAAAGACAAGGTTGGCAGTTTGAACCCACCAGCTGCAGAGAAAGAGGAGGCTTTCTATTCCCATAAGGCGCTACAGTTTCAGAAATACCCACAGGGGAAATTTTAACCTCTCCTGTAGGATCAATATGAGTCAGAATCGACTTATCGGTGGTGAGCAAGTGGAGGGGACCCTAAACAGGTTCTGGTGGACCTTAAGAGTTCTACTCATTGTGCATGCTCTGTAAAATGTAAACCAAGATTTTACTTTTGCAAACATTATTTTTTTCTAAACACGTCTAACTGTGAAACTATACATGCATGCGGGTCTTTGAACCTGGTCAGTGGTCTGGGGAAGTGAAGGGCCCTGACACCCTTTGTTGTTGTTAGTGCTGTCCAATCATTCTGACATCACAGGGACCTTCTTTGCAACACAAGGCAGCACTGCCCGGTCCTTTGCCAGCCTCAGGGGTAGTATGTTGGAGCCCATGGTTTCAGCTACCGTGTCCTCCAGTTCACCAAGGAGTTTCCTCTTTGTGCTGCTTACTAAACCCGTTTCTGAGGAGTCCATTCCAACTCACGGTGACGCCGTGTGGGTCAGCACCACGGGACCCCACAGAGCTTTCAAAGGCTGGTCGTTCAGAAGTCAATCAGCAGGCCTTTCTTCTGAGGGGCCTTAGATTTGAACCGCAAACCTTTTAATCAGCAGTGGTTGAGCGTGCTAACTGTTCACATTACCCGGGGACACCCAACCCTTCTTACCCTCATCGCTTCATAGGTGATCCATCTCCAATCCAAGAGGGCAGAGAAGATAGATAATACAGCCTGAGCTGCGTATGTCAGGTCCAAACTTTTCAGTGTCATGGAACAAATAGCCAAAAACCTTGATGAAATGGCTGGGAAAACTCAGTCCAAATCATTCCAAAGAAATGAGTAGCGGTGCACTCTTGGGAACTTGTGCTGTGACAGCAGCCACCAGGAAGACCCCGGTAGTCCAGAGCCTTGCCACCCCAAATATGGTCACAGACTAGCAACATCAGGAGCTTGTTAGAAGTGCAAATTCTCAAGCCCTACACAAGGTCCACTGAACCAGCGTGTGCAATTTACCAAGACCACCAATGGATCGGGGTACCTGTGAAAACCAAACCAAACCCATACTCACTGCTGTCCAGTCGAGTCAGACTCAGAGCAGCCCTATGGGCCAGGGTAGAGCTACCACTGTGCATTCCCAAGACTAATTCTTTAAAGGAGCAGACAGCTTGTTGTTCTCCTTCAGAATGCCTGCTAATTTAGAACTGCTAGTTTGGTGGTTAGCAGCCCACTGCCTAACCGCTAGGCCACCAGGGCTCCTTTTGTGCTTGTGAGGGGTCGAGCAAATACCATTAGCAACTAGAGAAGAACCTGGAAGAAGAAGAGCAGGGTGGGAACTGTGAGTCAATTTGGTCATTAGCACATTTCTGTGTTCACTTATTCTGTTCCTTCCCTTGTGTATTCAGTCAACAATTCTTCTTTGAACATCACCTCTGAGCCAGGATCTGTGATATGCTAATTAAGCTGGTTTAGGAAAGGGATCTGCCTAAGTGACTCCTGCTTCCTGGCTTTTCCTGCTTCCAGATCCCCTCTCTTTACTTCCTTCCACATTAGAAGCACATCCTTACATGTGCAGCTGATCCCTAGTTCAGGACCGGAAGTTACATGTTGGCATGCATGCATGCTCATAGCTCGCTCAGTGGGAGTGCAAAAAGTCAATTCCTTCAAGAGTCTAGCACAGTCTGTAAGGTTGGGATGGTGTTAAAAGTGGTGGGGTTGGTGTTAGTTCCCGTTGAGCCCATTCTGCACAGGATGCCTTCATGTGACAGAGTAGAAATGTCCCCATTGGGTTTCCTAGTCTGTCATCGTTACCAAAGGAGCCCCGGGGGGTACTTTAAGGGAAGTGTTGGACTGTCAACTGCAAAGTCAGGGGTTCACACCTACCAGCTGCTCCGCAGGAGACAGATGAGGCCCTCTGCTCCCATGAAGATTTACAGCCTCAGAATCCCATGATTGGGTCGCTAGGAGCCAGGGTTGGTTCCATGACAGACCCAAAGCCCACTTTCTGTCGAGTTGATTCCAACTCATGGTGATCTTATATACTTGTTGTTATTGCTGTCGGGTGCCATTGAGTGGTTTCTGACCCAAAGTGACCCTATGCACAACAGAACCAAACACTTCCAGGTCCTGCACCATCATCACATTTGTTCTCTGCCTGAGTTCATTGATGCAGCCACGGTGTCAATCCAGCTCGTTGAGGGCCTTCCTCTTTTGTGCTGCCCCTCCACTTTACCAAGCAGGATGTCCTTCTCCAGGCAATATGTCCAACGTATTTGGGAGGCAAAATCTTGCCATATATGCTGTCAAGGGCACTCTGGCCTGACTTCTTCCAAGACAGATTAGGTTGTTCGTTTAGTAGTCCATGGCAGGGTAGAATTTTCCCTATAGGTTTCTGAGATATTATGTCTCTATAGGAATAGATAGCTTCATCTTTCTCCCACAGTGAAGCTGGTGGGTTAGAACTGTTGACTTTGCATTTAGTAGCTCTGTGAGTAGCCCGCCATGTCACCAGAGGTCCTTTGCGTTTGATGGCAGTGGGGTGGAATGCTTACAATGGCAAGACCTTTTTCTCATGCATTGCTACTGACCGCGGTCTAAAGCCCAAGTGCTTAGCCATTGGGCCACCAGGATTCTTCGTGGTAAGGATGTGTTCCTGCCAAAGTTCATGAACACTACACAGCAGTGGGGTTTTGGAGCTGCTAGGTAGTTTAGCTTAGGGACTGAGGCCTCCATTACGCATGGTCAGCAGTCTGAGCCTTTGTCCCATGAACGAGTGGTACACTGCACATGCTCAGAGGCTCAGGTTCCCAGCCAGTAAAGGGAGGTACACCTGGGTGTGTTCTGCACCTGAATTGGCCCAACAAGGCCAGGTGAATTCAGTTCAGCCAATGAGTTCAACCAGGGTCACCAGCACGCCCCACCTCTTGGAGTAATTTAAAAGGCAGGAGCACAGAGCAGACCTCGTGACTTTCAGGGAAGCTTCTAAGGAGATGCACATTTCTGAAGAGCCCTGCAGGTGCCTTTATAAACCTGAAACTTCTTCTAATTCTCATAAAACTCACTTGGATCACAAACTAGGCTTGGAGGTGAATGCTTTCTCGTGTGTAGCCAAGGAGCAAGGTATATCTCTATCCTGAGAGATCTCACAGAACCATTGATTGCCCTGGCATGTTTTGGAGTCCTGATGGTGTCATGGTTATGCTTTGTGCAACAGTTTAAAACCACTAGCCACTCCACAAGGGAAAGATGGGGCTTTCTATTCCTATAAAGAGATACATCCTCAGTAACTCACAGGGGAATTCTACCCTGTCCTATAGGGCTGTTATGAGTCAGCATTGACTCAATGGCAGTGAGTGAGTGCCCTGGCAAGAAAGCCTTGGGTATCTACATTGACTCTCAGTTTCTGGTTAGCTTTTCACCACTTCACCCCATGAACTTGAACTGCAGTGGATGAGGGTTGGGAGCTCTGGCTCTGGGGCTGCTTGCTTGAATTTTCACATCATGGCCCTGCCCGTGATGGGACCTTTGGCAGTTGGGCAAATGAGCTCAAGCCCGAGTTTCCTTTTCTGCAGCATAGACTGAGGAAGGAGATGTCTGCCTTCTTGTGTGCTAACTGACTTTTACCAGTTAGTATGAATTAGATCTTTCCACGAGGAAGATCAGGGAGAAGGGGGAAGGATGAAGCAACTTGGATAGAGGTGAAGGCAGCGTGAGGGGTCAGAGAGAGATGAAAGGACCACCATGTCACCTTTGACTACTCTTAGTGAGGCTGGCTTGGAGTGCAGGAGACGGGGAGAGTGAGGACACCGGCTAAAGGCAGTGCTCATTCATTACTTCCGGGCAGAGTTCAGCCTTTGGCATGCTTGTTGGATGCTGGCGCTGTGTTCATCCAATGAAACTTCAAAATTCTGTCCTGTCATTAACCCTTTGTCTCTCCTTTGTTCACGATTTAGAACTTCTATTCTCGGGTTCTCTTTAGAGCCCCAGGAAATCAGAAGTCACAAGTCACTTCTGTTTACAGAGAGGCCCCCAGCATGCAAAGGCAGGAGGGTGTGTTAACAGCACACCGGTCCAGTGGCTGGTCACGTCCATGCAGTACATTCTCCATCCCTTAGCTCAACAAAAGGAAAATCACCAAAGAAAAAAAATTTTCTTTTTCATGGATATTTACTTTTTCAGTTCCCTCCCCCACCCATAATCTGTGTGAATTACAATAGAACACGCACACACACACATACACACAATTTTCTGCCAGAATGTGTTACTCCAGTACATTCTACCCTCCTCCCTCACTGCCTCCTACCCTTTTTTCTCCTATCTACTTTCTTCCCATGACACCCAATGGACAGGTAGGGGAATTCAAAATAGACCCCAGTCTCAAATGTAGTTTAAAGCTCAATCACGAACTGCTATTGTGCCAGTTCTGACCCATAGTTACAGGATACAACTGTCCTTGTGGATTTCTGAAACAACAATTCTTTGTGGGAGTTGAAAGCTGCCCTTTCTACAGGAATGCAGCAGGTGCGTTTGAACTGCCAACCCTGCAGTTAACAGGCCAATGTGAAGGGATTTTGCCACTTTGCCACCAAGGATTCTAAAGGTAGCATGAGGAGAACATTTATTAAATCTTCCATGGTACACAGGCAAGGGGGAGACCTGAACTACAGCTCTCGGGATTCTTGGTGCCTCGCAGTGGACAGTTCCAGCCGCATCGGATCCAGGCTTCCCAAGATTTGCAGAGCCACCAGCATAGTCTTTGCTCCTCTCCAGGATTCACAATTGCTTCCTGGTTGCTCAGGTATATAGGAGTTTAGTGGTTCTCTAATGCAATCATCCCATTTTGCAAAGAAGATGCTGATGCCCAGACCGGGGAGAAGATTATCTGAGGCCACTGAGAAGGACACCATCACCTCAAGTCCTTCTGACCCCCCACAAGTTTCTGCCAACAGCAATGAGCTCTGGGTTACCTACTCAGTCTTTTGAAGCCTTAGCCAGCTGATGCAGCTGCCAGTTGGATTGATCAGGGTATGTGACCCAGAGCTCCTTAGAACGCGCCCCCTCCCAAATGCAAATTTACTGCCATAGAGTTGATACTGATTCATAATGACCCTATAAGACAGGGTAGAACTTCCCCTGTAGGTTTCTGAGACTAACTTTCAGCCTTTCTCCTGAGAAGTGGCTGGTTGTGTGGTGGTTTAGATTTTGCAGTTAGCAGCCTTTCAGCATGAGAGGTAGGGTCACATTTCTGTTCTGATTATGCTCCATTTTCTGAGATGCCAGGGCCGAGGCTCCCCCCTGCAGGTAGCAGTGAGATTTTTCTCACTAAACTGCGCTGGATGGGAAACTTGGGGCAAGTAGTGCATCGCAGCCAAGGAAGATCTCATTGACAGTGCAGTACTTGAATAAGGCAGGAAGACACAGGAGTGGCCATCTGGTGGTGGGCAAAGTGTTCCAGGTAGGAGACAGTCAGTGCAAAAGACCTTGTGATTGGGTTCTCCAAGCTTCTTCCTGGAACAGCAAGGAGACCAATGTGAGTGGGGCATGACACTCTGTGTAGTGAGGAAAGATGATCACTGTGTGGGCCTCCTGTATGATTGAGAAGCCAAGGGGAATTTTTAAACCCTAAGCCAGATCAATGCTCAAGGAAGCATCAGTCAAGACATCAAACGACACGTTGCATTGGCTAAATGTGCTACAACAGATCTCTTAAAAAGACTGAAGATCAAGGATGTTACTTTGAGGACACTGCGTGATCTTGTGCCAAATCTCGCCATGGTTGTTAGGTTGGAGTCCATTGTTGCAGCCATGGTGTCAGCCCATCTCCTTGAAGATCAGTCTCTTTTCTTGTGGACCTTCAGTTTTACCGAGCATGATGTCCCTTTCCATGGACTGGTCTTTCCTGATAAAATGTAGTAGCTACCAGATTGGATGTCATGCCTTTAGAACAGTGGTTCTCAACCTTCCTAATGTTGTGACACTTTCATATAGTTCCTCATGTGTGGTGCTCCTCCCAACTATAAAATTATTTTTGTTGCTACTTCATAACTATAATATTGCTACTGTGATGAATCGGATGACCCCTGTGAAAGCATTGTTCGACCCCCCCCCCCAACGGGGTCGCGACCCACAGGTTGAGAATCACTGCTCTGGAACATTTTCATCATAGAAGAGAGTTCGGTTGCACAGCTCTGAGTTAGAGGGTGAGACGGGTTATTTGACATTCATTTGCTGATGTGTTTGCGAACCCAGTGGAAACACTCAGGAATGAGCATCTTCTTTAGCCATTTTCCTGGATCATTCAAATGCCATCTCCCCTGTGAATGCCTCACTCCATCCTTGGCTTTCCATACTTGCCATATGAAAATGGGATAATATTTCAATACTTAGCATTATATATAACCCAGTATTTGGTAGTCTGCCTCAAACAGATGCGAGTCTCTCTCTTTTTCTACTAGTATTTAATTTTGATATGTGAAAACATACAAAGCAAAATCTGTTCCATTTCAACCCTTTCTGGACACAATGTTCAGTGACATTGGTCACACGCTTCATATTGAATTAGCATTCTTGTTCTTTCTATTCTAGGTGTTTCCTTTCTTTTTACTTAATCTCTCTGCCACAACCCTCTCACATATATTTTGACTTATCTGTAGCCCATTTAGATTTGTGCTGATTTTTTAAAGACTGCAATACTCAAGGATGCAATCCTTTAAGAGCTAAATTGTTATTTAGTTTAAAGATGACTTCAGGGGAAAGTTTCAATTAAAGGTTTGAAGAGTAACTCAGGGTCATAGTCTCTGGGACTCTTCCAGTTAAGTAAGTCTAGATAATTAAAGAATTTTAAATTATGTTCCACAAGGTTCTCCCTTTCTATGAGCATCCTTAGGAATCATGGTGCTATGGTGCCTGCTAACCTCAAAGTCAATAGTTGAAACCACCAGCCACTCTGCAGGGGAAAGAAAAGTTTTTCTGTTTCCTTAAAGAATAGCAAGCGAGGAAACCACAGGGGGTGTTCTATACTGAGTCAAAATTGACTCCATGGCAGTGAGTTTATGTTGTTATCGAAAAAAGAACACATTTTAATGGGGGCTCTGACAGATAATATAACAATCCATAAATCAATTAGATCAAGCGAGTTTGTACATATGCTGCCACCATCATTTTCTAAACACTATCATTCTACTTGACCCCTTTGATATCAGCTCCTGTTTTTTCCCTCTTTCCTCAACCCTCACACCCTTACTAAATTATATATAAATTAATATCTTTATACACACCATCTTCTGTGTCCCTCTACCAATATTTCTGTTATTCGGCCCCTAAGTTGTGTGTGTGTGTGTGTGTGTTCCATTGTTATCAGTTCCCTTTTCCTCCCCTTCCCTACACAGCCACCCTGTGCCCTCATGGTATCTGAGTCAGTTCGAGTTGACTAGAGAAGCACATTCATAAACACTCATGTGTCTTAAAAAAGCTTTATATAGAAGAATAATTGTATATTAAGAAAACATCCCAGCCCAGTCCAGACCACGTCCATAAGTACGAAATTAACCCATATATCCAATAACAGTGTGTAAATTTTTTTCAGACTTATGCAACACATGCAATGACACCAAGTGCTGGAAGATCACAGGGCAGTCGGTGGAATGTCTTATGGACCCAGTGGAGGTGGAAAGTGGCATGGGTCTCCACATGACTCCTCCCCGTTCAAGGCTCTGGCTGCCGTCAATGTAGATCCATGTATCTTGTCAGCAGGAATATCAAGTCATGGGTGTCTCTCACCCCCAGGAAAGAATACAGGAGTTGCCAGAATCCTCAAGAGAAGGCCATGCCCACATTGAGACCTCACTGGCTATGGCCTGAGTGACAGACTGGACTCCACCCCTATGCAAGATGATGGGAGATTAAAAAGCTACCACAGTAGCGCTACTCCCATTACTGTTCCTGAGGATTTTATCTGTCCTGGATTCCGTGCGTGGTTGCTATTTCTTTTTATGATTTTTCTTTCAGCATCTATCTGTGGTGTCCCTGATCTGAAGGCCCTGATGCAGTATCTGTGAGTCTCCTGTGAGCAGGGACTGTGTTCTCTACATCTGGGCCTTCTTAAAGCTTTGCAAAATGTTGTCATTTGAATAACACTCAACAAATATTTATTGAAGGAATGGCATTGCAGGTGACAGTCAGTACCTATTCTCCCATCAGTTATATGGTTGGCGGTCTTTTTACCTCTCAGACATATAGCTGAATCATTACAATGTGAGGGTCTGAGCCTGGTTATATTATAGGGACATGTAGTCAAAAGACAAAATATGTTTGCCTAAAGCACCTTTTGAGTATGATGTTTCAATAAAATAAACTGGACAGATCCTGGCAGCAGACATGTTTCAGCCGCTCACAAGCTATGTGGCTTTGGGTAGTGTACCCTAAGCTCTGAATTCAAGGTAAGTAGTTTCAATGGTCAATTGCATGTGAGAGCTGGACAGTGAGTAAGGAAAACTGAAGAAGAATCAATGCATGTGAATGATGTGCAAACAATACCGAAAGTCGTCTGGGCTGTCAGAAGAACAAGCAAATCCCTCTTGGAGGAAGCACGGCCAGAATGCCCCTTAGAAGTGAGGATGGCAAGTCTTCATCTCACATCCATTGGACATGCTATCAGGAGAGACTGGTTCTTAAGAAAGGACATAATGCTTGTTAAAGTACAGGGGCAGCAAGAGGGAAGAAGACCCTTGATAAGATGGATGTCCACAGTGGCTAGAGCAATGGGCTCAACATGGACCAACGACTGTGGTGATGACACAAGAACAGGCAGGGTTTCATTCCGTTGTACAGTTCCAGTCTCTGGTACAAAGGAAAATAAGTTGCCCTATCCTGTGGGGTCGAGGCTATTGTGCCTGCTGTGTATTTTGTCCTAAGGACTTGCAGTGTTGTTCTTTATACAGTGTTGTTGTTATTAGCTGCTTTTCGGTCCATTTTGACTCATAGCGACCCCCATGCATTTCAGAGTAGAACTGTTCCATAGGGTTTTTAAGGCTGTGACCTTTTGGAAGCAGATATTCAGGCCTACCTTCCTTAGGCACCTCTTGGATTCTGGGTGGGATTTAACTGCCGACCTCCTGGGTGCTAGTCAAACACTACCCAGGGAGTCCTCCCACTGAATAGTGTGAATGTATTCCCACCTAGGGTGCTCCACTTCCAGTACTTGTTTGGACGGTATTCTCTTTTGATCCATAGGGTTCAATGGACTCATTTTCAGTAGTACATCATCAGGTCTTTCTTCCCAGTGTGTCCTAGCTTGGATGCTCTTGTGAAGCGTGTCCAGAGTGGCTTGCTCTGGTTATAATCGTAGCTGGTGACACCGCTTACAGCAATCACAGCTATAGACAAATGACAACATGATGACAAACTGACAGATGGGTGGCAGCCTAGGGAAGGAATGATCAACACAACACAACCTGAGTGGAAATCGAGCTATGGAGTCTCTGAGAGTCCAGGCTCTTCGTCCTGGCACAGCCTGGGGCAGGGCCTGGAGCCAGGAACTGTGGCTGCTGGGGTGAGGACCCCCAGCTTCCCCACTTGGCATTCCCTCCCCAAACACAGCTGGCAGCCTGTGGGAATTGTCTTTCCCCTTGCACATGACGGCACTGACGAGCATAACGCAACCCTGCTGGTGGTTAATGACTGGTGACATTATGAGGCCACTGCCCACCTTTGGTTGAGGGAATTTGCCAATGCTCGGAAGTTGTTGGGCTCTAACGAAATGCAACCCCTGCAAGCAAGCACTGAGTCAAGTGCACGAGGTGTGGGGCACTCTGACATCCCCGCGTGACCGTGAAAAGCAGGCTGCGGAGCAGTGGTGGCTGCTGAGGCTCCTTTCTCCTGGCAATACTGGCATGCTGAAATGGCGGGCTGATTTGCCATGGAAAGCAGGGTTTCATGGGAACTTGAGGATTAAGAATCCACATGCCTGCAATCAATATTGTATGTTCATCCAAATTTTGGGGTGAAGTAAACCACTTTTTCAAAGGAGTAAGTGGATTTCTGTGTTCATAAATCATGCCCACCACTTGGGAGTGCAGAGGAGGATATGGGAGGATGGTAAAGAAGAGCAGCAGGAGAGGACCTGAAGACCTCATGCTTCCTCAGGGTCAGGGGCCAGGCAAAACCAATGTCCCTGGAACACCACTGTCTCTCTGGAATGGTATTAGCACAGCTTGTTACTTGCATACTGTACTGAGTTCATTCTGACTCGCAGCGCCCCTATAGGGAAGAATAAACATGCCCCAATGAGTCTCTGAGACTATAATTCTTTACTCAAATAGAAAGCCTCATCTTTTTTCCATGGAGGAAATGGTGGATTCACAACTGCTGACCTGGTGGTTAGCAGGCCAACACCGAACTTACTATACCACCAGGACATTTCTGTTTAGCCTAGAGACTTTCAAATGGATAGAACAAGACCCATACCAACCCTGTTCACGGCTATCAACCCCCCTTTCTGTGAAGTCCCCACTACGTTCTGTGAAGTTCACCACTTTCTCCGTATGTGTGTGTGTGTGTGTGTTACGTAACCTTACCCTTGATCATTCCCTACCAGGCCTGCCACTTCCCCCTCACTACCATATTGAGTCCCCTGTTGTTCCCTTGTCCCTGTGTTTGTTAACACCACTTCCTTACCCCCCGCACCTCCCCCTATCCCAAGTGCCCCCGGAACTCTCAGTCCTGTTGTTTTTCCTCCAGATAGTTCATCCAGCCTCTCTTATTTAGACAGACCTGTGGAGACACTAACATGCACGAAAACAAGACAGAGGAAAACAAAGCAACAGTTTACAACCAGACAACAAAACAACAAAAACAAACCACTGACAAAGAACAAAACAAAACACATCAAGAAAGAAGACCTTGTAGTTAGTTCAAGGATCATTTGTTGGACCTTAGGAGTGTTTTCCAATCCAGTCTGTTGAGGCACCACAACCTGGCCCCAAAGTCCACTTTCAGCATTCCCTGGGGACCTTGCCACTCCATTCCCTTGCTGTTCCACTGCACTCCACCACACTTTGCCTCGGTGTGGTGGAATCAGGTTAGGTGCAATTCGCACACTGTGTCTCCAGTGCTGTCCCCTGTATCACCCTTGGTCACTGAGGGGCATCATGTCTCATAGTGGGGCCAGCCATGTTGTTCTCTTTGTGGACTGGCTGCTCTGAGACTGGAACTCTTTAGGGGAGTAGAAAGCCTCATCTTTCTCCCTTGGAGTGGCTGGGGATTTCAAATTTGCCATTTCAGACATTGCGTTTAGCAGCCCAACACATAACCCCTATACCCCACCATAGCTACAGAAAACAATAAAGAAACAAAATCCAACAACATTCATTGCCATTGGGTGCATAACAATCCTATCGAGAGAAAATACTGCGGCCTCCTGGGTTTCCAAGGCTATAACTCTTTGTAAAAATAAAATTGTGTTATGTTTTCAGTGAAAGTTTACATAACCGATTAGATTTTCATTTAACAAATTCTCTACTTGTTTAGTGACATTAGTTAATTTTTCAATAAAAAGGAAAGCAGAAAATTAAAAAAAGAACAAATGAAAAACGTTTTAAGAGTAAAGACAAATGATAAGATGTTAATTTTTAACCTAATCATATCTGCAACAATACACTTTCTGATGTACTGACGGTGAGCAGGGTTTAATCCCATCCCTGGTGAATGGTCCCAGGGGATTTAATGGAGGCTTATTCTCTGTGGAATCTCTGCCAATGCATTTTGAGTTTTTATACTCATCTAAGGCTATAACTCTTTATGGGAGAAGAAAGCCTCATCTTCTCCATAGGAGCGACTGGTGAATTCCAACTGCTGACCTTGCAGTTAATAGCCCAACACATAACCCATTATGCCACCAGAAGAGAGATTTGTATCTGGGTGCCTTCCAAATCAAGCACTACAATTATGCAAGGAGGATATTTTTTTCTGTACTGGAGCCAGGTCAAGTCAGAACCAGTGTGTCCATGGTTTGCAGCGAAGTCGGAGGAAGAAGAGGGTAGACTGTCTATAACTTCTCATAGCCCAGGGAAATGCTAGGCCTGGAAGGGGGCATGTGGCTCAACCATATTCAGAAAATCTGCACACTAACCTCCCCGGCTCAAATAATTACCAGCACCATGTCTCTGAATATCACCTGAAAGCAAAATAGTGAAAGCACCATTTCCATTTCATAATACTTTTATTAAAAGTAAAGTTCAATTCAGTGATGTGAAGAAGCTGGGAAAATTATCTTTTCATTTCTTTCTTTTTCTTTCCCTCCCTTTCCCCTTCTTCTCCACAGAACTGAGAGGCAGAAGGAATAAAGGCAGCATGGCACCAGCTGGAGGACACCGTGGGGTCAGGGTCACCATTTAACTCATGCTTCTCCAGTTTGGAGGGGCAACTGGATGTCCTCATTTGTGAATTTGCTTATTAATCTTTTTGAGTTAACAAGGTCATGGTAAAAAATGATTGTTGGCGTTTTTGTTAGGAACCTTCTAGTCCAGTCCAACTCATAGTGACTCAATGCATCAGTGCCGAGCTCTCTAGACCAATGGTTCTCAACCTGTGGGACCCTTGCACAGGGTGACTGTAACAAAATTACAGTTATGAAGCAGCAATGAGAATATTTTTATGGTTGTGGAGGTCACCACAACATGAGGAACTGTATGAAAGTGTTGTGGCATTAGGAAGTTTGAGAACCACTGCTCTAGGCTTTTCTATGCTGTAATCTTTACAAGAATGAGTTGCCTGGTTTTTCTTCCAAGAACAGAGCCACTGGTGGGTTCAAACCTTCAACCTTTTGGATAGCAGATGAGCACTTAACCATTGTGCCTCCAGGGCTCTTTGATAAACTCTATTAGAGGGTCTTAACCATTGCAACCCCATGGATCCTTTTGGCATTTAGGATTGGCTATGGAACACCTGCCCACTCCCCAGAATAATATTTCCAAATACCTCCAATGAAATACAGAATCACAAAGGCACAAATTGTATTGAAATGCAGTGATAAAAATAAAAGACATTGGATTTGTGGCTAATATACATGTTAATAAATCCATTAAATATGATCTGATGGTGGGTCTAATAAACCAAACCCACACCATTGAGTTGATCCTGACTCACTGTGACCCTATATAAAATTCCTCAGGCTAAATCTTGACAGGAGCAGATCATCTCACCTTCCTCTCAGAGAACAACTGGTGCCTTTGAACTGCCAACCTTGAGGTTACCTGCCCAATGGCTCACCCACAGCGTCACCGTGAGTTCTAGATAGTGATGAGCATGAACTGTACTCAACGATGGCTGCAACGACTAGCATGGGGTGTGAAAGCATGTAGAATTTCTCTCGGTGGTAATCGCATGGCTATTCTGAACACAGCTGTGGACATGCTAAACTGCCCTACGAGCTTAGGGGAACTAACTCAACCAGGATTGTCCCTCATCCAATTTGACATTGCTCCCCAGCCTGCTGGGGCTCAGTGGTTCAGTGTTAGGGTCCCTTGTCTAGATACCAGGGCTGGCATGGAGAAAGTCATTCCTCTGCAGCCTTCTAGTGTGTGTGGGAAGATATTAGTGTTAAGCCTTGGCAGGAAATTGGTGGATTTTCCTGGCAGCCACATTCTTAATAACCATTTACTGGATACTTATTATATTCTGAGGGTAAATTGTGGTTCAGTTGTAGAATTCTCCTTTTCCATGTGGGAGATCTGGGTTTGAGTCCAAGACAATGCAACTCATGTGCATCCAACACTCATTTGTCAGGGGGATGCTTGGTTATTGTTGTGGTACTGAACTGATTTCTGTGTTGCTATGATACTGAAATGGGGAAGCTTGGTTGGGTGCGGCTATGAGACTGAACCTGTTTCTGTGATGTGTCCAGACTAAGATGAGCGATGAAGAAGAGCCTGGTATTCTACTTCTGAAAACCAATTAACGAAAACCCCTGTGAATCACAATCTGATGCACAACCAAAGAGATGGTGCAGGACCAGGGAGAATATTGCCCATGGAGTCACTGGGAGCTGGTTGTCACAGTGAGTTGGACTGGAGGCTGACTCAACAGCAGCTAACAACCATTGTGTTCCAGGCACTCGATTTGCTTTAAAAATCTAGCTCAGCCTTCTGGTACAGGGAAGTGATTAATCATGCCTACTTTATAGCACACCGTGAACCCTGATCAATGTCAGGCCCTGCTTGTGTTTTGTCCCTCCTTTTCCACATTCACATCACTTCCATTCCCCTCTTCAGACTAGTACCCCCTGCTGGGTGCTTGGTGTGTGTGTGTGTCCTTATAGGCATACAGCCATGTGCACTAGACCATGCTGCCATGTGCACTAGACCATGCTGCTTGGTGAATGGGCTTTCAGCTTCCATGAATGGTACTGCAATATAAATCTCATTCAGTTTCTGACCTTTTCAACTCCTTGCAATGTCATTAAGAGTTATTGCCATGCTGCATATCAATTGCATGTGCTGCTGCGTGCCACTTGGTCATGAGCAATCATCATCTTTCTTTTGTTTCCTTCTTCAGTTGTCTGTTGATTGGCATCCAATTCGGCTCCAACTCTTCTCTACTGCAGGTATCAGCGTGGTGACCATTCTTGTAAAAATGCCCCAAGGGCCCTGTGAATTGGATAAATAGCTTGGCCTATATACCCAGGAATTATGCGTTGGGCTGCTAACCCCAAGGTGAGCAGTTCCAACCCACCAGCTATTCCATGGAGCAAAGAGAGGCTGTCTGCTGTCGTAAGAATTTAGTTTTGTAAACCTATAGCAGCAATTCTACTGTGCCTTGTAGGGTTGCTAATGAGGAAGAATCAACTGGGGTTCTGTTTGTTTTTATACATCCAGGAGAGAGCTTTGATGGGGGAGATATTAAGTGCTTGGCTGCTAACCCAAAGGTCAGTAGTTTGAAGCCGTCTTCCACACACTGTGGGATAAAGGCATGGCTGTCTACTTCCCAATAGAAGCCTTGAAAGCATCATGGGACCATTCAGCTTTGTTTGATAGGGTCATGAGGAATGAAAGTCAACTCAGTGATTGCGCTTCTTTGGTTGTACGCCCAGGAGGGGCTCACTAGGTCCCAGGGTCCATTCAATGGGCTTTCACTAAGCTCTGCCAGATTGCTGTGCAGCAAACCTGCATCATTAGCAGTGTTTCTCTGCTTTCCCCGGATCTCCAATGACACTTGGTATGTTTGTCTTTCTAACTGTTGCCCGTTTGATGATTTTAAAAGGTCAAGCACAATAAACTCATCTATCCCAGGCACTTTATGGTTCTGTAGCAGATTCTTAGGGTTGCCATGCCACATTCCTTTGACCCATCTCTGACACCATCTCACTGCCTTCCAGTCAATACCGACTCATAGCGATCCTGTGGGGCAGTGTACAATTGCCCCCTGCGAGTTTCAAACACTACAACTCTTTATTGGAGTAGAAAACCCCATCTTTCTTCCTTGGAGCTAGTAGTTTTGAACTGCTGACCTTGAAGTTAGCAAACCAACTTGTAACCACTGCACTTCCAGGGCTCCTCCTGATATCCATCATAGCAGTGGCGAATGGCTCTATGTAAGTGCAGGCTCCTGCTGAAATGGTGTCTTATCACACCTGTGCAGCACGCAGCTCTCCATGTCCTTCTGCCTCGAAGCCTTTTCAAAGGCATGGAAAGCCAAACCCAGGAAGGTAGGAGAGGTCACCTTACTAGGAGGAATGCTCAACACCACTACAGGCGAAGAAGAGCCCAGCCTCCTGTTTCTGGTAGACAATTCTAGGACAGAACCCATGTTGCTCAGAAGTCCTGGGGGAATCAAGCTCCTGTATCCTACATTAAAAGCCTCAACACCCCGTTCCCATTGTGATTGCTTCTCCCCCTAACTCAGTCTTGCGTCTGCTTTCCTATTCCCACTCCCTGCCATCAGATCTCAAATAGACTCCCTGCACCCAGGCCTGAGGAATAAGCTCGGCATGCAAGGGCACTCAATCCAAGACACACACATTCCTCTGAATCTCCAAAACAACCCTGTGGGCTACGTGTGTAATCCCCAGTTCACAGATGAGAAATGGATTGAAAAACAGTGACACACCCAAGATCACACAGGCCAGGGTTCAAGTCTGTGTCTATCAGTTATTCTTTTATTCAAGTATGCCAGAGAAGACTGGGTCTTAACACTTGAGCAATCTTCTTGGAAGAATAAGGCAAACTACAGAAAACACAAAATGAATATCGCATTTGTTCGTTTATCCATTTGCAAAAGACATAATACCTATAGTGCTAAGAATAGTATTCAAAGTACCTATTACTACCCCCTCAAAGCTTACATACTAGTCACCAAACTCAAACAAATACAATGCTATCAAGTTGATTACAACTTATAGCAACCCCATATAGGGCTTCCAAGACTATAAATCTTTACAGAAGCAGAGAGCTTCACTTTTCTCCCCCTGAGCAACTGGTGCATTTGAACTACTGACCTTGTGGTTAGCAGTCCATTGCTAAATGATTAGTTCCATAATCATTACGCTTACTTAACTCTACATTCTTTTAATTATTTCTCTATCAGTCCAAATTGCATCTGGCTACATGGGAAAAAACAAACCGACTCTAGTGGTCTAATCACAAAAGCTTAATTTTTCTTATATTAACACCAAAAATACCAAACCAGTTGCCACTGAATTGATTCTGATTTACAGTTACCCCATATGATTCAGGGTAGAACTGTGCCCCATGAGGTTTTCAAGGGCTGAATTTTTAAATGTAGATTGCCAGGTTTTTCTTCCAAGGCATCTTTGTCTTAGCAGTGAATTGTGTTAACCCTTTGCACCACACAGGGGTTTGTCTTATACAATAGTAAGTCTTGAAATAGGTAGCCTAGGTCTGGCGTATTTGCTCAGGGACTCATCTTGGATATAGGAGAATGCATGCTTTTTGGTCTGCCAAACTCATGTAACCTATGTGACTCTCTCATCTTTCAATATTCTGACTAGGGAGCATGACAGCAGAAGAGCCAAGGACAAAAATGAAATGGGTTATGCCAGACAAGTGTTTTGCCTTAAACAACAACAAAAACTTTCTTGGGAGTCCTACTCAGTATCTTTCACCTACACATATTTGGCCCAAACTGGGTCAAATGCTTATGCATAACTGCAAGGGAGCCTAGGAGTGAGCGATTTAAGTAGGTACATTATCACCCTAAACAAAATTGAGCTTCTATTAGTAGTAAGAATGAGAAAAATGGATACTGTTTAGGCATATAGCAGGGTTGGATAGAATTCTATTTTGTGTCTTAATTTACATTTTGAATGAACTCAGAAAAAGTCATAGAGAGTAGAACAAAGGGATGGATGTGCATCCAACCACCTCAACTACTCATTTCTTTTCATGCTCTCCCTCTAGCTTCCCTGAATAGTTCTTGGTTACACATTGGGCTGCTAATTGCACGGTCGGTAATTTGAAATTACCGGCTGCTCTTCGGGAGAAAGATGGGACTCTACTCTGTAAAGAGGTACAGTCTCAGAACTTCACAGGTACAATTTTACCCATGTCCTGTAGGGTCGATATGAGTTAGCATTGATTCAATGGCAGTGAGCTTGGTTTGGATAGATCTGTGGAATCTTAGGATGGAATAGTTTGAATACACAGAAAAAAATTCAGTGGAATCATAACCCTCTAAATAATTACCCTCTAAAGCCACAAAGATCAACTGTGTCCAGCATGGTGACAGTTTAGCATATGCCATGGGGACATTGCTCATATCCCAGTGTTGTTAATCAACAAAAACTCACGCACTGCCACTTATAGTGACCCTATGCACAATAGAATAAAAGCCTTTCTAGTCCTGTGACATCCTCACAATGGTCATATTTTAGCCTATTGTTACAGCCACTGTGTTGATCCATCTCATTCAGGGCTTACCTGTTTTTTGACGATGCTCTACCAAGTATTTTGTCCTTTTCTAGGGACTAATTTCTCCTGATACCATGTTCAAAGTATATGAAATGGAGTTTTACCATCCTCACTTCTAAAATACATTCTGGCTGTACTTCTTCCGGGATAGACCTCTTTGTTCTGCTGGGCATTCATGGTATATTCAATATTATTTGCAACATCATATTTTAAAGGCATCATATTTTCTTCAGTCTTCCTTATTTATGTTCCATCTTTCACATGCATATGTCAAACATTACCATCAAGTCTATTCTTATTCATAGTGACCATATAGGGTTTCCAAGGCTGTAAATCTTTACAGGGTCAAATAGCTTCCTCTTTCTTCTGTGGAGCAGCAAGTGGGTTGAACCACCAACCTTGATGTTAGTCATTCAACCCATACCAGACACTGAAATTAAGACTCCTTTCACATGCATCTAAGGTGATTAAAAATATCAAGGCTAAAAGCAGGCATAATTTGCTAATCCCCAGAGTAAAACATTTGCTCTTTCACATTTTAAAGAGGTCTTTTACAACAGATTTTTCCAATGAAATACGTTGATTTATTGACTGCTGCTTCTGTGAGTATTGATTGTGGGTCCAAGTAAAATAGGGTTTAGCTACATTTCTCTATTTGTAATGATGTTGTGTGTTTATATTTGTCAAGTTGAGAAGACATTTGTATTCTTAGTGTTGAAGACTAATTCATACTGAAGGTGTACTATATGAGCTTTATCAGTAAGTACTTCAAGGCCTATTGACTTTCAGCCAGCAAGATTGGGTCATCTGCATAATACAGGTTGTTAATGATTCTTCCTCCAATCCAGATGCCTCAACTTCTTCATACAGAGCAGCTTCTCAGATTATTTGAATAAGTATAGTGTGATAGATAGGTAGGTTTATAGTGCCAACCTGGCCAATAAGAACATGTGGGATTAATAAGTTCGCAGTTTGATTCGTGGGCAAAGAGATAAATGGCTCAGCAAGCCACACCTATCTCTCAGTTGCTCTCTGGTGATCAGACCAGTGTGTGGCTGCCTTACCTAGTTCTGCAGTTTGCTGCCTGGCTGTACTGCCATATTTACTGTTGCATGGAAGTGAGTTAAACTGAGTCCTCTGTACTGCTATGTGGACTAATTAGCTGTTATATTCCTTCGTGTTCTATCTATCTATCAAATCATAAATGTCCTGGTTTTGTTTCTCTAGAGAACCCTGTCTAACACATATGGTGAAAGGATATACCCACAACACACACTCTCCTGATTTTAAACCACGCACTATCCACTTGTTCTATTCGAACCAATCCTGTTGGTTTGTGTACAGGTACCACAGGAGCACAATTAAATGTACGGGAATTCCCATTGTTCTCATATGTATTCATATGCTACCCAAAGTTTGTTATGATACACAGTAAAATCCTCTGCATAGTCAATAGTACATAAGTAAGCATTTTCCTTGTATCCTCTGTTTTCAGCCAAGGTCCATCTGAAACCAGCATTGATATACCTTGCCTCATGCCCTCTTTTAATACAGCCTGGATTTCTGGCAGCTTCCTGTTGACATATTGCTATAACTACTTTGAAAGGTATCGTCAATAAAATTGTACTTGCATGTCATATTAATGTTATTTTAAATTAATTTGCAAATTTTGTTGCGTCATATTTCTTTAGAATGGACACAAATATTAATCACTTCCAGTTGGTTGGCCAGATAGCTATCTTCCAAATTTCTTGACATGGACTATCACTGCATGAGCGTGTTGAAATATTTCCATTCCTATCCCTTCCTTGCTTTTCACTAATGCTTACATTGCAGCTTCAACTTCCTCTTGGCCTTTTGAACTAGTAGAACCTCAACTAATTCTTGGGAACAGAGACTCTGTACACTCCGTCCATATTCTTTGGATTCTCCCTACATCATTCAATAGTTTGATAAATAATCCTTGAACATTGTAATCCGAGGCTTGGATTTTTTCTTCTGTTCTTTCAATTTATGATATGCTGACCGTACTCATTCCTTTTGCTTTCCTAATTCCATGTCTTTACACGTTACAATATAATTCTTTACTTTATCTTCTCAAGCTGGCCTTTCAAATTTTTCTGTTCAACTCTTTTATTTCATCATTTCTTCCATTTGCTTTAACTGCTTTAGGTTCAAGAGCAAGTTTCACAGTCTCCTCTGATATCCACTGTAGTATTTTCTTTCTTTCCTGTATTATTAATGATCTTTTTGAGGAGCCCCCAATAAAATGATTTATGATAAATAAATAAATAGCCACAGGTGACATGACAAAAAAAAAAAGATTGATGACCTTGATGCTATTTCACAAGTCTTCTGGTAGCTGATCATTAATGTTCAATATGTCCGAACCATTCTTGAGATAGGCTCTAAATTCAGGTGAGATATTGTGATAGTAAGGTTTGGTGTCAATTTAGCTTGACCAGGATCTTCAGAAGGTGCAGGTCACACTCTCCTTGGAGGTATGACTTATTTCATAGCTATAAGTAGACTGTGGAGAATGGGCTCACTCTTTTTCTTCCTGATGAAATGACCCTGGACCCTACGTCTGGCTTCTTGGGATGGCAATCACCATGAGACCTGCTGACCCTAAGAGCTGTCTGTGGCCTGCCAACTGCCTGTTGACTTTGGATTCTCCCAACTCTGCCTCCACCAACCTGTGGTTTTCCTGTTTCTTGGGCTATTCCTCCAACAGCTTCAGGAGTCTGGAAGGGCCTCTAGTTTGCATCTGATTTATGGGCTGGAGTTGGACTGGGGTTTCTTGTTGTGTGGACTTCTTAATGTAAAATTCTTTATTGATATAAATTTCCTTCTTCTACATGTATCAGTATCACTGGTTTGTTTCTCTAGAAACCCCAGCCGACCACAGATATAATATAGGCTGTATTTGGGCTCTTTTGCGTTCTTATTTTAATTTTCTTCAGGTTTGACTTGAACTTGCATATTAGTAATTGATAGTCTTTTACATAGTTGGCCCCCGGTCTTGTTTTGTCTCAATGATATTGAGCTTCTCTATAATGTCTTCCCACAGATTTAATCAATTCCATTCCTGTGTTTTCCACATGTATATATGCCGCTCCTGTTGTTGAATAAAGGTGTTTGCAATGAGGAAGTTATTGCTCTTGCAGAATTCTTTCATGCAGTCTTCAGCTTCTTTTCGATCCCCAAAGCCATAGTTTCTAATTACTCTTCCTTCCTTTTTGTTTCCATGTGTGCATTCCAATTGTCAGCAATTATTAATGCATTTTCAGTACATGTGTGGTCAATTTCAGACTAAAGAAGTTGGTACAATTCTTCATTGGCTTTAGTGGTTTGTGAGAAAATTTGAATAATGGTTCTATTAACCGGCCTTCCTTGTGTATGAAGATAGATATTATTCTGTCACAGGCAGCATTGCACTTCAAGATAGATCTAAAAATGCTCTTTTTGAGGATGAAAGAGACATTCTTTTGAATTTGTCATTGTCAGCATAGTCATTCTTATCATTTTAAGATTCAAAGGGACTATTTCAACTCACCAATGCCTAGGATATTGATCTTTATAGGTCAGATTCCGTTTTTTTATGATTTCCAATTTTCCTAGATTCTTATTTTGCACGTCTCATGTTCTGATTATTAATGAATGGTTGCAATGATTTTTCTCATTTTGAATTATAATCCATTAGCAAATGAAGGTGCCAGAAGCTTTAGTACACTTTGTTGCTAGATGCCTTCAAGTCAGTTCTGTCTCATAATAATGCCTACACAACAGAATGAAACATTGCCTGGTCCTGCCCCATACTCAAAAATTTTGTTATGTTTGAGTCCATTGTTGTAGGAATTGTCTCGATCCATTTGATCGGGTGTCTTCCTCTTTTTGCAACCCCTCCACTGTAATGTGTATGATGTCCTCCAGGGACTGGTCTGTCCTGATAACATCTGCAAAGTACATGAGATGAAGTCTCGCCATCCTATCTGCCAAGGAACATTTAGCTGCACTTCTTCTCAGACAGATTTGTTTGTTCTTCTCTCCACCCATGGTACTTTCAGTATTTTTTGTCAGTACCTTAATTCAAATGCACCAGTTCTCCTTCAGTCGTTCTCATTCAATGTTCAAATTTCACATGCATAAGGTGTGGCGGAAAATGCCATGCCTTGGGCCAGGCGCAACGTAATCCTAAGTGAAATTCTTGATCTTCAGTACTTTAACGTGGTTATGTGCAGTAGATTTGCCTAATGCAATATGTTATTTGGTTTTTAGATTGTTGTTTCCATGAGCATTAGTTGTGAATCTAAGCAAGACGAAATCCTTGATAACTTCAATATTTTCTCCATTTATTATGATGTTATCTACAGCTCCTGTTGTGAGGTTTTGAGTTATCATTAAGGTGGACTCTACTTTGAGGAAGCTCTCTTTCTCGGTGATATTTTGATTGTTTTGCAATCTGAGGGGCTCATTTTCTGGCATTATATCAGACAATATTTTACTGCTATGCATAAAGTTTTCAATGGTGAATCCCTCAGAAGTGGACTGATTGTTTTGTCGTCCTGTCAGTTCTTAGTCTGGAAGCTGTGTTGAAATCTGTTCACCGTGGGTGATCCTGCCTGGTATTTGAAGTACTAGTGGACTAACTCCCAGCATCACAGCAAAGCACAAGCTACCACAGTGCAGCAAATTGACAGATGGGGCACGGGAGGGGAGTTGTCATTGTTAGACACTGTTAATTTGGCTCTAACTCATAGCACCCACAGCCTGTTTCCTCACAGTTAATGTTGGAGACCATTTTTGCAGCCAGTATGCCAATTCATCCCATTGAGGACCTTCTTCTTTTTTTCACCACTCCACTTTACCAAGTATGATATCCTTCTCTAGGGACTATGCTCAGCTGTTAACATGTCCAAAGTATGTGATATGAAGTCTTGCCATTCTCACGTCTAGGAAGCATTCTGGCTCTACTTCCGCCAAGAAAGATTTGTTCCTTCTTCTGAAAGTCCATGGAATATTCAATATTCTTCACCAGCATCATAATTCAAAGACATCAACTTTTATTTTATCTTTCATAATTATTGTCCATTTTCAAGTACATATGAGGTGATTGAAAATGCCATAGTATGATAGTTATATAATTTTATGTCAGTTTGAAGATATGTAAAAGTGTAAGGTTGGTATCCAATCTGTCAATCACACCATAGTCTGATGGTGCCTCTTTGTGGCCATGGCCTTCTCATAAGGAGGGCCCTGGGAACCTCCCCTTCTTTTTGCATTCACCTGACTGCTTCCTGCCCACGTTGAGAGCTGCCAGAGTCTTGCCATGCTTCCATCGACCTTGGGTCCACACGACATTGCAATCACTGGCCTTTGACATCCCTGCCTTCTGCATCATTGCATGTAACTGCGTAAGTTGGAAAGGAACTTATGGGCTAGTGTTGGACTTATGGACTTGAGTTGGACTGGCCTGGGATATTTCCTTGAAATAGAAATACTATAATGACTTCTTGATTAAAAACTATTTATTGCACATATATGAGTGTCACTTGATTTGTGTCTCTAGTCAGCCTGGATTACATCCAGTTCACTGCCATCAAGTTGATTCCAACCCTTAGCAACTCTATAGGACAGGGGAGAGATATCCCTGTGGGTTTCCAATACTGGAACTTTGTATGGGAGTAGAACTGCTGATCTTGTGTTGAGCAACCCAACCGGGTTGGTTCTGACGCATTATGTTTGTAACCACTATACCACTAGGGCTCAGCTGTGCCTTATTCCTCAAAGTGACATCTTTTAACACTGGAAATTGGTCTACAGCAAGATCTACCAGTGTACTCGTTCATATGACTTATTTTCTTTTTACACTGTTTTGATTGTGATGTGAGGGAAAATCTACAGAGTAAATTGATTTTCTTTACAATTCATGCTATGTTTTATGATATTGATTGCAATACCTACAATGCAATACTACTTTTCCTATTCCCTCCCTTTGTTTGCCGTTTCCATTGGTCTTTCGTTCCCATGCCTTCCTGCCTTCTGAGTAACTCCCTGACAAATGCTGGGCTCTGAATTGTACATCGTTGACAGTATAGGTCTCCTATTTGGGGGCTGAAAGTTGAGCCATGGAGGTGAGGTCAGGTGTCAAATGGGAATTCCACTAGTGCCTATCATATCCTAAGGTTAGTCTTCTTATTTTGAGTTCTACATTTTCCCCAGTTGATCCAGGGCCTACTACTGTGAGCACTTTCAGAGCAATCTGCAGTGAGAACCCTATGCTACCTTGGTCTTCTGGACTCAGCGCTGTGGAGCCTGGGCTTCATGTGGTCAGTGAATCCCTTTCATCTTCTTTTGATGCTATCTGTGTAATTCTGTATTTTGAATTTCTCTTCAATTTTTTCAGCTAGTGAAATGCACACGCTTTTCATTTTTGCTGTCCTAATTCCAGGTCTTTGCACCTTTTAATATAATTCTTTATTCCATCTTTTTTAATTCCCCTTTGAAATTTTATGTTCAGCTTCTTTATTCAGCGTCTTTACTTCATCAATTATTTCTATATTTCTCTCTTTTTCGTACTTCATCATTTCTTTCATTGGCTTCAGCTACTCCACATTCAAGGTGACATCCGTTTTGTCTTTTCTTTAGTTTCTATCTTTTTAATTATCTTTGAATTTCTTTATTTATGATGTTCTTGATATTATTGCAGAACTCGTATCATCTCAGGTGATTTGTGTTCAATGTGTCAACTTTCTTCTTGAAGTATCCTCTAATTTAGATGAGATATACTCAAATTCATACTTTGACTCTTGGGGACTTGTTTTAATTTTGTTGGAATTCGAGTTGAATTTGCCATTGATGGTTTGTTCCACAGTTCGTCTCCAGTCTCGTGACTGATGATATTGAACTTCTTTATACCGTAAACACTTGAGTATAAGCCGAGATTTTTCAGCACATTTTTTATGCTGAAAAAGCACCCCAGCTTTGGGGGGGTAAAATTAGTTGCCTTGGGTTATACTCGAGTATGTATAGTAGATTATTTCAACAGATATAGTTGATTTAATTCCTGTGTATTTCTATCCAATATACATAATCCATGTCTATGGTTACTGTTTACATCCCTGAAAAATAAATGTTCAATCAATAAGCCATCCTTATTGGAAAATTCTATCATGAGATCTCCCATGTGGCTTCCATCCCCATGGCCATATTTTCTAACTAGTGATCCTCCTCCTTAGTTTCCAATTTTTGCATTCAAGTCATCAGTAATCTTGATTGCATGTTTCATCAATTTCAGACTGAAAAGGTTGGTAAAAATCCTCAATGGCTTTATTGTTAGCATTAGTGGTTGGTGTGTAAATTTGAATAATAACTTTATTAATTATTCATCCTTGTAGGTGTAATATATCCTACACCTAACAATGGTGAACATTGGAATCGATGTTGAAACATTCTCTTTTTTAACATGAAAGTCATCCATTCCTTTCAAATTTGTTACTCTGGTATGTAAACCATATTATTGTGACATTCAAAATGGCCAATACCAGTCTATTTCAGTTCAATAACACCTAGAGTGTTTGATCTTTATGTGTTCCATTTTTTCATGGCTTCCAATTTTTCTAGATCTATATTTCATGCATCCCATCTTCTTATTAGTGGTTATTGCAGTACTGCTGTTTCTTCTCATTTTGAGTCATTGCCACATCAACAAATATAGGTCCTGAAAACTTTATATCACTAAGGTCAACTCTACTTTGAGGAGACAGCTCTTCCCCAATTATATTTTGAGTGTCTTCCAACTTGAGGGGTTCATCATCCTGCACTATATGAAACAATATTCCACTGCTATCAATGTGCTCCACAAACACCACTATTTTTTTCAGATGTAGATTGGCAGGTTATTCTTTCTAGTCTATTTAGCTTGTAAGCTTTTCTGAAAATTTTCCACCACGGGTAACTATGCTTGTGTTTGAAATACCAGTGGTATATCTCACAGGATCATGATGACTTTCAAGTTATGATAGTTCAAGAACCTGACATGTCTGACAACTTGGCATGCTAGCCTAATTCCGAATGGCCAGCACATCTCTCTTCTTGCTTTCTCTAGTTTCTGTAGACCACTGTACCTGAGCATGCATGGCTTAGGAGGTTGTGGAGTTAATTCTTGCTTCCTGGAGTAACCCTTAACCAATGACCCATAGGAGTTGTTGGACAAATAGCCACACTCCCTCACATTCTGGGCAGAATAACTAGTGGATTTTCTACAGTGTCTCCAGTAAGATTAACCTTCAGTTGCTCACAATTTTAAATTGTTTGATAATGTACTTTTCATTGGCTGCCTTCTTTCCCTTTTCTATTTCCCATTTCCTTATTGATATCTCCCCAGAAAATGGCTTAATTAAAACCTTTGTCTCAGGATCTAATCCTATGGGGAACCCAAACTCAATCACACAAGACATTTGTCAAATCATGGACTTAGTGGTTATATCTATTATATGTGTAGGTCATGGAAGAGGAGAATTCATACCATCCCTTTGAATAGTCACTCGGAGTGCCAACTGGGTCCCCAGCATAGATCCTGGACATCAAAACTCACTGTTTCCTGTATCATAACACTTCCTTTTAGACTTCAGTCATTCAAAAAACTCAACAAATAGCTTGCTGTCTCACTTCAAATTTTGTAGTGTGCAAATATGGCTATGTTTTCATTGTGTGTTTAGCCCTGGACAAATCAGCTTTGACCAGGAAGGTGAAGACATGTGGAAAAACAAACCAAAAACACTAGCAGCTGTGTGTTGTGGAAGAAAACCCTGTGGATGAAGTGCAATTTTTAGGGAACAGAGACCAGTAAGATAAACCAATAAGTGTCCACTGTTCTGATGTTAAGGAGAACCCTGGTGAGGCAGTAATTAAGCACTTAAGGGCTAATCAATCAGCAGTTCAAACCCACCATCTTCCCCAAGGAAGAGTTACGATGTGGCAGTCTGACCTCCTTAAGATTTACATTTATTACCACTACCAACTGATCTGAGAGGGATAGCATTAGGGGATCCTGGATCGCATTCTTAACGAGCTCTAATGGCAGAGTGGACTCCTCATTGATCTCCTAACCGCAAAGAAAGTGGTTCTAACCTATCAGTTGGTCCATGTGAGAAATATGAGTTTGTCTGCTCTGGTAAAGATTTAAGCCTTGGAAAATCAAAGGGTGAAGTTCTATTCTATCTTGTAGGGTCTCTATGAGTCAGCTTCAACACAATGATAATGAGTTTGCTTTGGAATTTTGGGATAGAATAGGAGAAATATGTGCAACAAAGTTTAAACTTATTTTAAATGTTCAGTGGTATTGCTTAGAGAGAGATTCTTGGAACCCACAAGACTGTTGTCCTTAGGCACCTTCAGATCTGGAACTGAACTCACTCCCTTGGCTCAATCTTCAGCCAAACAATAGGTAGATCTATAAGGTAAAAAGTAACACTAATCAACTATTTGAATCAAAAGGATATAATTTATTCAAAGATAAAGTTCAGAAGGGTCAGGAAAGAAGGGGGAATGGAAACAGGAAATACAAGGAGGAAGTGCGATAAGTGATATTACGTTGAGCAGATTGCAGTCAATATCATGAAGCAAAATATGTGTGAACCGTCAAATGGAAAACGGATGTATTCTGTAAACCTTCACCCAACTCACAATAGAGATTTTTTGTCAGCCTTGGAAACCTATGAGGCAATACTATTCTGTCCTATAGGGTACCCATGAGTTGAAATCAACTCAGTGGCAATGGGATATTGATGCTGATGCTTTCTGCCGATTCTAAAAAATAGGGTTATTAGCAATTATTGTGGAAATAGCATGAATGAGACTATGTAAATGGGGTTGGTTACAGATAAATTCTTGTAAATGTTAAAGGATAAGTGATTGAGGATGGACTTACCCAAAAAGAGAAAATTATTGCAAGACTTTGTTCCAGGGATAAAATAAAAATAGGTTTCCTGTGGGTAAGACTTAAGCCTATAGATATGGAATTTAAGGAACTGGTATTCCATGATGGTCACCTTCCCGACACAATCACTCAAGACAAAAAGTGGGTGTATAAACAAATGAGGTGAAGAAAGCTTATGGAGCCTAGCTATCAAAAGATAAAGAGTCTAGGGTTTTAAAAACTAGAAGGTTCACAAGTGGCCATCTAGCTTAGAAGCAATAAAGCACACATGAAAGAAGCACACCAGCCTGTGTGATCACAAGATGTAGAAGGGATCAGGTATCAGGCATCAAAGAACAAAAAAATCATATCATTGTGAATGAGGCGGGGTACAGTTAGGGGATCCAAGATCTATCTGTAGGCAACTGGACAACCCCTTACAGAAGGGTCTCTGGGAGGAGATGAGCCAGTCAGGATGCAGTGTAGCAACGATGAAACATATAACTTTCCTCTCATTCCTAAATGCTACCGCGCCCACTATCATGATGCCAATTCTACCTTACAAACCTGGCTAGACCAGAGAATATACACTGGTCCATATAGGAACTGGAAACACAGGGAAACCAGGACAGATGAACCCTTCAGGACCAGTGCTGAGAGTAGCAATAACAGGAGGATGGAGGAAAGGTGGGGTAGAAAGAGGGATCTGATTACAAGGATCTACATATAACCTCCTCCATGAGGGAGGGACAACAAAAAAGTGGGTGAAGGTAGATGTCGGACAGTGTAAGATAGGACAGAATAATAATTTATAAATTATCAAGGGTCCATGAGGGAGGGGAAGGGGGAAGGAGGGGAAATGAGGAGCTACTACCAAGGGCTCAAGTTGAAAGCAAATGTTTTGAGAATGATGATGGCAACAAATGTACGCAGTGGATGTATGTATAGATTGTGATAAGAGTTGTAGGAGCCCCCAATAAAATGATTCTTTTTAAAAACCTCAAAGAGCAAAACACACTATGGTTATTGTACATCAATGATACTTCAATAAAATTACATAAAAAAGGGGAAAAAGAAATGGAATTTAAGGTAAAGAAAGTATTCCCTTTGAGGACCATATTGCAAATATATATTTAGGCAGGCAATTAGATAAAGACATTTTAAGTCTGGGCTTCTATACCTGCCATCTGTCTGTTATGAATAGTATAATTAGCAACTAGAATCTCTCACACAAAATCAACTCAATATGGTATTTCTGGTCTGACCTCCGTGGTGTTCTACTCTGCTTTGATGGAGCTCATCATATCATGACTCTATAACAAGATTGAGGAGTTATTTGCATTCTTATGTGGAAGGTAAATCTGTTTGGCCATTCTGTTAGACTAGTTCATTTTCTTTCCTACCATCCCATCTGCCATTTTAATTCAAAACAAGGAGAAAAGCATGTATGTGCCTTTTGAGGAAGGAGAAGATTTTGGTGTGGAAGAAATTCTCTTCTAGACTGCAAGGTAAGTATTTACCCCCTCTAGCCCTGTTGGAGGAGGGGAAAAGGAAGAGAGACAAGGCAAAGAGAACAACATAGTTAGTTTCATGCCTCCTTACTTGACCTGGGGATTGAGGGGAATATCAGTGACTATGGACCTGTTGTGCTCCCCATTTGGAAGCATGAAGAATAGAGGCTGCCAGGCAGAGCAGCCCTCTGGGAAGTCACTGAAGACAAACATATAGAGAGTGCCATCAAGTCTACTGTGATCCACGGAGACCTTATATGAAATGGAATGGAGTGCTGTCTGACCTTGCACCATCGTCACACATTCCTGAATGTTGAAGTCCATTGTTGCAGCGATTAGGTCAATGTGCCTCAATAAGGATCTTCCATGTCCCTCTATTTCATCAAATATGATGTCTTCCTCTAGCAATTGTCCCCTGATAGTGTGTCCAAAACACATTAGTCAGTCAGTGTTCTCTTGTGATCCATAAGGTTTTCTTTCAGTAATTTTTGGAAGTGGACTAGCAGGCCCCTCTTCCTTGTCTGTCTTAGTCTAGAAGCTTCACTGAAACCTGTCCACCATGGGCAATCCTGCTGGTATTTGAAATTCTGGGAACAGAGCTTCCAGCACCATAACAATACACAAACCATTATAGTACAACCAACTGACAGATGAGTGGAGGATATCTATATCTATATATGGAGAGAGAGAGAGTAAAACTGGCAATGCAGTCTGATTAGGCAGTGTTCTGATAATCTGCTGCTAACAGAAAGTATCCCCACAAATAACATCTTAAAGTAATGATAATATCAATTTTGCTCACAAATCTGCAATCTGGGCAGAGCTCAGTGAGGACACTAGTTTTGGCTTCATCAAGCATTAGCTGGGGTAGCTCAAAGGACAGAGGCTGCAGCTCTCTTAAGACTCACTCCCTCACACGACTGATACTTCTATTGGTTGGAGCTCAAGAAGAACCCTATATGTGACATTTTCATTTGGCTTGGTCTTCCTTGCAACATCCTGACAGGGTCCCAATGGTGAACAACCCAATACGACCAGGTGGAAGTCACAGAGCAACACTTCTGCCATAGTCAAAGGCCTGCCAAGATGCAAGAAAGAGGGAAAGCAGGCCCTGTTTCTGGAAAAATGAACACAAATTCATCTTGTAACAAGAGAATGTGCGATGTGCAACATTAGGACAGTCATCTTTGAAGGACACAACCTGCCATGAGCCAAGATACAGAGACAGATTTCTACGAAAACGAAAGGGCAGGACTTAGACTTAAAGATAAAGCCACAGACTTCATAGGACAAGAGCAATAGGGAGACAAGCAAAGGAAAGCTCTAGGACGGAAGCCTAACATGGCTAAAGATAGGGACAATGTCAGGACTGAACTGGAAGCAAGCAGACACCTGTGCAAGGCAGAACCCGTGAAGTTGTGAGTGCCTTCAAAGCTAAGTCAAAGTACCTTGGGGCGTGAGAAGGGAAGGAGCAGGAGAAGGAATTAATGGGTAGGTTTATGGAGTTTGTAAGTCTGGAGACAGAGCATCAGGAATAGCTGGGTTCTGGCACTCAGTTGAGACCATCAGAGTTTGAACCTTTTCCTTTCAGAGCTGTTTCCTTTTGAGTTTCACGCAGGCTTCCTGATGACAGCTGTAGTTTTATCTAGAAGCTCAGGAATTCTATTAGAGAGAGGCTCTTTTCCTTTCTAATCATTGGTGGTACTATCAGGTAAGCATTGGATTGCTAACTGCAAGGTTGGCAGTGCTACCCTACCAGCTACCTCATAGGGAAAAAGATGGAACTTTCTGCTCACATAAATATTTACAGTCTGAGAAACCCCACAGGGACCTTCTATGATTCAAAATGGACTCATTGGCAATGGGGCAATTGTTTCTGGGGCATTTTTTAGGGTTAGATATCATTAACCTAGCATGAGTCTCATACTGAGTCTGACCCAGTCCCTTTGGACAGAGGAAAGTCATGCCCTGACTAGCCAGGCCTGGAGCTGGCAGATTGGGTCAATGCCAGCAGAAGCATGGAGATGGAGCATGGTGGAAGAGTGATCCCAAAGATACAAGCCATGTGCTGTGAGTGGAAGAAGGGCAAATGAATGCTGCATTAATTAACCAGTCATTGACAAAATGAGGTTGCATGACAAATGGCTCCAAAACCCAGCAGTTCAACAAACAGCCCAACCCCTTCCCTCCCACACACACAGTTCTTAAAATTCAGGATCAGGGAGATTAACTGGAACTTTGAACTTGGCACTTCAGGGCTTGGAAGAGGTGACAGTGCATGTAAAGGCCTTGGGGCAGGAGAGATCTTGGTGTGACTGAAAGCCCAGAAGAAGACTAATTTGGGGGAGGTGAGATAATAGGAATGGAGTTTTCAGTGAGCATTTCCTTGAGAGCCTTCAAGCAAAAGCGATTTTTCTATATTCATGTTTTAGAAGTAGATCTCCACCCATTGGGTAAAGCTTTGGGTATTGGATTGGTGTCGGTATGCAGGGAAAAAATAAATGGGCTTGTTATGGATTAGGAGCCTGTGGTAGTCACCTAATCTTGTGTCAAGTTAAGGATTAGGAGTGTAGGCGTGGAGTTTAGGCTGCCAATCTGGAGAAAGTCAGTGAGATTTTTATGTGGGCATAGCCTCCTTCTGAGAACTCTGAGAAATCTGGTACTTCCTCCTTGGAGGTGGAAGACACCTCTCTCTCTCTCTCTCTCTCTCTCTCTCTCTCTCTCTCTCTCTCTGCTACTCCTTGGGAGACATTGCAGAAGGCAAGCCAAATGGATGCGACCAGACCTCTGAAGCCAAAGAAGCCTCAGAGAGATCGCTGCCAGCACTGAGATGCTTACAATGCCACTGGATCCACAAGACTTTCCACCCATTGGCCTGTGATTATCCTGCATTCAGCATCACTGCACATGTTTTATGGGTCTGAAAAGGAATTTATAGATTGGTATCAGACATATGGGCTAATATCAGACTTATGGATTTGATGTGCACTGGGCTGGGACGTTTGCTTAATGTACAATTACTGTTTGATATAAAACTCTCTCTCTGGATTTATAAGGTAGAATTAGACCAGAACATGTACTCTGGTACAGAGAGGAGCTGGAAACACAGGGAATCCACGACAGATGATCCCTTCAGGACCAGTGGTGAGAGTGGCAATACCAGGAGGGTGGAGGGAAGGTGGGGTAGAAAGGGTGAATCGATTACAAGGATCTACATAAAATCTCTGCCCTGGGGGACAGACAACAGAAAAGTGGGGGAAGTGAGATGTTTGACCTGTAAGATATGACAAAATAATTTATATATTACCAAGGATTTATGAGGGAGGGGGAGGAGAATGGTAGTGGGGAAATGAGGAGCTGATACGAAGGGCTCAAGTAGAAAGCAAATATTTTGAGAAGGATGAGGGCAACACATGTACAAATGTACTTGACACACAATGGGTGGATGGATGATGGATGGATGGATGGATGGATGGAATGACTGTGATAAGAGTTGTATGAGCCCCCAATAAAATTATCAAGGGTTCATAAGGAGGGGGGAGTAGGAAGGGAGGAGAAAAATGAGGAGCAGGTGCCAGGGGCTTATGTGGAGAGCAAATGTTTTGACAATGATGAGGGCAATGAATGTATAAATGTGCCTTATAATGGATGGATGGATGGATTGTGATAAGAGTTGTATGAATCCCTAATATAATGATTAAATAATAGGGAAATGATTTTTAAAAACCACCAACTCTCTCTCATACACATGCGTCTCCCTCGATTTTCCTCTAGCATACCCAGACTAATACACAGTTCGCCCCTGTCCTATACGGCCGCTATGAGTTGGCATGGACTTGAGGGCAGTGGGTTTGTTAGGGCTTTGGAGTTCAGCAGGCCTTTGTTGGTGTGTTTGAGTCTATTTTTGTAGCTGTGTTTGCAGGTCAGTGGCTCATCTTCCAGCACTCTATAGGACCATATTTTGTTGTGACCCATAAGGCTTTCATTTGTTAATATTTGGAAGTAGATCACCAGGTCTTTCTTCCTAGTCTGCCTTAGGCTAGAGCATTGGTTCTCAATCTGTGGGTTGTGACCCCTTTTGGGGTCCAGCGACCTTTTAACACGAGTCACCTGATTCATGGCAGTAGCAACATTACAGTTATGAAGTAGCAAGGAAAATGATTTTATGGTTGGGGATCACCACAACATGAGGAATTGTATTAAAGGAAGGTTGAGCACCACAGGGCTCGAGGTTCCACTGAAGCCTGCCCATCATTGCTGACCCTTCTGGGGTTTGTCATATCGGTGGCACAGCTTCCAATTTCACAGCAGCACTCTAGCTACCACTGCACCACGAACTGATAGACAGGTGGTGGACTGTTCTTAAAAGCCACCTGATTTACGATGCTTTGTTTTGACAGCCCTGGAAAATGGATACAGAATCTAGTTTCATAGTCAATGCAAGACACACCTTGGGGCAGTAGGGATGGCATGAAGTGAATAGATTCAAAGTATATTTTAGGGAGAGGAAGGATGACAGTTAATGCCTGGGGGGTGTGCAAGAAGGAAGGAAGCAGAGACACCATTGATATTAAGTGCCTGAGTTAAGACAGGAATTTCCAGGGAAGCTGGTGGGTCATGATGGGAGAATTTCACACTCCCTGGGGACAGGGGGAGCATTGATTAGTTCATATGTCTGCACATCTTCTCAGACAATAGAGGCTTTGTCATCCTCAAATGAAGCATGCAGTTGGAGCTCAGAGAGGGCATGCAGTGCAAATGAAGACTGGCTTGGTTGAGATGGGTGGACCAGGGCCACTAGTCAATTCTGAGGAGCTTCAGAAAACCTGCCCAGTGTCTTTTGGAGAGTGGGCATGTCTCATGGCCACAGAGGGCCTTTTAATGTTTCACCTCCCACTGCAGCAGCGAGAGGCTCTATCAGCTCATCCTGGAAAGGAAACATACTACCTGCCATCAGGTTCATTTCTTCAAAAAGGATGGAAGAATACAAATGAAAGACTACAGTTTGAAGGGGTCTTAGGCAGACTATCAGGCTCATTAAAGCTTCATTTATTAAAACTTCATTATTCAGAGACATTCTCCAAGTAGGATGTATGCTGGGGTGGGGGTGGGCATGAGGAGGAAGGCTTGGAGCAGGGTAGGGGAACAACCCCACACCCCCAAAAAATACCTTCCCAAGAAGCAATTCCAGTGGGCACAGATTAGATAGAAGTTTCATCCTCTGGTCACTTGATGTTTGTCCCTCTCTTTTATCTGAATGCTCTTTCCACATTGCTCAGATGAAGCATCCAATTTATATTAAAATGCAAGTTAGGAAGCATCATCCCCAACCAACCTTGTTCATCAAAATGGTAGTGCTCTCTCCGGGTACCCTGAGTTCAGTTTGTCAACAAGCTGAAGCAGTTGAGCTGGGGCTCTGTGAGGCCCAGGAGCATGAGTTCATTAATATCCGACCCATAATGCCTTGCTGGGTTTATGCCAACAAAGCCCTGTCACTCCTTACCTTAGGATTTACTCACTCTTTGAAACAGGCATTTATTTACACACAGTTTGACCTCATGATGGTGTTCAGCAGATGTGGATCTTACTTATTTGCATTGTTCTGTGACAGTTGCAAAATTCGTTAGTGGCTCAGGGATCAATCCTCTGTGGACTGCCCCGAAGCTAGATGAAGCAAGTGGGTTCTCCTTGATTCATCCTCCCTCCTTAGCAATGCTTGCTAGTCAGGATAACATAGTGCCCATTAAAGAAACTGCCTGTGTCACTTTAAATTTGTGACCTGGGCGGGAGGGAGGGTCATGATCACAAGTGACAGAAACTGACGCTTGACTAACTTAGGGAAAAAGGCCTAATGGTGGATAAATGTTGGGAAGACAAGAAAATGTGGCAAATGCCTGGGCAATCTCAGGGCTGTGAAGCAGGTAATGGCGAAACACTCCTCCTGAGGCCAAAGCGTGCCCTCTGTAGTACATTAAATCACATTAACACACACCCATTCATGTTCACATGGGACCTGAGGCTATGGCCTTACTTGGAGAGGAGGTCTTGGCAGATGTGCTTAGATAAGTATTTCAAGAGCTCCATCTTTCTGGGTTTAGATTTCAGATGGATACTACATGCACTGATTGGTGTGTTCTTATAAGAAGAGGAGTGGGCACACAGAGACCCCGTGTGAAGACACTGGCAGAGATTGGATCAGTGCATCTATAAGCCAAGAAATATCAAGGATTAGCAGCAGTGACCGGAAGCAGAGAGAGGCTACTTTGATTCTCCTTCAGAGTTCTCAGAAGGAATGAATCTTGCCCACACCTTAATTTTAACCCATTGTCCTTCAGAAAAGTGAGAGAACAAATACCTGCTGTTTAAGTCACTCGATTGGTAGCCATTTGTTACAGCTACCCAAAAGAACCATTATGGATTGATCTGTAGCCCCCTCAAAATATGTGAGAAATTTGAACCTTGGTGGACATGATCCTGTTTGAAAAGAAGGGAGTTCTTTTGTAATATAAATGAGGCCGTATGGCCACTGGAGATCCCTTCATAGAGGGGTTTAGAAGAGGAGATGGGTCAGTCAGGGTGCGAGGTAGTACCGATGAAGAACACAGCTTTCCCCCAGATCCTGTATGCTTCCTCCCCCCAACTACCATGATCCAAATTCTACCTTGCAGGGCTGGATAGGGCAGAGGTTGTACACTGGTGCATATGGGGGCTGGAGGCACAGGGAATCCAGGGTGGATGATACCTTCAGGACCAAAGGTGTGAGGGGCGATGCTGGGAGAGTGGAGGGTGAGTGGGTTGGAAAGGGGGAACTGATTACGAGGATCCACATGTGACTTCCTCCCTGGGAGATGGACAGCAGAGAAGGGGGGGAAGGGAGACTCGGGATAGAGCAAGATATGACAAAATAACAATGTATAAATTACCAAGGGTACATGAGGGAGGGGGGAGCGGGGAGAGAGAGGAAAAAAGAAAGAGGACCTGATGCAAAGTGCATAAGTGGAGAGCAAATGCTTTGAGAATGATTGGGGCAGGGAATGTGCGGATGTGCTTTATATAATTGATGTATGTATATGTATGGATTGTGATAAGAGTTGTATGAGCCCCTAATAAAATGTAAAAAAAAGAAAATGATTAGGGCAAAGAATGTACAGATGTGCTTTATACAATTGATATATGTATATGTATGGATTGTGATAAGAGTTGTATGAGTCCTAATAAAATGTTAAAAAAAAATGAGGCCATATGAGAATAGGCTTGAGCCTAAACCTAAACACTTCTGAGTTAAAGGCCAGGATAGACCCAGTAACACACAGTACGGGGAGAAAGATAGCGAGGAATGCCAAGGAACTTTCTGGTATCCACAAAGAAGGACCCTGACCTAGAGTCGCACCCCAAATTTGAACCTGTAAGCTCCAAAGCAGGGGGAAAAGTGTTTTAAGGCTACTGACTTGTTGGATAATTTTTGGTTAAGGAGATTAAGACAGGAATTTAAGACATCCTCCAATCCTTCCTCTGGCTTCGTTCCATTTTTCTCACATTCAAGAGTCCTCCTAGAGGATTCAGTCAGGTTGTTGTTGTTGTTGTTGTTGTTCAGTGTCATAGGGAGGGTTTGGATTCATTGTGACCATGCATACAACAAAGTCATACACTGCCCGGTCCTGTACCATTCTCACCGTTGTTCTTAAGTTTGAGCCCATTGTTGCAGCCACTGTGTCAATCCCATTTGTTGAGGGCCTTCCTCTTTTTCATTGCCCCTCTACTTTCCAGAACACGATGTCCTGCTCCAGGGACTGATCTCTCCAGACAACATGTCAAAGTTAAGGCGAAGTCTCATTATCCTTGCCCTGAGGAACATTCTGGCTGTACTTCATCCAAGTTAGATGGGTTTGTTCTTTTGGCAGTCCATGGTACATTCATTACTCTTTTACATCACTACTAATCAAATATATCTATTCTTCTTTGGTCTTCCTTATTCAGTGTTCAACTTTCACATGAATATGAGACAGTTGAAAATACCATGGCCTGGGTCAACCCGCCCCAGTCCTCAAAGTAATCTCTTGCTTTTCAACACTTTAAAGAGGTCTCGTGTAGCAGATTTGACTAGTGAAATGTGTCATTTGTTCTCTTCTCTGCTGCTTCCATGAGAATTGATTGTGGATTCAAGCAAGACAAAATCCTTGACAATTTCGATCTTTCCTCCATTTATCATGATGTTATCAATAGGTCCAGTTGTGAGGGTCTGGGCTTTCTTTACATTGAGTCATAATCCAAACTGAAGGCTTTAATCCTTCATCTTCATCAGCAAGTGAATCAAGTCCTTCTCATTTTCAGCAAAATTGTGTCATCTGTATAATGCAGGTTGTTAATAGGCCTTCCTCCAACCTGATGCTCCATCAGGCACTGCCCCTTAATGAGTTTAGGTCATGAAGGATAGTCCTCCATAGGCACATTGATTATTACACTACCACCCTCACATAATAAATTCAGAGAGAGAAAATTTCCCCAAAGCAATGGAAAGCTTACTAGAGAAGTGGAGGGTGCTAAAAGCCAAAGGTGACACAAACTGGAAATCAATACTAGTTTTCAATACCTGCAGTCATCTAATAGTTCACTGCACTATCTAAGGAAAGGTGAGGAGAACTGGGGCAATTCCATTAAAAAAAAGACAATGCAGGGTATATAAGTCCGTCATTCCTCTGGAGAAGAAAAACACATAGTTGGGTTGTAGAGCTTTGTTTGCTAATCAACCGAATGTAGTTGTAAGGCAGGGGTGTGTGTGTGCGCGCGTGTGTGTGTGCGTGCGTGTGTGTGTGTGTGTTGAAGGGAGGGGCTTGCCATTCTATTTCATAGCCAGGAGAAAGATGAGCCTCTTCCCATATCTTTTGCTCTGTGGCAAGTTACTGATCTACAAGGAACTTTTATTTGACAAGGATATTGCCGAGAAAACAACGGGAAGCTTGTGTTCATCTCTGCTGAGAGGTGGAGTCAAAGAGATGGGCTTTATGACAGACACCCTGATCGTGCAACCAAACTATGAAATGGCCTCATACATTCAACACACATTTGCTGCACCTCCCCAGTGTGCTGCCCAGATATTACCAGGCAGAGTGTTTTATGGGCAGCATTTTAGAGTTAGGCAGGCAGAGGGAGTGTCTTTGTGGGTGTTGCCTTTACCAGTCCTTGGATTGTTCTGGGACAGGCATGTCTTTTTCCTCTAAAGTAACTGATCGCGTGTAAAGAAGGAGTCTCCTCAGTAAGACGGGTTGAACCAAACCCAACCTATGACAATCATCTCAATTGGAACACATAGCGACCCTATACAAATACCCGTAGGGTTTCCAAGTTTGTAACTCTTTTGGGGGGTCAACTACCATATCCTTCTCTTGCAGAACCACTACAGAGTTGAGCGTTGTGTTAGCAGCTGAATGCTTAATCACTGTGCCCATTTTGTTTGCAGAGCCGCCCTCAAAACACTGAACAGGTTTTCTGGGTACCAAGTATGTCCACTTCTGTATCTGGCCTAGGGTGTTTTCTCCAAGTTGATAGGAGGTGCAAATCAGTTACTAGGGGTTTGGCAGAGTCAGTATGGAAACTGGGAGGGTGTGTGAAATTTGAACCAGAGTAGAACAATTCCAAGACACTTCCTAGGGATTCCTGGCATATAATATGCAAATGATAGTCAAGATATACAACTGTGTCTCTGTTCTTGGTTCTGTCAGTACCTGGTGTGGCCACAAAGGAGAAACCTGGTCTCCTGCTATTTTGAGCATCTAGTGTGAATGACAGGAGATAAGTCACATGCTAATGAACCCTGGTGGTGTAGTAGTTAAGCACCATGGTGCCCGGCTATCAAAGCATATAGCGTCTGGGGTCTTAAAGGCTGGAAGATAAACAGGGGGCCATGTAGATAAGAAACAACAAAGTCCACATGGAAAAAGCACACCAGCCTACACCAACATGATCGCTGAAGACAAAGCGGGTGCATAAGCACATGTGAGCATGTTTTCTTGATGTGCACTCACTCTTTACATACAACTCTCTTATACATACGTGTTTCTGTGGATTTGTTTCTCGAATGCACCCAGACTAACATAAGCAGCGTGGAACGCATTTAAGAAGCCTAGACAAGGGCAGGGCAGGATATTCGGAGGGACTGGATCCAGAATTAGAGAGGAAGGAGCCCTGGTGGCAAAACGGGCTGCTAGCTCCCTGTCCCAAGGGGGACAATGAGACTGCTGGCTCCCATGAACATTTACAGTCTTGAAAACTCCATATAGTGTCACTGTGGTTGGAATCCACTGGACAGCAGTGACCTTTTGGGATTGAAGGTGGAAGCCACCAATGACTTCCTGCCAGTGAGCCAAGGAGCCTCCGGAGAGTGTGTGAACTTCTGGAATGCAGTGAACAACCTCTGCACATCTGCTTTTCGTGCTGCCCAAGTCATGCCCTTGGCCTTTGCTTAAACATATTCATCCAGAAGTGAATCATCACAGCTGCTCCCTCCGGAAGCTGGGGGCTGAGCTCTCTGGTTCCACTCTGTCAGCATTTCTGGTCCGGGTACCTCCCCTCTGCCCCGGCACAGGCAATGTGCTTTTGGAAGCAGTGCTCCCTGGGTAGTGGGTGTGATTTGCCTCCTCTGGCCTAACATGATGAATGCTGAGAGGGGGTGGATACTAGGGGGTTAAACTCCCTGAACTTTACCTAGCCCAGGGGAAAACTTATTATTTAAAGTAAGCTTTAGACAGAATCTTTAGAAAGAGAAATGGTTAACTTTATGTACACAATTACTCCCCAACACATAGGCTCAACCTCATAGGCTGTGGATGACCTTGAGCAGGTGCTCAGTCACAATGGGTTTCTATCAGGATTGAGAGTTCAGCTCTCTCAACTCTCCAACTGGTTATTAGCACCATAGTCTCGTTTCTATTTTTGTATTTACTTTGTTTTGAGGGGGAAAAGACTCCCAATTCAACTATATTTTATTAGGAACTCCTTTGCTAAGTTTTACACAAGAAAAAGGCACAAACTGCTGTTCTGGATGAAGGAGAGCATCCGCATGAGGCCACAATGGTGTTGGAAGGACCCACAGCCACAGTGACTTAAATAAAATGACACCCATTCTGTCCTGCTGACTCTGACTCATAGTGACTCTGTGTAGGGATCCTGAAGTTGCTACCTTTACAGGAAGCAATAACCTCATCTTTCTCCTGTGGAATGACTAGTGGCTTTGAACCAGCGACTTTGCTCTTAATAGTCCAACACTATCCAGCATTACCACCTGGGCTCCTGAAAACTTAAATAAGACATAGAAAACAAACAACTTTGTCACAAAATTGTGACTGAAGACAGATCAATTCATGGAGTTTCAGGAGGGCCTGTGAGAGCATGAGCGGGACCTTCATTGGGATGTGCACACTACCGTATATCGTTGAGTGTGGCCCGGGGAGTGGATGCAAGCACACTGCCTGAGGGACAAGCTTTCCACTGCCAGTCAGCAGTAAGAAAGAACTCAATGGTGGCTGAATCTGTGGCCCCTCAAAATGGATGTAGGGTCTCCACATAGACTCTCACTGTGAGCCACAGCCTATTGCTCAAAATTTAAGCTCAAATACGACTTAAACGCCAAACATTCTGTTTCCTTAAAATAGGGTACTGCCAGGAACAGCTAGAAGTCTGCATGACCTATCAGATCTCAACGCCGATCTCAAATCACTTCACATGATCCATTCTACCAGGCATGTCAAGGACAACTAGAGGTCTGCATGAGCGAGCCCAAATCGCCTCCTCACTTACCCATTCCAGAGGCTGTGCCTGTATAACCTATCGACTAACACATTCCCATATGCCGTGGTTATGAAACCAACCATCATGCTGGAATAAGGACCAATCACGATGCAAGGGTCAGGGTCAATGGGAAAGCAAAATAGGGGCTGAGGGGAGCCAAGAGGGGTCGCTTCACTCAATCCCTAAACCTGATCTAATGTCACTAGACTGGGGTCTTCCTCACATCTCAAGGGCACCCGATTCATGATTGAAGTGAATTGTGCTTATTCAACCTTTGTTCTGCTTGCTGTCCTGCTGTGCTGAATCCTCTTCTTGCTTTTTTGTGCATGGCTCCCTCTGTTGTGGTGACAAATGGCTTGAGAGGGATTTGACATAGGGAGAAAGCCCACCCACATCAACTGTCACCAGAAGCAGACACTAAGTCCATTTCTCTCACCTCACAGAACTATGCACACCAGACACTGGTAGGGCTGTCTGGGAGGGGAACCCTTAGTGCAGTGGTTCTCAACCTGTGGGTTGCGACCCCTTTGGGAGTCATATGACCCTTTCACAGGGCTCACCCAATTCATAACTGTAGCAAAGTTACAGTGATGAAGTAGCAAGAAAATCATTTAATGGTTGGGGGAGGGGGGCATCACCACAACAAGAGGACCTGTATTAGGAAGGTTGAGAACCACTGCCCGAGTGTGTTTAGGACTTTGCTGCCCTCAAGGTCATCAGACATTCCTGAAGGCAGAGCCACTGCAGGAAGCCCTTCTGGGAAATGCCCTGAAGACAGGTCTCAACCAACTCCACCCTCACCCTCTGAGATCCTAATCATAGGACGCATGGAAATGCTCCCTGCCTCTTCGAAGGCTGTAAGTCCATGGGAGCAGAAAGCCTCCTCTTTCTCCCTTGGAGTGGTGGCTGGTGAGTTCAAACTGCTCACTTTCTGGCTAACATAACCCACAGACCAGCTCCCCCTGAGCTCAGTTTGGTTTGCCGCACAGCACACATTGTTTGGAACCTTCTGAAATAGCTATGCACATGTGCAGGTTGGGGGGATTTCGCACAAGATGCAGTTTTCCACCCTCTCTTGGCAAAAATAATTTTTGCAAAAGGCTTGTATTCTCTTCTGGATCTGAGTAGCAGCTACTCTCATGAAGTCATAGCACATACATTCATGCTACAGTCCTCCCAACTCCCTAATGTCTTACGCCGAGTCTGCTCCATGCTTTTCTGTGTCCTACATGGCAGCTGTAGGCACCCAAGGCATGGGCTCTGCAGCCTGGGTCCAAATCTCTCCTTCCCACTTCCTCACTTTGTGGTCCTTGGCTCATGACTTTAGAGTTGTATGAGCCCCTAATAAATTGTTAAAAAAATGATCCTCAATTCTATCTGAATCCTTGCCATAGCTCCAAGTTGCCTTAATAAACACGAGCAAGAAAAGTACCTCTGGCAGCAGACCGCTCAGGTTCAAATCCAGGCTCTCTAACTTATTGACTATGTGACCTTGGTCAAACCTGGACCTCTCTGTGCTTCCAAAGATTCACTTTCCAAAAGGGAAGTCATAAGCCAACTTTTCTTATTCCTCACTGGGTTACTTTGAAGATGAAATGAGACATCTGTCTAAAAATGCTTCTGACCATCCCTTGGTTCTCAGAGCTCCACAAATGCTATGGATTATTGTTATAAGATTATGAATGATTTTTTTCCAAGGGTAGTGCAAAGATTAACATCAGTGCTACTTCTCTCTGACAAAATATCAATCCAAATTTCTAAATAGCAGGGTCTGAACGGATGCGCTGTTAACAGCATCTTGCTTTTCTCCCATCACTTGTCACAGTAAATCTGATAAGAAATGCTGGGCTAGGGCTGGCAGCCAAGCCCCTCACTGGCAGCGTGCAGGACCTCAGGTTGTTGACAGGCCAAGGGGCATCACAATGGCAAGAGGAGACTCCACAAAGAGCCCCTGATTCCTCCCCCACGCCCTCCTTCCTCACGTTCAGGGTTAAACGTCAAAATACTATTTTTTTGTCACCTGGTGAAATAATGAGCCCCCATTCCCGTTGCCTTGGTATCATCAGAGCGCAACAGCCACGTGGGGTAATCGCTGTCTCCGTGTTAATGCTGCTCACTTCAAACATTTTCACAGGCCCTGGCGAAATGAAACCTGTGCTTTCTACCTAGGTGGAGTTTGAGGCGATTCAGCCCATTTGCTTCTGCTGAAGAGGCTACCTCAGAAAAACAGGAAATAAAAACATAGAGGGTGCTATTTACATTAGGTTTCTCATTCTCTTCCTTTCTTCCCTACCTTCCTTTCTTCTTCTTGCCCTTCTCTTTCTCTTTTCTTCCTTCCCTCCCTTTGCTCACGTGTTCCTGCCTGCCTTCACCTTCCATCTTCCCTCCCACACTCCTCCATTTCTTCTTCGCTCCTCTCTCCCCACCGCCACCTTTCTCCTTTCCTTCCCTGCCTTTTCCCTTCAGCCTCCCAGTCTCCCTCCTTCACTCTCTCCCTTTGCTCCTTCCTTTCCCCACCTTGTTTTGATCCAGTGATTTGTACTCCTTTCTTCCTCTCATCCCACCCATCCCCATTGCTGGAAAAACGTCAGTTCCTTGTGGCGCTGGTTTCTTGGCACCAGACCCTGTTCTTTGGGTGTTCACAAGTTTGCGTCCTGTGTGCAAACATAAGACAGACATATGATCAGGGTTGGACAGAAGATGGGATTTAACAGGTGTACTGCATCCCAAATCTCCAGGAGGCAAAGGTAAAGTCAGGCTCCTGCCTTTAAGGTTATGTCTCCCATTGTAACTGCATCCCACAGAGGCTCCTGCCTCCTGGCAACCTGAGGCCTGCTGCCTGCCTTCCTCTAGCTCCTGGGGAATTGGGGCAGCAGTGGCAAGAACAACAAAAATCCCCAGGAGTTGACAAGAAGGGAGGCTGCCTTGCTCGAGAGATGGCCCCCTCACCCACCTGCATGTTGTTGAGATGCAGGTTCTCATCCCTGTGGCTGGGCAAGAAACGCCCCCTCCCCAAACGCAGTGGCTTCAAACAAGGACCATCATCGTGTGGTTGCTGGGAGGCCACTGGGTGGTGCTTGGAGTCTCCCATGAGTTGGCAGTCACATGGGAGCTGGGGCAGGGGCCTCTGGTGACTCCAGTGCCTACATGTGCACTCAGAGGGCTGGAAGCTGAAGCTGGGTGCTTAGCTGGGTTGTTGGTTGGAGTGTCTCCACGTGGCCTTTCCAGGCGGCTCAGGCTTCTTTCAGCATAGTGTCCGTGTGCTGAGAAGTGTCCTGAGAGGTAGCACGTGGAGGCTGGACATTCTAAGGGTGAGCACTCAAGAAGAAGTCTTTGAAGGGATTTTTCAGAAGCTGTGAAGCACTTTGTGGGAGGGAAGGGGGTTGCCCAAACTAGATGTCACAGTGTCATCTTCTCCATAATCTATTGGTCACAGAGGTCATGGAACATCCCAATTTAAGGGGAAAGGGCATAGACTCTACCTTCCTATAGGTAACCTGTCAAGGAATTTGGGGGTCACATACGAAGACTGGGAGACCCTGGGTGGCACAAATGGTTAAGGACTCAACGTATCAAGAGGTGGGCAGTTGCACCCCTCAGAAGAAATAACTAATGGCCTGCTTCTAGAAGCCCACAGGCTTGAGAATCCTGTGATGTGTAGTTTCTCCCTGGCACCCAGGGGGTCCTCGGGAACCAGAACCAACATAACAGCAATGGGTTGGGTTTTTGTTGGTTTTGTTTGGGCTAATATTAAAACGACTAGTATGAAATTATATATGTATTGTGTTTAACTCTCAGGACTCTGATTATGCTGAAGTTGAACAAAACTGTCTGCCTCTTCTATGAACGCCAGCCGATGGAGGCAAAGGGTGAGGGTCTAGAGGAAGAATGAATGTCCCATTCCCGTCCTTATGTTTCAGTTGTCCTTAAAGGGCACAGGGGACAAACCAGACGTCTTTGATATGATTTTAGCCTAATGATGTGCTAGTATGATGATGAGCAGCCTGAAAAGTGGTTTTAACTAATGTGATCCAATATTTGAAAAGTTGACGATTTCACATCGAATTTTATATTCTCAGCATCTCAGTTACAAACAGAAAATCAGGCCTTAAAATCCTTGCATTTCCCCAAGGCAACAACAGTCTGGAGCTAGAATTTGAATGTCCCCTGTGGATGAGCTGACACGTGCCTGTTAACCACAGTCCCCATCCATCCCTATTGCCCCCAACACAGAGGTTGGCTACAAGTATCCTTTATCTATATGGCTAAATAGGTTAGTTAGTTTGGATTGGGTTGCTAGTTTTTCCTGTTTTGTTTTGCTTACTTTTGATTTTTTGGGGGGCTAGGAAATGGTGTGTATTTTGGTACCATGTCTTCCAAAGCGAGAAAACCAAACCCAGTAAGCCAAGAAGGTCAAACAGTCTAGATTAATGATGAAAGGAGGAGCCCTGTTGGTGAGGTAGATTATGAGTTGGACTTCTAACTGCAACATCAGAAGTTCGAAACTCCCCCCACCCCCACTCCACAGGAGAAAGATGAGATTTTCTACTCCTGTAAAGATTTACAGCCTTGGAAACCCACAGGGGCAGTTCTATACTCTGTCCAAAGGGTTGCTATATGTCAGAATTGATTCCAGGGTAGTGAGGTTTTCTTGATTGATATAAATAATTTTTGGTGAGTATTGAAAAAACCAGTCAATATTATTTTTAATACACATCAAAGAAGGTCCACATTAATTGTTCACACAACCCTGCCACCTTCTTTCTTTATTCCCTTGCCTCCCACTCTCCTTTCTTCCTCCCTATGGTCTTTTATCTCATTCATTTTCTTTCAAGGGTTAGCCTAGGAGTGGGAAAGTCTGACTAATTCTTAACCAAAAGACTAAATTGGTTTTATTGTTGGTGTTATTACTTGGGTTAAATTTTTTTCTTTTCTCTTCTTCTATTGGTTTGTGTCATGTAACCCAGAAAATGGGGAAACATTTGGAACATCAAAACACTATCCTTTCTCAGTAGACTACAAGCATTAAAGGCAACAGAGATAAATACTCCAATAATAACAATAACATACAAGGATAGCTAGAGAGATAAATAGATAGATAGAAAAACCACAAAATCTGAGCAGTTGTGGGAAGGGGAATGGGAATAGCCCCATGAATAAATATAGGTTTGCCAGAGAATAGTTCTATATACATATTAGCATATACTACAAGTATGACCATGAATATAATAGTGCATCCAGGAGGCATAGTTAGGAAATGTCTTAGCTAGAACAAAACTCCTTGAGGGAGCGTGTCCTAAATATCGGGGATCAGGAACACAGCTCTGAGAGACCTCAAGATCAATTGGTACAAACTAGCTCACAAAGACAATGTTCTGTATCCATCAGGGAAGTGACTGGGGTCTTCAAAACCTAGTGAGTAGCAAACTAAAAGTCGGTTCTTGGTCTCACCCTATGTGTTGGACAGGGTTCTCTAGAGAGACAAAACCATATTGCTAGTAATTATATATAAATATATTTATAAAGCTAGATATGCAATACAAGAAATGAACCACTAAATTATATACAGATAGATAACACAAGAAACTAACAGTTAAATTATAAAACAGTGAGACACTAGCAGTCCTTTAAGGCTTGAGAGCCGCCAGTTGCCAGTCCCTTTCTGTAGAGAGAGCTGGGCTATATATACCCAGGCAGCAAACAGCAAGGCAAGTCACCAACTGTCACCAACTGTCGGTCCCCAGCTCCAGAGACGAACATTCCAATCCTGTGGTATTAAATGGACCTCAACTTACAGCGACAGAGTCCACAAGCTAGGCATCCCACAGGTAGTGTACCCCTTTAAATTGAGGCATAGAACAAGCAAGGCAAGGCTCACGAAGCCATTTATCCCTCTGCCCTTCGATTAATCCTACTTGTGTTTATCGGCCAGGCTGGCACAATAAACTATTGCACCCTGTCTGGAGCGAATAACATTGAAGAAGCTCAAGATGCCTGGCAACAATTAGTCCAAATCAGTAATGGACTATGCGTACCTCAGCCTCTATGATGCTAAGGTCAGAAGAACTAAATGGTGCCTGCCTATGACAAACAGCTGCTCTGAAAGGGATCATGGTACATGGTCCTAGATAGAGTGGGGAGTAATGTGTAAGAAAACTGAAAGTCATACTACTACTACCAATAGTAATAATAATAATGATAAAAGATGAGGTTTATTGGTTAGATAGACTAGTGAGATCCCCACTACTATGGTCCTTCATCACCCTTCAGGTCTGGAACTGAATTCAACCCCCTGAAAAATAGACAGGTTTATAAAGTGAACCTTATGAGAAAAGATTGAAGCCCTCAGTATGGTTTACAACTCAATGTCAAGAAGACACACATCCTCACAACTTGATCAATAGGTACCATGATAAATGGAGAAGTTTGTTGTTTTTTTTTTACTTGTTGTTATTTGTTGAAGTTGTCACGGATTTTTTGTCTTGATGAGGTCTATAATCAATGCTCTTGGAAGCTGCAATCATGAGATCAAATGACGCATTCCATATGGATACATTTGGTGCACAATACGTCTGTAGAGTGCTAAAAAGCAAGGATGTTACTTTGAGGACTAAGGTGCACCTTACCCAAGCCATAGTAATTTAAATTGCCTCATAAGTATGTGAAAGTCAGACATTGAATAAGGAAGGCTGAAGAAGAATTGATATGTCTGAATTGTGGTGCTGGTGAAGAATATTGAAAGTAACATGGACTGCCAAGGGAACAAACAGATCTGTCTTAGAAGAAGTATGGTCAGAGGGCTCCTTAAAGGCAAGGATGGTGAGACTTCCTCTCACATACTTTGGTCATGTTATTAAGAGAGACTAGTCCCTGGAGAAGGACATCATGCCAGGTGAAGTAGAGGGACAGTGAAAGAGAGGAAGCCCCTTAAGGAGATGGATTGACAGTGACTGAAACAAGGGGCTCAAGCTTGGGAACAATTAGGAGAATTATTCAGGGCTAGGTAGTGTTTCTGTCTGTTTGGCATAGGGTCAATGTGGGTTGCAACTGGCTCAATGGCACCTGATAAGAACAACTACACCAAAATGAATCATAGCACTGAGGAGCACACATTCCTCAGAACCATCAACCATTCAAAAGCAAATAGGCAGTATTTGCCCAAGGCCAAATTCAAAAGGCAGGCAAGGTTAGGGGAGAAGGGTGAATGAAAACAGGAAGCAGAGTTTCAATGGCATGAGTGATATTACATTGCAGGAGATTGTCATCAACGTCACATAACAAAACGTGTATAAATTGTTACGTGCAAAGCTGATTTTCTCTGTAAACCTTAACCCACCTTACAATAAAAAGTTTCTTTTTTTAAAACAAAGACACCATCGTTCATATTATAGACACAGCCAAAGAAAGATCTCCTGGACAATCCTAAAAGGATCTCCCAAATGATTTGGGTAGTTAGCCCTCCCCAGGGAGTTCTACCCATTGAAACGCTGGGCGGTTATGGCTGCAATTATATTTCAGGCCAGAAGAGGCAGCAGAGGCCTGGTTGTTCAAATGCTACAAAACTACCAGACAATGGGCAAACAGTTTCTTTCCACGGACGACTAGCGGCTCTGTCATATCCATGTCTGGTGTTCAACACTTGGCGACAGAATCCAGCCCGCTGGGTTTGGGTGGGGTCTGTTTCTCACCCATGCTTGGCTTGGGATTGTTCTATGGCATCCACAAAGTGGAGTCCTTTCCTTTCTGATGTCCCGAGAAAGCTGTTTTCTCCTTTTTCTCTCTCTGGCCCTCTTCCCAAGAACCCTGGGGTTCACTCTGCTTTCCTCTGGTTGATGTTTCTCAGGCAGTTACTTGACCTCGGTTCATCTACTGCAGGTGACCATTAGCAAGTAACTGTACCGTCCTTGGATGGTATTGTTCATGAGCTAGGCTGCGAACTACGGGTTAAAGGTTTGAGTTCACCCAGAGGTGCCTTCCAAGAAGGGCCTGGTGATATGCCTCTGGAAAAAAACCCACCCCAGCCATGGAAAATTCTAGGGACCGGACTTCTCTAACACACTTGGGCTCTCCATGAGTCCGAGTTGACTCAATGGCAATTGGTTGCTGGTATTCCTGTAAGTAGAAGACAACAATCTTTAAGCAGTCCCTCTTGGATTCATGGGAGGAGGGTGGCTTCCTCTGAGAGAACTTCTCAGGGCTCCAAGGGCTCAATGATCTTACAAAAAATGAGAGAAATGATGAGCCTGATGACAGATGATATTGCTATGCAGGCCTCGTTTCAGGATGCTCAAGTTTCCAGGTCTTTCCCTGACTCACAGTGTAGCCCTGTGAGGTTCCAAATAGAAGGGCACCCTTGCTCCCAGGACCTGGAGCCTTGTAGCTGAGCAGAGCAGTCATGATGAGAAAGAGGACCCAAGGGGGAAGTCAGGGGGCTGCTTCACTTGTCTCAGTGTCAAGCAAACAAATGTTTTGGCAGGAAATTTCTCTTCAAGAGTGTTCTGATTTCTTGAAGGAAATCTTTTTCTGAACCATTTCCTCAGGGGAAAACCACTCAACTACCTCGGGAAGGAAGATTTTTCTCCTTCCAAGCTTACCAGGCTGTGCTAACTCACAGAGGAGGTGTGACTAGCAGGCAATGAAACTGATTTCCAGACTCCTATGAAAATCAGCAAGTGCTCGGCTACTAAGTGAAAGGTCGGCAGTTGGAAAACCCCAGCTGCTCTGCAGGAGAAAGTGGTGGCTGACTGTGTCTGACAAGATGACAGCTTTGGAACCCAATGGGGCAGTTCTCCTCTGTGTTCTACAGTTGCTTTGAGTTGGAGTGGACTTGACAGTGATAGATCTGATCTTTTTCCCCATGAAAATCAACTTTCACGAATACATGTGCATTCATGGATGTCTGTGTCTGCTTTGGCATGCATGTGCACATATGTGCCTATTTGCACGTGGATGAATACGTCTGTGAATGTGGGCGTCTCTATTTACTTTGCCATGTGTGTGCACATGTCTGCCTTTGTCAGTATGCATGCGGGCTCAGGCAGCATAAAGAGATCACAGAGAAACTTGGAGAGAAAGAGAAAAGTAACCTATTTTCTCATGGGTCTCCCATACCTGACGGTCTACTGGCATCCACCGCCACGAAGACCAGAGGTCACTTCATGCCATGTGTCCAGCTGCACATTGCTGGTTGAGGTCAGTCACCAGGGAGGCAAGTGAGACTGGCCTCGCCAACCTACCACCCACCTGCAGGAGTGATTCCCACCATCTGTCCTGGAGCCCCTCCCACCTTACTCAGCCTCCCTAGACCTTGAGTGAAAGGCGTTTCCAACGTTTTTACATAAAGATTTCTGAGATTGACTGAAGAAATGATTTCATTTGACAAAACAAGAAGCTTTGAATTTAAAGATTTGAGGCAAGTGCCCTTCAGAGAGGGGGACACAGGACGGGGCCATGCTCCCTTCCGGTATGCACAGGGGTTGCTATGAGTTGGAACCAACTTGATGAGCACCTGCCAGCAACAACAACAACCAGAAGTTGTCCAAACTTCTGTGGCCTCAACTCAGAAATGAGAATATTATTATTGCCTCCTAGAAAGAACTCAAGGTATGTACAATTGGTTAATAGGCGTTTGGAAAGTGAGTACATTAAGTGGACTGATGACATTGATAAGGCAATAAGAAACTGAGAAGGCTTCACTAACAGGTGCTTTCACATCTGTAACCAGTAGATTCCTTCCTTCTTCATCTCTTGCCATCTTAATCAGCTCCCACACTTTCCAGGCAGCTTGAGGGATTAAATGTTCAGTCTGATCCTATTATAAGCCTCAGCCTCAGAATCAGAGGCTTTACCTGAGGTTTGAGGAGCTATACTGGGAATGAGGGAGAGTAACCTGTCTTTTCTATTGCTCTCCTATCGCTCCCTCTTCCCTAGCCCTTCCCTGTCTCTGGGCCTGCCTTTCCTCCCTAGAGCATTGGCTTCCGGGAGAAGGGGATGGAAACAATGAGCACATTCCTGACCAGGCCTCTTACCATGCTATGTTCCAACCCTCTCTTGGAAGGGCCTCCACGAAGTCCTCTTATGTCATCTCACAATAACTTGTTAGATACCATTGAGTGAGCTCCTGACTCATAGCAAAAGTACACACAAGAGATTGAAGCACCACCTGGTCCTGCACCGTCCTCACAATGGTCCTTGTGTGTGAGCCCATGGTTGCAGCAGTGTGGAGGAGATCCTGTCCAAGAAGGCTGCCAGTGGGTGGGAGGGGCTGCAGCTTTCAGAGACTTTGGAGGATGCCAAGGTGGATAGTTCACGGCGTATCATATGAGGTCAGCCAGCGGGCCTTGGGGGCCCTTCCCATTATCCATAGATATATGAAATAAATGGAGGCCCTCAGCAAGATGGGCTGCAGACACCTCCAGGACTCACTTGATCCTTGGCAAGCTCCCTTAGCCTTAGGACACCACCTGCTGGAACTGTGGCTTTGCTGCCTCTCCTGGCTCTCAACTTCCCTCCTAGAGGACTCCAGCCACCCTTCTCCTTCCAGATCCTTCCAGCAGGAGGCAGATATTGGTCTCTATGCTTTTGCATGTGGCCAGTTTTCTAGGGACAGATCAGCCTCTCCCAAGAATTTGGGTTCACCAGAGTGAGCGTGCCCACAAGTCTGCAGAGCGTACGGCCAGGCCTCTGAAGAGAGAACTGCTGGAAGATTTGCCCCTTTTCAAAAGCGCTAATTCCACAGTTGAGAGCTCGTCTCCTGGGGACTCAGCTTGAGTCTCAAGGAGCACATCCCCTTTGACACTGCTGGCAACTCGAGGTGCTGTGGGTCATTTTCTTGCCTTTGAGGAGTGCAAGGGAAATGCTACAATATGTCCCTTCACATGAACCACCAATCCTTATCTGGAGAACTCTCTGAGATGACAGGGATGAGAGGGAGATGTTCCTGGGGCACGCTTTCACCTGCACATCTCTCAGGTGAGTCAAACATTTGACCCCCAAAAGTTGAGTATGATGGTGAGAGTTCAGGCTGGGAGATAGAGTGTCTGGGTTCAAATCAAGAGACTGCACATCTCAACTCCCATGGTTCTCCTGCATAAAACCCAAGCCAAGCAGTTTATCACTTCCCGGCTGAGTATCCTACTGAGGCCAGCTAAACTCATTCTTTGCTGATGACAACGTTGCTTGTACCAAATGGCTTTGCCATGTAGCCCTTAGCAATGGCCAGAAGGGCTGCTCATCAAACCGCAGAGCAGGGCTTCTGGCGCACACGTTAAGAAGGGGGCTATTCACAACAAGGTCAGTAGTTCAGAACCCACTAGCAGTTTCTCTGGAGAAAAACTGTGGCTGTGTGCTTCCATAAAGATGCCCAGCCATGGAACCCCCCTGGAGAGGGCCATGATGAGCTGGAGTGAGCTCTACAGGAGTGGAATTTTTTACTGTGGATGTAATCCCACCTGGGCAGAGATTTTCTTTGTGACTTAAAGAGGCTGTACCTTACACCAATGACTTGGCTGATACAAAAGGATTCAATTCAACACTGAAGCAAACCAACTCCAAAGGAAGAAGGCAGCTGCCATGCAGAGAGCTCCAAGGACCACCAACCATGGAGGTTATTGAAGCCAAAACAAGAATACCGCCCACCAGCCCTCAGCCCCCAGGGATGGACAAAGAGAGCGTGCCCATCAAGCTGGTGCACTGGCATGATGCTGTCAGCCTCCGGTGCTGTGAGAACATTGACTTTGGTGTGTTAAAGGCACCCACTTGCGGTATGTTTGTGATGTCAGCGTGTGGAAACTATGGCAAGCCCCCCCTCCCCGCCTCACAGCAGCAAAGCCTCGGCATTAAAACCCCGTGCCTTCTGTGGCGCTTGCCAGCTGTGAGAGGGCAGGAAATGCCCTTGGCTTTTCTGCTCCTTGTTGCGACCTCCCTCTGAGGCAGAGAGCAGAGGATTTGAGGTTGGAATCTGTTTTGTTTCATCACTACCCTTTGTCATCTCTCTGAACACTTTCATGTGCTCCTCACCAGTGCTTCGCCCTCTCTATCACCAAGCCATGTGCTCTTTAAAACATGCACACACACACACACACACACACACACACACACACCTAATGTTCACATTTTGAGGCACATTTGTCTTTAATTCACTAATAATAACAATAATTATTCAAAGCCACTTTACCATCTGAAAAGAAATCTCTATGCATACACTTAGATCATGGATGCCAACTGCCTTCTTAACAACATTTCCCAATGAAATATTCAGCAGCGATTATATTAAGCCTGAAGCTGTTCATCCAGTTTGTGTTAATCAAAACAAAAACAAGAGACGAAGGGATCCAAAAGGACATGTAAGATCATAGACTGAAAGTAGCCCCATCGAGCACCAAAGGCTTGTCCAGAAGGGCAGAGCCACAGGTAAAAGCTATGTCTCTCAGGAGTTGCTGGCATTTAACTAGATGCAAAATGTCAGCGCAGGAAATGGCTTGCCCAATGCAAATACTAACAAGGGAGGCATGTGTTCCTGTGTAAATGGAGCTTCAGCCAATCCGGGCCTTCAGGATCCAGCTCCCATCGCAGCATCCACGGGAAGCACCAGGGGAATGTTCCGTTTGCTTATTTTCCCTCTCTTTGCTAAAAAGAAAAAGAGCCTTTGTGGCCTAGTGGCTACAAGTTGGGCTGCTAATTGCTATATCAGCAGTTTGAAACTACCAGCTGCTTTGTGGGAGAAAGATAAGGCATTCTGCTCCCATAAAGAGTTCGAGTCTCAGACACTCACAGGGGCAGTTCTACGCTGCCCTATAAGTTGGCTGTGAGTCAGCATGGATTCGATGGCAGTGAGTTTTCTAAGAGTAAGAGGTATCTAGGGGTGTAAACAGTTAATGAGCTCTGCTATTCCCAACCCACTTAGAGGAGCTGTGAAAGAGAAGCCTGGCAATCTTCTTCAGAATCCTCGGCCATTGAAAAGTTTATAGAATGTATTGACTTTGGTTGTTAAATAGATCCAGGTATATGGTGGAGCATACAGGGACCAATGTCATAAAACGGGGTGGGGGTGGAAAAAATCTCTGAGACAAATGCAAAAACTGTGAGGGAATGAGTTGTTGAGCCTGGGGGATCAGGACCATCGTCTCTGGGATTTTCAAAGTTCCTGAGCAATCAGGAAAGGGGCAAGAGTTGGTCTCTCCCCATCCAGAGGACAGCAGAAGAGGAGAACTGATTGGGCACAATGAATCAATGACTAGTGACTCAAGCAACGATCACCCTCCACCACTGGAGACCAGAAGAACTAGATGGTGCCTAGCTCTCACTATCGACTGCTATGAAAGAGATCACATTAGAAGGGCTTGATTAGAGTAGAAGGGAAATGTGGGGCAAAACTCAAAATCATGATTGTCGCGCGCCAGGTCTCGCCAGCAAGAAAAGACGCACCACAACAGGATTCTTCCACAAGCATTTAATTTTTCATAATGCGGTAAAAGACCCCGAAACCCCAAACTACTGCTGCTTATATATGCTCTATGGGGACGTGCTGTGCCCTGATTGGTGCATTTGCCAAAACCTCATGCATTGATTGGTGAGTTCGCCAGAACCTTCGTTTGCATACTCCAGGGTGGAGTTATGACTACGTCATCTCAGCATCGCGCATGCGCTAAGTGGTTGTTTATCACTTAGTTGGACCACCGCCCTGACTGCCCGGCGCCATCTAGTAATGGCGGCGAGAGCTGCGGCTACCCACATCACGAGAGCTGTGGCTTCCCACATCTCGCGAGAGCTATGGCTTCCCACATCTCCTCCTTTCTTTTTTATTTTAAGCCTAATCCATCGATCAATTCCAGAGCCTCCAGCAGCTCCAAAAGATCAAGATGGATATAAAGTCCATCGATCCATCCCGGAGCCTCCAGCAGCCCCAGGAGATCAAGATGGATATAAAAACCCAAATCTGGTCACCCTAATGTGTGCAATGAGCAAAGCTCCACATGGTGCAAGGGCTGACCAAGATCCAATTTCTGTCACTCTTCCCAGTGCAATGGGACAATTCCCTTGGGGTGCAGGAGCTGACAACTTATGGGGGTTAGTTTTCTCTTAACAAAGAAAGCCAAAGATCATGGGAACCACCGCGCTCAATCGCTAAGAGCGCCTGCGTGATGATGACTTTGTCACGTTTTTGCTGGGCTTTAAGCTTGCAGAGCAACCATAGCAACAACACTCCTCCACAGCACATTATTGCAGCAAATGTAAACACCCCCACCCACTCTTTAAAGTAGGAAAAGGCAGTAGAAAGCCAAGAAGTAAAATCTCCAACAGTTATGGGTTTCATTCTTGTGCCATTAAGAGTCGTAATCTGCATCCGGAGTTGTTCTTGAAGTTCTTCCAGCTCAGCTGTCCATTGTCCTGTAAGATACTGGGATATATTCTTGCTGCTAAAAGAAGACTCATTCAAGAATTTTAAAGGTGTTATGCACAAATTAGGTGTTGAAGAAACTCAACTTAATTGCACCATGCTCGTAAGAGTATCCACTTGGTGTTGTAATAAATCAACTCTCTGGTTCACTAACAGTAAACCAGACATTAATCGAGCATCCAACATATGGACTGTAGATAAAGCTTCTGATGTAGATTGCGTAATATTGCTAATGACATTTGCTGTCATTACTTGATTAGACATAGCCAATCCTGCTGTAACCGCTGCTGCAGCTGAGATAGTAATAGCTGTAATAATTGCTGCGGTAATGCCAAAATCTCTTTTATATCTATAAAGTGTAGCAATAGGAAAAGTATTGGGATCTGCTTCAACCGGTACAGGTATCATAGTGGGAATCTTTACTATCAAGGCAAATGGCTCAGAGCCATTCCAACATTCAGCAAGCCAACACTGACTGCTAAAGCTATTACATGAAGCTTCCCAAAATGTATCATTTGCATGACTAAAGTTGAATGTTAACAGAAAGAAAAATGGGGGCTGGACACAAACAGGTGATGGCTGAAATTGCACTCTTGATATATTAACCATAGTATTTACTTTCAGCCTCTTTGTAGTGGTATTGTATACACCAGTGACATTGTATAAAGTATCATTAATTCCAAACATTTTTGCAAAAGGAGTTACTATCGTAGATGCTCCACGTTGTTTATATACCATCCATTCATACCATGGCCAGGTATTATCAGGACCAGTGGTATTAGTATTACTATTCCATTTTGCTTTACCTAAAGTCGGAGTCATATCAAAACCTGGTATAATAGGGTTGCTCCAATAATTTGGAGACTGACATTGAGTAAAAGTAGGCGGAAAACTTTTTTCAGGTGAGCAACTAGGTAATATGACACGTCTGGTCACATTAGGTGGCACTACTGATCCATTAATGGGCCCAGGGGGCCTGGATCCTTCACGAATCACCATAAGTGTTGTTGTATTTACACGTTTTCCTTTCTCAGAGGTGCCACTTCCACCTGTAGCACCTTGTGCAACTTTCATAAGGGTGGATATAATATTATTAAATGTAGAGTCTCCAGAAGGATCCACCCAATTGACTAAAGATCCATTTCTTACATATATACAAGGTGCACTAGTATTGATGGTGGTAAAACACAAACTATATGCCAATGTAAAATTGCTTGCATTATATACTTTAGGAGGCTCCCCTCTAGGCGTAATACATGGTATTCCCAAATCACATTGCGTTGATAAGAATAAGGGTAATATTGACGCATTCGAGTGTATGGGAATAGGTACAGGCCAAGTTTTAGCTATGGCCCATAAAAAAACTCCTTTAACTATTGGGGTCCATATTACCATCAGTATCAGCAACATTATTAGGTTGATCATCGTCTTCTTCATTCTTCCTGTTCGCACGATCTTCATCCTCCTTAATTAATCTCACCAGTCTCTCTGGCACCCAGATGGGGTTTTCTTCTTTCTGTGGAAAAACACAAATTGCTCCCCTGGACCTGATTAATATGGGGTCCGGGCCATACCATTTGTTGTCTAGGACATTTTTCCATCGGGCCATTTCCTTTGGTGGCTTTGGCCATTGTCCATGTCTGTCTGCAGCTGATTGGCCTTTCTCATCCAGATTTTAAAAAAATTCAGTTTCTCCCTATTGAGTAAGATGCTGGCAGTTGGTTTTTCATATATGTCCATGATTTCATTGAGAATTTCCCTTCGATTCCTATTTTTTAGTATTTGTATCTAGAATGGCTGTTAGATATTATCAAATACCTTTTCTGAATCAATTGAAATGCTCATGTGCTTGTTTTTCTTTTTTATATGGTAGATCACATTCATTATTTTTCTCATTTCAAACCATCTTTGCATCCCTGGAACCAATCTCACCTGCTGTGGTTCTTTTGCTTAGCTTTTTGATAGATTGTTGGATTCTGTTGGCCAGGATTTTGAGATTTTGCCCCTATATTCATAAGGGATATTGGTTTACAGTTTTGTTTTGTTTGAAATATTTATTTCTGTTGACAAATAAATGAAATTTTGTCTTAAAGCATGGTGCAGCATGGGTAACAATGTTCACTCACGGTACTCACATGTGGGTGTATCTGCATGTGGGCGGACCCACCTAGAGACAGATAGAGGAGCGGTGTCTTGGTTCCTAAGAACATTGGTAACACAGAAAAATATGAGAAAAAAGACAAAAAGGATGGTAATAGAAATAAATTAATAAAAATATCTATTAAAGGCAACAAAAGAGAGACAATGGGAAGAAAACATAAAATTTAAATTTACAAGACATATTTTTGTTTTAAATTCTATACCATTGGCTAAATTAACTACACTATCAATAAAATTGCCTTATGCCCAAGGGGATGATTGATAATGTTCTCTAACAGAAAATAACAATTATATCTCTGAGGTGAACCAGAGCCAGATGAACCATAAATATGTGAATGGATTTTGCGCTTGCACTTAATTCTAGCCTCAATCTAAGTACAATTAGTTCTTATGAAATGGCCCTATTTGATGCTCGTCCTCATGAAGAAATCACTCAAGACATGAATGCTATAGGAAAGTGTAATGAAGAAACTAGATGGTGCCCACCTATCAGAAAAAAATAGCCTCTGGGGTCTTAAAAGCTGGTCTTAAACAGCCATCTAAGTGAGGGATCAACTAAGTCCATGTGGAAGAAGCACACCAGCCTGTAAGATCCTAGGATTTTAACTCATGAAATTCAAATCTGAAGGAGGGAATGATATCAGCTTCAATTATGAACACCTGGTTTTAAGGTAGTGGATAACATTTGCAAGCTCTGGGGAATCCTCTCTGACCAGAGCCATGGGATGTGAACAGCCCTGTTATCAGACAGATAGCATTGTAAAATTGGTTATTGCAGATGTATTTAAGTTAAAATTTATACATCTCCCTTTTGACTCATTTTAAATATATTCCAGTTCTTTTAACCTCTGCTTTCTTTTCTAGAGCTTTTTTTAATCTGTTTTCTTTGTTATTGTTGTTAGGCTTTTAAAAATACATTTTTCTGTATATGAAATCCAGGATAACTAAATCTATATAGACAATGGTTTTGGGGGCTATGGCAGGGGAGGTTGGGGGAAATAAGATGAATACAATAAAGAAAAAATGATCTAAAATTGATTGTGGTGATAATGATTATTACAATTTATCTTAATATAATTGAGCTATTGTATGACATGTGAGTCATATGCCAATAAAAGTGTTTTTGTAAATGAATTAAAACAATTTTTCCAAGCTGTTCTCAGCCTGCTAATTGTTTCTGTCTTGGAAATTTCAACGACAATATGTTCCAGTGTTTTCTTTTGGGATTTGTGGTGTTTTGGGTTCTCTCTGCTTCCTGGAGAATTATTTTCTCCTCCTCTGTTCTGTTAAGGAAGTATTATTCCGGAATTTCTTATATGGATAGAATCCCACTTCATTCTTATGTTTTCTTCAGATTCTTTTGTTCTTTTAGCTGATTGTATCACTCATAAATTGGAGTTAAGAGATATGCCTTCAAACTCACCAATTCAGCTTTCCATTTCTTCAATTCTCTTACTCTGTTCTTCTAAATTGTTGCCTAATTCTCTTATCTTAATATTTTCTGCATTTCTTTTTAGAGGTTTTTGTTGAAGATATCTAGCTTTTCTATTCTGACCATTGTTCTCGCAAACTCTTTGTTGAAAGTACATGACAACATTTTTCTGAATTCAATTTATGATAGTTTCAGAGCCTGTTCTTTTTAAGAAAATTCCTTGAGATCTGAGTGTTGTTCATTTGTTAATCCTTCTTCTGATGAATCAGGAGTGACTGCTGCCACTGCAGCATCGTGGCCGGGTATTACGGTTGGGAGGGCTGCTAGATTTTGTGGGAGTCGATGACTTTGTTGAGTAGTGCCAGAAATGAATAATAGAAGAGGGACGGGGGAGGGAAAAAAGGCTTTGGGCAGTAAAAGGCTGTACTAAGAAAAGTTGGGAGGGGGAGGAACACTGTACTTGAGTGTATTCTTCCCTAAGGCCAAGAGCTTCTTAACATAGTCCGTCAAAGCACAGGCAATCTTCAGGAAAACCATCATGGTGCCAAGTTTGTCCTTGGGATAGCCTAGGCTGGTCCTTTGGGACCTATGCGCCGGGAACTGTGCAGGCCAGCTTGCTTGGAGAGCTGGAAGCCACATGGGACCTGCGTGCTTATTACATGTGAAGCTTTGGACCCTGCTCACAATGATAGTCTTTGAGGAGTGGAGCTGGGTTGCTGTAGCCAGCAGTGCAGAATGGAGCTACAGATGGGTAGCAGGAGACCACTGGGCGCCTCTTCAGTGGACCTGCTCTTTCCTTCCCTTCTCTGCTTGCTCCCACAGTCTCTGATATGTGGAAGCCTCCTTTTACTTCACTTTCAAGCCATTGTCTGAGATCACAGGCCACCTGTTTTTTCTTAGGGCCTAGTCTATCCTGGTTGTTACATAAGGATCTACCTGTGTGTATGTGTTCAGTTGGACATGTTCTAGTCCCCTTTCTTTAATGTTTTTAAAAGTTTCTATAGAACTGGTGTCAGCACTTCTGAATTTTTTATGAAATATCCCAGTGAAGCCATCTTGCCATTGACTTTTCTTTTTATATATATTTTTGGTCTTTTTTGAAGGGGTGGAGCAGGGGGTTAATCACATTCTGAATTGCTTATTTCATAATTACTCTGCTTAAACCTATTTCTATTCATATTAGTTTAGGTATGTCGTATATTTTCAGGAATTTGTCCCATTCATCAGCACTTTCAAATCTGTTGCAGTTCTTTTTCATAGTGTTATGATTCTTTATTCAATGAATATGTTGTGTTGTCTCCAGATTCATTTCTTTTGATTATTTGCCCTTCCCCCCCCCCCCCCCAGTATATCCAGTAGTTTGTTTCAGTGATTCTTTTCAAAGAACCAACTTCTGGTTTGATTGATTTTTTTCTGTTGTTTAACTGTATTCTATTTCATTTCTTTCTCACTGGTATTTATTATTCATTTCAGCTAGTATCTTTGGCCTCTTGCTCTTCCTTTCCTTTTTGTTCAAGTTTTCATTTAAACAATTGATTTTCATCCATCTTTTTAAATATGGGCATGTATTGCTATGAATTTCCCTCTGAGAATGGTTTGTGCTGTGTCCCAAAGGATTTGGTATGTTGTGCTTTCCTTTATATTTGATACCAAGTATATTTTTATTTCACTTTTAATTTCTTACATAGAGAAATTGTTTTCTAGTCGTACAATATTTAATTTTGGTATAATAATAATTATTCATTTTTATTCTTCCTGTGATTTATTTCTTACTTCATACCATTATGGTCAGAAAGTATGCTTTGTATGATTTTAATGTTTTAAAACTTGAGATTTGTGGCATAATCTGTAGTTGGTTCTGGAAAAATTATCCTGTGAAAATGTCTGCTGATGATGGATGGAGTGTTCTAAGTTAAATTGGCTTATGATTTTCTTTATGTTCTTAATGTCCTTATTGATTCACTTTTTAAATGTTCTGTCGAGAACTGAAATGGAAGGTTTCAAAACTACAAATATTAATAGTGGCACTGTAATTTTTTTCTTTGATATTAGTGTTTGTGTCATGTTTATGGACAGGTTAGGTGAATATATGCTAATAATTGTTGTATCTTCTTGAAGTATTAGCCCTTTTATTATGTAATAGCCTTTATCACTATGACCACACTCCTTTTTTTGGGTGCTGGTTGCACGGAACATTTTTTCCATCCTTTATTTTCAGTCAGTTTGTGTCCTAATGTGAATGTGTGTTTTGTGTAGGTAACAAAAGATGAATCATGTTTTTTATCCCATCTATCACTCTGCCTTTTGTGTAAATATTTTGGCTATTTACATTTTCTTCATTCTTTTAGCTAATTGGGTTTTGAGTTTCTTTTATCTGGTTTCTCTTTTTATCAATTTTCCTGTTATTTTTTGTATTTAGCATCTTTTGTTATGAGCTTTAATTCCTCTTTACATATTCTCTTAGTGGTTACTACAAATATTATACTATACAACATGCAATTACAGTAACATTTAGCATGCAATCAACAATGAATGTGAAATATTAAGTATTCCTGGTTTACTGTTCCCTCTCCTTTTTCTGTTGGTGAATCTCCAGTGACAGTAATGTGCACCCTACATCCAGTAGTCGTAATATGTACTTATTTTCTGAGATCTCTGTCTGACTCCTTCCTCCCCCTTTGTGTACATTTGAGTGTTTGATTAATGTTCTTTCCTTTCCATTTAGAAAACTTCCTTAAGTACATGTAGGGCTGGTCTGGTATTGCCAAATTCCCAAGGCTTCTGGTTATTTGGGACTCTTCTTCCCTGTTTCAAAGAAATGCCTTGACTTAGTGCTTTTCTGTTGTTTCCTTTTTAATTAAAGTAGGGTGATGCCATCTATCGGTTGGCGTGTGTCACATATTGGTATAAGGAGCCCTGGTGGTGCAGATTGGTGTGATACTGCTAACCACAAGTCAGCAATTCACATCCATTTTCTCTGTAGGGGAAAGATCAAGCTATTGCTCCCATAAACATGTACGCTCTCAGAACTCTAGGGTAAAAAAAGAAACCAAGAAACCATGGGGAGCAGTTTTACTCTTCCCATAGGGACACGAACAGTCAGAATCAACTTGAAGGCAGTGGGTTTTTACCTGTTGTTATGGAATTAAAGAATTTCCGATTTATTACCAAAGGTTTATAATTCATTACTGTGCTTAGATTTCTGGTGTTCAAATTGTGCCAGACAGGTCAACCTATCTGCTAAGTTTTTGCACTGCACCATCATTATTTTGGTTGTTTTATTACGTGGTTCCTGAGATACTCCAGATTTACCTTGTACATTGCTGCCATTTACCCCAGAATCTGCCATTTCTCCAATGACTGCCGGTTCATTTGACAAGAGAATGATTCTTGAGGTCGATTAGGTTACCAGATGGGCTCATTGCTACAGGGATATCCTTGCTTGTTGGCTGAACTCAGTGTCTTACACTCATTCTACAGAAGGAGAAATAGCATGACCTTTCCCCCTGCGTAGCGCCCATTCTTTTCCAAATTTTAGCGTAAAGTTTCACTGTAATTTACAATGCATATTGCAAAGCACAACAACCATGCTTCTTCCCTTTGTCGCTGAATTTTCCTCCAATTTAGCTATCATTTTAACTTTCTTTCTCTTTCTCTCAGCTGGTAATCTTTGTTTTCTCGATGAGGCTGCCCTTGGCAAATATAAGATTTTAGTCAGATCGCTTTCAGTGGCAGTTTTTACTGCTATTGTGGACACTACAATGGATTTATCAAATGTTCTTTCTCTTTAAGCATCATTTCAGCTTTTTCTTTTTTTTTCCCAACTGTCCATCTTGATTTTCCTGGTGAGGCTGCCTTTGATAAAAGGAAATATAAGATGGTAACCCGCTATCTTTGGTTTGATACTTTTTTCTGCTGTGTATTTTGCTGGACACCATAATGGCTTTCTGTGGCCTCTGTAAGAAACCCAGAGTCCTTTGTTCTTAATGCTGTGATAGACCTTAGTGGACTTGCTACTTCACAAGACTTTCCCCAGATTCCTTATCACCTTCAACATCCACAGCCACCCACTTAAGCAAGTGATAACTTAAAAACAGTAGTCTGACTTCCATCCTTCCAGAGAGCCACCAAGTAGACGTGCTAAGGCCCTGCTGCTCCAGCTCAGGCTCCACACATCTCTACCAGTTGTAATGGACTATGCTCCTAGGTTTTGTGTTACTAAATCTCAAGACAGAGAGACTTCGACTCGTTGTATATCAGGCATCAGCTTTCTCACACTGCTGAGTGGTAGGGATGTGTCTAAAGGAGTCCTAGTGGTACTTAGTGGCTATGTTTGGGTGCTGTTAAAATCTAGGTCAGTCGTTCAAACCCATCAGCCAGTCTGTGGGAGCGAGATGAAGCCGTCTGTTCCTGTAAAGATTTTCCACCTCAAAAACCGAAAGAGGTAGTTCTCTGCCCTGTATGGTCGTTGTGAGTCAGAATCAACTTGTTATCAGCAGTGGACATTTTCAGAATACCTATTTGGAATATAAGAAGAACCACACAAGAAGCAGGCCACCAGATAAATATGACTGTGGATGTTGCTTCCAAGATCCGTGCTGCCCAGTGGAAAGGGAAATGAGCTGCAAGTGCACACAGTTGACGCATCCCACTGCCGACTGCGAGGCTGGCAGTTTGAGTCCACCCACATTGAAAGGGATATTGAAAGAAAGACCTGGTGATCTACTTCTGAAAAATCACCATCGAAAACCCTGTGAAGCACAGTTCTACCCTGACACCCATGGGATTGGCAGTACTACTCAACCGGGTGCCTAGCAAGACACCATTCTTTGTGGGATTTTTCCTATTTTAATTACCATCCATTGCTTTTTATTTTTTTTAATCATTTTACTGAGGGCTCGTACAACATTTATCACAATCCATACGTACATCCATTGTGTCAAGCACATTTGTACATTTCTTGCCATCATCATTCTCAAAATATTTCTTTCTGCTTGAGCCCTTGGTATCAGCTCCTCATTTTTCCCCTCCCTCCTAACCCTTCTCCCTCATGAATCCTTGATAAATTTATAAATTATTATTATTTTGCCATGTCTTACACTGTCCAGCATCTTCCTTCACCCACATTTCTGTTGTCTGTCCCCCAGGGGGTGGTTATATGTAGATCCTTGTGATCAGTTCCTGCTTTCTACCCCTCCGTCCCTCCACCCTCCCTGTTTCGCCGCTCTCACCACTGGTCCTGAGAGGGTCATCTGTCCTGGATTGCCTCTGTTTCCAGTTCCTGTGTGTACCAGTATACATCCTTTTGTCTAGCTGGATTTGTAAGGTAGAATTGGGATGATGATAGTGGGGAGGAGGAAGCATTGAAACTAGAGTAAAGTTGTATGTATCATCATTGCTACACAGCACCTTGACTTGCTCATCTCCTCCCTGCGACCCTTCTGTGAGGGGATCTCCACTTGCCTACAGATGGGCTTTGGATCCCCACTCTGCACTGCCCCTCATTCACAGTGATAATAATATTTTTGTTCTTTGATGCCTGATACCTGAACCCATCAACATCTCATGATCACACAGGGTAGTGTGCTTCTTCCATGTGGGATTTATTGCTTCTCAGCTAAATGGCCTCTTTATTTTTAAGCCATTAAGACCCTAGGTGCTATATCTTTTGATAGCCAGGCACTACCAGCTTTCTTCACCACATTTGCTTACGCACCTGTGTTGTCTTCAGCGATCGTGTTGGGAAGGTGAGCCTTATGGAATGCCAGTTTAATAGAACAAGTGTTCTTGCATTGAGGGAGTACTTGAGTAGAGGCCCAATGTCCATCTGCTACGTTAATACTATAAATATATGCACATAGATCGATTATTTCCCCATTGTCATATATAAATATGTTTGCATATGTACATGCCTGTATTTAGACCTCTATAAATGTCCTTTGCCTTCTAGTTCTTTCCTCTATTTCCTTTTACTTTTATCTTGTCCCACTATCATGCTCAGCCTTCATTTGGGTTTCAGTAATTCCTCTCAGTTACATTACCCTTGAACAAGCCCTACCAGGCCTTTTACACCCTCCTCATCACTGATTTTGGATCACTTGTTATTCCATTGTCCCTGGGATTTATTAACACCACTTCCTTTCCCCCACCTCTCCCTCTACTATGTCCCCTGGAACCTTCGGTCCTGTTGTTTTCTCCTCCAGATTGTTTATCCAGACTCTTTTATCTAGACAGACCTGCAGAGATAATACTATGCACAAACCAAGACAGAGCAAAACAAAGCAACAAAAAAGAAAATAGTTCAAGGTCTATTGACATTTAGGAGTGTTTTCTGGTGGAGTCTGATGGAGTGCCACACCATGGCCCCAAAGTCTATTTTTGGTATTCCCTCGAGAAGTCCTTGCTCTGCTCCCCTTGCTGTTCTGTTGCACGCCTTTAGTGTTTTGCCTCGGTGTGGTGGGGTCTGATCAGGCATAATTCCCTCACTGTGTATCCAGTGTTGTCCCCTATAGGGCTATGGGCCAGTGAGGGATGTCATGTCTCATAGTGGGGTTGACCATATGGCCCTCTCTAGCTATTGGCTGCTCTGAGCAGGGATATCATCTTCAAGTCTTGGTGGGCCAGGATGTGCTCCACTCTCTCTTCCTCCCCCCTCATTTGCTCCTGTGTGCTCTGATCAGACATGTCCCTCTCCCTGAGCTGTAGCTTCAGTGCTGCCCCTAAGGTAAATTCTTCAGGGGGCAGGGGTGGTTGTCCACATAGTTGGGATTGGGGCCTGTCTCTCAGACCCCTCTACTGGTTCCCTGCTTCATGCCAGTATGTTGCATTCACATCTTAGAGCACCGCTTTGTAGTCTGGTCCCTCTTTCCCTGAGAAGATATGAATAATACACTCCCCTTGGGGGAGTTAGTGCCCTGTTCCCCAACTACTCATTTGTTTTTGTTTTTTCTCTCTTTCCCCTTCCTTTTTAGTTGTCTACCATATGTATTCCTGGATTTGGTCTGGTCCCTGCCATACTCCCTGAACCTGAACCCAGGAATGTTTATATACAAGAGTTTTTTCCCTAAGCTCGTTTTGCACTTTTTTTTTTAAGCTTTCCTCATCAGACTCATATAGTACTTCTCATTTTCTGCTTGGCTTACTTCGCTTAGTATAATTTCCTCCAATTCTTTCCAATGTGCTTCATGCATTCATCACTACTTTTTTTCTTATTTTTTAATCATTTTATTGGGGGCTCATAGAATTCTTATCACAATATGTTCTTGATCCATTGTGTCAAGAACATATGTACATTTGTTGCCATCATCATCCTCAAAACATTTGCCTTCTATTTGAGCCCTTAATATCTGCTGCTTATTTTCCCCCTCCCTCCCCACTGTCCCCTACCTCATGAACCCTTCATCATTAATAAATTATGATTATTTTGTCATATACTACACTGTCCGATGTCTCCCACCGCCTTCTTCTCAACTGTCCCTCCCCCAGGGAGGAGACTATATGTAGATTCTTGTAATCAGTTCCCCCTATCCACCCCACATTCTCTCCACCCTCCAGGCATCGCCACTCTCACCACTGGTCCTGAATGAGTCATCTGTCCTGGATTCCCTGTGTTTCCAGTTGCTATCTGTACCAGTGTACATCCTCTGGTCTAGCCAGATTTGTAAGGTAGAATTGGGATCATGATAGTGGAGGAGAGGAAGTATTTAAGAACTAGAGGAAAGTTATATGTTTCATCGCTGCTACCCTGCACTCTGACTGGTTCATCTCTTCCCCACAACCCTTCACTAAGGGGTGTCCGATTGGCTACCAATGGGCTTTGAGTCTCCACTCTGCACTCACCCACATTTTCAATGATATGATCTTTTGTTCCTTGATGCTTGAAACCTGATCCCTTCGACAGCTCGTGGTCACACAGGCTGGTGTGTTTCTTCCATGTGGGCTTTATTGCTTTTGAGCTAGATGGCCACTTGTTTATCTTAGAACCTTTAAGAACACAGACGCTATATCTTTTGATAGCTGGGCACCATCACTTTTCTTCACTACATTTGCTTACACACACGTTTGTCTTCATTGATCGTATCAGGGAGGTGGGCACCCATTGATATGATTTTTAGTTCTTTCATGTCTGATAACCAGTCCCTTCTGCACCTTGTGGTCAGACAGGCTGTGTGCTTCTTCCATGTTGGCTTTGATGCTTCTCAGCTAGATGGCCGCTTGTTTATCTTCAACGCTTTAAGATCCCAGACGCTTTGATAGCCACGTACCATCAGCCTTCTTCACCACATTTGCTTATGCACACATTTTTCTTCAGCAATCATGTCGAGAATGTATGCATCCTGGAATGCCAATTTAATAGAACAAAGTGTTCTTGCATTGAGTAAGTGGAGGCCTAATTGTTTTATTAGGAGTTCACACAACTCTTATCACAATTCATACATACATCAGTTGTGTAGAGCACATTTGTACATTCATTGCCCTCATCATTCTCAAAACATTTCCTCTCCACTTAAGCCCTTGGCATCAGGTCCTCATTTTGTCCCCTCCATCCCCGCTTCCCCCTCCCTCATGAACCCTGGATAATTTATAAATTATTATTTTGTCATATCTTGCCTTGTCCGACATCTCCCTTCACCCACTTTTCTGTTGTCCACCCCCTAGTAACAAGGTCAAATGCAGATCCTTGAAATCGATTCCTCCTTTCCAACCTACTCTCCCTCTACGCTTCTAGTAGTGCCACTCTCACCACTGGACCTGAAGAGATCATCCACCCTGGATTCCCTATGTTTCTGGTTCCTATCTGCACCAGTGTACATCCTCTGGTCTAGCCAGACTTGCAAGGTAGAAATCAGATCATGATAGTGCAGGAGGATGAAGCATTTAGGAACTAGAGGAAAGTTGTATTTTTCATTGTTGCTACATCACACCTTGACTGGCTCGCCTCCTCCCCTACACCCCTCTGCAAGGGGATTCCGGTGACTGACAAATGGGCTTTGGATCTCCAATCTGCACCCCGCCCCCCTACCTCATTCACTATGGTAAGATTTTTTGTTCTGATGATGCCTGATACCTGATCCCTTCAACACCTTGTGATCGCACAGGATGGTGTGGTTCTTCCATGTGGGCTTTGTTGCTTCTGAGCTAAGTGGCTGCTTGTTTGCCTTTAAGACACCAGACGCTATACCTTTTGATATCCGGGCACCATCAGCTTTCTTTGCCACATTTGCTTATGCACCCATTTGTCTTCAGCGATCATATCATGGAGGCAAGCACAAAATGTTATGATTTTTTGTTCTTTGATGCCTGATAACTGATCCCTTTGGCACCTTGTGATCACACAAGCTGGTGTGCGTCTTCCATGTGGGCTTTGTTGCTTCAGAGCTAGATGACCACTTGTTTATCTTCAATCCTTTAAGACCCCAGACGTTATATCTTTTGATAGCCGGGCACCATCAGCTTTATTCACCACATTTGCTTATGCACCCGCTTTGTCTTCAGCAGTTGCGTTGAAAAGGTCAGCATCACAGAATGTCAATTTAATAGAAGAAAGTATTCTTGCATTAAGGGAGTACTTGAGTGGAGGCCCAATGTCCTTCTGCTACCTTAATACTAAACGTATAAATATATGCACATAGATCTATTTACCCATCCTCATATATAAATATATTTGCATATATACATGTCTTTATCTAAACCTCTATACATGCCCTTTGTCTCCTAGCTCTTTCCTCTATTTCCCTTGACTTTCCTTCTGTCCCACTATCATGCTCAGTCCCGACCAGGGTTTCAGCAAATCCTCTTTGTTACATTACCCTTGATCATGCCCTACCAGGCCTCCCAGCCCCTCCTCACCACTGATTTAGATCACTTGTTCCCTTGTCCCTGGGTTTGTTAACACCACTACCTTTCCCCCCACCTCTCCTATGTCCCTCCTGAACTGTCGGTCCTGTTGTTTTATCCTCCAGATTGTTCATCCAGCCTATCTTATTTAGAAAGACCAGCGGAGATAATAACATGCACAAAAACAAGACATAAAAATACCAAGGAACAATATACAACCAACCAACAACAATAAATCAATGACAAAAAAAAAACACAAGAAAGAAAAGTTTGTAGTTAGTTCAAGGATTGTGTGTTGGCCTTTAGGAGTGTTTTCCAGTTCAATCAATTGGGGTACCACACCCTAGCCCCAAAGTCCACCTTCATCATTCCCTGAGGACCTCGCCGTTCCATTCCCTTGCTATTCTGTTGCACCCCCTTAGTGTTTTGCCTCGGTGTGGCGGGATCAGGTCAGGCGTAGTTCCCACACTGTGTCTCCAGTGTTGTCCCCGGTAGAGCTATGGGTCAGTGAGGGGCGTCATGTCTCATAGTGGGGCTGGCCATGTGGTCCTCTCTGTGGACTGGCTGCTCTAATCGGGATAATCGTCCTCAAGACCTGGTGGGCCAGGATGTTCTCCACTTTCTCCTCCTCCCCCTTCATCATCACCCATGTGCTCCCATCAGATATGTCCCTCTCCTGGAGCTGCAGATTCAATGCCGTCTTTTGAAATAAGTTCTTCTGGTGGGAGGGCCAGGCGTCCTCTTAGTATTTGTCATCACTGCTTTTTAGTGATGTGTAGTACTCCATTGTATGTATATACCACTGTTTTTTAATCCAATCATTTGTTGGTGGAAATTTGGGTTGTTTCCAACTCCTTGCATTCGGATTTGTACCCTTGTGGAACTGCTGTTCAGGTCCTTTGCCCACCTCCTCGGTGGGCAATTAGTTTTTTTTTTTCTCTTTGGAAACTAGCAGAGTATTGTAGATTTTAGTAATAAGGCCTTTGTCTGATGTGTCAGGCTAAAGATGTTTTCCCAGTCCGTGGGCTCTCTTATTACTCTCTTGGTGAATTATTTTGATGTACACAGATGTTTTATCTTCAGTGTATCCCACATGTCAATTTGTGACTCATGTGCATTTGTGTCCTTCCCTGTTTCTGCTATCCCATGTATTCCCAGTGCCAAAATTCTCAGATTGGTCCCAGTTCCCTTATTGATGGACCTAATAGTTTGGAGTTTTACCTCAAGGTCTGTGATTTACCTTGAGTTTATTCTTGTGCATGGAGTCAGATAAGGGTCATGCTTCATTTTTCTGCAGGTAGATATCCATTTTTTCCAACACCGCTTGTTAAAGAGGGTACCTGCTTTTGATATTTTGGGGGCTTTATCAAAAGTGAGTTGTCTGTATGCTGATGATTTTATTTCTGGGTTTTCAGTTCTTTTCCAGTAGTCTAAGTATCTGTCATTATACCAATACCTCCCAGTTTTGACCATGATGGCATTATAATATGTGCTAAAGTCAGGTAAAGCAAGCCCTCCCACTGTGTCCTTCTTAGGGAGTCTCTGCTAATTCTGGGCTTCTTCCCTCTCCATATGAATTTGGTAATCAGTTTTTCCATTTCTTTCAAGAAAGATGAGGGTAATTCTCTCAGGATTGCATTAAAGTTATATAGTGCCTAGGAGAGAACTGACATCTTTACTATATTGAGTCTTCTGATCGACAAAAATGGGATCTTCTCCCATTTGTTGAATCACTCTTGGTTTCTTGTAATAGTGTTCCATAGTTTTCCTCATATAAATCTTTTGTTCTTTTAGTCTGCTATTTCCCTAGATATTTTAATTTGTGCTTGGCTATTGTGATGGGTACCACCTTTTTGACCTCCTCTTCTGTTATTTTAGCTGATATGTATAGCAGTCCAGTGGACTTCTGTTTGTTGATCTTGTATCCTGCCACTCTGCCCCTTTTGGATCTTTTGGGATTTTCCATTTATAAAATCATGTCATCTACATATAACGATAGTTTTACCTCTTCCTTCCCCAGACGAATACCTTTGATGTCTCTCCTTTGCCTTATGCTGCGAGCTAAAACCTCCAGTACGATGTTAAATAAGAGTGGGGACAAGGGGCATCCTTGTCTGGACCCTTTTTCTGTGGAATTGTGTTCCTCTTTTCTGCATTGACTACCATGTTGGCTGTTGGTTCTTCATATATAGCTTGTATTGTCTTGAGGAATTGTCCTTCCATTCCTATCTCCTGACGTGTCTTAAAAAGGAATTGGTGTTGGATGTTGTCGAATGCTTTTTCCACATCTATCAATATTATCATGTGGTTCTTAGAGTTTTTCATGTCAATGTGGCACATGATACTAATGGTCTTTCGTATGTTGAACTATCCCTGGTATGAATCTTGCTTGGTCATGGTGAATTACCATATATACTCGTGTATAAGCTGAATTTTTCAGCACAAAAATGTGCTGAAAAACTGGGGTTTAACTTATACGAGGTGTAATATCTCACAGGTGATTGTCGTTCCTCCGCTGTTCATTCAAAGCCCCACTGATACTGCAGGGCTTTGAATGTTTGTTACTCACATCTAACCAATCAGAGCCATCCTATGACGTGGAAGGCTCCAATTTGCAGAAGCACCCATAGTGATTCACTTACGCTGCCAGCTGAACTGGTCAGGATGTGTCAGTGGCTGCGCTCCGTCTCTCCCCTCTGGTCTCTGTGTTAATTCACATCCTGCATTTCCCACCATAGGCTTATACTCAAGTCATCAGTTTTTCTAGTTTCCCAGGTAATAACTAGGTACCTAGGCTTATACTCAGGTCGGCTTATATTCAAGTATATATGGTATTCGTTTTATATACATTTGTATTCTATCGGCAAGTATTTTGTTAACAATTTTTGCATCTGTGTTCATTAAGAATATTGGTCTGTAGTTCTCAATTCTTGTAGGATTCCTGCCCTGTTTGGGTATCATATTTATACTTGCTTCAAGAGGTTGCCGTCTTTTCTATGTTCTGGAAGATTTTGTGTAGGATTGGTGTCATTTCTTCCCTAAATGCTTGGTAGAATTGTCCTGTGAAGCCATCTGGTCCAGGGAATTTGGGGTTGGTAATCCCTTGATATCCTTGTCTATTTCTTCTATTGCTATGGGTCTATTGACATTCTTGATGTTCCTCTGGGAAATTCGAGGGAGGGATTGTTTTTCAAAATTTGACCATGTCTTCCAAGTTGTTGAATTCATTGGAGTACAGTCCTTCGTAATACTCTTTAATTATCATTTTGAATTCATTAGAGTCTGTTGTAATGTCCCCTCTTTCATCCCTCATTCTTGCTATTGAAATTTGTTCCCGTCTTTCTTTGGTTAGGTTTACCCACGATATGTTGATTCTGTTTATCTTTTCAAAGAACCAACTTTTAGCAGCATTAATTTTTTCCATAGTTTTCTTATTTTCCCTCTCCTAAATCTCAGCCCTGATTTTTATTATTTCTTTTCTTTTGCTATTAGCACGATTGTGCTGTTGACTCAGCCCTAGTTGCTGTAAATTTTGTGCCAGCATATCAATCATATGGCTTTCTTCCTTTCTCAGGTGTGCATGTATTGCTATGAAACTTCCTCTGATAACTGCCTTTGCTGTGTCCCATAAGTTTTGGTACGTCTTATTCTCATTCTCATTGGTTTCTAGAAATTTCCTAATTTCATCTATGATCTGAGCCAGTACACACTCCTTTTTCAGTAGAGAGTTATTCATCCTCCAATTGTTTGCCTTGTTTTATTCATCTTCCTTTTGCTGATTTCCAGCCTTATGGCACAGTGGTCAGTGAGAGAAGTCTATATTATATCAATGTGCTTAAATTTATGCAGATTTGACTTATGCCCCAGCATGTGGTCTATCTTCGAATATGTGCTATGTGGGCTTGAAAAGAATGTGAAATATTTTGTATTTTCATGAAAAGCTCTGTAAATATATATCAGGTCAAATTGACTAATTGTAGTGTTTAGATCTCTGGCCTCCTTGTTGAGTTTCTTTCCCTGTGATATTTCTTTCTCAGAGAGTGGTGTATTGAAGTCACCTACTATAATTGTTGAGGCTGTGACTTCCTTTTTCATATTTTGAAGCATTTGTTTGACGTATTCAGCAGGTCTGTCATTTGGGGAATATGTTTACAATGCTTAGTGGTTCTTTGCCTACTGCTCCCTTGAGCATTATATAGTGTTCCTCATCTCTTTTTATGGTTTGCACTTTGAGGTCAGTTTTATCCAAGATTACGATTGCAACCCTTGGTTTTTTTTTTAATTGCTGTTTCTTTGGTATGTTTTCCTCCAGCATTTGATTCTCAGCCTAGTTTTGTTTGTAGTCTTGACATGTGTCTCCTGTTGGCAGCAGATTGATTAGTTGTATTTCTAAACTAGTCTAAACTAGTCTGCTAGCCTCAGTCTTTTAATGCCTGAGTTTAGTTCATAGATATTCAGGGGTATTATTTCCATCCGTGGACTCTGTGATGTCATCTTACACCTTTTGTGTTGGGTGTTTTCCCACCTCCCTTTCTTTTTAATGTAGTGTGTGTGTGTGTGTGTGTGTGTGTGTGTTTCATTCTTGACTTCTTTTCACCCTTAATCCAATGCTATCTTGGGGGCTGTTTTCTCTTTGTTTCCCTCTGGGTGAGGTTGTTCTCTGTGGCAGTCTCTTACTTATGCTTGGTGAGTGCTGTTCTTCTGCCTATACTGGATCGACAAGGATCCAGGCTGGGTTTCTTCTAATGTATTCTTTGAGTTTTTCCTTCTCTAACAAGACAATTACTTCTTCATCTATCTTGATCAGTAATTTGGCTGTGTAGAGTATTCTTGGGTTTGCATTATTTTCCTTCAATTTTTGCAATGTTACTCAACAACTCTCTCCTCTTCTTCATAGTGTTCTCTGATACCCTGTTTCCCCGAAAATAAGACAGTGTCTTATATTAATTTTTGCTCCCAAAGATGCACTAGGTCTTATTTTCAGTGGATATCTTATTTTTCCATGGAGAAGAATGTGGTACACGTTTATTGTTTTATTAAAAGAGACCTCGTACTACCTGTCTGCTCTGACTGCGCTGCAGGCAATAGTGAGCTGCGTGGTGGTGCCCACCACTATGATCCAGAGTCCAGAGTTACGGTAGCTTCGGGGGTGCTGATTTTTGGGGAGGTCTTATTTTTGGGAGATGCCTTATATTTCAGCCCGAGGCAAAACTGTAAGTAGGTCTTATTTTGGGGGGATGTCTGACTTTTGGGGAAACATGATAGGTCTGAGCATATTCTTATTTGGGAAACTATGTGATTGCTTGTTTTTCCCTAGCTCTTCTCATGATTTTCTCCTTTTCCTCAAAGTTGGATAGTAAGTATGATGTGCCTTGATTTCTTCTTGGGTTTCAATCTGACTGGTGTTCTTTCAGCTTCCTGAATGGTTGCCAGGTTTTCATTCATTAAGCTCGGGAAGTTTTCCTCCAAGAATTTCCTCTCTGTTGCAGTTGACTTCTTTGTGGTGTCTTCCTCTGGTAATCCAATAATTCTAATGTTGTTCCACTTCATAGCATCAGACCTGGCTTTTAGGTTCTCTTCAGCTTCACTAATGATCTTATTAGATTTTTGTTCGCATTTAAAGTCTCCTTGGCTGTCCTCTAGGTCACTGGTGCAATTATCTGCCTCCTCCAGTCGATTCTCGAGGTCTGCGTGTCTGCTACTAGTTTTTGTTATCTCTTCCCTGATCTCTTGTATTTCCCTTTGGTGTATGGACTTAATCTCCTCTTTCATTTCATCTTTTTTCTGTATTGTTTTTCTCATATCCTGTATTACTGCAAGAAGTATTCTGAAAAATTCTTTATGTGGCAGATAAATATCTGCTTCTTCTATGCATGTCGTTCGGTTCAGGACATCTCTGCCATTGAAGTTTGTTTCTCATGTTTTTTTGTTGAGGTCATTGGGCCTGATTGCTGTTTGTTTTAGAGGAGCCAGGTGCCATTTTTCAGGGAGTCAAAGAGCACTGGCTCTCTCTGGGAGACTCGTAGGAAAGCTTCTTCGAACTGCTACAGCTAATTTCACTATGGAATTAGCCAACCACTTTATCCTCCTGTGGCTTCACTCTTTCCCTAGTCAACAAGTTGGATGGGCCTCTCCGGAGATGCTGGTTGGGTTGTTGTGGATCCACGAGGATGGTGCTTTACTGGGTGATCTCACAAGAATCCATGATGGTGTGGCCCATGACGGCTTGGGTTGCCACAGGTGGCATGCAAAGGTGCCCGCTGCAACAGGAGTGTCACAGAAATCTGGTTGGTTGCCTGCTTTGGTATAGAGCACCGTGAATGGTGGGCGGAATTTCCCTGATCAGGTAGATCACTGCATAGGTTAGGCAGAGGTTCCCACTGCTCCGTGGAAAGCTGGTGAGTGTTTGATAAGCTTTCTTAGTCTGTGAGGCACTACAGCAGGCGGGAGGAAGCTCCCTCAGTAACGTGGGACCACAGAGGATGGATAGGAGCTCCCCAAGGCACACAGGCAGGATTTCCCCCAAAGAAGGGGTGCCGAATTTCTCCAGCCATGTCTTAAGCACTACAGAGGACCGGCAGGTGGTCTTTTCCAGGGAAGAAGTTGGGCAGGATATCCCCTGTTGGAGTGTGGGTGGGCTTTCCCAGCTTCCGGTTATGCTGCAGAGGGAGGAGCTCGCCCAGCAGGGTTGAGTGCAGGCATTAATGCCCTAGGCTAAGGGTAGTGGTCAGGATGTTGGCAGTGCTGTGTGAGAGAAAGGGGAAGAGAAAAAGAGAAGGAAAAAAACAGCCCACTGAGACAGGGGGATAGGGGGGAATAGAGAGAAGAGAGGGAAACTGAAGCATCAATATAAATGAACCTGATCCTTGACCATGGGGCTGGAGGGGTTTAATCCCTGCCCTGAGATGGTGTCAAACTGTGGCTGTGTTGAGATAAAGCCCCTGTGTTGGCTACAAATGATCCTGGCTCCAGCCAAGACAGTGGCCGGGCCAAGGTAAGGTGACCAGATTTTAACATTGGTATAGCGGGACACCATTGATAAAACTCATATCCTGGTGAAATTGCCACATGGCAGCCGAAAACCGTACATACCCTCACTTGTTGTCCATTCTTTCCAAAAATTGGGACTTTTTAAAAACACCATAGACACGAGAAAAAATGTTTAAAAAGCGGTACGTCTGGTCACCTTAGGCTAAGGTCAAACCCTAGCTGGCCTCCATTGTGGTAAGCCAAAAGACCCAGCTCCTTAAAACCTATTGGATCTCTGCCTACTTATCTTTCTGATGCTCCTTCTGCGACCTGGCGGTGTGGAATTTCCCTCTTAGTGACTCTCCTGCACAGATTTCTGTGGAGTTCCTCTGCTATGTGTTACTCAGTCGCCATCTTCCTGGAAGTCTCTACCATCCATTTCTTAACAGATTTTTGTGAGAACTTTTTTTTCTCTCCCACTTAAAATTAATATACTTTTCCCCTCAAGAGACTGTAATTTACCTTTGTAAATTACAGAAAAAGGGCTTCAAAAATTCATGGAAAATTCCTTTACCTTTTAATCCTATTTCCATGAGCTATTTGTGACTCACTCATACATGTTATTCCAGTTACTATGGCTCCATAAGAAATTATCGACAACACTTAATGGCCTAAAATAGCAATTAAATATGCTCATAGATTTTATATTTTGTGGGAAGGAACTCAGACATAGCATAACAAACATGTTTCTTCTCTGCCCTATGATGCCGGGGCCTCAGCTACACACCTTACTGGCTAGACCAGAAATGTCTGAAAGCTCGCTTACCATGTGGCTGCCTGATGGGCCAGTTTGGGCTTCTTCACAGTTCAATGTCTAGTGTCCCTCCAGAGTACGTTTCCTAAAGGAGAAACCAGGTAGAATCATACTCCTATAGTCCCTGGGAGCACTGCTGCCGTATTCATTAGGTCTGAAGAGTCCCAAGTCCCCCATCCCCAGGTGCACAAAAGGGAAAGTGACCACACACCTCACATTCCTTCACGAAGGGATCTAGGGTCCCTGAGTAAACCGCATGGAGTGCATAGCTGACCTCTGGCTACATCAAGGAGAAGAATCCTACGTAGCTCCATCAATCAAGGCCGATTGCCACAAAATAGAGATCAGGCATGCCTCCACCCTCCATCATTCTTTACCCTTTTCTGATAGTAACTGTTTCTTCCACAGCATTCTACTTTTGTGCTGTGTTCTATAATCCATTGCACTGGTCGCACAGAGCTCACAGGCAATACTCACAATTAAGGGAGCTTTTTAGAGAACTTAATGGGTTACTACAAGCCAAGATCAGAAAACACTAAGGATACAGTCATTGGTCCACAGTATCATCTCGCCTCAATCAAGTCTTTCTCTAGTCCTTAGTCTCTGTGTTGCTCTTCAATTCTGTCTCGTGTCTCCTTGCCTCAGCCTCTGACTTTGCCTTGTTCTTTCAGTCTGTCCAGTAATTTCTGTTTCACAGCCTCTGGTTCCTCTTGTCTTTAGACAGAGATCTCATTTGTTCTCCACTGGTAGTTCTTTATCCCTTAAGTTCATGGGATTCCTCTCTGTTCCTGTTCTAAGATAACACATCCCTATGGCCAGGGAAGTGGCAACGAAAATGAACCAGTCCACTCTGTTTTGTGTTAGACATGCCCTATTTGCAAAGTCCCACCTAATCATCAATGGGAATCACAAAGACCTAGACAGAAGAGCCATGCCAAGAGACTTCACACCACGATAGTCCCACAGACAGGCGCTTCTTGCCTTCTTACCCTTAAATCTACAAGTGAGAGCTGTGTCTTGGGAGATTCGCCTCTAAACCCTGGCAACCAAGTGTGCTTTTTACAGTGCATTTCCTCAACTCCTGTGCAGACAGACCACTGCAGCCAGGTGCAGATTCAGGGCAGCCTCCCAGCATTGCCTGTCTGTCCTGCAGCCCCCACTCTATGTGCCTCATTGGGCCTCAGCCATCCATGTGGCCTTTCTGCTCTGCTGGGTGGCATTTTGTTTTAAGATGATGGCAACGCCTTGACAGTCAAAGCTGCAGAACCCTCTGGAGAAAGGACACCAGTGAGTTGCTTTTCTTGCCCACACCCCATCACTGTGGTGGACTTGCACACATTCCTGTTGAGTCAGATGTTGGTGATCTGCATTTCTCCTCCACATTCACTTCACTTTAAAAAAAAAATTTAGCCCCTGCTATGATTCTAGTGATAGAAGGCGATGTAGGATTTAAGAAAGCTGAATTATCCCTGTCATGTTTAACTCACTGCATAGTTGGAAACTTATAGTTTGAATGTTACATGTTTGCTGTCAGGAATTGAATTTCCTTTCCACTGGGCATCCTGCAGACCCTGCGGTGCTGCATTGCTCCTTGGGCCTTGCTGTGTAGCATGGGGATTGCAGGGCCATCTTTACTCTGCTTATAGGACCTGCAGGACCGCAATGATGAGTTGCAGGCTGCGCTGGAAGGCCTACAGACATGGATGCACAAGACACAGAGTAGCCCATCTAGTTTCCGGCCAGATGGATGCCTGCCCCCAGCAGATTGCTCCGAAGGTAGAGGATCTTCTTGGGGAAAGGGTGGAGTCCTTGTTCCAGCAAACTGGGCTATCTCTCAGACCTACCCGTAGTTTGTGTCATGGGCCACTTCCAAGCATCATAGGGTATATTGAGGCACAAACACCTGCCCCAGACACACTGGCACCACCCGGCTGAGTTCCTTGTAGCTGGGAATTTATGGAAGGGGATGGGGGCTTTATCAACTGTAATGAAATGGCAGCAGTTATGTGATCTCACAATGACCTCATGAGAGGCATGTCCATCACTCGTAGATGTTCCAAAGCCACCTCCAGAGTTGTGATTAAGATGAAGGGACTTGGTGGTGAGGTTTCAGCATGGGCTAGAGACAGAGAGAGTGAGGGTATGTGACAGTAAATAAAGGAGCTATATTTCCTTTGCCCAGGTCACAGACCAGTCTCTATACAGATTGTCCTCTGAGCTGTAAGCTGGTTGATGTGAAAACTCTTTTAATAAAAGAGATAAATTATATCTAAAACATATTAATGACTCCCTGATGTTCAGAGAGAGCTTGAGATTTGTCCCCTTGAGTGTCAGAATTCGTCAGAATAGACCTGTGCCAGCGGCGCCTGCGCAGGACACAGGTCAAGCACTGGAAGCAGTTGGGACCTGTGTGCATAGGCGTGCATATCTGCTTAAAAGTAGATATCTCTGGCTTCAGGATCCTCTTAGTGCTGAGGTTTATGACAAATTCCACCTACAGTGTAGACTGTGTTTGATTAATCTCAGCTCCTTCAAAAGACAAGAACAAGGAGGTAACACAGCTGCCCTAGAGTTTTGTCATAGTCCTGTATAGCCAGGGGTTGGTTCTTGGATCAGTGCCCCCAACTGTGCATCAGCAGACACCGTGGCAAGTCTCTCAGCACTGCTGCCAACGCTCTGATACACAGTGGTTTTGTGTGCTAAGTTTTGGCCACTCCCTCACCCCAGGGAGATCTGTGGACACTGACAGGCCACTCCCTCACCCCAGGGAGATCTGTGGACACTGACAGGCCACTCCCTCACCCCAGGGAGATCTGTGGACACTGACAGGCCACTCCCTCACCCCAGGGAGATCTGTGGACACTGACCTGTGGATCTTTGGCAGTCGAGCATTTTGCATCCTCCTCCCTCCCAGTTTTGTAGTGCTCTAAAGCTATTTATTTAATAAAATGTAAATGAATTATAGCTACAAGAGCCAACCTGGGAACCTTAAGTTTTCTCTGAATGTGGGTACAGCGTCTTTGGACCCCAACATAACCTGCTCACCTGCAAATGGCAGATTGGTGTCTTGAAATCCTGTGAGTCAACAGCCAAAGGCCATTAGACTCATTTGGGAAATGTGGGATGGAGCCTGACACAGCCAGCTGCACCACATCCAGAGATGCCAAGGGTGCTGTGACATCCATTTAAGGCATCCTACGTATTCTTCCACACAACAGACAGGTCAGCCATCCCCAGGGAAATGGACACTGTGTCCCCTCAACTACACAGAATTTATGGCCCTCAGCACGAACCACTGACCCAAAACCTGGGAGACAAGGCCCTGAAGTCTTGGGTCTGCTCGAGACTGGGGACTGCGGCACCAGATCACAGACCTAGGCTTCATGCCATCGCTAATGAAACCTAGCAGTTTCACAATGTGGCCTTTTTATGTACTGTCCTCCCATCCCTCTGATGGAAACCATTTTAGAAGCAGCACCAAGGCTCAGTTGACCCTTCCGATGTTTGTCTGCTGCTGAGAGAATAGTAAGAAGCTGGGTTGCAGTAAGCCTAGTGATGTGGACTGTCCAGCCTCACGGACCTCCTGTCAGCCCAGGTGACTGCGCAAGTTGACAGTTCTCAGTTTCCAAGGCAAAGTAATTCTTTCCAGAGGTTCTCATTCAGGTTTTTGTCTTGTCCCTTATGTCAAAGTTTGTCACCATTTTCAGGGTGACAATGAGAGTAGAGGATGACTTTGCCACGTCCCATCCTTGACACTGCAAAATGAAGACTGAGTCATGGCATAAATGCAATTCTGAGTCTCAGACCAGCTCTCTTCCAAGCCCTAGCAACACACGTAGTTCAAAGATGTGCCTTGTGTGCCTGGTGTGCGGAGTGGTGATTCAGGTCGGAAAGCGAGTCCTTGCAGTGCTCTCAAGCACCATTCCTCATTCCACACGTATGGAATGTGCCTGACTGCTTTATTTATTATTATTATTATTGTATTTTAAAATCATTTTGTTGGGAGATCTTACAAGTATAACATTCCATAGTTAAATCACATCAAACAGTGTTGTACAGTTGCTACCACAATCCGTTTCAAAACATTTTCTTTTTCTTGAACTCCTTGATATCTGCTCCCCATTTATTCCCTCCTTTGCCCACCATACCCCGCCCCAGGAAACCTTACTTTATTTTTTTCCATATCTTGCACATCCAATATATCCACTCACATACAATTCTGTTGTTCGATCCCATTGAGTGGGGTTATTCAGTCATCAGTGCTCTCAGCTCCCTGTTATCTCCTCCCCCCTTCCCATACCCTCAGGGAACCGTTACTCCATTTATTGTTTCTGAAGGGTTATCTATCTTAGCTTTCATGTATCAAATGATATTAAATATACGATGAACCTACATCAAATCTGATATGATTAAAGAGGCAAAACAAATAAAAACCATAATCATAAGGGGAGGGAATATTAAGGAACTAGAGGATAATTATGTAGTTCATCAGTGCTATACCACACCCTGGATTTATCATCCCTTCCTGTGTCCCTTCTGAGCGTGACTGTCCAATTACCAGAGGGGCTGTGATTTCTGGGTCTCTACTACATCCATGCCCCTTCACATCAATTTGGTTGCTTATCTTTTGAACTTCTGATACCATTTCTCCTCAACACCTCATGATCACACAGGCTGGTGTGCTTCCTTGTGGGCTGTTTCTTACCTGCTAGTTGGGCACTTATTTAACTGCAAAGCATCTAAGACCCCATATGCTATTAATAACCAGGCACCATCAGCTTTTTTCAACCACATTTGCTTATGCACCCATTTTGGCTTCAGCAATCATCTGACCAGTTTATCGAGCAACACACAGACTTACTGCCATCAAGTTGATGCCAACTCATAATGACCCTATAGGACATGGGAGACCTGCCCCTGTGGGTTTCTGAGACTGTAACTCTTGATGGTGGTTTCAAACTGCTGACATTTCAGATCACAGTCCAATGCATAAACACCATGCCACCAGAGCTCCTACATATCCTGAAACCCAGCATTATTTGTGTGATATAATAATGTGGAGGAGGAGGAGGCCAATTTGAAGTCTTTAGCTAATAAACAGGCCATGAGGTGTGTCTGGCCACCTTCACACACAGTGAGGCTCATTCCCAGGCATCACACTGCCCAGAGGCATGTGTCACCAGGTCACCCCACTTCTTCCATCTCCCCACCTCCTCTATGATCCTGGCATCACCAGGGAATAAACTTGAAGTGAAGTACAAGGGGGCCTTACATTCATGGACAATTCCATTATCTTTTTCTTCCGTGTTCTGGAGGTTTTTTGAAGTCCCTTCACACGATATCACTGCCACTTTGTAGGAACTTGAAGGGTGTGATGGGCTGCAGGAGCCTCCTGAGCAATCTGTTCTGGGGAAAGTGTGAAATGGTTCTAAATGAGTGTTTCCTAACGTGGGCAATGCTGCCCCCTGGGGGGCACTGGAATAATCCGTGGGAGCTGCCAAAGCAAATAACCTACACCCTATCCTGGATTAGGGATGGGCTATTGTATAAAAGTTAATTGCCAGAGGGTTGCTGGGTAACTATTTTTCTGAAAATTGGACAGCTGACCAAATAAGTTTGAGATCCTTTATTCTACATGGATACAACATAGCAGATCACCAGTGATGCGTGCTGTTGTACGCCAGTGCGGCAGGACTCCACCATCACTGCCTTTCCCTTGAAAAAGCACATGTAGAATCTGTGCTTTGTTGTCCCTTGGGAATAGGAAAGCTGTAAGAAACCTGTAATGTCCTCACTGAGCTAAGCTGAGATTTCCTCTTCTTCGCAGGCTTTTTCACATGCGTTACAGCTCCTACTCCAGTGAGCCTCGAAACGGAACTCATGATGGAGCAGGTGAAAGAACGTTACCAAGACGTCAAGAGCCAGCTGGAGACGAAGGTAGGTGTGAGGGGTGCCCGAGGGGGAGCCTGGGGCTTCCTTTTGTGCACAGAGAGCCGTGCTTAGTGCTGACCCTTCTCCAGGCAGCTGCCTTGGATTTCTCTGGTTGGTGAGCGGGGGCACTAAGAAGACAGTTTGAGGGAAATACAAGCAAAAATGACTGTCAGTGCCTGGCCCAAAGTCGCTGGGGGCTGGCATGCTGAGTGCAGCCCTGCCAACTGCTGTGCGGGAATTCACACCACCTACCTCATTCTTAGCATAACTTATCCTTGGCTTTGCCTCTCTTGGGATGCTGCATAGTTTCTCAGCCAGGATTACCCTGGCTGACAAGGTCTTCTCAGATGAAGTTAACTCCTGCCTCTCCTTAGATGGTGACTAAGAGAATGTCCGCACACAGTTGCCATGTGCCGCGTTCTTTCTACTTTCAGGACTCAGAGAGCCAGCCACCCTGTTTCCACCGGGACCTCTGAGCTCCTGGGTGCAAGTTACTTACCTAAACGGAGCTTGCCAGCCAACGGCCAGACAATATCTTCTCCCACGGGAGGTTATCCGACTGGTCCAGACAAGGCTGTGCCTACATCTTGAGCACTGAGTCTTGGGGATGTCACCGCTGCCTTTTCATCCCTGACTTCTGCAGGCCTCAGCTCCTTGGCATGCCAGACAACCTTGCTGTTTCCATGTCATATTGTCAGGGGCTAATGTTTCTCTTTCCAGGTAAACTACAAGCAGGAAATTGAACTAATGAAGAAAAACTTTGAGAAGGAGAAAAGGGAAATGGAGCTTATGTTCAAAAGTGAAGTCAGCATGCTGGAGAGCCAGAGAGCAGACCTGGAGGCGCTCCATGCACAGTCTCAGGATGCCCTTTGCAGCCTGCAGGGGCAGCTGTGGGAGATAAGGAGTGGGGGCCCACATTGCCCCAAGGAGTTGGCCACCTTAGCTCAGTGGCCAGACGAGAAGCTACGCCTGAGACACCAGCACGGACTACCACAAATCAGGTCTGCTGCCCTGTTTTCTTCTGGGTCCTCCTTCAGTCTGAAGTTCTTCCCAAAAACCCACATTAGATATTTAATTCAGGAAATGACTCAACTGCAGTGCATGCTAAGTGGGTAGTTTTTCTCTGGCCACAGAGAGGAAGGTAGGAAAAAATAGGGCTTTGTATGAGTTGTTTTAACTTAAATTAGAAATATATATATTAAAACTTAAGTTATGAAGTAATTTAGTTTGTAGACTACTTTTAACACATTCATATTTATTTTCTGCCTCAGACTTCTCTGTAGCAAAGGAACAAAGTAGCAAAGCATCTTCCTTATTTAATGTCATGTTCTAATTTTCCAGTGCACGCGGTAGCATGTGGGCAAATGGAGAAAAAGGCTAAAAGCTCCTTTGCAATAGGGAGGCCAGTTATCTGCGAAGGTAGCTTTTCAAAGCTGTCCTAAGCGAAAGGAGCCCTGCTGGGGCTTTGGGTTAGCATCAGGCTGCTAACTACAAGATTGGTGATTCCAACCTCCCAACTGCTTTGTGAGAGAAAAACAGACTTGCTCCTCCAAGAAGAGGGACCATCTGAGAGCCTCGGCAGCAGTTTGCTCCATCCTGCAGAGCATAGGAGTTAGAATCGGTTTCATGGCAGCGAGTTGCTGTGTCATCACAAAGAAAAGCAATGAAAGATTTCTTTGGAAAACTGAGCGTATCAAGTAGGTTTCACTTAGTGGAATGATAACTGGTTGCTGCCAGCCCATGCCTATTTATCATGACCTCACTCTCCCACAGAGAATCTTGGCCCTCGCCAACTTGGACACCAAGCGGGCTAGAGCCCTGCTGACCAGACCTGCAAAGCCTCCTTGGGAAGCATTCTTAGCTGGGAACATGGCTCGGGTTAGAAGTGGCACTACGATGACCACAGTGGACCAAGCCATCTCCCGTGTCCTGTGACCTGGGGAGGTTGATGATCCCAGAGCCAGTCTGCCTTTCTGTCATGGTGCAAGGAAATTGAGGCAGCTTGAGTATTGGCGGTAAAGAAAATCCTGGACTACTGAATTGTACCCTCTTCTGTACCCTGCCTTTCTGTTCCCCAAAAGATGACCACACAGTGGCCTCAGACCTGGGCGTTGCAATAACACATACTGCCCGCTAGGATGATCCAGAGCTTCCTCCTGAGAATTTTGCTTCATAGTATCTGAACCTGTGAACTGTCTGGTAAAGGGCGGGCTACTGTCCAGAACACCTTATAGACCATTGCCACTATTCCCAAGCCCTCTCAGGCTCTAAGAAGCAGCAAAGGGACATGTCTGGTCCCAGGAGTTTCCTTAACTGGCTGGAAGGCTGCTCCCACCCCCATTCCCACCCCATGTCATGATTGTGAGTCGAGCCATATTGCATGACTCTGATGAGCTGAGTTACTCTTGTTCTCCCAGGCTGACTGCTCTCAGCTGGGCCTCACTCCACCTCAGTGTTATTTTCCTGGGGCTTCTAAAGGCCTCTTTCCTAGATGTTTAAAATACTTTTTAGAGTAATTTCGACTAAAGGTACTTTTTTTTTTTCACTAAACTTTAGGCCAGTACTGCCCAATACAGCTTTCTGTAGTGATAGACATATCTTGTGTTTGCCTGCCCATTACAGGAGCCACTGGCCACATGGGGTCACTGAAAGTGACTGATGTGACCAAGAATCTGAGCTTTGATTTTATTCCATTTTAATCCGTCTAAATGTAAATTTAGTCCCATTTGACAAGTCGTGTCTGCTGCATTATCAACTAGATCCTGTGCATGCACTCTCTGAGCGCAGCTGGCACGAGTAGCGAGGAGTTGTGCACTTAGAACGTGCGCTTGGGCAGGCCTTTCTAACCCTGTGATACATGTGACATTCGTGTTTCTGAGCCAGGTCCATGTGAAAGTTTCTGTAGAAAGGGGGCAAAGGCTGAACTGAGCCAGAAACTCCTGTGGATGGAAGCAGCGCACTTGTTACAGCAATGGGACTGTAAAAAGAAAAAGATGCTTCAGAGGCAACTGCAGCTAGTGACAGACATGGGAGCCCAGCTGGACATGGACAAGGGATAGAGAAGAGAGGCAGAAGGAGATGCTAGCCCAGTGCAAGAAGCAGCAATGCAAGTTGGGTGGGGGGTGGAGGGTGGAGGGTGGCAGGGAGGGCTGATGAGTAAAGAGCAAGCTAAAATTTGCAAAGTGTTTGCACTTGAAAAGTTAGAAACCACATATAGGAAGCAATTAAAAGGGCTTTCCCTGGAGGCAGAGGGGCTGAAAGCCTTCTTGAAGGAGGGAAAGGCAACTGCCTCCAGGCCTGCTGAGGTCCACAGAAGTCAGAAAGGAGACGGGACCAGCAGGGTCAGAACGTGGAGAGGCTGAGTTCCTGCGTATGCCAGGGAGGCATCTCACTGCAGATCCTGTCCAGAGCCCGGTCCCGAGAGCAGCCCCACAGCCCAGAGGACCCTCTGCATAGCTCACTATCAGGGCCATCCCATCTTGGTGAATGATATAGAGGTGGCTCCTGCTCCTTTAGAGACATGGGTGATCTATGCTATCCCCTAGAGGGGCAAGGCCCATGTTCCTGGAGAAACCCGTACCTTTGGCTAGCAGCCTTGCTGGTCAGAAGCAAAGATCATCTGAGCAGCAGGAGTCCAAAGCCACAGAGCAGCCCTTACTGGACATGGCTGGACACAAGCTGCCCCTCTAGGAGCCTCTGTGTCTTGGAAGGTGAGCATGGGGTAGGGATCACTAGGACAGGACAGCAGAAATTAGAAGATGCTGTACCGATAACAGAAGGTAGAAACTGTGCTGGAGAGAGAAAAGAATGACAGAAAACCAGGCTCCTACAGCTGGAAGATAAGCTTCTGGCTAGGGAGAAAGAAGCAGACTCGAGAGAGAATAACAGGTTTGCCCTCTATCCATTCTTAAACAAGTGGAACTGAGTCATCTCAGTCCCTGATGACTTGATTGCATAACCCCCTTTCCTCCTAGCAGGCTGGTAGACTCGGCACCAGGAGAATACCACGTAGCCCAGGTGTGCCCAAGCTTACAAGCCCAGTCTGGCCTGTACTCGGGCCGTGGTGTTGCTAGGTGCTGTGTGAATGCGGAAAGAGAAATTTTCCATACAGAAACCCCCAGAACTTCACCAAGAGGACTGCTGTGGCTTAGACTCAGGTTTTCACTACCTCTGTCGGCAGGAAATCTGTGCTTGTCTCACGGGGCCCACGAAAGACTGCCCTGAACCCCATTTCATTCCTTTGGGGTCTCTGAAGGTCTCTGCCTGCCAGCTCCAAGCACCTTCCTTTAGTCCCACTGTGTGTATTTATTGAAAGTGTCCTTGGCGCAGATCTACTGCTTCGTGAATTCTGTGAGAGCCCCAAGAACTGACTGGGACACTCAGATGTTGGCCGCAGAAGCCAATGCCTTCTAGAGAAAGCTGAGCTGAGAGGGAGTTCTTAATTCCACCAGCTGGGCAGGCTGCTTGAAAGGCCACAGGTGGAACTGGCCTTCTCGCTTGAGGACTTTGGCTGGCAAATGCTCTATCTCAAAAGCCTGGGATATAGGAAGGCCTTTCCCAATATTTTCCATAGATGGACCCATGTCCCTGAGTGGCTTAAAACAACACAGATTTAATATCTTACAGTTCTAGACGCTACAGGTCAGAAATAGGTTAAAATTTAGCTAATTTCTTGACAGCTTAGTTGCATGTTAGCTAGAACTGAGAGCTAAATTGTACTCTAATCGAGGTGTCATCAGGGTTGTGCCCCTTCCAAGGGGTTCTAAGGAGAACCCATGTACTTACTTTTTCCACCTTCTAGAAGCCACTCACATTTCTTGACTCGTGGCCTCTTCCACTTTTCAAAGCGTCCAATGGCTGGCTGAATCTAAGGCTGTGCCTCTTCTGCCTCTTTCATTTAAAAGGACCCTAGTCTGTACAATAGGCCCACTAGAATAGTCCAGAATAATCTCATTATCTCACAGTCAGCTGATCAGCAGACTTAATTTCATCTTCAACTGTAATTCCCCTTAGCCATGTAACATAATATTCACAATCGGGAATTAGAACATGGATAATGTTTTACCAACTGCCATCGAGTTAATTCTGACTCATATCCACCCCAAAGGGCAGAGTAAAACTGATCCCTAGGGTTTGTGAGGCTATAAATCTTGATAGAAGCAGAAAGCCCCATCGTTCTCCTTTAGAGCAGTGAGTGGGTGGGTCTTTTAGCTGCTGGCTTTCCAGTTAGCAACCTAGAGTGAAATGCAGATGAATACAATACCAACTGCACCACCATGGCTTCCCAGAACAGTCTTTAGGAGGTCATTAATCTGCCAACCACAGCAGTGATCTGGATGTTTTTTATCTCTGATACATTCATGATCACATATCTTTGGTGTATTTAGGTGTGTATTTTTTAAAATATTCTAATGTTATATGCAATAAAAAAGTGTACTGCTATGATTTTATAAGAAATTGATCAGATCGTTTTACCAGCACCCAAAACAAGAAATAGAACCCTCCTGGATTCCCCACACATAGCCAGTATCCTGACTTCTAACTCCTTAATTTTGCCTGTTTTTGCACTTTATATAAAAGAAGCATACCATCCGTCCTTTCTTACCATATGTTGTTTGTGAGATTCTTCCATATTGTTGCTTAGAGCTATAGTTATTTCATTTGCACTTTATTTTTCATTCTCTTGCCTGCATTTTTCTACTGCTATGAAAGTTCTGGGTCAATGCAATATGTTTGTATGGAATGGAAATTTTTAGATTTTAAGATATAATAATGTTTACCTTTTTATTGACATAAGAAACAATGTGTCTTGTGCAAAACTCAACTACAACTCTTTTTTTAATGAAGTTTTTATTGTGAATGAAGGTTTACAGAGCAGATCATACTTTAACACTCTGCAATTCATACATATTTTGATGCCATTCATTCATTCCAGTCCCCTTAATATGCCCTCCCTTAGTCCACGACTTCCCTGTTTTCTATGTCCTTTTCTCCTCCTTTCCTAGCCTTCTGTCTTTGGGTGAATGCTCCCCATCTCATTTTAACGGTTGACTTTTCTAACACAGTAGTGAGTTGAAGTCCAGACCCAAGGGAGCACGGTCTTAGGGGCCCTACCAGACGCTGTCTGACCAGTAAGCCTGGTTTCTTTTAGGATTTTGATTGACAGGTTCTTCTTCTCTTTCCAGGACTCTCTAGTGTGATTTTATGCAGAGCTGGTGGTGGTGGCGCCAGGTATCACCCCGTTCTTCTGGGCCCAGGATTGTGGAGACCGGTGATCTCACTGTCCCTTCGACTAAGTGTTTTCCCTGTGTCTGTTTAACTGCCACCCCGCTGCTCTGCTCTGGACAGGGAGAGATCAGTCCTTGCACCCTAGACGGCTGCTCAGAGACCTTTAAGACCGCTGCTACTTACCAGATTAGAATGTAGAGCACTGTCTTTGTGAACTATGATATGCTAATGGATCATTTTGTCCCCTGCAACTATTGTGATACCACTCCCCCAAAGCCCAGTACCTTATTCCTTCAGAGTATCTGCTTATATTTAAGAAGTTGTCATAATTTTGTCCTCTGTTCGCCCTACCACATTCATGGATATATTTGCAGTAAAAGTAAATATACAAATACTCTCTTTTAAACACACACACACACACACACACATATATATGTTTGTAAAAGTCTCCTATCTGTTCAGCCTGTGTGTATGTCCAAGTACTCACTTGTAGATTCCCCAATCCCCCACTGTTGTAGGACTTTGAATCTAACAGTGTTTGCGTCTGTAGTTTCTCACTCTTGCAAACTACCGGTGTACTCGCCTGCCTGCCTCCATCGTTTCTCCTGTGTGTTGCATTCCCCTCCGCCCAGGCTATCACTTGCCTGTGTTCTAGCCGCACCTCCCCCCCCTCCTTTCCATCCTCTGCAACCATCAAAGAATGTTTTTATTTCCATAAGAAAACTTACTGTTGATTTTTATAGTGGTGGTCTCATACGATATCTGTCCTTTTTGTTTTTGACTAATTCCACTCGGCGTACTGTCCTCCGTGTCCATCCCTCTGTGAGGGCTTTGCAGGTGCATCGTTATTCTTCGACGTTGCATAGCATTTCATTGTGTGTTTATTGCACCCAAGTTTGTTCATCCATTCTTCCACTGCAGGGCATTTAGATTGTTCCTGTTTTTTGCTATTGTGAATAATGCTATGATGAACATGGGTCTGTATCTATTTATTTGTGTCATAGTTTTTATTTCTCGAAGACACATACCAAGTAGAGGGATTGATGTGTCATGGTATTTCTCTTCCCAACTTTCTCAGGGTGCACCATACTGCCTGCCACAGTGGCTGCACCATTTCCCAGTTCCTCCGGCAGTGTATGAAAGTGCCAGTCTTTCCACACCCTCACCATCATTTGTTGTTATCTGTTGTTGTTTTTTTAACCTTCCAGTTAATTTGGGGGGTGAGGTCGTATCTCATTTTGATGTGTATTTCTCTAATGGCTAATGATTAAGAGCATTTCTTCATATATTTTTGCCCCCCTGAATGTCTTCTTTGGTGAAGGATCTGTTCACATCCTTTGACCATTTTTTAAATTAGATTGCCTATCTCTTTCTGTTGAGATACTCAATTTTCTGTAAATTTTAGAGATGAGTCTCTTGTCCAGTATGTCATTGTCCAATATGAAATTCCACAGCCTTTGGCTTCTCTTTTGACTCTTGGTGGAATCTCTTGACACACACAATTGTCTACGTTTTCGGAGCCCCTAGTCATCCATTGTCTTCTGCTCTGAGTGTGTTCTCCATTACTTCTGTGAGGGCAGTTACATACTTGGCTTCACATAGTCTCTTAATTGTTCAGCAGATAGGATGAGCAATCTTCAGTGTATCTGCGCTCCAAGCAGCCAAAAGTAGAATTCCACCTCCACCTAACACAGTGAACACACCTAGAATCAGTCTGTTTCCCATACTAGAGCAAGAGTGACCATTTCAAATTTCATGTCCCATTTATTTGACAGCCCTACTCTAAACCCTTTGCTGCTTTTAAAGTTCCCATGACTTCTTTTTCTCTATTTTTCCCTTAGTGCCCCATGAGATCAAATGAAGTCAGATGAGACATACTTGTGCTTGATACTAGAACATAATGCATAAGATAAGCATGGCAAGGTTAGATAGTACCTTGATTACTTAGATTGGGAAAATTAGAATCTAACAAGATGCCAGACAAAGACGTAGTTGGGGGGATAAATATCGACATGTGTTCCGGACAGAAAGTATGGGTTCAAAGCTCATTAGGGATTTTTTTGTTGGTAAAAATACTTGCCTGTCATAAATCACTGTTGTTGTCTTGGCAGAGATTCTTTAAGAATTGTTTGTCAGGAAATAATGTGGCCCAGGGTAGCCTTGGTCATGGAGTAGATAGTGACACCTGCCTTTCTCTGCTGAGGTATTCACTGTGCATCAGGCCGCTCCATAAATCAATATGTGTTTCTTCCTCAGTTTTCCTTGGAGTATAGCAGGTGACAGTCTCACTAAAGAGGAAAATGTGTGCATATATTTTAAGCTCTGGTCATTCTTGTTTCTTAGATCCCTGCCGGGATTCACTAGCAGGGAATAGTTTTTGGAATGCCCCAAGGTCTCACATTCAGTATTACGCATTGATACCAACCATGGGCACATGGTTCCCAACTTACTTCTGATTGTCAATTGTGCTTGCAGAGCCGAGCTACAGAGGCTTTCTGAAGAAAACACATCGTTGACAAATGAATTGGGAAGGATTCAGCAAGAACTTAAAGTTGCAGAAAGAACAAATGATGTACAGAGGTAAAGGCTTGTCCAGGTTCAACTTAGGACCTTTGAGCTTGTGACCCAGTTTTCACATAGCAGAATGAGTGGTTTCCTCTCAGTAAAGTGAGTGTAGAAGTTACTGAGATAGAAAGTGGGGCGTATTCTCAAATCAACCTCACTTTCCAGAAAGCCAAGAGTGGATGAACCTAATTGGTCTCTGACCATGACATGACACATATGTAAAGGGCCCTGGCCTACCTCCACATGCAGGCAGCCCCTCTCATACCTGAATGCCTGGTCTCAGACATAAAAGGTAGAACACGTATGTATGTGGCAGCATTGCCCACCCCACAGTGAGCAGCTGCTACACCCATCCTTCTTACCTCTGCCATCGTGGCATACCACCTTATTCCCTGTATGAAAGTACTCCGCATCACACCTGATGGTGAGGACAGGTGGACATAGTTTAGTACAGTGAAATGATCCTAGGGCCTTCCTAGACAAATACAATATCTATGTTCATGACTCAGTAATAATTTCAGGTGGACTTTTCACCACGGTTTATATTTGTATGTAGATACCGGCATTAGGGGTAGGTCTGGGCCCTAGGACACTGAGGCAGGAACAAGGGACAGGGAGTGGAGTGCTAACACTGGTCAGTGAGTTTTCACTGCTGTAGCCATATCCAAGGGCAGTCTGCCTTTTGATTTTTCTTCCAAATAAGAAGTTCAAGATAAAGTCAACTCTGACCTGCTGCGAGCATGGAGCATAGTTGATGGAGTAGCCATGACGGTCAGAATATGGATGGCAGGGGAAGGGACCAGCGGGGATTTGCATCATTACAGTTCTGAAATCCAGGAGGTCTTCCCTTGAACCCATTTTCTCCTAAGTTTACTACCAGACTCCATTCCCAGCAGATCGCAGTGAGGGTAAGATGGTTTGTGTTTGTGTTGCTGGGTGGCTAGTTCCATACTTTGCTAAATCCGTAGTAATTTGCTTGACTAAGGATTGCCACGGAGAATGCTCCTTTTGTACAATCTGGCAAAATCTTGCAAGCGAAAACTAAACCCACTCTCATTGAGTCTGTAGAGGGTTTCTAAGACTGAATCGTTAAGGGGTGTGGGAGGCTATACCATTGACCTTGGCAGTTACCAGCACAAACCAAGGTGACACCTGGCTTTGGTTTCACCCTCCCTGCTGAAAATTTTCATTTCCGCCTCAAAAAGAGTCACCTGACGAATCCCATCTGACCCTAGACCAAGGATGGGACCAGCCTTGTTCTCATGTAAAATGCATTGGAAAGGGGATTATTGGAGATGCAGTTAGTTTAAAATTTGGCACCTTGTCTTTTGATCTCTCTTAAGTTCCATTTTTAATTTGTTCCAGTTTTTAATACTTTCTGCTTTCTTTTCTAAAGGTTCTTGTCTGTTTTACTTTGTTATTGTTAGTTGTTTCTGTTGTTTTTAAAGTATGTTTTCCTATAGATGAAGTCCAGAATAGGTGCATCTATACAGACCCTAACTGGATTAATGGTTCTTTGGGAGTTTCACACAGTTGGTTAGAAGGAAATGGGAAGCTAATAACGACGAGTACAAGAATGAAGAAAATGTTCCAAAACTGATTGTGGTGATGATTATACAATCTTGATATGATTGAACTATTGAATTGTATATATGTGAATTATGTATCAATAGAACTTTTTTAAAAATTAAAGAATCGCCTGAGAACTTTGCTAAAATATTGATTGTGATTCAGTATATTTAGGTCAAAAATTCAAATTATCAACAGGGGTTGGAACTGGAATGAATCGGTTTGAAGTCCTAAGGGTAAACTTTCCTAAATTCTTCTGGCTTTAGGAGCTTGGGATCAAGATTGAACCATCAACACTATTATCAATCATAGCAGTAGCAGTAGTGTAGAGGGATCTGGGCCGTAGAATATGAGGGGAGGTAGGGGTGGGCCTTTTTGTCCAAGCCATGGTGGACTGTTACTAGAAGAAGAAAGCTCATTAATTGGCAATGATATTGTTAATTTTGCTTTTTCAACAGGAAAGAAATTGATATTTTAAAGAAAGAGAAATATCAGGCCTGCCTTGAAATGGAAATGATCAACAGTCAGGTTTAGTATTACCACCTGATGTGAAGCTAATGAACTTTTCTTTCTCTCTTTCTTTCTTTCTTTAAAAACTATTTTCGAATATTATAGAGGACTTTGTTCCTCAACGATTTCAGAATGCAGTAACTACCTCCCTTGTCAAAAATCAGAAAGTTCGTGTGGATACATTACTGCCGTCAGGGAGACCCCATTTTGGTGCTGCCAGCCATCCTGATAATTCTTAGAATCACATGTGGCATTTATATCATGTCTTCTTGTCTCTTTCTCTCGGTCTATTCTTTATTTTGGAGACCATGGCACTTTTGAATATTACATGCAATTGTTTTGTTCCGTGTCTTGAAGTTTGGGTTTGTCTAGTCATTGATAATAATTAGATTGAGATGAGGCTTCTTTGGCAGAAGTACAAGAGTAAGAGTTGTGCAGTCATCAGCACCATCAATGTCAGAACTCTTCCTTCTTCCACTCATTGTTAGCTTCCCACTTCCCGCATCCTCCCTGCCATGCCCCTAGCCAAATATCACTCCAGTTACTGTCTCTAGAGATTTACATAGCCTGGATTTCATACACAGAAAATCACACAAAGCACAAACAATGACAAAGCAAAACAGAGAAAAACCTCAGCCAAAAGAAAATATAAAATGTTAGAAACTGCCACCAGTTAGAACCTCCTTGGGAATTCAGCCAGTCTCAGCCAGAATCTTAACAGTGAGACACACTTTCACATAAACTAACAAGTACTAGCAGACCCCTTAAAATCCCCTTTTTTAATTTATCAGAAAACCACTATAACCAGAACACCACTTATGATTATTTCTGTCACCTAAATCCTACTCATGTATTCCTATCTCCTATTCCTTCTACCCAGTCAGCTCTATCATTTCTTCCTCATCTCAACAGAATACAATTTCCAGTCCCTACCTGAACTTTCTCCACTAACCCAAAGAGCAAGTCCTGTCCCTCCCTCCTCCACCTACTCACACACAATCCAGAACCTTACATACCATCTACAGTTGGATCACTATGCCATGCAAACAACAGTCAGCAGTAGTAACCACAAAAAATCAAGATAAACAAAAGTCAACAACTGAAGATTACGCAACTTCATTGGAATACACAGAAAGTGAAGACCTTAAATTACCAGAAAGAGAATACAGGTGAATGATGTTTGTGACCATACAAGAGATTTGGGGATCAATTCTGAAAAAAGGAAGAAAGTGTGATACTAAAAACCTCACACCCCAAAGAAACCGAGAAACAAAACAATGAGATAACAGAATTAAAAAACATTGTATGAGAACTGAGCAATACCGGTGTTCATCGCAGCACAGTTTACAATTGCAAGGAGTTGGAAACAACCCAAATCCATCAACAGATGAATGGATTAAAAACCTATGGTACAGATGTGCTTTACATAATTGATGTATGTATGGATTGTGCTAAGAGTTGTATGAGCCTCTAATAAAATGATTTAAATAAAAACTATGGTACATACATACACTGGAGTACTACACATCACTAAAAAGCAGTGATGAATGCATGAAGCACCTTGCCACATGGGAAAAACTGGAGAAAATGATGCTAAACAAAGTAAGCCAAGCACAAAACACAAATACAACATGAGTCCGCTGAGGTAAACTTAAAAAAAAATGCAAAAGAGACATAAGGAAAAAGCTACTGTATACAAACATTCCTGGGGTGAGGTCCAGGTAGTATGGCAGGGGCCAGACCAAATCCAGGGATACATATGGTAGAAAATTAAAAAGGTTGGGGGGGGGGGGAAGAAAATGAAATAAATGGGTAGCTGGGGAACAGGGAACTAACCCATCCAAGGGGAGGGTCTTGTTCATATCGTCGCCGGGAAAGAAGGACCAGACTTCTACCCCATGCTCCAAGATGTGAATGCAACATACTGGCATGAAGCAAGGAACCAGTAGAGAGGTCTGAGGGGTTGGCCCCAATCCCAACTACATGGACAGCAGCCCTTGCCCCCAGAAGAAAGTACTTCAGAGGATAGCATTGAAGCTACAGCTCCGAGAGAGGGACATGTCTGATCAGAGCAAATCGAAGCAAATGAAGGGGGAGGAAGAGAGACTGGAGCACATCCTGGCCCACCAAGCCTTAAGGACAATATCCCCACTAAGAACAGCCAATGCACAGAGAGGACCATATGGCTGGTCCCACTATGAGACAGGACATCCCCCACTGACCCATAGCCCTATAGGGGACAACACTGGAGACACAGTGTGGGAATTAGACCGATCTGACCCCACCACACTGAGGCAAAACATGAAGGGCATGCAACAGAACAGCAAGGGGAGCAGAGCAAGGAAGTCCCGAGGCATTATCAAAAATAGACTTTGGGTTCAGAGCATGGCACCCTATCAGGCTCAATCAGCAAACACTCGCAAATGTCAACAAACAGACCTTGAACTATTGACAGGCTTTTCTTTTTTTTGTCATTTGTTTTTTGGTGGTGTTGTTTTGTTTTCTTTTTTTGCTTTGTTTTGTTCTGTCTTGTTTTTGTGTATATTATTATCTCTGCAGGTCTATCTAGATAAAATAGGTGGGATAAACAATCTGGAGGAGAAAACAATGGGACTGACAGTTCCGGGGGGACATGAGAGAGGGGAAGGTTGGGGAAAAGAAGTGGTTAACAAACCAAGGGACAAGAGAACAACAAGTGATCCAAAATCAGTGGTGAGGAGCGTGTAAGAGGCCTGGTAGGGCTTGATCATGGGTAATGTAACCGAGAGGAATTACTGAAACCCTAATGAAGGCTGAACATGAACAAGAGCAAAGTAAAAGGAAATAGAGGAAAGAACTGCAAGGCACATAGCATTTATAGAGCTCTAAATATAGGCATGTACATATGTAAATATATTTATATATGATGATGGAGAAATAGAACTATGCATATATTTATAGGTTTAGTATTAAAGTAGCAGATGGACATTTGGCCCCTACTCAAGTACTCTCTCAATGTAAGAACACTTGTTCTATTAAACTGGCATTCCATGATGCTCACCTTCCAGACACAATCACTGAAGGCAAATGTGGTGAAGAAAGTCAATGGTGTCGGCTATCAAAAGATATAGCATCTAGAGTCTTAAAGGTTTGAAGGTAAACAAGTGGCCTTCTAGGCCAACCAAAGCCCACATGGAAGAAGCACACCAGCCTGTGTGATCATGAAGTGTCAAAGGGATCAGGTATCAGGCATCAAAGAACAAAAAATAATATCATTGTGAATGAGGGGAGTGCAGATTGGGGACCCAAAGCCCATCTGTAGGCAAGTGGACACCCCTTACAGAAGGGTCACGGGGAGGAGATGGGCCAGTCAGGGTGCAGTGTAGCAATGATGAACATACAACTTTCCTCTATTTCTTAAATGTTTCCTCCCCACCACTATCATGATCCCAATTCTATCTTACAAATCTGGCTAGACCGGAGGATGTACACTGGTACAGATAGGAAATGAAAACACAGGGAATCCAGGATAGATGAACCCTTCAGGACCAGTGGTGGGAGTGGCAATACTGGGAGGGTGGAGGGAAGGTGGGGGTAGAAAGAGAGAACCAATTACAATGATCTACATATAACCCCCTCCCTGGGGGATGTACAACTGAAAAGTGGGTGAAGAGAGACGTTGAGCAGTGTAAGACATGACTAATAATAATTTATAAATTATTAAGTGTTCATGAGAAAGGGGGGCAGGGAGGGAGGGTAAAAAATGAGCTCATACCAAGGACTCAAGTAGAAAGCAATGTTTTGAGAATGATGAGGGCAACAAATGTACAAATGTGCTGACACAATGGATGTATGAATGGATTGTGATAAAAGTAGTTTGAGCCCCCAATAAAATAATTACCCCCAAAAAAGAACTGAACAATAGAATGGAAGAAAATGAAAATTGAATCTATGAACTTGAAGACAACCATGCAGACTTCAGCAAATGAGAGAAACAAACAAAAAAGTAAAATAATCTGAAGTAAACCTGAGGATGATGTGAGAAACCATGAACAGAAGTAATGAATGTCTTGTTTGGAATACTGGAACGGGAAGAAACAAACAAATCTACATATAAATTAGTAAGAGAATTTGTGGAGGAAATTTTCCCCAGTACTATAAAGGAGGAGATAATAACCATTCAGGAGACAGAGAGAACTCCAAGGAGGTTAGACCCGGGGGGTGGGGGTAGGGGACATGTATAGGAGGGCATCAGGACATATGATAGTCAAAATATTCAACTTCAAGGAAAAGGAGAGAATCTTGAGAGCAGCTAGAGAGGGAAAAAGTCACCTTCAGAGGTAATCAGATTGGAATAAGCTCAGAGCTCTCAGCAGAAAATATGCAGGAAATAAGAAAATGGAGCAACATAGATCAAACTTTCAAAGTAAAAACCTGTCAACCAAAATCCTGTATCCAGCAAAGCGATATATCACATATAAAGAAGAAATAAAGGTATTCCCAAACAAGGAAGTAGTTAGAGAATTCATAAAAACAAAACCAGCATTGCCGAAAACACTAACCATATCTCTATGGTCAGAAAATCAACAGCACAAAAACATTATGAGATCGCCACAGTCCGTGCTACTATCCAGAAGTCAACACACTAAAACAACACCCAAAACAGTAGATCTAGACGGGAAACAAGGACATGAATAGATTCCTCCCTCCCAAACACAGATAATACAATATGATAGTAACTCACCTGCATTTGGAATTAATACCAATGAAAATCAATGGGCTAAATACCCCAGTCAAAAGACAGAGTAGCCGACTGGATTAGGAAACAAGATCCATCAATCTGCTGCCTTCAAGAAACACACCTCAAACTCACAGACAAAAACAGACTGAGAGTCAAAAGATGGAGAAAAATTTACTAAACCAATGACAATGAAAGGAAGACCTCACACAAATAGAAAACTACAAGCCAATATCTCTCATGAACATAGATTCTCAACAAAATCCTGGCCAGTAGAATTCAACAACATATCAAAATAATAATAATACTTCATGCCCAAATGGGATTCATACCACCATATAAACAAAATATAGAAGAACCAGATGATCATATTGATGGATGTAGAAAAAGCATTTGACAATATCCAACATCCATTCCTAATAAAAACAATAATTAAATATAAGGAAATTCTTCAATATACTAAAGTCCATATCTTAATATCCAACAGCCAGTATCATACTGGATGGAGAAAAGCTGAAATCATTGCAATTGAAAATGGGAACCAGACAAAGATGCCCATTATCCCCACTTTTATTCAGCATTGTGTTAGATCCTAGCCAGAATCAAAAGGCAACAAGAGATTAAGGGAGTGCAATTGGGCAAAGAGAAATTAAGCTCTAGTTATTTGCAGATGGTATGATTTTATATAGAGAGAAAAACCCAAGGTCTCCACAAAACCCTGTTGGAAATAATTGGAGCTTGTTTCAAATAAGCACCCATCTAAGTGAGATGTCAGTAAACTCACCTGGAAGAAGCACACGATCATCGATGATCCAAGGATTATCAATTATATAAACCAGATCTGAAGAAGGGAGTGCTGTCAGAGCTGAAATTTGTGACATTCTGGTGTTCACAAAGCTATGGCTGACAGTGGGAGCCCAAAATACATGTTCAGGTTCTCCACAGGGAATAAGCCTCCAGTGGCCCCCCCTCTGACTATCACTGAGAGATAGGAATAACCTGGTTATCAGGCAGCTGGTATTGGAAAGACGATTATAGTAAATTAAAATGATAAATAGGGCTTGAATGGTTAAAATCTTGTTATTTGAGCTCCCTTTAGATACACTTTGACTTTTATCTAGTTTTAAATATTTTCTGGGTTTTGCTATTGTTTTCTAGATTAGGTCTTATCTCTGCTGTATTTTGTTATTGTGGTACCTTTCTTGATTCTCTGTTATGTATCTTTCTGTGTTTGGGGGTTTATCAAACCCAGATTGGGTGAATCTGTAGAGGTAATAACTGGAGTAAGAGTTCTTGGGGTGTATTGATGGGGAGGAAAGAGGTAATGGGGAGCTGATATCACGTAGTATGAAAAGGAAGAAATTGATTATATGCAGTAATTGCACAACGCTGCTTGATCTGATAGAGCTATTGGTATGATGTCTGGATTATGCCCTAATAAAATGATCTGGGAAAAACATAAATTTTAAAAAATCAATTTTCATTTACATCAGGGCTATCACATTTTTAACAAAACTCAAGTGAATATTCCCAAATTAATTAAGTTTTCCCACAAGTTTACAGGAATGCTGCTGCTCCACATAACACAATACTTTTTAGCATTTTAATGAAGGTCGGGAAGACCTCAAAGATGAATTCAAGGCAAGTCATCTCAGAAGGCTTTGGAGACTCTCTTTCTGGGTTTCAAAGGAATCCTCTTTATATTTTCTCAAGGATGATCACAGAGACTTCTCAGGAAGACATCTGAAGAGAATGGAAAGCTGCGCTGGGGAGGAGGAAGAAGGACAGGAAAATGTACCACGGCGTGTGTTCTGTTACGGCGCCATACCTGCTCCTCCTGGAGGGTAGCAAGGACTGTCTGACGAGCTCCTCATTGGGAACGACCCATCCACCTGACGCAGCCTTATCTGCCTTCCACACTGCTCTGTGTTCCCAAGCTCAGAGGACATTTAAAACGAACATGATTTGCATCCCTTGAACATGACAAAACTCCCATTTGACATGACATAAATTGAAGAGTGAGAATTCTTTGGGAAATGAATAGAAAGATGAAAACACTTCAGAAGCATATAGGCATAGATAAAGATATGACATGAAACAGTAGCTTCATATTTTGATAGTTTTGTTTAATTAAGGTTTCTTTTTTTAATCATTTTATTGGGGGCTCATACAACTTATCACATTCCATACATACATTCATTGTGTCAAGCACATTCATACATATGTTTCCATAATCATTTTTAACAAGTTTCTATTATACAATGCTTTTATACTTACCCTTGTGTGTGCATATTAAACCTACAAGATAAAAATGATATGATTCTGCTCATTGCTGAACCATAGGTATTCACACCAACGTGGGAATACCTTGGAACTGTGGTTGATCTCTCCCCTGAAAACTAATTGTTGTGAGAAAAAAAGAAAGGCAATCCAACAAAAATGTAATTTGATTCTTTTAAATTGTAATTTATTGAAAGATGCTCCTGACCAGTGGTTGACAGTAACTGAAATCTCTATGGTGAAAAACTGAGAAATTTTCTAGCAACTGTTGGAACACACGGCCATTTGTGTATACACCAAGAGGACATCTGTCAGACACTCTAATTTCCTGGCCCAGTGGTACTGAGAATATCAACAACTTTACTGCCAGATAGATTTGGATATCAGGGACAGGTCAGAGGTCCTTTTGAAGAGATTCATATGTTTTAAGTTTCTTCCTCCCCCCCCTTAACACGATGTTTTAAATAACTTAGATAAAAGTGGGAGGCCTTCAGAACAGTGGTTTGAATGTTCTTAATGGTCTAGATGTATTCTCACTTCTTCTCAGGAATAAAGCAGAGTTCTCAACTTCAGCATCATTGCTGTGTGAGACTGGATAAGTCTGTATAGGGGCTGTCCTATACACTGTAGGATATTTAGTAGCATTTCTACATGTCAGTAGCCACCCCTACCTACCCCAATTATGACAATGAAAAATGCCTCCAGATGTTGCCACGTCCCACAGTGAGACAAAATTACCCCTCATTAACCACTGAAAGGATCTGCTGGGGCTTCGTTTTTGTTTTCAATCATTGTTTTACCCTTTTTTGCTCTAGAGTCAGAAATACAAGGATCAGTTATCTCAGCTCAACCATAGGATCCTTTACCTGGGTGAGGAGGCCTTTGTCCACAAGGCTCAAAATGAGAAAAAATCAAGTACCCGTTCAGTTGCTGACACTGAAGATGGATCAGGCTGGTCACCAGGTGAAAGAGCAGGTGAGTGGGCAGTGCAGAGTGGGAATATGAGAGCAACAACTTAAAGATATGGAGACATACACTGCCCCACACATAGCCAGGAAGCCTGGGGGAAAAGAACATGGAATATCAGTTTTTTATAAATCTGCTTTATTTAGAAGAGTAGCATAAAGGAATTAAATCTTAAAAAGAGAGTAAATTCCTACAACCTTTCTGAAAAGACAAGTTGAAAATATAGATAGCAAGAGCCTCAAGAATCTCATTATAAGAAGTGAAACTTCACTGTTTGCAAATAATATGATTTTATATATTGAGAATCCTAAAGGGTCCACAAGAGACTAGCTGGAAGTCATAGAGGAGTTTAGTAGAGTAGCAGTATACAAGAGTAACAATTGACTTCTTCTATACCAGGGATGGGGGTACAGAAAAAGATACCAAGGAATCAGTATCCTTTGCAAAAGCTGAAATACCTGGGAATAAACTTAACCAAAAACCAAGACTTGTACGAAGAAAACTATAGAACATTACTATAAGAAGCCAACCGGGATCTACACAAATGGAAGCATATTCCGTGTTTGTGGATCAGAAGACTCAGTATTGTGAGAATGTTGATACTATCTAAAACAATCTACAAATAAAATGCATTGCCGATCCAAATTCTAACATCATTCTTCAAAGAAATGGAAACACTGATTATTAACTCCATATAAAAAGGGAAGAAACCCAGGATAAGCAAAGAACTCCCCAAGAAAAAGAACAAAGCAGGTGATCTCACATTACTTGACCCCAAAACCTACTTATACAGCCACAGTTGTCAAAACAGTCTGATACTGGTATACTGATACATGCTCCCTGTCACTAGCCACCCAGGAAATGCGAGTCAAAATGACCATAAGATCCCACCTAATGCCCATAACTAGCCCAATTAAAAAAAACCAGAATGTGAAAGGGAGGATAGGGCGGAGGTAGGGGGAGGAATGAGGAGCTGATGCCAAGGGCTCAAGTAGAAAGAAAATATTTTGAAAATGATGATGGCAACAAATGAACAAATGTGCTTGACACAATGGAAGGATTACAATAAGTTGTACAAGTCCCCAATAAAATGATTTTTCAAAAGAAACAGAACAACAAATGTTGGAGAGTGTGTGGTGAGATAGGAACTCTTATCCCCTGCTGGTGGACTGGTAAATATGTACAGGCACTCTGGAAGGCAGTATGGCGATACCTAAAACAGATGGCAACTGAACTACCATATGATCCAGCAATACCATTGCTGGTATGTACCCCAAAGAAATAAGAAGCAGATCACGGACAGATGTTTCCCTCCCCTATGGTCATCACAGCAGAGTTCATAGTAGCAAAAAGCTGGTGGGTGGGCAGGAAGAAGCTGGAAACAGCCTACATTACCATCAGTACAAGAGTGGATAAAAACTCTGGTACATACATACAATGGAATACATCCCTAAAAACAGCAATGAAACACCTCAAGTTGTAGAGGCATCTGGAAGATATTATGCTGAGTGAAGCTAGTCAAGCACAGAAGGATAAACACTGTGTGAGTCCACGATAATAGGAACATGCAGCAGAACGGGCACAAGTTCAAGTGTGCAGGCCATCCAGTCGTCTGGCTGGGGACCAGGCAGGCCGCTAAAGAGCCACACATCATCTGCTCAAAGTAAGTATCATGTAGGTCACTTGGCCGAAGGTCACCTCATGAGAGCTGGAATCAGATGGATGGGGTGGGGTTGATGCTGGTCCCTGAGAGGTAGCCATGTGGATTTGGGGTGAGGTCTCCCAGAGAGGGAATCAGCCCTGTCAGAGGAATGGGGCTTACTGATGCGAGGGGCAGCACAGGAAAGAAGAAAGGCAATGGTCAAATTTGGGGGAACATAGGTGCATGCCTGTTGAGGGGAGAAGAGGGAGGGCTGACATTGTGGGGGGAGGGGTGTCCAGTGAGGTTGCTCTTGGGAGGACCTGATGCAGAGGGGTTAAGTGGAGAGCAAATGCTTTGAGAGTGATTAGGGCAAAGAATGTATGGATGTGCTTTATACAATTGATGTATGTATATGTATGGATTGTGATAAGAGTTGTATGAGCCCCTAATAAATTGTTTAAAAAATAATAATAAATTTTTTTAAAGTTGTATGAGCCCCTAATAAAATGATTTTTTAAAATACTGTAAAAAAAGAAACCAAACTTGACCAACAGTTACCATGGGTGAAGGGGAAAGATCTGTTGCTTTGGGAGCATTGAGTTTCTGTCACTGTGGTCGATAGTTTGAAAAAGGATAACAATGATAGTTGTACAACATGAAGAATATTATTGAGCCTCTTCTCGCTCTGAATTATACAACTAGAAGTTGTGCAATTGGAAAATATTTCTGTATATTTGTGCCACAGTTAGAAAAAATAAGTACATGAATTACAATGAGTACAAGGAAGAAGAAAAAGGTTTTGAATTAAATATTGTAACAATTGGACAACTTTTCTTGATCTGATTGAATTGTATGACGTGGGTGAAGTGCTAATACAACTGTTTTAAAAGATGTGATGCAAAACAATAATATGGATTATTCGGGAGAACATGATGCTGAGTGAAATTAGTCAATCACAAGAGACAGATATTGTATGAGACCACTACTGCAAACGGTTTTCATATTGAAAAATAAATAACGAGATAGAAAGAAACTCCATGTGGTTACAGATCAGATCAGGTTTTCTGGGATGTTAGAATTACAGAGTCAGATCATGACCAAGAAAGCCCCATGGAGCACTTCAACTCTGACAAATACATGTGTTGCCGTGAGTTAGAACTAACTCCACAGCATCAGTTTTCGTTATTAACTGCTGTCTCTTGTTCCCATTCAGGATGACGCTTAGGGTTGCCCGTAGGCATGCCCTGTACCCAAGATTAAAGTTTCATGCAGAATAATTTCACTGACCTTAAAATTCTCTGCTCCACCTGTTTGTTCCTCTATTGTTCCTTGAACTCCTGCTAGTCGCTGACCTTGTTTCTGTCTCTTTAATTTTGCTTTATAATTGGAATCATGCTTTATGTAGCTTTTTCAGACTGGTTTCTTCTTGTACTTAATAAGTACTTAAGTTTCCTCCATATTTTTTTCATGGCTTGATGGCTCATTTATTTTTTTTTGCTAGATAATATTTCCATGATACAGATATGCTCGTTTGTTTAGCCATTGACCTGTTGAAGGACCTCTTGATTACTTCCAGTTTGGGGCAATAATGAATAAAATTACGATAAATATTTGTATGCAGGCTTTTATGTGGATACAGATTTTCAACTCATTTGAGTAAATACCTAGGAACACAACTGCTAAAACATATGACAGGCCTTTAGAATAGTGGTTACATTACCAGATAAGTATTGGACTGTTGACAGCGAGATTGACAGTTCAAATCCACCAGATGATCCGAGGGAAAAAGATAAGCCTATCTATTCCCATAAAGAAATCCTGTCAGAAACTCTATAGAGGGACGCTGTGAGTCAAATTGGCTTGATGGCATTGTTTTTGTTTTTTTGTAAGCCTATGTAAGAAACTGCCACTGTCGGATTCCTATGCAAAACACTACGCCCTGCGCCACACCTATACTCCTGACAGAGCTTGTTAGCATCCCATGTTCAGACAGAGGCTCGTAGCTAGTAACTTGTAGATGTGTACATTTCGCCCAAATACCATTTTAAATGTCTTGAAGTTAGTTCTTTTAAAACATAATTTTTTGATTGGTAACCTCCTTTTGTCAGGAAATACATGAAAAACAACTTAATACCACAGAAAAGCAAGTGGATAAAGTGGAAATGATCTTAAAGAATATGGAAATGCTTCTACAAGAAAAAGTAGATGAGCAGAAGGACCAGGTGAGTGATAAGTTCTTGTCATTTCCTCACAAACATCTTATATCTGCACACTTCTACCTCCTGGGTATTCACACAGCTGGTGTAGTAAGAGACTGTCTGGTCACAGACTCCGAGAGGCCATGTTCATTAGTTACCCCTCAGACTGAGCCTCTGTCAACAGCTTATACTTGAACATAAAGTAATTTTCCACAGGATTCATAATTAATAGCAGTCAATAAAAGATTCTATTATATATATATAACTAGCTTGTTTATTGTACTTATTTTCTTTTGGGTATCATTTTAAGGTTTCTTTTTTGAGATGGCCACATAACCTCAGGAAGTTTATGGATTTATTCATGCATCCATCATTCAGCACATTGCCTACTGAGCACCTACTGTGTAGGAAAGCATTTTTCTAGGTAGACCTGAGATAAATAAGCCCTCATGGAACTTAAATTCTAGAGCTGATGAGAGCTAATAATAAGATTGTAGTTGGCCAAGGGCTTTGAAGAAAACACATTTTCCTGGACTGTAGAGTCAGGGTGTTAGGGGAGACTATACTGCACAGATAAGGTATCTGAGCAGCCCCTTAATCATGACCTAACATATATGAGTGGGTAAAAAAGAAAAACAGGAAAACTCCACTCTGTGGAGCTTTCATAGGATGCATTGTTCCTACTAGCTGAGCATCGAGCAACTTGTTCTGAGTTAGTGCACCCAGCGGCGTCGCCTGGGAAGGTTCTCTGGTCACAGTGAATTTTTTCATAAAAGCAGTTTTGCTCACACCTTGTTTTTTTGTGATGGCTCATTTAAGAGAACTGCGTGTGGCTGTGAAAGTTTGCTTTCTGCTCCAGAAAAATGTCACAGAAACTGTTGTGATGTTGAATACAACTTACAAGGATAGCACTCTGAAAAAAACTCAAGTGTACCAGTAGTTTTCTTATTTCCAAAAAGGTAAAATGTCGATCGATAACAAACCTTATTCTGGATGTCCATCAACTTTCCAAACAGACAAAAATGTCCAAAAAATTCATCCACTTTTGCTTGAAGACCAATGATGGACCATTAAAAAGATGGGGAAGTTATCTGGACTATCTTGGAGCTTAGTTCAGTGAAGTTTAACAGATGATTTGTGACAGGCCACCAAGAAGGAGTGTCAACTGGAAACAAGTCATTCTTGGAAAGAACAACTCTGAAGTGATCCAGACTTTTCTCAAGGTCATTACTGGTGACAAGCAAACTTCAGTCAAGCCAGGGGAAGACACCATCATCACCTTGCCCAAGAAAAACTCGTCAAGTGAAATTAAAGATCAAGATTATGCTCATTTGATTTTTTTGATGTCCATAATATAGTGCATTTAGAGTTCCTTCCACTAGGTCAGACTGTTAATCAAACTTTCTATGTAGAGGTTTTGAAAATATTGTGTAACAATGTGCAACAAAAAAGACCTGATTTGTGGCAGATGGGGGACTGGTTTTACCATCATGACAATGCAACTGCTCACATGCCATCTCAGTGTGCCAATTTTTGACAAGAAACAGCATGCCTCTCTTGTCCCATGCACCTTACCTGACTTCACTCCATGCAACTTCTTTGTGTTTCCACCAATGCAGAGGAACATGAAAGGACAGCTAGTTGATGATATAGAAGAGATGAAGCAAAAAAATGAGAGAGGTGCTGTCAGCCGTCCAAACAGCTGAATTTGAAAAAAAAACAATGTTTCCAAGAATGGAAGCGCAGAATTGACAAATGTATTAGGTGTAATGGAGAGTACTTTGAAGGTGATAAGGTTGTTTTGTAAAAAAATTTAAATACAAAGCTTTGAAACAAAATTCCAGGTTTTGGGGGTACCCCATCGTATACCTCAAGTAGAAAACAGATTAGCATTGGGGGAAGCATGTTGCTCACTGGTGGAATATCACATGTGTTGTACTTGAGAATCCTTCCTGACAGGTGCTAAATACCGGTAACATTTCCTGATCACCAGACAGCCATAAATAGGCACCCACACACTTACACTTCCCTGTTCGTGGTTGTGGGAAAATAGTCTCGGCCCTGTAAAAGGTTTTGCTCTACCGAGTGCCAGGCACCATGCCTGTCACTGTTCTACTGTTCCTTTACTTCCTCCTGTCCCTCCCCTACTCCTCTTAAGTCCCCTTTCTCCTCTTCTTTCCATCCTGCCTTGCTCTTTTTTATTCCCCCACTCACTGGGAGCCCTCCTTGCCATAAGTATGTAAGCCCATTGTAAAGAAGCCTGGCCCTCTGGCCTAGCCCTCAGCCCTCCTCTCTGCTCTTTAAATGCCCTTCAAAGACTCTGTGCTCACAACCCTGCTTCTCTCCCTTCCATGCTCCTCTCATGGCTCAGCCACTGTTCGTCCCCCCCTGCCTGGGTCTACACCTAATTCGCAGCTCAGCTTTCAGAATGGATATAGACTCCAAGCACTCGTACCCCACTGATCTCACTCTGGTCCACACCCCCTCACTTTATGCCCTCTCTCTGGCCTTCCTGGTTCTGCCTTGCATACCGGCCTTGATTTCTTCTTAGCACAGGCGCTGCAATACCTCTGAGATCTCAGCTTGCCGCACCTCACACCTTCCCATCTTCTTCAAAGTAAAAGTCAACCTTGTCACGGTGTCCTTTAAGGCTCTCTTAGATTTAGTGTCCACTCCTGCCCTGACTTCCTGTCTATGTTTCCTCAGGAGCACACACCTTCAGCTATGGTGGCTGCCTGCTGCTACCTAGTCACCCGAGGCCCTGACCAGCTGCAAGGTCTTTGTAATCTCTCTTCTTGCTACCTGGTGTTCACATAGCCCCTAGATTCCTAAACTTACTTGGCCTACCACCCCTTTTTACAGGAAAAAAAAATCACTCATTGTCCACCTGACCATTAAAATCTTTTGTACTATTGCCCCTAATTCAGGATACGGTTTGGGTGTCTGCTTGTGTAGCGCCCCTGGATGCTTTGAGGCCCAGACATCGTCACTGGACTGTTTCACTGCTACCCAACGGGCAGTACCGCCCCCTTTGGGAAAAACTGGGATAGTCTCTGGACTCTCATTTTACTCAGAACTCCGTTCACATGTCATCTTACAGGAACAGCCTCGGGGTTTCTGTAGACAAGCAAAACCAGTAAAACATGTATGTAAATATATTGAGAAAATTGTACTTCGTGACTCACACACATGGGGGGGGTTAGCACGTCCCATATCCGTGGGTCCAGTGGCAACTTGGAGACCTCTGCTGGTTCATGGGGTAGCAGAGGAACAGATGTCTGCAGGTTTATGAACTAGAACTGCAGGCCAGGCGTTAAGCAAAAACATAACAAAGAATCGAGACGGCTAACCACGATGACAAAATACAACAGAAATAAACCCCCATAGTTTTAACTGTTCGAGATTTTAGCTATTCAAGTCAGAGTTATCATTTTAATTTCCTATAGTCATCTTCAGTACTCTCATCTGGTAACCAGGTTCTTCCCATTCCTCAGTTTCATCGGAAAATCACTGGAGACTTATTCGCTGAGTAGCTCCTGCAAATGTATTTTGGCCTTCCGCTCTCATCCATTCCCTTCTGAAAACCAGAATCTCGCCTGCTAAGCTTTGATACTATTCCCTTCTTCCGATTTGGATTATATAATTTACAATCCATGGATAACAGATGTTGGTGTGCTTCTTCCATGTGGATTAGTTGACATCTCACTTAGATGGCTGCTTGTTTGGAAACAAGCCTTTAAGATCCCAGATGCTGTTCTGTCTGATTAGTGGGGCACCATCTAATTTCTTCACCAATGCTACCCTTAAGGGACCTGATCTCATTCAAGAACTTTTTGAAGCCCCCTTGTATTCTTGACCTGCTTCTGACAGGTATCAAGAAAAAGACATTGATTAAAGCAATAGCTATGTGCTGTCTTCCAGGAAATGTACTAATGTGCTCAAGCAGTGAAACCACATCTGGATTAGCAGTTACAATCAGAGCCACCACTGGTTAAGTTTATATCAATTCACTGTCACTCTCTTAAGATCCTTTTTTTTTTTTTTTTGCACAAGACAGATAGGTAAGTTGAATGAGATTGTGGTGGAAATCATCCCCCTCCATTCTTCAAGTCTTTATGGTGACATTAATCTCTGCAGGTTCTCCAGCAATGTAATACTGCTTTTGGTCTAATATTTCTTTGAGGAAAGTTCTAATGGCTTCCACTTGGCCTTTCTTACTGTAATAACCCTTTGTCCATGTGTCAGGGATCCAAAATTCTGCCAATTGCATATTCTGGACCTGGAGAGATTATTACAGGATTATTTCAGAGACCACTGTACCCACTGTTGGATAGGCATGAGCTGACATTTGGGCCTCCTAGAATGAGTGTCAGTTTAGTGCCATAGGGATCCTTTGAGAAATATTAACTATCTATATTCTGACAGTGTAGTGGATTTCTACCTCAGAGGATTCATAGGAGTTGTGGGCCTATACACTTGCTCATCTTGGAATTGATAGAGCCCTCTAAGCATCCCCTGCATGTGTGGGTATTTCCATCTTGATAAATCTACTCTAACATTCCAATTTACTTCAGCTTTTAGATCCCTTTTCCAGTATATAAAAGCAATTCAACTTCATTCAGTATAGGCCACTTCATAGTCCTCATTGTCGTCCCGCAACAATGTAACTACTAGGTACTTTTCTGACGCCGTGAGCTGAAACATCGAATGAAGACTTGCCACTTGGCAGGCTCATAGCACTACACTCAGACTGACACAGTTCCCACACCTAATCCCGAGGCCTTTGTTTCTCCTTGTGTTCAGTAGGAAAAGCAAGCAGTCTCTGTCTGGAGTATGCCATACCTCCTCCTGGGCCACACTTTATGCCTCAAAGAAGTCGTGTCACGGGACAGTGGACTTCACACTAGTTATTGTTCTAAAAGCAAAAAGTGCATCTTGCAAAGCATTTGCCTCATACAAAGATTCCTGGGACACAGCTGTGGGACTATGGTCAGATGAGGATAAGAGGGCTGATTTTACTCTCGAAGGTGATTCAGGCAAAGAAGGTGGGTTAATCCCTTCAGATGGGGGCAGGAGGCTGGTCCTTCTGAAAATAAAAAAAGGTAATTCAACAATAAGGGCTCCATGTCCCTAGCTTGATCCTTTTATTGTCCACATTTTCCCATCTCAATTTTCAGGATCTCACATCTTCCCCGTCAAACCTTTCAACATAAGGGATTCAGTTGATGGTGTAATTAGCTATTCTTCAGCTAGGACTCAGGAATGATGGTGGTGTGTGGGTTACAAACTGGACTGTTAGCTAAAGGTCAGCGATTTTAAAAGCACCAGCCACGCCCCAGGTAAAAGATGAAGTTTGTGCTCCGATAAATATTTATAGCCCCCAGAGCCCTCGAGGACATTCGATTTTGGCTTATGCAGTCACTGTGCATTGCAGCCAACTCAGTGGTAGTGAGGATAAGACTCTGGATGGGTTTTCAGCAATCTCAACACTGCTACAAGAAATAAGACTTTATTTCAAGACCCAAATAGCAACTTTCAGGTCCTTTATGTACTGCTTGAGCCAGGACTTTGAAGCTCTGGACTCATCATTTTCTCTTTCCGCGTTGTGTATCTGAAAGCTGAACCAGCCAGCTTCACTATGCTTGTGGGTGTAACAAAAATGTTGAAAGATAATAATGAAATAGTAGTCACTCACAGCATTGTCTCTCACAGATGTTTGATCTAATGGTGGGGATATTATGCTTGTCTTTATTGCCACCTCATGCCATGGATTACTATGCCTCTTTACTATTGGAAGTCGAGCAATTAGTACTTTTAAATCCAGCCAGACTTGAGAATAAGTTCAGAAAGCATGCTGTAGTGGAGTTAACAAACCCAGGGACAAGAGAACAACAAGTGCTCCAAAATCAGTGATGAGGATGGTGTAAGAGGCCTAGTAGGGCTTGATCAAGGACAATGTAACTGAGAGGAATTACTGAAACTCAAATGAAGGCTGAGCATGATAGTGGGACAAGAGAAAAGTAAATGGAAATAGAGGAAAGAACTACAAGGCAAAGGGCATTTATAGAGGTCTAAGTACAGGTGTGTACATATGTAAATATATTTATATATGATGATGGGGAAATAGATCTATGTGCATATAGTTATAGATTTAGTATTAAGGTAGCAGATGGACATTGGGCCTCCACTCAAGTACTCCCTCAATGTCAGAACACTTTGTTCTATTAAGCTGGTATTCCATGAAGCTCACCTTCCTGACATGATCGCTGAAGACAAATGGGTACATAAGCAAATGTGGTGAAGAAAGCTGATGGTGCCCAGCTATCAAAAGATATAGCATCTGGGGTCTTAAAGGCTTGAAGGTAAACAATTGGCCATCTAGCTCAGAAGCAACAAAACCCACATAGAAAAAGCACAACAACCTGTGTGATCATGAGGTGTCGAAGGGATCAGATATCAGGCATCAAAGAACAAAAAATCCTATCATGGTGAATGAGGGGAAGTGCAGAGTAGGGACACAAAGCCCATCTTTAGGCATCTGGAGATCCCCTCACAGAAGGATCATGGGGAGGAGACAAGCCAGTCAGGGTGCAGTGTAGCAATGATGAAACATACAACTTTCCTCTAGTTCTTAAATGCTTCCTCTCCCTCCCCCGCCATCATGATCCCAATGCTACCTTACAAATCTGGCCAGAGGATGTAGACTGATACAGATAGGAAATGGAAACACAGGGAATCCAGGATGGATGAACTCCTCAGGATGAGTGGTGATACCGGGAGTGTCAAGGGAATGTAGAATAGAAAGGGGGAACCAGTCACAAGGATTTACATAAAACCCCCTCCCTGGGGGACAGACAACAGAAAAGTGGGTGAAGGAAGATGTCGGACAGTGTAAGACATGACAAAATAACAATTTATAAATTATCGAAGGTTCATAAGAGAGGGGGACTGGGGAGAGGGGGGAAACAAGGAACTGATGCCAAGGGCTCAAGTAGAAAGCAAATGTTTGAGAATGATGATGGCAACAGATGTACAAATGTGCTTGACACAATGGATGATTGTGTGGATTGTGATAAGAGATGTAAGAGTTCCCAAGGAGAGTATATAACTAAAAAAGAAAGAAAGCATTCTGTGTTGGGCCGGGTTGACTAGAGAAACAAATCCAGAGATACTCATATATGTATAAGAAAAAGTTTTATCTCAAGAAGTAATTATGGATCAATAAAACATTCCATCCCAGTCCAGCTCTTCAGTCTATAAGTCGCTCTTCAGACTCATTAAGCCACATGCAATGATGCAGAATGCAGGACAATCACAGGCCAGTGGGTGTAGTTATGTGGATCCAACTGACCGTATCGTAGTGCTTGCAGCAGCCAGGAAAGTGAAGGCACAGAGAGTGGGGGAGGTGCCCAGGACCCTGCTTATGAGAAAGTCTCGCCCACAGAGAGTCACCATCAGGGTGTGACCTGATTGACAGACTAAACTCTACCCTTACACTTTCATATATCTTCAAGTTGACATGAAATGATGTAACTACCACTTATTCTTTGAGTTTTGTTCTTCTAGAATCACTCTTGGTGCCAAATAGCTAAGTCTGAGTTCTCGAGAGGGGTGCATCAGTGAGATGCACACATACATACATATAAAGAGATTTGCTGCATGGTAGGGGTTTATGCAGTTGTAGAGGTTGGCAAGTCCCAAACCTACCGTTTGTGTCCAGTGGAAGCTAAGGATTTCTGATGACTTGTGGGGTTGTAGGACTGGTGAATCCACGGCCTGCTGGTTAGGATGGAGACTTCTTCAGGTTTATAACACAGGAACTGCAGATCAGGCAACTAGAGTGCAGGTCAAGAAAGAGAGCAAACTTTGCCACAACTTCCACTTCGATAAAGGAAGCTGGCCACACTCCCGAGGCAATTTCCCTTTCAACTGATTGGCTGTTCATATCAGATCACAAAAATGAAAGTTGATTCCATTATGAAAAAGCACCTGTCAGACTGATGAGAATCATAGTCTAGTCAAATTGAGGTTTACATTAGTCATTACAGTTCCCTCAACCAACTAGCTGCCCCCCTCTTGCTCCTTGCTTGGTTTTCTCAGCACTTCCCCCATATGGCATACTAAGTTTGGTTCTCATTAGCATATGTGGTGCACAGCCCAGAGACTACGTTCACCACTGCTTCGCTAGTGCTAGAGCAAGACCTGGCATGTGGGCGCTTACTGACTATGTTCTACAAGTGAAATTTGGTGTTGACTGAACCCCATGCTGGGATTCTTGTGCCCTTGTATTTTGAATGAGGTCATTGCTAGTGTTTCCTGTCATTCACATCTGTGAAACCGTATGGGTTTGGCAGAAAGCTCAGACCCAGGAAACAGCAGTGGGGGTCAGGGCCACAGTGATTCCTAGGGCAAGGGGCAGTAAAGAACCAAAAATTGTTGTCATTCTTTGCAATTAATTATTGTATCGTACAATAGCCTTTCTGAGAACTGTTGATTTGTGACTCTTGGGTCTTCCGGTTAAACTGATTCCCACAATTTCCCTTAAATTTTCTCCAGTACATAATTCATCACACCCTCAGTTGGAGGTCTCACTTCAGGGTAACAAGAAGTGTCATACACGCAATATTTTTGTTATATCCTTAAGAACCTAAAGTTATCATTTCAACGACCGTGGAATGAACAGGGTCGGGAGCATGTACCCCTTCCCTGCACTCACAGTAATGGGTGGCTCTCTTCCCTCTCTAGTTTGAAAACAGCGTGAAGTCCAATTTGCTGCTCAAGGAGCTTTATGTGGAGAACGCACACCTGCTAAAAGCCCTCCAGGTTACTGAAGAGAAACAAAGAGGAGCTGAGAAAAACAGCCTCATCTTGGAAGAAAAACTCAGAGCTCTCAACAAATTAATCAGTAAGATTTCTCCGGCATCCCTCTGTGTGTAAAGACTGCTTGCTTTCTTGGAATTCATTCTGAAAAGAAAATCTTAAAACCTGAGCCACTGTGATGCCTTAATCACTTGCAGCTTATTGGCCATGGTCCTCAGAAACAGGGCGACTGTGGTGTCTGGCTCGTTCCAGCAGCATCTGCTCTGTGCCAGATCCTGGGAACATACACGTGTTGGACAAGAGCACATTTTTATAAAACTCCCAATTTTACCACTGGGAAAACATGATGGAAACACTTGGTCAGGCCTGACAGAGAAAGTGGGTTAAGATAATGCAGTTCCAATACTGCATTTTCGACTTAAGCTCTCATTGCCATCGAGTCAATTACAATTCGTAGTGACTTTGGCTTCAAAGATTAAAATGTAAAGTAGGGCTCTAGACAGCTTTATCATATTTTTCCTTTTAAATTTCATTTATGTTTTCTTAAGCAGACACACAACAAAACATACATCACTTCAGCAGTTTTTAATGTATACAGTTTGCTGATACGGATTATATTCCTCCGGTCTGTAGCCATTTTCAGCTTTTTTGAGTTGTTGCTCATCTGTTAGCATAAATTCACTCCCCTTAGAGTTCCAGGGGAGTCCAGGTGGCATGGTGATGACAGCGCTGGGCTGCTAGCCACAAAAGCAGCACTTTAAATCCAACAGACTTGGGAGAAAGACATGGCTGTCTGCTCCCATGAAGAGTTGCGGTCTCAGAAACGCACAGGGGCAGGTCTACTCGGTCCTGTAAGGTCATTGTGAATCAGAATTGATTTCATGGCAGTGTGGTTGGCTTTGTTTTTTGTTTAAAGTCCCAGGCAAATACTTCAAGTTGTTTTCCATTTTATTCCACATACATAGTTGTTAAAAGATCATCAAGCTCAAAGCAGACTTTTTTTTTACTAGTTAAGCCAAACTATTACTTGGTTTCAAGAAGACATTATGGTATATTTCTGGTTTAAGGCAATAGTTTTAGGAGTTCAGCCACCCTCCATGGCTCCAGAAAGTTGGGAATTATGAGAATTTTCTATTCTTGTCTGTATTTTTGCCCCATTTTGTTCAGGATCCTTCTCTGAACTCTTTGATCAAAATGCTCAGCAGTGGTAGCCAGGCACCCTGCAGTTCATTTGGACTCGTGACAAAGGAGGGCATTGTTTATGGAGGCAGCTAATTAGCCATGCATTCCAGAATCCTACTCTATTTGATTCTGTTGTTCCACATGAATCGACACCAACTGTGCCTGACAACTGAAGGAGGAGGTAGAACAGAAGCACCAAACATGTTAATAAGCCAAATAATGGTATGTCCCATGAAACCATTACCCTGAACCTAAGAGCTTTACTGTCTGGTTATTCAGCTCTGTCCTCTGTTACACTTCCCAATGGCTGCTGAGTGCAGACTTTCCAGAAGGGCTTCCCTCTGTAAGCAGAGTGTCCTCTAGACAATAAAGGGGAGGACTCTTGTTCGTTTGGAACCACTTTACCACATGTAAATATTGGTACTGTGGTTACATCTGTAGGCTTGTATTTATTGTACATTAATCTTTTTTTCATTGGAGTGTTTTTGCACTGGGAATTGAACTATATGTTAAAAAAGATAAAAATATAGTTTTATACCAAATTGATGGTCATTTGTTTATCTGAATGTACTACTGTAATGTGAAATGAGTCACTGTATTTGCAGTTTTTCAATTAAAAAATTTCAATTTTGTCCTTTGTTCTTCAATTATAAAATATCTCAAATAATTAGAAAATACAGTTTTAGGAGAAAACCCATATACCCATCAACTAGATACATTTAATATAATATTTTGAAATTTTTCTTTTTAAAAGATATAAAATATTTTAGATAGAGGTGAAGGTCGTATTCTATTGATTGCAACCTTTTACTCGTCCTAAAGGCACGCACTATCCCAAAGATGGTAAGTAAGTCTCCTGGTCTCTTTGTACATTTATTATATATGCATTATATAGTCTTGATTAGTGTCCACTCTTTTACTTTTGCATGTATCCATTGCAACGGCTACACAGAAACTCACAGACAAAATGCGTGATGAAAGAATTTAATAACTCAATAAGTTATAGTGCCAAGAGAAATGCTCAGGGTAGGTGTTTAACAGGACACATTACAGAGTTTCAGGTATGCTAATAAACACCCGAAGTGGCATACAACTCTGCTATGAGCCTCAACCCAAAGACATTCAGCTCAGGCTCTGGTCAAACCCAGGTCAGCAAACCCAGGTCTCCGAATTAAGTGCCCAGACTGAAGGACCAGGAAAACGTCAGTCTTCACAACCTAGAAATTGAAAACATTGTTCGGCACCCAGCTACCATGACCAAGTGTTATGAAAAGGATCACAACAGAAGGTTCTGTCTAGAGTGGGGGAGAAGTTAAGAACATAACCCTAAAGGATGCCAGGTTTACTGATCGAACAGAGATAGGCAGGACCTCCAAGATTTGCACTCCCCCCTGCAGATCGGGAACTGAACTCAAATGGTACATTGACGGTATTGCTGCAATTAATGGGTTGAATCAGAATGCATATGAATTGTGGTAAATGATGTAAAAATATCACCTGATCTTTTGAGGGCAGGCCAGGTATGAGTGATAGGCTTTTTCACTGGGGTCAAGGAGGGGAGCCAAGCCCTTCTTTCAAAAGATATTTTTAATTAAAAGTTTCTTTTTTCATATAACACTGTTTAGGAATGAATAAAATGTAGCACAAAACCTGTCTCTTTCAGCCCTGCCATGTTCCCAAACATGCTCCGCAGTGTTCCCCTTGCTCATATGATAAATATGATTATATCTATCCATACTTGTTTTATGAAAAATGCTCACACTGTACAAGTTGTAAAGCGGTCCTTCAAAAATTAAGGACTGTAAAAATTGTCCTTCAAAAAAAAAGTTAAGTATTCCAAGATAAAAGCTGAGCGTTCATAGCTATTAGACTCCCATACAAGAAAACTTAAAGCCAGTCCTCCAACGTGAGAAATGTGAAGGAATGATACTAGAAAGTCACTCAAAGTTGAACACAAAAGGGAAAATGATGAGAACAAATGTACAAATGTGCTTGGAAATTGATATATTTATGGATTGTGATAAGAGTTATACAAGCCCCCAATAAAACTATTTTTTAAGTTGTACGAGCCCCCCAAAAACTGATTTAATAAAAAAGAAAGAGCTAGATCTGGAAATGGTGGAATGTCACCTGGCTTATATTCTTTTCTTATTTTTTGTACAATGACTATATTCCTTTCTCTCTTTTTTAATCATTTTACCACAATCCATATCTACACCCATTGTGTCAAGCACATGTGTACATTTATTTCCATCATCATTCTCAAAATACTTTCTACTTGAGGCCTTGGTATCAGCTCCTCATTTTTCCCCTCCCTCCCCACCCCCTTCCCTCATGAACCCTTGACAATTTATAACTTACTATTATTTTGTTATGTCTTACACTGTCCAACATCTCCTTTCACCCACTTTTCTGTTGCCTGTTCCTCAGGGAGGGGCTTATATTGTAGATCCTTGTAATCGGTTCCTCCATTCTATCCCACCTTTCCTCCACCCTTGAATTATCGCCACTCTCACCACTAGTCCTGAGGGGTTCATCTGTCCTGGATCCCCTGTGTTTCTTTCTGTACCCGTGTACATCCTCTGGTCTAGCCAGATTTTAAGATAGAATTGGGATCATGATAGTGGTGGGGAGGAAATATTTAAGAACTAGAGGAAAGTTGACTCATCCTTCCCTGTGGTCCCTCTGTGGGGAGATTGTTCCACTATCTACAGATGAGCTTTGGATCTCTGCTCCAGCCCTCTCGTTTTTATTTGTTATGTGTCTGCTGATGCCCAGTTCCTATGACTCCTCATGATCGCACCAGCGATGTGCTTCTTCCGTGTGGACTTGTTGCTTCACTGCTGAATGGCAGCTTGTGTGACATCAAGCCTTTTAGACCCCAGACACTATATCTTTTAATAACCGGGCACCATTTGCCCTCTTCACCACATTTGTTTATGCACCTATTTTGTCTTCAGCGACTGTGTCAGGAGGGTAAACATCTCATGCTGCTGACTGGTTAGAACAAAACTTTCTCTTTTTTAAAAAATTTATGTATTGGGGCTCATGCAATTCTTATCACAATCCACACATACATCAATTGTGTAAAGCACACTTATACATTCATTGCCCTCATCATTCTCAAACTTCGCATTCCGCTATGGTTCCTGGAATAAGCTCCTCATTTTCCTTTTTTCTCTCCCTCTCCCTCCCCGCTCCCCTCTCCCTCATGAACCCTTGATAATTTATAAATTATTATTTTATCTTATCTTACACTGCCAGGCGTCTCCCTTCACCCACTTTCCTGGTGCCCATTCCCCAGACAGGAGGTTATATATAGATCCCCGTGATTGGTTTCCCCTTTCTACCCCTCCTTCCCTCCCGGTATCACCACTCTCACTGTTGGTCCTGAGGGGGTTCATCTGTCCTAGATTCCCTGTTTCCAAATCCCAACTGTACCGCTGTGCATCCTCTGGTCTAACCAGGTTTGCAAGGTAGAAGTGGGATCATGATAGTTGGGGGGAGGAAGTGTTTAAGAACTAGAGGAAAGTTGTGAGTTTCGTTATTGCTACACTGAAGCCTGAGTGACTCATCTCCCCACTACCGCTCTGCAATGGATGTCCAGTTGTCTACAGATGGGCATTGGGTCCCCATAGAACAAAGTGTTCTTGAATGGAAGGAGGATATGAGTGGATGCCCAAAGTCCATCCCCTACCTCAGGGTATTGCCATATAAATATATGTACATGGGCCAATACCTCTATTTTTGTAGATTAATATATTTACATATGCACACCACTATGTTTATACCTCTATCCATTGCTTTGCTTCCTTGGTCCTTCCTCTGTTGCCTTTTACCTTCCTCATGTCCCACTGCCACTTTCCCCTTATTTCTGCCTCTTGGTAACCCCCTTAGCTAGTCTGCTGTTGCTCCAACATTACCACCACCCCCACCTTGGATCCCTATATCCTCATTACTGGCTCTGACACCCCAGTTGTTCCCCTGTCCATGGCGCAGCCTGCTCAGCACCCCCTTCCTCCACCACTCTGACCTCCCAGGTCTCCCTGGAACCGTTGGTCCCAATGCTCTCACCTCAAGCATGCCTCCCATACCTATCCTATATAGGTAGGTACACCGACTATGACATAGCCCAAAATGATTTTTTAAAATAAAAATAGTAAATCAATAAGAAAAATTTTTTAAAAAGAGAAAAGAACTATACAAAAATCCTGGGTCTCTTCGCTGGCCTTCAAGACTGTCCAAGAGCTGCCTCTCCCAGCCTGGAGTGCATGTAGACCCTACTATGAAGCACCAAACCATGAGGACAGCATGGTCACATGGAAGGATGCATGAAGAGAGAGAGCTACAGGCTAGGGAGAGGAGCCAGCATGCCACACCCACACAGAGGCAGGCCAGGAGAGAGGAAGAGAAAGAGAGCGGGACTAGACCCCACGCTGGCACGCCAGGCTCGGAGGATGACGTCCCTGGGGGAAGCTAATGGGACACAGAGGGAACTGGACAACTGACAACAGCTGGTGGCATGCTGTCCCCTTGCTGGAGCAGACTGCGACAAAGTATATTTCTTGATCACAATTGAATGTAAACAGAATTTGGTAACACAATGAAACTGAAATACACAATTATATGGAAATTAAACCATTATACAAACAACCAGTGAATATTTAGAGTCAAATGAAAATGAAGATACAACACACGAAAACATTTGAGACTCTGAAACTGTTAGGGTGGGGGAAGGGAAGTATACTTATTGCCAATGAAGTGAAGGTTTACAGAGAAGTTCATCAGTTTTACATCGAAAAATTCATACACATTGATTTTGCACATCTACTCCAATACCTTCCATGTGCCATCCTACTTCCCCACTGGGCTTTCTCTTACCATCACTCCTTCTTTAGTAACCCTCTGGACTTTGTCATTGGGTAAATGCTGCCCTTTGGGTTTTAAGCTGTTGATGGTTTTAAAAAAGGTCATTTCAGTTCCACGCCTAGACACATTGGTTATATTCTTGGGGTATGCTACTAGATTCCATTCAACCAGTAAACCCAGTCTGTTTTATGATCATGAGTTCTGTTCCACATTTTACACCCATTCCATTGAGGACCTTCTAATGTGATTGTGTTCAGAGTAATAGGTAGCGGTAGTCAGGCACCATTTAGGTTTTCCAAGCTCAAGATTATAGAGACTAATGTTTGGGTTGTTCATCATTCTATTGTAATAATTGTATTCAACATGTCTTTTGACTTCACTCTTGTTTCCTCCGAGTGCAGAGAGACCAATAGTTACTACTGGCTGCTCATGCACAGTTTTTCTTATTTAAGTCACTTTTTTAAAAAACAAAAATTTCAAAAGAGGACCTGATGCAAGGGGCTTAAGTGGAGAGCAAATGCCTTGAGAATGATTGGGGCAGGGAATGTATGGATGTGCTTTATACAATTGATGTATGTATATGTATGGATTGTGGTAAGAGGTGTTTGAGTCCCTAATAAAATATAAAAGAAGAAAAGAGAAAAAAATGATTAGGGCAAAGACTGTACAGATGTGCTTTATACAATTGATGTATTTATATGTATGAACTGTAAAAAGAATTGTATCAGCCCCAATAAATTGTTAAAAAAATAAATTAAAAAAAATTCCTTTTATTTTTTTTGTACTGTCTGACGTCTCCCTTCACCAACTTTTCTGTTCTGTTTTAATGTAATTTTTATCATTAAACTGTGAGTCTAATGGTAACAAAATAGAACGTGTGTGTGTCTGTGTTAAAATAGTCATTAAAAAATAGAATTCAGAGACAGAGAATTTTTTAAAAATATTTTCTATTGTTACTTAGGTGAAGGTTTATAGAGCAGACATCAGTTTTACATTAAATAACTCGTTAAATCTACCATTGTCTTTTCATTTCCAATATTTTTTGCCAATCTCTTGTTTTATATTGTCTTCCCTTCACAAAAATAACACCTGTCTACCCTCTAGCTTCCACAGACAGAGAACTTATTGTTGACAAAGGCCTAAAAAACATTAAATGGGAAGCAGACACCTCTTCAATAAATGCTATTGGAAATACTGGCTATCCACTTGCAGAAGAACAAAAAAAAGACAACTGCCTCACCCATGCACAGAAACAAACTCAAGATGGATCAAATTCCTAAATGTAAAACCCAAAGCTCTCAGGATCAGAAAACTGGGACAAAACTAGGAACCCTAGTGCAGTAGATGGGCTATCAGAAATAACAAAGCTGACACAATCCATAGAAAACAAAATAGTGGGACATATTAAAAAATAAAAAAAACTTGCATACATTAAAAGACTTCATTGAAAGAGTAAAAAGACCCATAGACTGGGAAAAGATATTTAGTAATGACATAACAAAGGACTAATTACTAAAATCTACAGAATTTACAAGGTGGCAAGAAAAACAAACTAGTAGCCCTATGAAAAAGTGGGCAAAGGACCGGAGCAGATGATTCACAAAGGATGATACGCGAATAACTAATAAACATATGAGTAAGTTCTCTCAGACATTAGCTATCCAGGAAATGCAAGTCAAAGCAACCATGAGATACCACCTAACACCCATAACTGTAGCCCAGTTAAAGTAAAAAAGCTGAGAACAGCAAATGTTGGAGAGTGTGTGGTGAGATAGGAACTCTTATCCTCTGCTGGTGGACTTGTAAATATGTACAGACACTCAGGAAGGCAGTATGGCGATACCTAGAACAGATGGCAACTGAACTACCATATGATCCAGCAATACCATTACTGAACATATACCCCAAAGAAATAAAAAACATCATAAGCAGACATTTGCTCCCCCATGTTCATCACAGCACAGCTCACAATTGCTAGAAGCGGCCTCCATTCCCAACAATGGATAAAAAACCTCTGGTACATAAACATGATGAGTACTGCGCATGCCTGAAGAACAGCAATGAGACCCCTCACGTCGTGGAGGGCTCTGGAAGACATGCTGAGGGAAGCGAGTGAAGCACGAAAGGACAAGCACTGTGTGAGTCCAGAGCAGCAGGAACAAGCAGCAGAAGGGGCGCAAGCTCAAGCGTGCAGGCCATGCAGTCGTCTGGCTGGGGTCAGACAGGCCGCTAACGAGCTGGACCAGTGCCAATGACCTACACATCATCTGCTCCTGGTGAGTATAGTGTAGGTCACTTGGCCGGAGGTCACCTCACGACAGCTGGGATCAAATGGAGGGTGCGAGGGGGTAGTGGCTGTTCGCTGAATAGTAGCCATTTAGATCTGTGGTGAGGTCTCCCAGAGAGGGAGGTAGCCCCGTCAGAGGAATGGGGTTTACTGATGAGAGGTGCCGCACAGGAGATGAAAGGGAATGGTCAAATTTGGGGGTACATAGGTGCATGCCTGTTGAAGGGAGGGGAGGGAGAGCTAACCTCCAGGTGGGGGACAAAAGACTGAGGATGCTCTTGGCAACAATAAATGGGAGGTGTCTTCAGTGGCATGCAATGGGTGGGCAGAACTGGTGTAGGGCATCTGGGGGGGGGTATCCCAGGAAAGCAGACCAGGTGCCATAAAATGCTGGGACACCAAATCCTGGATCTTTGGGGTGCATGCATGCTCCAGAGGCTACATCAGTGAGCCCCATATGGGAATCCCACTGGGTGAACTAGACTCTACCTCAGACACACTTGTAACATGAGGACTTAAGCGGGAAATACATGGTGCCTGAGGAAGCAGAAAACAGCTGTACCAAGAGTGGTGTACTGATGGTTGGTGGACAAATAAGGTCATGTTACATCAACCCCCTTTATGCTGGGTTAAGATATCTATTATTCTGGAAATCTTGTGACAGCCCCTCTACTGTGTGTTGCATGTGCTTGGGTATATTAAGGTGTGTCTCAGGGGTGCAGCACCATGGGGGTCACTTTCTTGAAGCTGTTATTTGTTTCTGCTTTTTAGTAAATGAGACCCAGAGACTTTGAGAAAGAAAATATAACAATAGTTTGGGGGGGCGAGGATAAAGAGGGTCGGGGGAAGTAAGAGGGAGATGATGTCAAGTAGTCTAGGAGGGAAATGTATGTGTGGAGACTGATTGTGGCAGCAATTTTACAATTCTGTTTGATGTGATTGAACTATGGAATAATATGACATTTGTATTAACTCCTAAGTTAGCAAATTTTTTAAAAAGCATAGATTCAGGAATGGTTTGGGGACTCACACTTAAAAAGAATTATCATGGCCCTGCTCAGTACTCACCTTCATGAAATGATCACTGAAGATAAAGGTACTACAGCGAAGTGTCGAAAAAAGTAGATAGTAGCACTCCCTCAATGTATGAATACTTTCTTTTATTAAATTGGCACTCTGTGATGCTCACCCTCCCGACACAACTGCTGAAGCCAAAGCGGGTGAACAAGTAAATGTGAAGAAAGCTGATGGTGCCCGGCTATCAAAAGAGATAGTGTCTGGGGTCTTAAAGGCTTGAAGATATACAAGCGGCCATCTAGCTCAGAAGCAACAAAGCCCACATGGAAGAACACACCAGCCTGTGTGATTGCATGGTCCCGAAGGGAACAGATATCAAAGAACAAAAACTCAAATCATTGGCTGCACACCTCCATGATACAATCACCGAAGACAAACAGGTGCATAAGCAAATGTGGCGAAGAAAGCTGATGGTGCCCGACTATCGAAAGAGATAGTGTCTGGGGTCTTAAAGGCTTGAAGGTGAACAAGCGGCCATCTAGCTCAGAAGCAATAAAGGCCACATGGAAGAAGCACACCAGCCTGTGCAATCACGAGGTGCCAAAGGGACCAGGTATAAGGCATCATGCAATATATATATATATATATATATATATATATATATATATATATATATATATATATATACACACACACACACACACACACACACACACCATAGTGAATGAAGGGGGAAGTGCAGAGTGGAGACCCAAAGCCCATTTGTCGGCCACTGGAGATCCCCTCATAGAGGGGTTTAGGAGAGGAGATGGGTCAGTCAGGGTGCGATGTAGTACCGATGAGGAACACAGCTTTCCCCCAGATCCTGGATGCTTCCTCCCGCCACCTACCATGATCCGAATTCTACCTTGCAGGACTGGATAGGGCAGAGGTTGTACACTGGTGCATATGGGAGCTGGAGGCACAAGGAATCCAGGGTGGATGATACCTTCAGGACCAGGGGTGTGAGGGCCGATGCTAGGAGAGTGGAGGGTGAGTGGGTTGGAAAGGGGGAACTGATTACAAGGATCCACATGTGACCTCCTCCCTGGGAGATGGACGGCAGAGAAGGGGGGGGGGCGGTAGACTCTGGATAGGGCAAGATATGACAAAATAACAATCTATAAATTATCAAGGGCTCATGAGGGAGGGAGGAGCGGGGATGGAGGGGGGAAAAAAAGAGGACCTGATGCAGAGGGCTTAAGTGGAGAGCAAATGCTTTGAAAATGATTAGGGCAAATAATGTATAGATGTGCTTTATACAATTGATGTATGTATATGTATGGGTTGTGATAAGAGTTGTATGAACCCCTAATAAAATGTTTTTTTTAAAAAGTACTAAATCTAAAAAAAAAAAAAAGAGTGGCTGAATTACAACACTAACTGAACCCTCTACTTAGAATGATTTCTGATGTTAATAGGAGAGCATAGATTGGGACTAAATGGGAACCTGAAAGTTACGGTGGAGAGGACTGTGCTACGCTGAGTTTTCTAGAGAAATAAATCAAACTACACTCAAATAATTTTATAGCAAAAATAAATTTACATCAGGAAGCCCAGCCCAGTTCAACTCAAGTCCATGGGTCAGATGCTAGATGAAGTCCCCTTTAGACTCACCCAGCTTCCAGCCAATGAAGCAAAGGCAAAGCAGGAATCGGGAAAATCACAGGCCAGTAGGGGCAAGAACATCTGGATGTAAGGTCAGCAGGAAGAGGGCAGGGCACTGCAGCTCCTATGATCAGCAGGCCGGCTCGGCCATGAATCCTAGAGATGCAGAATCAAGGTAAGCAGGATGGAGGGAGAGGGAAGGAAAGTTGTCCATGGCATCTCTCTCAATTGGGCACCTCCTCCAAGGAGAGGGCCTTATTGAGATTGAACTCTACCCATACTTTCACACAGATGCATCAAACTGATATAAAATCGAACCATCATAGGGACACACGGAAAGATTATTCTCAGAAATATCAGAACATGGATCCTTGACATGCCATTGAGTTACTTCAGCCAACAACACTACCACTCACATCTGAAGAGTTTAATCCATCATTAGTAAAGCCATTGTCCCCTCCACCTGCACTTGAGCTTAGCCCAACTTTCCCTGCTGATAGGGAACCTCGAGTTGTATCTGGAGCATTCCCTGCAGCAGATGCCTTGCAAGATAATGCTGACACTTGCTGGGAAACACCTTCGACACTCATGCCTGCTTCGACACTGCCTCTAAACTTGTCTCAGTAATCCCAAAGGTGACCTCCAAATATTGATCCAGAAAGAGCTGTGCTATCCTCTTAAAGGACTGCTAGCATTTTCTAGTATGTACAGGCAGAGACCCGAGGAATGTGTGCGGGAGTGAGATGATGATGCAAGGAGCGAACGGTTGCATCAGTCTGAATGTGTTGACGTGGACCAACTAAGCACTGATCCTTCAGTCAGTGTTTCAGCACCAGATGTTAGGACAGAATCTAATAGTTTATCTGTTTGGTTTACTGAAGCAAAGCTTCTGCAGTGGCTTAGAGCAAGTTAAGTTGAAGTACCAGACCTAGCTTGGTATACTTTAGAGGATTAAGGGAATGGGCGTGTTTCAGGGCAGACCCATAGACTCACAAATGGAATGCACTGAGGACACACCTTTTCTCTCAGTGGGAAACAAATTTCTGAAGGGATCATAAGTATCTCTAAAGACTGCTGTGATTGATATTTTATTTTGAGCCAGTTTTGACAGTGGAAAATACCCTAATTAAGACGTTTGCACATAACATGGCTGATTGGGTCCCATGGTAGTAGGCGGTAAGCAGTAGCATTTAACAGCAACAAGGTGGGTGTGGCTGCCAAATGGTTAGCAGAGTCAAAGTAGTAACAGAATAGCCTGATTTGTATGGCATTGGATACCTAAGCAGAGTGTCCCTAGGAGTGAAATAAATGAGAAACCTACCAAATCTATCATTGATCTGTACAAGTTGAAAAATTCTAGGCCAGTTGAATAGCAGTCTAATTCAAATAGCCAGATATAGAGTCGCAAATGCTCGATCAATTCCCAAAAATTGAGCCAGTTCACAAACCCTTCATTTACGGGGAAGCCAGGTCCCTTTGAGGAAGGCACCCACTACACTAATTAAAAAAATGCATAGTTAGCCTTTCTCCCAGGCCTGCCCAGTGGAAACTGCGCCTTTTATAAGTGACAATTCATTGGAGAAAGGAAATAATCAGACGTTGGGGATGGTTACTGGACATTGGCTCCAAACTGACATTAATCTAAGTGACCCTAAATTTTAAGGTCCCACAATCAGACTAGGAGCATATAAAGGTCAAGTTATAATGGAGTCTTAGCTCAGGTTGATCTCACAGGGGATCCAGTATGAGCCCAAACCTATCCTATAGTAATTTCCCTGTTCTAGAACACATAAATGGAATAGACAGACTCACTGACTGCCAGTACCCCATATGGCTACCAGACTCTAGAACATGGACTACTATGGCAGGGGCAGGAGTGGAAGCTAGTAAAGCTACCTCTACTTAGGAAAATGGTAAAGCCAACGCAATTATGTTTTCCTGGAGGGATTGCAAAGATCAGGGTGCAAAGATTGCACCATCAAGGAATTGAAGAATATAGGGCTGGAGACCATTACTTCCGAACTGAGCTGTTGTCTATGGGGGGACTAGCAAACTCTAGACCTATGTGGTTTGTAAGGGTCCAGGTATAAGCTGTGCTTACACACACACAAGCACCAGCAGCGGTTAAGCCAGTTTTTAGTGTGGGGTTTTTTAATCACTTTATTAGGGGCTCTTACATCTCTTTTATAACAATCCATACATCAGTGGAGTCAAGCATATTTGTACATATGTTGCCATCATCATTTTCAAAACATTTTCTTTCTACTTGAGCCCTTGATATCAGCTCCTTTTTTCCCTCCCTCACCCACCCTCCCACCCTCAAGACTCTTGATAAATTATTATCGTTTTCCTATCTTACACCATCTTCTGTCTCCCTTCACCCACATTGCTGTTGTTTGTCCCCCTCAGGGTGTGGGGGTTATGTCTACATCATCATTGTAATCAATTCTCTGTTTCTCCCCCTTCTCCCCCTACATTCCCCCTAAGTGGCCTACGCTGATAGTATTGCTACTCCCATTACTGTTCCTGATGTGTTTATCTGTCCTGGATCCCGTGTGACAAGAGCTCTTATCTGTACCATCTGGTCTAGCTAGATTTGTAAGCTAGAACTGGGATTTGTAAAGTAGAAGTGGGGTCATGATAGGTGGGTGGGGTGGGGTGCGGGAAGCACTAAAGAACTAAAGAAATGTGTGTCTCGTTGGTGCTGTACTGCACTCTGGCTGACTTGTCCCTCCTGTGAGGGATGTCCAATTGTCTACAGATGGGCTTTGAGTCTCCATCCGACTCCCTTCATTCACATCATATGATGGTTTGGGGTCTCCTGATGTCTGATACTGTTAGATTCCTCAGGTGGAAATACCTGGGTCATTGGCTTCCCATGAGAATGAATTCACACCGAAGCCTGGTTTGTGATCCAAGTGAATTTTTATAAAGAAGTGTAAAGGTGAAACTGAGGTACAGGGAGGAAGACAGACATAACTGACAGGACAAGGAAAGGAGAAACAGAAATAGCTTTATTAGGTGGGGCAGTAGGGCGGCTCCTGCGGCTCCCTGCCGAGGTTTCGTGACCTAGGCGGACAGGTCAGGGAAGTCCCATTCAGCAGCTGGGGGCGAGGGTTTTTACAGGGGTAGTGAGGAATGTATGGCAATTAGCATATGGGGTCTGGAGACCTGGAGAATTGCTTGTCATCTCCTTGCAATTCTGACTTTTCAGGGCCCTCCACTGGGAGGCGTGGTTGACAGTACTGGTTGACTCCATTGACTCAATTAAGCTCACCTGGCCTAGATTGAGGTCCTCCCAAGAGTACTGGCTTCGTCTCAACTGCCTGAATTTATTCATGCCATCCAGCCTGGAGCAGCTTCCCACAGTCTGTAAGGGTGGAGGGAGGCCTTGGCAGGTAGAGGTAGAGGTTTCTGCCTCTAGCTCCCTAACACTTTCTGATCCCATCTACACCTTGTGATCACACAGGCTGGGCAACAATTTTATTAAAGCATAGATAGAATCATTTCCAAAGAAAGTATGTGAGTCCTTCTGGCATGGTGAAAAGGATACCTTAAGCATAGATAAAATATGCTTTGCTCCCGGAATGTAGTGGGGGCCCCTTTCACAAATTAAGAAGGGTCATTCATTGTCTAGGGGAAGACTCCTAGTTTCTAAAAGACAGTTTTAAAGGGGAGGACTTTGCCACTCCACAGATGTACAATTAGCTTTCTAATTAGTTATTTAGACCACCCTTGAGGCTCTTTAAATTGCAATCTCAGCTTTTGTCTCTGGATCAGTGTGCTGTCAGATTTATCTCCAGCAGCACTGCTGTGTGAGGACATTCATTAGGGCCTAGCTTCAAGGTTGACCTGTTTACTAACCTGTTCTCACAAGGTCTTCTGTTAATTCCCATATTGCAGGCAGAAAATGCCTCTTCTGTCCCTGTCAATTTGGTCAGTGCAAAAAACAGATGGATCTTTGAGAATGGCAGGGGGTGCCTGGAAACTTATCCAGGTGGTGACTCCAATTGCAGCTACTGTCCCAGAAATGGTTTTATTGCTTGAGTAGATTAATATCTCTTCTAGTATCTGATAGCAGCTACTAATTGGGCAAATGTGTTTTTCTCAATTCCAGTTTTAAAGGAGCAGCACAAGCAGTTTGCCTTTAGCTGTTGTGGCAGTTAGATGTTATGTCAACGTGACCCTGTGGGAAACTGTAGCACTAGTCCCACCTATCAAACAGGTTACAGCCTGATGACTCCTCCTAGGGGATATGAACTTTCAAATAAGAAAGACAATGAGAGCAGCAAGAGGAGATAAGCAGCACCTGAGAGGGGATTGAGGGGCAGCTGGGAGGAGGAGGATGACCAAGCAGCACACACTGCAGAGAACAGCGCAAAAGAGTTACTGAAAGGGATAGCACTTCCAGACCACAGGATTGTCACCATAAAGATAGGTAGACACAAATAGACTACAACGAGAGAGCAGAAACACCAGCCAATTAGAACCGCTTAGGGCATCTCCTCGGCCGCCTGAGGGGAGATTCCCGGGTCTTTGAATTGGGAAGCTAGCTGAGGGGGTGGGGGGTACGTGCCAGTGGGGTGTGATGGAGCAAAAGGATCATAATTCGAAGTGACCAGACTGGGACCAGGGAAAATAAAAATATAAATTTCTTTGGCTTCCTGCCAAGACCAGAAGACTGCCAGTGGAGATCCCCCATCTAGGACTCACTCCTAGTAGTGGGTACTTCACAGCTTACTGAGCCTCACAGGGCTGAGAACAGGGCAGCTGAAAGCAGGTGTTAAGTGATTAACACCAAGAGCTCCAGCCCCCTCCTGAGGTACCACTCAGCACAACCCCTGATCGGAAGACACCCCAAAGGCCTGGTACCTTAAATAATTGGGCCACTCTGAGGATTTATTTTCATATTACTTGTTACACATACCTGGATTGCATACACCTGACTCATTGACTAAGTATTTGCATCACAAAACAAGAAGCTGGAGCAGGTTTGGCAGGCAGAACAGGTTTTACAAGCCCAGGCAAGGAATTTATATAAGGGAGTTTATATATATCATTTGTATGATATATTACTTTACGTTTTTTCCTTCCGATCTCATTGGTTTATTTCCTAGACCCCTAACACCCCATCTACCTACTAGTTCGCACCCACAACAGAGACTAAGCTCTGTGTGAAGCTTAGTGTCCCGGACAAACATACATTAACAGCTCTCCTGCATCTTATGCTAGTATGATTTTTCCTATTACTATTATTAAAACTTTCATCTCTTACCCCTTTTCTTTCATTTTCCTTTCTTTAGTCTAAATATCCAAAGTTTTACTTCATAACATCATTAACCTGTCTTTTAGTTTCACTGTACTGATCATCAAAATTTTTCTTACATTTTCAGACTCATAAAACCAAAGACTAATACTACTATCACTATATTTAAAATTGTTTTTGCTCTCAAATACTAGTACCCATTGATCCATCGTTGCAAATGAGGCATTTCAGGGCCAAATACCCCTTCCTTTAACCTACTATATAACACTACCTGATCCTCCACCCTCTTTTTTAACCTACTGCTTCTTTCACTCTCCCAACACTCATAACATTTCCTCCCCAAATTTCATATGACTCCCTTAACACATAAATTAGCAACCTCCCTCAGACACTTAATACAAACTATCCATTAGCCCTCTACTGCACCACTTAATAGAGTTAACCAGTTCCAAATAACATCGCCTACATAACACTCCCAATAGACTCCAAGATGACAAGGAAACAACAGAAGATATTAGTCACACACACACACACACACACACACACACACACACACACACAAAACAAGAGAAACAGAAACAAATAACCAAATAGCAATCAGACTTAAATGTAATACCTGAAACTGTACAAGTTATGGATTTCCCAGAAAAAGAATGTAAAGAATGATGTTTGTGCTCATGCAACTGCTGAAAGAAGTCTGAAAGGAAAAATCAAACAATAGAAAAGCTATAACCTCATTAGAGAAACAAACAGAAACACAAAAATCAAACACTACAATAAATAGCAGAATTACAAAGCAGGGGTGTCAAACTCAATTAAAAAGCGGGCCATTTGGTGCAACAGGCAAGATTCACATGGGCCACATCACATTTACAAATTTTGTTCAATTTCTATTTTGAAGTGAGGATTCAGGAATATGGATAGGATAATTAAAATACTATAATAGCTTTTATTTAAATATTTATTTTATTTAATGTATTTATAAAACTAAAATTATTGTTTTACCCTTAACTTGACAGTGCTTTCCTTCTACTAGTTTTCACTACGTCTTATGTTGTGACCGGAAAATATAACAAGGTAACTAATAAAAAACACCAAGATTTGGGCAGCTGACAAACGTGATGCACAATTGTAATGGCTTCCCTCTAAAAATGTTCACTAGCACTGCTGCTAGGTATGATCATAACAGCACAACCCAGAGTGCTATTTTTCACCTTTTCACTATTGGGATCTCTTTACATTATGTGACACTGAGAGTGGCAGACAGATCGCTTCCAATCATCACTGGAACTAGGTCAGTGCATTTATACACATCCACAGGCCCCCCCCAAAAGCACTGGGCCACATGTATACTCATCTTCAGATAAAGGGTTAACGAGGGAATTGTGTGTACGGTATTGCCTCGATCTCCCCTAAGTACTATTTTCTTCATAACAATTTTTTTCTATTTTCATTTTATTTCAGAGCATCGCAGGCCACAAAAAAAGCTCCTCAGGGGCTACATGCGGCCGACAGGGCCAGTTTGACACCCCTGCTATAAAGGAAAAGCGGGAGGCTGTAAAAAAAATAGAGATACAGAATTGAAGAGATAGAAACCCAAATTAGTGAACTGAAAGACAAATCTATAGATTCCAATCAAAAGGAAGGACAAATAACCAAAAAATGCAAAAGAGACTGAGAAAAGCTTGATAATAATGTGGGACACCATTAAGAGGAACAACCTGCATCTTGTAGGAATTTCAGAAGAGGAAGAAACAAACAAAGTTACATCCACACAGAGAATAGTCCAAGAGCACCAGCCAAAGAACTTTGCTCAATGTCTAAAAGAGAAAAAGACGATTGTTTAGGAAGCCAAAAGAACCCCAGCCAGGAGAGATTCTAAAAGGCAAACTCCACGGCATATTGTAGTCAAGATGTCGAACATCAGAACGGAAACAAAAAACAATCTAAAAGCACCTAGAGAAAAAGATCAATTACACACAAAGGTTCAGCAACTAAATATGGTGGTATAATACAATTATTTCAAGACAAGAAAAGCCAAAAGCAAGACCACCATTACAAAAAATACTCAATGAAGTACTGTGGCCAAAAAAACCAACAGCAACAACACACAAACCTGAAACCAACATTCAAGACAATTCCTCACAAAAACCAGCACACACAGAACAACACCCAGAGCAAGGGAACGACACAGGAAGAACAAAGAAACTGAACACAATACACATCCAAACACACGCATATATAAACCAAAATGGTGGAAACAAATACACATACATGTCAATAATTTCACTGAATGTTAATGTACTAAATACACCAGTACAGAGACAGAGAGAAGCTGAATGGATAAGAAAGCAAGCCCCATCAATATGCTGCCTACAAGAAAAACACCTCACAAACAGAGACTTGAAGACATTAAAAATCAGAGGTGGAACAAAAGCATACCCAGCAAACAGCAACAAAACTCAGCAGGGGTAACAATATTAATCTCCAAGAAGATAAACTTCAAGGTAAACAACATAACGAGAAAAGATTGAATACTACATAATGATAAAGGGAAAAATAGCTCAGAAAACCATAACTATAATAGTCATCTATGCACTCAATGAAACACCTTTGAAATACATCAGATCCTCATAGAATTGAAAAAGGACCAAGACACATCGACAGTAAGAACAGAAGACTTCAATACACCACTCTCAAAGAAAAAAAAATGTCAAGAAAAAAGGCAATGAAGACCAAAAAAAGTTTAATAACACAATCAATAAAAACTATCTTGGATGTATGAGCCCCTAATAAAATGTTTTTTAAAAAAACTATCTTGGAGGGAAGATGGTGACTGAGTAACACATACCAGAGGGACTCCACAGAAATCAACCCAGGAGAGCTACTAAGAGGGAAATTCAACACTGCTGGGTCGCAGGAGGCGCATCATAAAGATAAGTAGGCACAGATCCACAAGGTTTGAAGGGACTGGCGGGCCCTCAAAGTTTAGTATTAAGGTAGTAGATAGACATTGGGCCTCCATTCAAGTACTGCCTCAATGCAACACTGTGTTCTATTAAACTGGCATTCCATGATGCTCACCTTCCCAACACAATCGATGAAGACAAATGAGTGCATAAGCAAATGTGGTGAAGAAAACTGATGGTGGCAAAAGATATAGTGTCTAAGGTCTTAAAGACTCAAGGTAAACAAGCGACCATCTAGCTGAGGAGCAACAAAGCCCACATGGAAGAAGCACACCAGCCTGTGGGATTATGAGGTGTCAAAGGGATGAGGTAGGAGCCATCAAAGAACAAAAAATATTATCATTGTGAACGAGGGGGGTGCAGATTAGGGAACCAAGAGAGACTCATCTGCAGACAACTGGACATCCCCTTACAGAAGGGTTGGGGGGTGGGGCGAGACAGCCAATCAGGATGCATTGTAGCAACAATGAAACTTACAACTTTCTTCTAGTTCTTTAATGCTTCCTTCCCCACCACTATCATGATCCCAATTCTAATTTACAAATCTGGCTAGATGAGAGGATGTACACTGGTACAGATAGAAACTGGAAAAACAGGGAATCTGGGACAGATGATCCCTTCAGGACCAGTGGTGAGAGTGGGGATACCAGGAGGGTGGAAGGAGTGGGGGGGAGGGGAAACCAATTACAAGGATGTACATATAACCTCCTCCCTGGGGAATGGACAACAGAAAAGTTGGTGGAGGGCGATGTTGGACAGTGCAAGATATTACAAAATAATACATTGCCAAGGGTTAATGAGAGAGAGGGCAGCGACGGGTGGGGGGGGAGAATGAGGAGCTGATGCCAAGGGCTTAAGTGGAGAGCAAATGTTTTGAGAATGATGTGGGCAACGAATGTACAAATGTGCTTGACACAATTGATGTGCTATGGATTGTGATAAGAGTTGTATGAGCCCCCAATAAAATGATTTAAAAAATAAAGATTTATTTGAACATAAAAAATAGATATAACTGATGGCATATATTCAATCTTGTTTTGTTAGGTGCCACCCAGTCAGTTCAGACTCGGTGACCCTATCGACAACATAAGGAAACAGTGCTTGTTTCTTGTGTCATCCTTACACACGTTTTCTCTTTGAGCCTATGATTTCAGTCATGTCAATCCATCTTTTTTGCTGTGCCTTTTCTGTAACAAGCATTCTTTCAGGGACTGGTCTCTCCTGAAAACCTGTCCAATGTCCAACATCTTGCCATCCTTGTATCTAAGGAGCATTCCGGCTGTACTTCTTCCAAGACAGATTTGTTGTTGTTTTTTGGCAGTCCAATTACTTCCAATATTTTTCACAAGCACCATAATTCAAATACATCGATTCTACATTGATCTTCCTTAATCAATGTCCAATTTTTACATGTGAATGAGATGATTAAAAATGCCATGGCCCCCAAAAGACTGGACTGGAAAACGCTCCTAAGGGCCAGCAAACGATCCCTGAACTAACTACAAGCTTTTCTCTTGTGAACTGTTTTGTTCTGTTCTTTGTCAGTGGTTTGTTTTTGTTGTTTTGTTGCCTGGTTGTATACTGTTGCTTTGTTTTCCTCTGTCTTGTTTTCGTGCATGTTAGTGTCTCCACAGGTCTGTCTGAATAGGACAGGCTGGATGAACTATCTGGAGGAAAAACAACGGGACCGACAGTTCCGGGAGGACTTGGGGTGGGGGGGTAGAGGGGTATAAGGAAGTGGTGTTAACAAACCCAGGGACAAGGGAAAATCATGGGACCCCAAATGGTAGAGAAGGGGGAGTGGCAGGCCTGGTGGGAAATGATCAAGGGTAAGGTTGCTTAGAGAAGAGGTATACTCTAGCCCAGGTGGCGATGAAGCATGGTAGTAGGGCAGGAGGAAGGTCAAGGGAGATGGAGGAAAGAGCTAGGAGTCAAAGGGCATTCATGGAGGTCTAGACAAAGACAGGTACATGCAAATATATATAGGAGGATGGGGAAATAGATCTATGTGTCTATATTTATAGGTCAAGTATTAAGGTGGCGGAAGGACCTTGGGCCTCTACTCAAACACTCCCTCAATGTATGAATACCTTCTTTTATTAAATTGGAACTCTATGATGCTCACTCTCCCAACACAACGGCTGGAGCCAAAGTGGGTGAACAAGTAAATGTGGTGAAGAAAGCGGATGGTGCCCAGCTATCAAAAGAGATAGTGACTGGGGTCTTAAAGGCTTGAAGATAAACAAGCAGCCATCTAGCTCAGAAGAAACAAAGTCCACATGGAAGAACACACCAGCCTGTGTGATAGAGTGGTCCCAAAGGGATCAGTTACCAGGCATCAAAGAACAAAAAATCATAGCATTGACTGCACACCTCCATGATAGGATCGCTGAAGACAAATGGGTGCATAAGCAAATGTGGTGAAGAAAGCTGATGGTGCCCGGCTATCAAAAGAGATAGTGTCTGGGGTCTTAAAGGCTTGAAGGTGAACAAGCGGCCATCTAGCTCAGAAGCAAATAAGCCCACATGGAAGAAGCACATCGGCCAGTGCAAACCCGAGGTGCCCAAGGGACCAGGTATAAGGCACCATGCAAAAAAAAAACAAAGATATAAGTGTGTGTATGTATGTGTATATATGTGTATATGTATATATGTATGTATATATGTATATATATATATCATAATAAATGAAGGGGGAAGTGCAGAGTGGAGACCCAAGGCCCAAGTGTCGACCAATGGAGATCCCCTCATAGAGGGGTTTAGGAGAGGAGATGGGTTAATTAGGGTGTGAGGTAGTATCGATGAATAACACAGCTTTCCCCCAGATCCTGGATGCTTCCTCCCCCCAACTACCATGATCCGAATTCTACCTTGCAGGGCTGGATAGGACAGAGGCTGTACACGGGTACATATGAGGGTTGGAGGTACAGGGAATCCAGGGTGGATGATACCTTCAGGACCAAGGGTGTGAGGGACTATGCTGGGAGAGTGGAGGGTGAGTGGGTTGGAAAGGGGAACTGATTACAAGGATCCACATGTGACCTCTTCCCTGGGAGAGGGACAGCAGAGAAGGGGGGAAGGGAGACTCCGGATAGGGCAAGATATGACAAAATAACGAGGTATAAATTACCAAGGGCATACGAGGGAGGGGGGAAAGGGGAGGGAGGGGGGTGGAAAAAGGAGGACCTGATGCAAGGGGCTTAAGTGGAGAGCAAATGCCTTGAGAATGATTGGGGCAGGGAATGTATGGATGTGCTTTATACAATTGATGTATGTATATGTATGGATTGTGGTAAGAGTTGCTTGAGTCCCTAATAAAATGTAAAAGAAGAAAAGAGAAAAAAATGATTAGGGCAAAGACTGTACAGATGTGCTTTATACAATTGATGTATGTATATGTATGAACTGTGAAAAGAATTGTATCAGCCCCAATAAATTGTTAAAATAAAAAAATTTTTTTAAAAAAAGCAACAAAAAAAGATGTAAGTGTGTGTATGTATGTGTATATATGTGTATATGTATGTGTATATATGTATATACATGCCATATTAAATGAAGGGGGAAGTGCAGAGTGGAGACCCAAGGCCCAAGTGTCGGCCAATGGAGATCCCCTCATAGAGGGGTTTAGGCGAGGAGATGGGTTAATTAGGGTGTGAGGTAGTACCGATGAAGAACACAGCTTTCCCCCAGATCCTGGATGCTTCCTCACCCCAACTACCATGATCCGAATTCTACCTTGCAGGCCTGGATAGGACAGAGGCTGTACACTGGTACATATGAGGGCTGGAGGCACAGGGAATCCAGGGTGGATGATACCTTCAGGACCAAGGGTGTGAGGGACGATGCTGGGAGAGTGGAGGGTGAGTGGGTTGGAAAGGGGGAAGTGATTACAAGGATCCACATGTGACCTCTTCCCTGGGAGAGGGACAGCAGAGAAGGGGGGAAGGGAGATTCCTGATGGGGCAAGATATGACAACATAACGATGTATAAATTACCAAGGGCACATGAGGGAGGGGAGAAAGGGGAGGGAGTGGGGAAAAAAAAAGAGGACCTGATGCAAGGGGCTTAAGTGGAGAGCAAATGCCTTGAGAATGATTGGGGCAGGGAATGTATGGATGTGCTTTATACAATTGATGTATGTATATGTATGGATGGTGATAAGAGTTGTATGAGTCCCTAATAAAATGTAAAAAAAGAAAAAAAAATGCCACGGCATGGTCAGGCGCAACTTGGTACTCAAAATATTCAGTTACCCAAATACATGTCTTCTGATTTCTTTGACTGCTGCATCCATGAGCATTGATTGTGGATCCAATCAAGACAAAATCCTTGACAACTTCAACCTTTTCTCCATTTATCATGCTGTTACCTACTGGTCCAGTTGTATTTTGGTTTACCTTATAGAGTAGTAACCCATACTGAAGGCTGCAATCCTTGACCTTCATCAGCAAGTGCTTCCATTTCTCTTCATTTTCAGTAAGCAAGGTTGTGTCATCCGCATATTGCAGTTTGTTAATATGCCTTCCTCCAATTCTGGTGTCACATTCTTCATATAATCGAGCTAATCATACAGATTGAGTAAGTATGGTAAGACAATATAAACCTGACTAACACCTTTCATGATTTTAAACTATGCAGTATTCCCATGTTTGATAAATTACAGAATGGAGACATAGGTACATAGGTAGAAATTTTCAATTTCTGTATCACTAGCTTGAATGGTTGGTATGTAAATTTGGATAATCACAATTGTTTGGATTTCCTTATATGAGGATAGATTTTGCATCACAGACAGCATTATACTCTAGATCTTGAAATGTCCTTTTTGACAATGCATGAAACACTATTCCTCTTGAATCTATCATTCTCAGCAAGCTACATTTAGATTCAGAATGGCCAATGCTAGTCCATTTTGGTTCACTAACACCACGAATATCTATTTCTGTCTTCCATTTCATTTTTTACAACTCTCAATTTTCCTAAATCCCTACATTCTAAGTTCCATTACTGTATATACTCAAGTATATTACCTGAATATCTGCCGAAGCACCTAATTTTACCACAAAAATTACATTAAAATGTGCTGAAAAACGTGGCTTACCCACATGGAAGAAGCACACCGGCCAGTGCGATCACGAGGTGCCAAGGGACCAGGTATAAGGCATCATGCAAAAAAAAACAAACAACGATATAAGTGTGTGTATGTATGTGTATATATGTGTATATGTATATGTATATATATACCATATTAAATGAAGGGGGAAGTGCAGAGTGGAGACCCAAGGCCCAAGTGTCGGCCAATGGAGATCCCCTCATAGAGGCGTTTAGGAGAGGAGATGGGTTAATTAGGGTGCGAGGTAGTACCGATGAAGAACACAGCTTTCCCCCAGATCCTGGATGCTTCCCCCCCCCCTCCCAACTACCATGATCCAAATTCTAACTTGCAGGCCTGGATAGGACAGAGGCTGTACACTGGTACATATGAGGGCTGGAGGTACAGGGAATCCAGGGTGGATGATACCTTCAGGACCAAGGGTGTGAGGCACGATGCTGGGAGAGTGGAGGGTGAGTGGGTTGGAAAGGGGGAAGTGATTACAAGGATCCACATGTGACCTCTTCCCTGGGAGAGGGACAGCAGAGAAGGGGGGAAGGGAGACTCCGGATAGGGCAAGATATGACAACATAACGATGTATAAATTACCAAGGGCACATGAGGGAGGGGAGCAAGGGGAGGGAGGGGGCAAAAAAAAGAGGACCTGATGCAAGGGGCTTAAGTGGAGAGCAAATGCCTTGAGAATGATTGGGGCAGGGAATGTATGGATGTGCTTTATACAATTGATGTATGTATATGTATGGATGGTGATAAGAGTTGTATGAGTCCCTAATAAAATGTAAAAAAAGAAAAGAGGAGAAAAAATGATTAGGGCAAAGACTGTACAGATGTGCTTTATACAATTGATTTATGTATATGTATGAACTGTGATAAGAATTGTATGAGCCCCTAATAAATTGTTAAAATTAAAAACCAAAAAACAAAAAACGTGGCTTACACTCAAGCATATATGGTAATTGGTGTTTTCAGCTATCTCTTCTCCTTTTGAGTCATGTCCCATCAGTAAATGAAGGTCCTGAAGGCTTTACTCATGTAGGGTGTATTCCACCCACATCACAATAGACTCTACTTTGTGAAGGCAGTTCTCCTGGAGTCATACTGAGTGTCTTCTGGACTGAAGGCTCATCTTCTGGCACCATCTCTGACAATGTTGTTTCTACTCTTAAGGTTTTCTGTATCTGATTCACTCTGTTTGTCTCCCTGTGAGACATTCCTGTTGACAAGCCACTGGGAGCTACACTGATGGAGCCAGGGCCCTGGAGATGGAGGAGTCATATGGAGACCCATGACATCGCTCAGATGCTTCCACCACCACTGGATCTGGATTTTTCACCCACTGGCCTGTGATTTTCCTCATTCAACATCATTGCATGTGTTGCTTGAGTCTGAAGAGGAATTTATAGACTGGTATTGGACATATGGACTAATATCAGACTTATGGACTTGATCTGGACTGGGCAGGGATGTTTTCTCAATATACAGTTGCTCTTTTATATAAAGTTCTTTTTTATACACGAGTGTCTCCCTGGATCTCTCTACCTGGACTAACACACACAACCACCACAGTAAACCTGAGTCATGAATATCCCCGGGAGAAGCAGCTAGATTATGGGCCCCAAATGAACTCTAGCTCCAGCCCAAGAATAGTCAGTTCTGAAAACATGGCCCTGCTCAATACTCACTCACATGAAAAGATCACTGAAGAGTGTCCTACGCATTGTGGTGAGAAAGCAGATGGTGCCTGGCTCTCAAGTGGAATCGTGTTTGTGGTTTTAAGGTGTGTATTCAAATAAAAAGCCATCTAAGTAAGGAGTCCACTAAGCCAACATGGAAGAAAACCAGCTCGTATGAGTCAAAGATGACAATAAACTCAAATATGATGAAAGAAGTAATATCAGACCTAAAATTATGAACACCCAATTTGTGGAAGGCTATGGAGGACAGTGGGAGCCCAAAATCCATCTGCAGAATATCAAGACAAATTAAGCCACTGGCAGATCTCTAGTTACAGGCAAAGGTCTGAAATACTTACTACCAAACAAAAATCATTGTCATCCTGATTATGCTGGATCAAACTTGGGATTTGATCAGTTGACCTTCTAGATCCATCCTGAATTTGTTCTAGGTGTAAGGATCTCTTGCTTACTCCATGATAAAAACTTCTTCCCTGGCCTTTAAAATATTGATGGTGGTGGGTTAGGAAAAAAAAAATGATGGTGGTGCTTTTTATTTGTCTTTATATATTATTGTCTTATCCATATCATTTTATTTTTTGTTATTATTTCTGTTGGATTTACCAGTTGAAGCACATGAGTGGATAAATATAGTTAACTGATGAAAGGGTTTCTAGGAGATATAGGGGTGGGTGAGCAGGGATTGGGGAGGGTGAGGCTATTTCGGGAGTAAACAATGAAGGTGGGAGGGGGAGTGAGTACTAGGGCTCAAGGTGATTACACAACTCAATTTAAAGATGATTTAACCATGGGAGTGGGGGGGTATAGAGAAAATATTCTGAAATTGTGGTAATGATTGTACAATTCTTCTTGATATGACTGAACTATTGAATTGTGTGAATGTGGATTAAAGAGAATTTCAAAACTTAAAGTACAATGCTTTCTGTAATATGAAAATATCTATATACCTACAAGGAAGCCCAATTAGTATGACTATTATTCTAATTTAAGAATAAAGAAATTGAATTCTACCAACTTCAGTCTGAACTGATCACAAATATAATCAAGATGCATTATTGATAATTGGAATGAGAGCTGGAACAAAGAGGGACAATAGTTTGAAACTATGGCTTCAGAGAAACAAAAGTTGCTGATTGCATGATAGAATTTTCTGAGATGGACTTAAATGCAATACCTTTTTCAACAACATAGTGTGTACTTGGATAGACAGCATACAGAATGTATAGATAGGTCTCATACTGACTACCTCCATGGGAAGAGATGACAGAGAAGCTCAGTAATAGCAGCCAAAAGGCTGACTGTGAAACAGAACATCAATTGCTCACATAAAAGTTCAGGTTGATGTTGAAAATTAAAACATGCCCACAAAAGCCCCAATATGACCTTGCATATATCCCACCTCAATTTTATAGACACATCAAGAACAGCATTAAATATTAACAACACTGATGACAACTGATATGCTGTGGGATGAAATAAATGACAAGGTTATATAATAAGAAAGCAATATGCCAATAAAAAGAAAATAAAGCAGATATCAGAAGAGACCCTAAAACTTGCAGTTGATCATAGATCAACTGTAATAAATTTAAGAAATGAAGTTCACAGAAAATCACAAAGGGCAGATTAATGAGACAAAGTATCAAATATGCAGACTTGAAGTTAGAAAACCAAAAAGGAAGAACACACTCAACATATCTCATGCTGAAGGACTGAAAAAAAAAAATCCAAGCCTTGAGTTAAACATTAAGGATTCCTATGGGCAAAATATTGAACAAAGCAGGAAGTACCCAAAGATGATGGGAAGAACACTCACTGTACTGAAAAGTACATTCAGCTATTTTAAGAGGTAACTTCTGATCAAAAACCAATGGTATTGAAGGAAGAAGTCCAAGCCCTATCAAAGGCATTCGCAAAAAATAAAGTTCCTGCAATTGGTCAATGGAAATGTTTCTTCAGCGAAGTAATATACAGGCTCGTCTATGCCTAAGAAATTTGGCACAAGGTTACAAGGCCAACTGAAAATCTGTGCCTACGTCAAAGAAAGGTGACACAACAGACTGCAGAAGTTATCAAACTTCTTATATTAATATCTGTTAAATCAACTTTTGCTGAAAAAAATTCATCAATGGTTACAATCAACAGAGTGCTGCCAGAAATTCAAGTCAGATTCAGGAGAGGATGTGGAACAAAGGATTTATCATTGATTATATGAGATGGATCTTGGCTGAACAAAGATAACAACTGTTGCTACTTGCGTTGTAAAGGTAACAGGGTACATAGATCATAACTATTGATCACATTTGGAAAAATGGGAATTCCTCAACCCTTGATCATCCCTGTACAAACCAAGTGGTATTTGAGGCATTCATTGGAATAGAACAATATGGGGCTGTTTAAAAGCAGCTAATATTCATGTCAGAGCTGCTTTCTTTCGCCATATTTAATCAAAATATATGGTGAAGTAATAATCTAAGAACATATGAAGACAGGCCCAGGATTGGAGAGAGTGTTTATTAACAACTTACAATATACAGATGACACCTCAACTGCTACAGGTGAGGACCTGAAACACTTGCTGATGAAGATCAAGGGTTGCAATCTTCAGTATGGAATACAACTCAATGCAAAGGAAACCAAAACCCTTATAATCAGTAGTCAACATTATGGTAAAGACTAATATTATCTAAAATGTCATTCTGCTTGGATTGACAAGCAATGCCCATGGAAGGAGCAGTCAAGAAAACAAACAGTATTGCACTGGACAAATCTGCTGCACAAGACATTTTAGTGTTGAAGAGCAAGGGAGTCACTTTGAGACTGAGACCTGTCTGACCCAAGAGAGTGTGGCATTTGGGCATTAAGACCAGAGAAGAATGGATACATTTGAATCATGGTATTGATGAAGAACAGTGAGAAGACCAGGGACAGGCAGAACAAGTATTCTAGAACAAATACAGCTAGAATGATCCTTAATGGTAAAGATGACAAGATTTCATTTCACATACTTTGAACATATTGTCTCAAGATGTTGGACATCAGACTTGTTAAAATAGGGTAGTAAAAAAGATTCTCACAATGGACTGATAAAATGGTTACAAGTTCAAACCTAATTGTGAAGAGGCACAGGACGGTAGTATTTTGCTCTTTTGTACACTGGGTTGCTATGAGGAACCAACTAAATAGCACCTAAAAATGATCAGCTTAATGAGCTTGGTCTTCTCTTGATGAATGTTTCTTCTTGATTACATTTCATTGACTTACCTTCAATGCTACCTACTTCTGTAATCTTTTGGATTTTAATTTGCTGTGTTGGTATAATTTCTAATGTTTCATTTATTTTGTTATTGTAGTCGTCCCTGAATTTTCCCAAAGTTTTGTTTGCCTTGCAATATTCTCTATGTAAAATGCCCAATTATTAACTATTAGGAAGTTCCCATGACATTTCTTCCTTAGAAAGGGTTTCTCGATCTTTATTTTGGTGAATTGTTTCTTTGGGTGAAATGAAATTGAATTCTTCAGTGTACTGTAATGGTACTATTTGTACTTAATTGGTGATTATATGTTGTTAGGTGCTAAGCACCTGTCTCCTTATGGGTGTGACACAGAACGGGAATGACTATAATTCTCTGTTCACTGCGGAGTGCAGTTGAGAACAGATTTAGAAGATGTTGGCCACTATCATTAGTCAAAAAGTGGCCCCCACCTGTAGGTAGAACTCCTATGGTAAATGGGTGGGGGGAGGGGGAGGGCTGGGCACCTGGGCTGCCAGCTATTGATATGGGGCAGTTGTCAGCTCATTGTTCTGATCAAACCCTGTTCACAAAACTTCATAATGTTCAACAGCAATGGGTACAAGAAGAAAATCTTCCAATGTTGATTATAGTGATGATTTCACATTAAACACAAATTTCATAATGGATGTGCTGTAATGTCAGTTGAGAATTTACTAGTCTCGTGTCTTCATATTTAGATTTTATTCAGCTTCTTGTAGTCAGCATTCAAATAATCTCTCTATCCTCTCCTCTAAAACTGAGGGTCCCTGGATTTTCATTCGTGTTTTATTTGGTCTTTCACATATTTCTTGTACAGGATCTTGGTAGTGTGTCTGTTTGGGCCAGGTCCGGACCAGGCAGCCCCTTGCACCAGCCTCTCAAGAAGACAAATGACCTGCGGAACTTCAAAGCAGCTGCCTCCAGCATGTCACAAAGCTTACCCCCGGGCAGAACACAGACTCCCCCCCAGCGTGCCAGGAAGCAAGTTTGCTGAGAACAAGATGATTTATGGACAGGTCATCTCCTGCTCCGAAACTTGCAGCCGCAGTACAAAGAACCTCCCTTCCCCTTACCGGCCCATATGCCTTTAAGTTCATATAATATGTATATATCCTGCCACCCTAGCACCATGCGCGACTTCCTTAACCTATTCTTGTTGGGTTGCGGAATCCATCTGGGAGTTCTTTTCCCTCAATAAAATCTTTCTCTTTCACTCATTTTTGTCTGAACCCTGCCTCTGTTCTGTGACTCTGTCTCAATCTCTCGGTGTCTATTTAATCTTGGCAGAAGTCCTTCTTGATTATCTTTTAGTTCTATTTCCACATGACTTTTTGGAAAAGCTTTACTCACTTACTTAACATTTCATCATTTCATAATTTAAAATATAGTAGAGATGACCAAAACTACAGCCCCAACAAACACTTATGGGGTTGCTGAGTTGAAAATCTTAAGCAGCACCCAACATGCACAGCAACAACAATCTAAAACTAAGTTTTTATTTAATTAAAGAACACTTCATCATTGTACCTGTTTACAGAATTAGTTTCACATTCAACAATTCTTAATTTGTTTCTTTTGTGACATTAGTTGTAATCCCTTAAACATCCTTTTTGGGTTCCCATTTCACCCTCTTCCTGCCTTCTGAACTTGGCTTGTAGCAACATTTCTTCTCATATGATTGTCAGTATACTTTGTTCTCATGAGTCCTCACAAGTGTTACTATTTTACAGGTCTGTCCAGTATGGCATAAAAATGATCTCTGGGAATAGGTTCATTTTCAGGTTTGACGGATGTTTAAGGGTTATAGTCTTAGGGGGAGAGGGGATTCTCTACCTGTCTTTATCAGACCAGTGAAGCTGGTCTTTTCTCTCCTACTCTGTTCAGGATCTTCGATTTTTACTAGAGTGGTAGCCAGGAACCTTCCAGTTCTCCTCGTCTTAAGGTTAGAGAGGTTGTGGGATACAGAAAGGTTTTCCCCAGGTTGTCACAACCTTATTATGACACATGGTAAATGACTGTACACTTGGAGGTCAGCTGCTTAGAGGGTATCTTGTCACAGGTGTATCCCCAGTGTTTCCCCCTTCCTATTGTGTGTGTATTCCTAGCTCGTCCCCTTCCTGTCACGCATAAACCTATTGTACAGCCCCTTCCTGTTACGCATATGGTTACCTGTCACTAGGGGGCTTGAATGTCCTCAAAATGTATATACAGCATGATTAGAAATATGATACATTTTCTCTCTGTGTGTGGACCTGGCTGTTGAGATCATGGCCGTCCTGAAGGTGAGCAATTGTATACTTTATTTTGTCTGTTGTCTCTTTAATTTTACCCCTCAATTACACAACTGGACCCGTTTGATTGTGGGAGTTGGTACCCCTCAGGAGGTAGGAGTTCATGTGGTCCAATAGTTCTTTAACCTAATTGTTTGGATCTTTGATTTCAACTCTTTTCCAAATGGAAAGAGACTAACAGTTGGAACTTAACTGGTCACCACGCAAGCTTATAAGACTCCCTGTAACTGCTACTCATCCAAATAAAATGCAAAACATTCGGTTTAAAGACTGTTACACCAATTGACCTAGACAGTCTCCAAACTATGGTCTTTACCCTTCCAGTCCAGTGCCTCAGAACTTGAAGGTGTTTTTGGATATGAGTAAGTTTTCATAACTTTGTACCCTGTATGCTCTATCACATACGTGGACATATTGACATATTTACAGTACAAATAAGTATATCAAAATAGTCCCTGCCACACAGGTATACTCCCACAGACCACCGGTTCAACTCATATCTACCTATATATATACATACACTTATAAATTATTATTTGCTTTCACTGTTATTTCAAAATGGTGATTGGTATCTTTAAAAGGCATTTGAATCCAAAAACACAAGTAAATAGATAATGAATGATTGACTACAAGCTAAGCAACTCTAAGAATTGCTGGCAGTTCCCAAAAGCTGAGAAAAACGATATACGGACCTCCCTTATTTCAGAGAGAGAACAAGGTGCTGTCAACACTTGCCTTCAGATTTCTGGCCTCCAGAACCGAGAATAAACTTCCCTTTGTTTTAAGCTACCTTGCTTATGGCATTTAGTTGTTGCTGATGCACAAGTTTATTGATAGTCATGTGCCAGGCTAGCCATTACTGTCTGCCTTCGCAAATCAGATGATAAACAATTGTGGTTACACATTAAATATAGCAAGAGGTCTTACACATCATCGTAACTTGCTTGTGTGAAACATTAATAAATATTCAAGAATCTTGGGCTTCTTGGCTTCACCAGGAATGCTACAGCATCCCTGCCGAATGTAAGACCCATGAGGGTCTGCCTTCTTCTTGTACAGCCAAATGCAACTGTGTTTGGGGGGAAAAGAGGAAAAAGACTCAAAGGTAATTAACAAACCACTAATATAAAATGTTATATATATGGATAGAGATTACTGCAAGGATGAGAATTCTTAGGATTCTAATAAATTCTTAGAAATGAGCACTAAAACTATGTAGTCAAGTAATTCTGGTTTTACATAAAGAATGCCTGTAATTTTAACAATTAAACAGTGGTGTCAGGTAGATGGAAAGATGTACAGATGTCTCCAAGAGCTGGACTCTGTCTAAATGTGAAGCTATGACAGCACATGTTCCAGAATTCCTTGTCTGATTAACTGTTCACACTTCCAACGAGGTAAAAAATGCTGAGGGAAAAAAGGGACACAGAAAAGAAATTATTGGAAAATAACCTCTTGGATTATATTTTACATCAATAAAAAACAAACTAATAGCTTATTTTAAAATCCCAACAGTGATAGATCATAATCAACTCAACAGCAACAAGTAGTTAATAAGGAATTAAGTTAACTTTACTATATTTATTGCTTTATTCAAATTTTGTTAAAGCTATTGGTATTTTAATCAGAATTACTTAAATGAATTGTATAGTTTAAATTAAATTCAATAAGAAACTTGTAAACACAGAAGTGGTTTTTTGCCCAACTTTAATAAACCCTGAATTTTCCAGGAGTGTAACTAGTATATTTTTTTTTTAAAAAGAAGAACTTATGAATTAAGGACATCAGGTATAATGAATAACTATACAGACAACTTACAACAAAGATACAAGAGATCTAGTAAAACTAGGTAATCTTGGAACCTTGAGCTTCAGAAGAAATTATAGAAAAGTGGACTGAAAACTAACTAGAAGATGAAGGGAAACAAAAGTGGTGCAAGAACAGACAGGTGAATTGTCAGCTAGCCTGACGCATTCCATCCAGACAGAAGCCTGGCACATTGGTAGCTGGCACTAAGAAAGGATCCTCACTTGTTTCCCACACCCTCCTGATATCACAATTGCCAGCCCCTACCTTCACCCATACACCAGACAGAGATATCCTTGTAAGTCCATTTCTGCTTGAAGACAAAGCCATGCCCTCATGGTTTAACATCCCCATGCCTAGAGATGGTTTATCACCCCCATGCCCAGAAATGCTTGAGATTCTCCTCATAGCACTAGCAAAAAATACAATGCTGGATCCCTCGCTGCTCTTGGACACGTGGAAAGTTCCCCCATGATTAGCCATTCTGACCCAGCTGCTTCTCTACCAGAAAGATTCCCCTCAGCTATCACCTAAGCTGTAAAAACACCCTACTGGATCAGGTGCGTGGACCACAGAAAACAGATAGGCCTGCCAAGCTCCATCTGGAATCAATATTCAACCCCCTAGAGGCTGGGACCTATACAAAAAGGTCCTCACCCCAAGTTTTCTCTTTGTTTTTCCTTTTCCTTCACTTCCTTTTATTTATTTTAATCACTTCTGCACTCTGCTTTCTTCTTTATTTCTGCTTCTACTTCTATTCTTTCCATTTTAATTTACTTTTCCAGTTCCCTTCCTTTCCTTTTTTATGTTTTGATTAGCTTCTCTTTTATTTTTCTCTACCTTGGTTTTTGACACACACACACACACACACACACACACACACACACACACTTCTAGTTATTAAATTCCTTTCACTTGCTCTTGTTTGTCCGCTGTCTCTTGCTGGTTTCTTTTTCAAAAATTATTTCTTCGTTGGCATTTTTTTTTGTCCCTTCCTGTTCTACCTGACAGTGGACAGCAATCGCAGGCCTAGCCACCTCTATGACTGTAGTCATACCTATACAGTGACAGACACTACATACTCCTGTACCACCTGATCATCTTTACGTAAGTGAGACCACCAAACAAACCATTGCTAACTGTGCTATAATAACAACAAACAGTACCACACACATTCTCAAATTATCCTTTACAACAACCAGTAGATAGGTGGAGTGTCTGCAGTCTCAAGATACTAAGATCAATTAAACACAAAAACACTAATACTACAACATCTCAGTGGCAAAGGCAATTTAAGTTTATATGAAGAAACAAGACAGAACAGCTGAAGCACATGACCAATATAGAGCTAGAAGACCTTTTTTCAGGAAGAAAAGGCATTGAAATTACCTGATAAACTATTAAAAATTATACTTTTATACTATGAATGAACCGGGAGAAAGGAAAGATTGCGAAGCTAAAGAAAAACTGAACACACACACACACAGACACACACACACACACTTTAGAGTAATTAGGAAAGCACTAAAATAACACATCAATTGAAACTAGAAACTGTACACCACAGCAAAGAGAAATTCAGAAGATTAATACTAAGATGAGAGAAACAGATAACGCATTAGAAGAGCAAAGGACTTTGCGAGTAGAAGGAGGCAGGGGAAGGGAGTGGTAAGCAAACAACGCCAAAGACGGGAATAACTAAGGAATTAAAATCAACAATGAGGAGGACATAGAGATCCTGGTGGTGTTGGGGTAACAGCAATTTAGCTGAGAAGAACTACTAAGGTGGAAGGGTGAGTGTGATGGTGAGGTAGAAGAAAGGTAAAAAGAAACAGGAAAGATCTAGGAAGCAAAGCTATAGATAGAGGTATAAGCATAAGTGTGTACCTATGTAAATACATTAATTCATAAAAATAGAGGTATTGGTCTATGTACATCATATATGGCAAGACATTGGTGTAGTAGATGGACGTTAGGTCTCTGCTCAGGGCCTGCCTTCAATACAAGAATACTTTGTTCTAAGAACCTGGCATGTTGTGATGCTCACCCTCCTGGCATGATCGGTGAAGACAAAATGGGTGCACAAGCAAATGTGGTAAAGAAAGCTGATGGATTGCCTGCAACAATGATGCAAAAATAGAGCGATACTGGGGATGGTTCAGGACTGGATGGGGTGTGCTCTCTTGTCTAGAGGGTCACTGTGAGGTGGAGCTGGTTCGACAGCACCCGACCACAACAACAACAGAAAACTAAGACTGGCTCTGACAAGTGTCAGATGCTGCTCACCCAGGCTTGGACATTAACTTTCCATCGCATTAAATGTAATCGCTTGGTGTCAGAGTTGGAGAAGCTGCTATTCATACTCTAGTGATCAAGTGTTATGTGAGAAAATTACTTGTACATTTACTAGTTTGCTATTCATACCTTATTTCAGTTTAGCTTAATAACCCATTCCCTTGTTTTCTTTATCTCTGGGGAAAATAAGTATCACTAATTGGAGCAGGATATGTGAAAGTACTGCAAAAATCAAACACACCATGCTAATATTAAAAAAAAAAAAAGAAAGCTGATGGTACCTCTTCTATCAAAAGATATAGCATCTGGGATCTGAAAGGCTTGAGGTTAAACAAGCAGCTGTCTAGCTGATAAACAAACCCACATGGAAGAAGCACACCAGCCTGTGTGATCATGAGATGGGATCAGGTAACAGGCATCAGAAGACCCAAAACACACACACACACACACACACACCCCACCCCACCCCCAAATCCATCTGTAGATAATGGAACATCTCCTTGCAAAAGGGTCACAAGGGATGAGTCAACTAGGATGCAGTATAACACCAATGAAATATACAATATTCCTCTGGTTCCTTGAGGTTCCTCACCCCCCACTACCATGACTCCAGTCCTGCCTTTCACTGCGGGCTAGACCAGAACATGTACACAGATACAGATAAGAGCTCGAGACACACACTGAATCAAGGAATAACAATGGAAGTAGTGATACCAGGAGGGCAGGAGAAAGGTGACTCCAATGATTGACACATAACCACACCCCCACCCCAGGGGGACGATCAACAGAAACCAAGGGTGACGGGAGAGAGTGGTTGGTTAAGATATGAAAATAATAATTTATAATTTATCAAGGGGTCAAGGTGGGGTGGGGAGGGAGGGGAAAAAGAGGGACTGATATTTTGACCCTGGCCTCTAAACCCCTGATAAGGCCTGACCGTGGCAGCCTGCTCTCTGCTGGCTCCTCTAAGCCCCATGTCCATCACATGGCTGGTTCATTTTCTGTCAGCGCCCACGTAACTGACATATCTCCCCCACTTGCCTGAAAAGACAGCCAGGAGATCACCTCGCTAGGGTTTGGGATCAACGGTGGCCCTCTCTCCTTTGGGGACTGCCTACACCAGCGGAGCTCTTAACACTGGTCTCACTTCATGCCCTGCCTTGCCCTAGGGGCTAACTGACCCTGGGGCACAGCAAGGCCAGTATCATCACAAGGGCATAAGGACTGCACCTCTTGGCCTCCTAGTACAATCCTGCCCCTTGAGAGTCCCTGGGGTCTAATAGTAAGGGCTCAAATAGAAAGTAAATGTTTAGAAAATAATCTTGGCAACATATGTACAAATATGCTTGATACAATTGATGTATTGATTGTTATAAGAGCTCTAAGAGCCCCTTTATTAGTCTAGGTACTTTGGAGAAGTAAATCTACAGCAACTTGTGTATAAGAGAGAGTTGTATGTAAAGGTTAAGTGCGCATCAAGAAAATATCCCAACCCAGTGCTGCCCAAGCCCACAAGTCCAACATTAACCCATTAGTCCAATAACAGTCCACAAAGTCCTGCTCCATCTCACAAAACAGACACAATGATGTCGACTGCAGAGGAAAGCTGAGTCAATGAATATGTAAGCATCTCAGCGCTGGCAGGGGTCTCCACGTGGGTGCTCCAGCACCCAGGGCTGCATCGGGGTACGTTCATGTGGCTTCTCCCTGGGGATGTCTTGCAGGAAGTCTGTCTTGCAAGCTGAAGCAGGGAACTGCGAAAGCAGTTGCACCCTGGTGTGACCACAAAGCAAGAGACCCGAGAACTAGAAAGGTGAGGCTCACTGAGCCATTTATCCCTCTGCCCTTCAATTAACCCCACATGTGTTTATCGGCCAGGTTGGCACAATAAACTAACTGAGTCCCCAGTAGTATGGTCTTTTTATTTTAAAAAAGAGCAAATGGACTAGAATTGAATCAGAGAGAGTTCATCAGTGAGATTAAAGAAAATCTCTCAACCTAATTTGGTAAAGGAATAATTTTTAAAATAGACAAGAAAATCTAGAGAAAATCACAGAATTCTGTGGGACAACATCAAGTACATTATGTGTGATTGGACAAAAAAACAGGAAGAAACAAACAAAACAATCAAAAGAGCAGAGAGAAGGAAACTTCCTTAATATATCATGACATGGTAAAAAATGTACTCATGAAGCTAAACAAACCAAAAGCAGGGCTGACTGAAATAAAATAATCATGACATATCATGATGAAAGTTACAAATGACAGGAATCCTGACAGCAATTGAGGAAAAATAAGTTACTTAAAAAGAGGAACTGAAAACAAAAATTGTCTTAGAAAAAGTGCATCCAGAAGGCTCTGTAGCAGAAAATGACGAGACTTGGTTTAATGTACTTTGGACATGTTGTCCAGGGAGACAGACCTTGGAGACGTGTCCCACGCATGATAAAAGTACCGGGTTTTAGAACCGAGGAAAACCTTCAACAAGATGGATTGACACAGTAGCTGCATCACTGGGCTCAAAGATAAGAACAATAGTGAGGACTGCACAGTATGGGGCAGGGTTTTGCTCTATTGTCCATAGGAACACTGAGTTGGAATAACTCCACAGCACCTTCCAATAACAGCAACAACACCACCATCTATCATACACGAACACACTGAAGCAGGAAAAGTAAACATACATATTGAAAAGAGAAACGAGTCATGCAATTAAAAACTCCCAATACATTCAAAGAAGAGTTGACACCAATTTTATTCAAACCATTGTAGGACATAATAAAAATGGAAAGTCCCCAAATTCATTTTATGAAACTTGTAAAATCATTATACCCAAATCAGACAGAAACATAGCCAGGAAAGAAAATAATACAGCAATATCCCTTATGAACATAAATGTAAAAATATCTCAACAAAACCCTACCTAATAAAGCCAACAATAAATATCTCAGTAAAGTAAATCATCATGACCAACATGAATTCATAACAAGGGTGCAATGATGGTTACATATTAGAAAAACAATCAATGTTATCCACTATATAAACAAAACAACAGGAAAGAACTTTATAACCATATTAGAAAAATTCAAATCCTACAATCCTGAGAAGAAAATGGGACCAACGGTTCCAGGGGATAAGAGAAAGGGAGAGCTAGGGAAGGGGGAGGGGAGCCAACAGACCCACGGACAGGGAACAACAAGAGATCTAAAATTGATGGAGAGGAAGGTGTAGAATGCCTGGTGGGGTTAGATCAAGTGCAATGTAGCTGAAAGAGGAATTACTGAGAGCCAAATGAAGGTCAAACATGATAGTGGGACAGGAGGAAAGTAAAGGGAAATAGAGGAGGAAAGGAGGCAAAAGACATTTTTTTTTTACATTTTATTAGGGGCTCATACAACTCTTATCACAATCCATACAAATACATACATAAATTGTATAAAGCACACCCCTACATTCTTTGCCCTAATCATTTTCAAAGCATTTGCCCTCCACTTAAGCCCTTTGCATCAGGTCCTCTTTTTTTCCCCCTCCCTCCCTGGTCCCCCCTCCCTCATGAGCCTTTGATAATTTATAGATTGTTATTTTGTCATATCTTTCCCTATCCGGAGGCTCCCTTCCTCCCTTTCTCTGCCGTCCATCTCCCAGGGAGGAGGTCACATGTGGATCCTTGTAATCGGTTCCCCCTTTCCAACCCACTCACCCTCACTCTCCTAGTATCACCCCTCAGACCCCTGGTCCTGAAGGTATCATCCACCCTGGATTCCCTGTGTCTCCAGCTCCCATATGCACCAGTGTACATACAACCTCTGCCCTATCGAGTCCTGCAAGGTAGAATTCGGATCATGGTAGTTGGGGGAAGGAAGTATCCAGGATCTGGGGGAAAGCTGTGTTCTTCATCGGTACTACATCGCACCCTGACTGACCCATCTCCTCTCCTAAACCCCTCTATGAGGGGATCTCTAGTGGTTGACAAATGGGCTTTGGGTCTCCACTCTGCACTTCCCCCTTCATTCACTATGGTATATATATATATATATATTTTGCATGATGCCTTTGGCACCTCGTGATTGCACAGGCTGGTGTGCTTCTTCCATGTGGGCTTTATTGCTTCTGAGCTAGATGGCCGCTTGTTCACCTTCAAGCCTTTAAGACCCCAGACACTATCTCTTTTGATGGCCGGGTACCATCAGCTTTCTTCGCCACATTTGCTTATGCACCCGTTTGTCATTGGTGATCGTATCATGGAGGTGTGCACCCAATGATATGATTTTTTTGTTCTTTGATACCTGATAACTGATCCCTTCAGGACCACGCGATCACACAGGCTGGTGTGTTCTTCCATGTGGGCTTTGTGCCTTCTGAGTTAGATGGCCGCTTGTTTATCTTCAAGCCTTTAAGACCCCAGACACTATCTCGTTTGATAGCCGGGCACCATCAGCTTTCTTCACTACATTTACTTGTTCACGCACTTTGGCTTCAGCAGTTGTGTAGGGAGGGTGAGCATCGTAGAGTGCCAACTTAATAAAAGAAAGTATTCATGCATTGAGGGAGTGCTTGAGTAGAGGTCCAAGGTCCTTCTGCCACCTTAAAACTAAACCTATAAATACAGAAACATAGATCTATTTCCCCATCCTCATATATATATTTGCATGTACATGTCTTTGTCTAGACCTCTATAAATGCCCTTTGACTCCTAGCTCTTTCCTCCATCTCCCTTGACTTTCCTCCTGCCCTACTACCAAGCTCCATCCCCACCTGGGTTACAGCTATACCTCTTCTTTATGTAACCTTACCCTTGATCATTGCCTACCAGGCCTGCCACTCCCTCCTCACTACCATTTTGGGTCCCATGTTGTTCCCTTGTCCCTGGGTTTGTTAACACCACTTCCTTACCCCCCCACTTCCCCTATCCCAAGCCCCCCCCGGAACTGTCGGTCCATTGTTTTTCCTCCAGATAGTTCATCCAGCCTGTCTTATTTAGACAGACCTGTGGAGACAATAACATGCACGAAAATAAGACAGAGGAAAACAAAGCAACAGTATACAACCAGACAACAAAACAACAACAAATCACTGACAAAGAACAAAACAAAACACATCAAGAAAGAAAACTTGTAGTTAGTTCAAGGATCGTTTGTTGGAGGCAAAAGACATTTATAGAGGTGTAAATATACACACATATATAAAAATATACTTATATAATGATAGGGATATGGGTCTATGTTCATATATTTATGTTTAATATCAAGGTTGCAGATGAATATTGGTTCTCTATTCAAGTCCTCCCGCAACGCAAGAACACTTCCTTCTAATAACCTGGCATTCTGTGATGCTCACCTTCCTGACATGATAGCTAAAGTCAAATGGGTGCATTAGCAAATGTGGTGAAGAAAGCTGATGGTGCCTAGCTATGAAAAGATACAGTGTTTGGGGTCTTAAAGGCTTGAAGTTAAACAAGCGGCCATCTAGCAGGGAAGCAATAAAACCCACATGAAAGAAGCACACAGCCTGTGTGATCACAAGGTGTCAACAGGATCAGGTATCAGATGACCCAAAACAAACCATCATATAGATATGAATTGGGGGGGGGGTTTGGAGTGGAGACCCAAGGCCCATTTGTAAACAATTGGACATCTCCTCACAGAAGGGTCAAGTCAGTCAGGGTGAAGTTTAGCACCAACAAAATACACACTACTCTAGCTCTTTAATTGACCTTGGCACCCCACTATCCTGACCCCAGTTCTAGCTTACAAATCTGGCTTGACAGGAACATGTACCCTAGTACATATCAGAGCTCTTGGTACATGGAATCCAGGACAGATAAATCCCTCAGGAACAGTAATGGGAGTAGCAATACCATGAGGGGAAGGGGAAGATGGGAGAGGAAGGGGAGAAAAGGAAAACCAGTCACAATGATCGACATATAAGCCACTCCCCACCTGCAGGGGACAAGCAACAGAGTAAAGGGAGACTGCAGACAGTGTAAAATATGAAAATAATAATAATTTATAATTTTACAAGGAGTCATGAGGGTGAGGGAGGGAGGGAAATAAAACAGGAGCTGATACCAAGGCCTCAATTAGAAAATGTTTTGAAAATAATGGTGTCAACATATGTACAAATGTGCTTGATACAATTGATATATGGATTGCTATAAGAGGTGTAAGAGCCCCTAGTAAAATGATATTAAAAAATACATCTACCTCTCCGTCTCTCTGCCACCCCGAGTGTGGTGGTGCTCCGACTTCACCATGTCATCTCATAAGACTTTCAGGATCAAGAGATTCCTGGCCAAGAAACAGAAGCAGAATCTGCCCATTCCCCAATGGATTCGAATGAAAACCGGTAATAAAATCAGGTACAACTCCAAGAGAAGACATTGGAGAAGAACCAAACTGGGTCTGTAAGGAGCCCCCTGAAGGATGGCACGCATGGCCGCATTTTCCCAGGCTCAAATCATGAATTAAGATTTTTGTCCCCATCTGAGGAATTGAACTTCAATCGGCAAATAATCTGGTTTATTCCTTGTTTTTTTGCTTCCTAATCAAGTTTAACAATAAATAATGTAAGGTTGTTGTGAGAAAAAAAATACATCTATACTACTATAATACCTCAAGTAGAAAAAGACAGAAAATGGGGTAAGATGGCCACCATATAACAAGCCCGGGAAGATGTGCTCAGCAACTACCAAAGAGTTTCCACTATGAGAGAGATTCTGCACTTCCTGGTAGCAAGAAATTCAACTTAAAAACCAAGTTGACCCAAGTTTCTCAAAGTGGAAAGCAGCAAGGCCTGCTGACAGACTTCCCTTCACGGATGAGCAGCAACATGAGTTGCTTCTACAAGCATCGTGATTCTTCGTGGCCCCTGAGAAAAGACAGTCAGCCAGCCAACCCTCTACCTCCCTGGCCTCTAGGGACACAGATAGCTAGCAGATCACTTGGGCAGCTTGGTACACACATGCTCAGTACCCAAGGTTTTGTACCATTTCCCCATCTTCCTCCTCTTTTCCTGCTTTGTTCTACAAGGCATTCCATCCCGTGTGCCAGCGCCGTGATACCGCATACATGTACACACAGACTACTAAAAGAGCAGGAATCCCCACCCACAAGGTAGCTTTATTATATATATTTTTGGATTTTGTACTTTTGTTCTATTTTAATACTCTCTCTCTCTCTCTCTTTTTTGATCTCCTACTTCCTCTTCTGGAGTGACTCCACCCTCCTGAGAATCCACATTCCTCCCAGGAAGAGACAGGTCTGTGTATCCCAGCATACCCACTCTAGCATGGGCTTTCCAGGACCTCCTAAGTGCACAGATATGCTCACATTCATTCGCATTGCCACAATAGCAGAATCTGGTACCCACAACCATACCCAAGTCTTTTTTTTTTGATCCTTGTACTTCTATCAATTATCTTTCTATTTTCTTGCTGTTCTCTCATTAAATATCTTTCCATGAAACCTATTAATTGAGATTAACTCTCTGCCCGCAAGTGTCAACTCACAGTGATCCTATAGGACAGGGTAAAACTGTCCGGTGAGTTTCTGAGACTGTAACTGTTTATGGGAATAGAAAGTCTCCTTTTTTTGGCGGAGCAGCTGGTGGTTTTAAAATGTTGACCTTTCGGATTACAACTCAATACATAACCATTATATGACCAGAGCTCCTTATTGTGATTACCCCTCTGAAAATATTTTCCCATTATTTTTGCAAGTCTGTTGGCTTATTCACAGTCACTTATTACTATCATTACTTTATTCTTATCATTACTTTTATTTTATTCTATTTTTCCCAGCCACTATCCCCACTTAGGCACCTTTCCCCTTCTTTTCATTTTACCACTGTATGTTTTCCAGCTCCTATTAGAACTCACCTGTGTCACTACACAAACTCTACCTCTGTATGACCAGCAGCTCACATACCACAATGCTGAAGAAACAGCAGTCAAGCACAGAAAGCTTCCAAATTCAAGAAAAACAAACATGAACAACCAAGTAGCACTCAAACCAATGGAATAGTCTGAAGATGTGATTGTGAACCACCAGTAACAGAATTCAGAAGAATGATGCTTAGGTCAAGAGATCTGGGGAATGTTCATGAGAAAAACAGAAGAAATTGAGAAACTAAAATCCTTAAACCAAAGGATTCTAGAAGACAAGCAATGAGATAACTGAATTAGGCAACATAGTAAAAGGCTAGAGGAATAAAATGGAAAAGGAAAATAAAATAAATGAGCTTGAAGACAATTACCCTCACGACAGTAGACAACAGAAGCAATCAACAAAAAAACCCGGAAGCATCCAAATAAATCCTGTAGGACACTATCATAAGAATCCATCTAAGAAAAGAAAAAAGAAAAGAAATGCTGGGAAAAGAACACCACCAAAAAAAAAATCTACAGAGAATAGTACAAGAAACCATGGAAGAAAATTTCAACACACTATTCAACAAGCTGAGAAGAATGGACAACCAAAGAGAAAACATCAAGACATAAAGAAAAGGAGAGAATCTGAGGGCAGCTAGAGAAAAAGGAAAAGTCATCTACAAAGGAAAGTTGATAAGGATAAATTCAGACTTCTCGGCAAAAGACCTGCAGGCAAGAAGACAATGGAATGACATATATACAATTGTGACGGGTGGAAGGGGGGGTGGGACGGAAGGAAGCCAGCCAAGAATATTATACTGAACAAAAATATCCCTCAAATACAAGGGAGAAATAAAGGTTATTTCCTGAGGAGGAAAAAATAAAGGAATTTTGAATTCAACAATTCATTTTCTCAGATCACAATGTTATAAAACTGGAAATCTACAACAGAAAGAAAAGGAACAAAAAGACAAACACATGGAGACTGAACAACATACCATTTCAAAATGACTGGACACTAGAGTAAACGAAAACGAGAAATTAAGAAACTCCTTAAAACAAGCAAACCTATAACACATCATACCAAAAACTCGGATACAACAAATGCAGTTATCTGAAGTCAATTTATAGCAATCAATACACACACGAAATATGAGAGAAATCCAAAACCAATACTAATAAAACACTTCCAAGAAGTAGAAAGAGGGAAACCACATAAGTCCTTCAACAATAAAGGGAAAGAACTAATAAAAATTGAAGCAGAAATAAATGAACTGAAAAATGGGGGGGAAATCAACAAGACAAAAAGTTGGTTATGAAAAGATTAACAAAATCGACAAACTGCTAGAAAACTTAACAAAGGAAAAGAAAGATGCAAATATCTAGAATTTGAGATGAAAAGGGTGCCATCACAAAAGATCCAAATGAAATAAAAAGATACATGTAGAGCAAAAGAAGAATTAGAGGTCACCAAGAGACTTCCAACCAAGAAAGATTCTAAAGAAGTATGTATGTTGGCTTCACAGGAGAATGCTAGCAAGTATTCAGGGAAGAGCCATAACTAATTCTGTGCAGACTATTCCAAAATATAGAAACTGACAGCAAACTCCCACACGCATTCTATGAAATGAGCATAATCCTCAAAACCTGATCACGATCATTTAGAAAAAATGAAAACAGGAAGTAGATAAGAGTGTCCCTCATCAATATTCTTATTCAACATTGTACTACAATAAACATCTTAGCCAGACAGACAGCAAAAAAATTTTAAAATAAAAGGAATATAATTGGGCAAAAAATAGGTCAAGCTGTCACTATTTGCAGATAGTATGATTTTACATAGTGAGAGCCCCAAGGACTCCACAGAAAGATTGTTGGAAAGTACTAACGAATCTGTTAAAGTAATGGCATACAAGATTAATAAGCAGAAATCCATTTTAATATGCTATTGAAGAGCTCCAAAATAAAAACATCAAGAAAAAAAATAAAAAAAGAGAAAACAATATCATTTATAATATCCATACAAAAGATGAATACCTGGGAATAAACTTAACCAAAGAAACAAAAGACCTGTACAAAGGAAACTACAGAAAAATCAAAATGTGAATATTACTGAAAGCAATAAATCTATAGATAGAACACAATTCTGATCAAAATCATTTTCTTGGGGGCTCATACAGCTCTTATCACAATCTATGCATCCATCCATTGTGTCTAGCACATTTGTTCATTGTTGCCATCATCATTTTCAAAACAATTTCATTCTACTTGAGCCCTTGGCATGGGCTCCTCATTTTTCCCTCTTCCCTTCTTCACGAACTCTTAATAATTCATAAATTGTTAATAATTTTTCATGTCTTACACTGTCCGAGGTCTCTCTTTACCCTCTTTTCTACTGCCCATGCCCAAGGAGGGGTTACATTGTGATCAGTGCCCCCTCTTGGTACCACTACTCTCACAGCTGTCTACAAATGGGTTTGGGGTCTCCAGTCCACCCTCCCCCTCAATCACATCAATAAGGCTTTTTGTTCTGGGTCTTTGATGCCAGATACCTGATCCCTTCGACACCTCTTTATCACACAAGCTGGTGTGCTTCTTCCATGTGGGCTTTGTTGCTTCTTAGAGAGAGTCACTTCTTCATCTTCAAGCCTGTAAGACCCCAGATGCTATATCTTTGCATTGCTGGACACCATCACCTTTCTTCATTACATTTGCTTATGCACCCATTTGTCTTCAGCAATTCTGGCGGGAAGGTTATCACAGAATGCCAGGTGACTAGAACAAAGTGTTCTTGCGTTGAGGGAGTACTTGAGTAGAGGCCCACTTAATTGGACCTTTTGGACCTACTTTCTATCCAGCTCTTGGTAATCCAGGGTGTGTGCTACAGACTAGTGGACTTAATATTGTTCTTTTGAGGCACACAATATCTTTCATAGGCCACACCAGAAAGAATCCATGTGGAAGCTACATTCACTGGAGTTTGTAAACTGGGCTTTCATTCAAACTCATCAGGAGCCCTTTGATTTAAGACTGAAATTCATCAGTGTGAGAAGATGATGACTGCTATCCCAAGTTATGGAATTGGCAGTTATTGGACTTTGGTTTGACTCTCTGGCCTTCAGGGTGCCTAATGAATGGTGATCCAGGAATACCAAATATTTACTACTTTAATGCTCTTCTTATTTTGTTATGACAGGTACTAGTCAGGTATGCATGTTGCTACCTTTTGGAATGAATTTTGTTGAAAGTTTTGTTCCAACATCAACCCTAATTATTTGTGTAAATAGTGTCCAGCCCAGCCTGTGTGATCACGAGGTGTCAATGGGATCAGGGATCAGGCATCAAAAAACAAAAAGTCCTATCACTGTGATGAGTGGGAGTGCGAAATGGGGACACAAAACCCATCTATAGGCAACTGGACATACCCTTACAGAAGGGCCTTGGGGAGGAGACAAACCAGTCAGGGTATAGTATAGTAAAGATAAAACATACAGCTTTCCTCTAGTTCTTTAATGCTTCCTCCCTCCCACTATCATGATCCCAATTCTACCTTACAAATACGGGTAGACCAGAGGATGTACACTGGTACAGACAGGAACTAGAAACAGAGGCAATCCAGGACAGATGACCCTCTGAGGACTAGTAGTGAGAGTGGCGATACCGGGAGGGTGGAGGGAAGGTAGGGTAGAAAGGGGCAAGGGATTATAAAGATCTACATATAAACTCCTCCATGGGGGACAGACAACAGAAAAGTGGGTGAAGGGAGACGTTGGACAGTGTGAGATATGCCAAAATAATAATAATTTATAAATAATCAAGGGTTCGTGAGGGAGGGTGGGGGAAGGAGGGTGAAAATGAGGAGCTGATACCAAGGGCTCAAGTAGAAAGAAAATGTTTTGAAAATTATATGGCAACAAATGTACAAATGTGCTTGACACAATGTATGTATGGATGAATTGTAATAAGAGCTGTATGAGTCCCCCCAGAAAAGATTTTTTAATAAATTGTTCAGAAACTTGAATTTAATCTATATAAGTCAACAATTCGAGCATGAATTGATGTCTGAAACCAGCGTACACTTCTATATGCTTTTCTCAACCGTGTTTTAAATTCTGTATCATTAGCTAAATGAATAACACTATCGTTACCTTATGTCCCAGGAAGATGGTTTGAAAAGTTTTCGTTATCATAAAATGATAATGTTGTTTCTAAAGTGAACCAGAGACATATATAAACCACAGATATGTGAATGGATTTTGTGCTCCCATTTAAATCTAGCCCCAATCTAAGAACTATGAGTTCTTAGGATGTGGCCCTCTTTAATGCTTAAAGAAGTCACTAAAGATATAGGTGCTATAGAAAAAACAAAACAAAAGAGAATGAAAAAACAACAAACAAAGCCCAAGTAATATACTCATAAAAATTATATCTGTTTGTAATTAATAGATAAAAATTTTACTAGTACACTGCTTACAACACATGGTAGATAAATGGAATCACAGAATGGAATTTTCCCACTTTTTGCAGTCCATTGTATATTCAATATTTGTAAGTCTTAACATTTACAAAAAGTACAAAACAAGGTGATCTATATTAAACATAATGCCTGTGCTATAAATTGTCATCACAAGGTAATTATTTTACTATTGATTCGAACATTTTCTTCATTCAATACTTTTATTGAAGTTCAAAGTATACATTCTTAAGACAATAAATACCTGGCTGTTTTTTCTTAGTATCACAGAGGTACCATCCTCAACTTCAAATTCTCCATAGTCTCTTAGACACCGTACCTGAAAAGAAAATCAGATATTTTATCCAAATTACCTTTTAAAATATGCAGTGATCATAACATGAAGTGGGATTATATAAATGCCCGAACAGTAAAAGTACTGTATTTTATGTGTGTTTCCTCCTCTGTGTACTTAGGACCCTTACTATTCCCAGATATTTACTGTGGTCCTAAACCTAAAGATCTCAATTTCCTACGTCACCGGGAAGGGAAAAATAAGCTTTGCAAATGTATACATGGATGGTATTACCAATAAGGAAACCAGGGATTTAGATAAAAGGAGACTACATAGTTGGACGTTTTCCTCTCAAACAATGCACTATATTAATCAGAAGGAATAAAAATGAGGGACATAACAGTGGCAAACAAGAAAGAAAAGAGCATTTTACCTCAACTAGATTGACCAGATCCTTCCCATAATCCATCAGGATTAAAGAACATACATCTAAAAACAAACTGTTTTTCTTTTTAACAATTTATTGGGGCTCATACAATTCTTATCACAGTTCATACATATACATACATCAATTGTATAAAGCACATCTGTACAGTCTTTGCCCTAATCATATTTTTCTCTTTTCCTTTTTTACATTTTATTAGGGACTCATACAACTCTTATCACAATCCATACATATACATACATCAATTGTATAAAGCACATCCATACATTCCCTGCCCCAATCATTCTCAAGGCATTTGCTCTCCACTTAAGCCCCTTGCATCAGGTCCTCTTTTTTATTTTTTCCCCCTCCCTCCCCTTTCCCCCCTCCTCGTGTGCACTTGGTAATTTATACATCGTTATTTTGTCATATCTTGCCCTATCCGGAGTCTCCCTTACCCCCCTTCTCTGCTGTCCCTCTCCCAGGGAAGAGGTCACATGTGGATCCTTGTAATCAGTACCCCCTTTCCAACCCACTCACCCTCCACTCTCCCAGCATCGTCCCTCACACCCTTGGTCCTGAAGGTATCATCCACCTTCGATTCCCTGTACCTCCAGCCCTCATATGTACCAGTATACAGCCTCTGCCCTATCCAGCCCTGCAAGGTAGAATTCGGATCATGGTAGTTGGGGGGAGGAAGCATCCAGGATCTGGAGGAAAGTTGTGTTCTTCATCGGTACTACCTCACACCCTAATTAACCCATCTCCTCTCCTAAACCCCTCTATGAGGGGATCTCCATTGGCCGACACTTGGGCCTTGGGTCTCCACTCTGCACTTCCCCCTTCATTTAATATGGTATATATATACATATATACATATACATATATACATATACACACATGTACACATACATACACACATATCTTTTTTTTTTTTGCATGATGCCTTATACCTGGTCCCTTGGCACCTCGTGATCGCACTGGCCGGTGTGCTTCTTCCATGTGGGCTTTTTTGCTTCTGAGCTAGATGGCCGCTTTTTCACCTTCAAGCCTTTAAGACCCCAGACACTATCTCTTTTGATAGCCAGGCACCATCAGCTTTCTTCACCACATTTGCTTATGCACCCATTTGTCTTCAGCGATCCTATCATGGAGGTGTGCAGTCAATGATATGATTTTTTGTTCTTTGATGCCTGGTAACTGATCCCTTCAGGACCACTCGATCACACAGGCTGGTGTGTTCTTCCATGTGGACTTTGTTGCTTCTGAGCTAGATGGCCGCTTGTTTATCTTCAAGCCTTTAAGACCCCAGTCACTATCTCTTTCGATAGCCGGGAACCATCAGCTTTCTTCACCACATTTACTTGTTCACCCACTTTGGCTCCAGCCGTTGTGTCGGGTGAGTGAGCATCATAGAGTTCCAATTTAATAAAAGGAGATATTCATGCATTGAGGGAGTGAACAAACTGTTTTTCAAAGGAAATCAAGTCTTCCAATCTCTTGTTTCTCAGGAATACTTAAAAATACATTTAAAAGATTCAGTTTCATGCTCTTTCATTTTGCTTACACAGTAACTTAGCAATCAATTAATTTTCATTTAGTATTTTAAAAATAAAACAAAATTTATGGAAGATGGAATGTTAGATTACATTAAGATGCTTGAAATTAAAGTGCCAACATCCAATCATTTTTGACCTATAAAATGTAAGCTTAATATAGTTCAGCTCACACATCACTATTACCTTAAAACTGTGAATCAAAGTTTGTTGCAGAGAGGGCACTATAAGCATTTCCATACTCCTGTCCCTCTATAGCAGTGTTTCCCAAAGTGGGGATACTGCAATGATCCAGGAGGAGTATAAAGCAGATAGCTACACTTTATCCTGGAGTATAGGCTATTGTATAAAAGTTTTTAATTTTACACACACACACACACACACACAAACACACACACACACACATACCATAGTGAATGAAGGGGTAAGTGCAGCGTGGAGACTCAAAGCCCATTTGTCGGCCACTGGAGATCCCCTCATAGAGGGGTTTAGGAGAGGAGATGGGTCAGTCAGGATGCGATGCAGTACCGATGAAGAACACAGCTTTCTCCCAGATCCTGGATGCTTCCTCCCCCAACTACCATGATCCAAATTCTACCTTGCAGGACTGGATAGGGCAGAGGTTGTACACTGGTGCATATGGGAGCTGGAGGCACAGGGAATCCAGGGTGGATGATAACTTCAGGACCAATGGTATGAGGGGCAATGCTGGGAGAGTGGAGGGTGAGTGGGTTGGAAAGGGGGAACTGATTACAAGGATCCACATGTGACCTCCTCTCTGGGAGACGGACGGCAGAGAAGGGTGGGGGGGGGGGTAAGGGAGACTCCGGATAGGGAAAGATATGACAAAATAACAATGTATAAATTACCAAGGGCACATGAGGGAGAGGAGAAAAAAAAGAGGACCTGATGCAAAGGTAAAGTGAAGAGCAAATGCTTTGAGAGTGATTAGGGCAAAGAATGTAGGGATGTGCTTTATACAATTGATGTATGTATATGTGTGGATTGTGATAAGAGTTGTATGAGCCACTAATGAAATGTAAAAAAAGAAAGAAAAAAAAAAAGAACACAGCTTTCCCCCGGATCCTGGATGCTTCCTCCCCCCAACTACCATGATCCTAATTCTACACTGCTGCATATGGGAGCTGAAAGCACAGGGAATCCAGGGTGGATGATAACTTCAGGACCAATGGTATGAGGGGCAATGCTGGGAGAGTGGAGGGTGAGTGGGTTGGAAAGGGGGAACTGGTTACAAGGATCCACATGTGACCTCCTCTCTGGGAGACGGACGGCAGAGAAGGGTGGAGGGGGGTAAGGGAGACTCCGGATAGGGAAAGATATGACAAAATAACAATCTATAAATTATCAAGGGCTCATGAGGGAGGGGGGGCAAGGGAGGGAGGGGGAAAAAAAGAGGACCTAATGCAAAGGGCTTAAGTGGAGAGCAAATGCTTTCAAAATGATTAGGGCAAAGAATGTAGGAATGTGCTTTACACAATTGATGTATGTATATGTGTGGATTGTGATAAGAATTGTATGAGCCCCTAATAAAATGTAAAAAAAATGATTAGGGCAAAGAATGTACAGATGTGCTTTATACAATTGATGTATGTATATATATGGATTGTGATAAGAGTTCTATGAGCCCCTAATAAAACAATTAGGAAAAAAAACAGGCCCAAAGAACAAAAGAAAACTGGGTTAGCAATATATATACATAAATTAAAATATCTATAAAGAGATCTATCACCGCCCTCTAGTTGATTCTAACTCACAATGACCCTATATTGGTTTTCCAAGGCTGTAAATCCTTACAGAAACTAATAGTCTCATCTTTCTCCTGAGCAACAGTTGGTAAATTTGAACCTTAAGAACCTCAGAACCCTGGTGGTACAGCAGTTAATCACTGGGTTGCAATCTGCATGGTTGACAGTTCAAAACTACCAGTACCAGTAGGAGAAAGCCTGGGCTTTCTACTCAGAAACCCATAGGGGATCCCTAGGAATCAGCATTGACTCAATACCAGAGAGTTTGGTTCTGGAACCTTATGGTTAGCAGTCCAATCAATGCCTATCCTACAATGTCAGCAGGGATCCTAAGAAAGAGATGAAGAGATGTAGTCAATGAATAAGGCCCATCTAGCCATCATCTCTTATGCATTGTATTATCAATTCTAGCCTATATGGCTATGGTTAAAATCCCATTTTGGAGGGATGGTTATGTGGAAAAGCAATCTCAGAAGCAGGAACACAGAGAAATGCTGGACCATCAAGGTGTAAGAGGCCCTAGTGGGACATACTTGAGATCTTTGTCTGAAGTGGTAGAGACTGAGATGGAGGCATCAAAGGCTGCAGCACAGAGACCATGGGACAGAACAGAGGAACCAGGCCAAGACTAGAGGCTGAGGCAAGGCGTCCATGACATAAAACAGAGGAGCAATACTGAGACTATGATACTTTGAGGCAGAGCAGTGGGCTGCCTTTCTGGCCCAAAGAGGCAAAGGGACTATGTGACTGAGAGGCTAAGGACTAAAGACTGACATGACTGCTGGATGACAGGAGAGGTACACTTACTGTTTCCTGATGCTGACTTGTGGTAACTAGTTACCTTCCTTAATAAGCCCACTAAATTGTGAATATTGTCTGTGAGTTCTGTGAGGCCAACTGGGACCGATAATTGAACCCGACAGAAAGGCAGTGTGTGAGGGAGGAGTGGGTGGTGTCAGAATAGATATTGAAGGATGAAGGATGGAGGCATGTCTGAACTCTGCCTCATGGAAACAGTGAAGCCAGAGAAAGTCAAATACGGCCCTCTGATATGTCTTCCTACATTTAAAGAAGCCAATCCAATTACTAGCACTAACAAATAAGAGAAACAACGTTACTGGATAACTCAACAGGATATTTGAGTTGGCAGAAGAACAGAACAGCTTATTGAGTCTGAGGAACAAAAGTAAAGAAACATGATCCCAAGGAACACCATCAAGCAAATCAATGCAAATATTATGGAAGTCCCAGAAGAGGGCAAAGGGTAACTAAATAAAACTTAATAGACAACAGCAGAACATTACCAAAACTTGACAAAGGACAAGAATGTACATATCAATGACACTTAAGAATTTCCAAATCAGAAGAAAGCCTGAGAGATCCACACCAAAATATCTTATCATCAAACTCCTTAAAAAAAAGATAAAATCTTGACAATATCAAATAAAATGAAGTACCAATTTACATATATAGAAACCCTGGAAACCAGGAGGTAATAGAGTCACATATTTAAAATAATGAAAGAAATGAACAGCCATCCAAGATTCCTATAGCCAGCAAAACTTTCCTTTATAAATGAGGATAAAATTCAAGAAAACAAATAAAACCTGAGGGAATGTTGAGACATTCCTTTAGATTGAAATACAAGGATAGTAGATTGCAAGATGAAGCAATATAGAGAAAAAGGTGTTAGGTTCCTGGATTCAGGTACCTGAAAGAATTCACACAGCAGAAGCAGGTTTGTAATCCAAGTGATTTTATGGGGAAAAGGAAAGTTTCAGGTATTACAGCCTCAAAAAATACACATTGTTTTAAGAAAGCATACAAGGATCCGCAGAACTGCACATGGGTTCACTGCTGAATGGGGAAAAAACACATAGAAAGAACAGGAACACATAACCCAGCACGTGGAACCAGGAAATCCCAGGGGCCAAAAGGGCTCCCACCCCCCACTTGTGGAGAATGCTGGAATGGAAGGAAGTCAAGGCAGGGTCTTTATTCCCTCCTCTCCACAACGGCTGGGGGAAGCATGGTTGAAGGTATTGGTTGGTTCCACTGGCTTGAGTTTAGGCCCACCTGTGTGAGGTAACGTAACTGAGCCTAATCTGTGTGCCCTGGTGGACCTCCCCTCGGGGCGGAGGGAGCTCTTGTCTGAGCATGCTCAGTTTGATTGTTCTAAAATTTAATGGATGCCTGATTTCTTCCAATCCTTTTGCTTTAGCCTTATGCAGTTACTGCGGAGACAACCCCCTTGTGGTGCTTATGTAATCTGATGTCAATTTGGGACTTGAGAGGATTAAGAGTGAAGTGGTGGAGTCTAGTTGGTCAATCAGGATAGCCAGTGAGGCCTCTGTGTGGGCATTGCCTTCCCCTGAGAATTCTGGGAACTCCAGTATTTCCTCCTTAAACAGGAGACGCTTCTCTCTCTCAGCTCACTTCCTTGGAGATGCTCTACTGGCAAGACACATGGCACTACGTCCTGGTAGCTGGGAAAGCCACACGGACCTACCCTGATGCAACAGACCTCTGGAGCCAGAGAAGCTACATAGAGAACCCTGCCAGCGCTGAGATGTTTACAATGCTACTGGATCCAAAAACTTTCTACTCGCTGGTTCAAGATCGTCCTGCAATCGGAGTCCTTGCATGTTTCGTGTTTCTGACGAGGCCTTTACAGATTGGTATCAGACATATGGGCTAATATTGGGCTCACGGACTTGACCTGGACTGGGCTGGGACGTTTTCACAATATTCAGTTGTTCTTCTATATAAACCTCTTTCTTATAAACATGAGTTTCTATGAATTTGTTTCTCTTGTCTACCCAGACTAACACTCCCCCTTTATGGCCCCTATTCTGGCTACCTAACATATTTAGCCAACACCTAAGTTGAATGCAAACATTTTTCTTTGGTCTTCTTTATTCAATATTCAAAAGTATACAAAAGAGGATAATAAAGATGGTTCAAAATCCAAAAATTAACTAAGCGCCAAAGTACGTGGTACTACTGGAAGAAATGAGGAGCAAAGAGAGGATAACCCACTTAACAAGTAACAAAATGACAACTATATGACAGGGACTTCAAGTGTGTGCAAATATGGAATTTAAAAACTGAAAAAAGTCCCAGAAACATTTGAAGCTCCTTGGTAAGTACTTCCTTAGTGGTAGTAACTTTCAATATGAAAGTATTAAAATGTCCAGTGTAAAAGCAGAGACCTTGTGATATGCATATGATACAACTTTGCTTATGGAAAGCTAAGAGGATTCAACACATTAATGAAGAACTGAGACTAAAGCTTTCTGTAGGGATTATGGCTCGATGAAAAAAAAAGCCTCATGCTCGGGCCAATAAACACAATGATAAAAAGAGAAAAAAATAAATTGACACGGATTTCATTTATTTCAATGCATAATCAACATTCATGGAATTAGTGAAGAAATCAAGCCATGAGATAAATGCTGCAAAAGACTTCTTTAAAGTGTTAAAGAGCAGCAGAGTCAGCAAAATGACTGTCAGACAACAAACTCGGACAACTCTCAGCAATTATAGAGAAGGTCCACTAGGAGCGATATCCTAAACTTCATGGAAGAGAATCTCAATATGAAGTACATCCAAGCTTCTTAAACTGAGAGAGCAGTAGCAACTACTAACAGATTCCCCTCTTTGTTATAGGCTGTCCACACGCTGGGGAAGCTTCCCTCCTGCCTGGCATAGCCAATTTTTTCTGGTCCCTGAGCTAACCCAGCTGACCAAGCCTCTTGGCTTGCTGTCCTCTGGTGAAGAACAGCTTTGCAGAGTCAGCTTGGTGCAGACAGTCACTAGCCAAGCTTAACTTTTGCTTTGTTCTACAGTTCCACCAGCCCTTGCTCAACATTCCTCACCTTGCCACCCCCAAGCAGGAAATGTGTTAGAAAACAACACAATTAGGGGGCAAGGGGGAAAGAGAAGCCTAGCACTTTCCGCACCAATCTCAAAGTAGACTTGAGAGGTTTAATTTAACCCCCCCATTGGGTGAGAAATCCACACACCTGGCCTCTAGACCTGGCAGGAACCCCATCTTATCCCTCAAGGGGTGGAGTCAAGGGACAGAGTTTTTGTGGGTTTTGAACTGTGGACCATGCTGATCGCAACCCAATGTGTAACCACTGTACCACCAGGGGTCCTTTTATCTCAGTAAAACTATGAAAACTAGTCCTCGGTTTATCTGACCCCAGCCATGCTATTTTTTAATCACCTAATATGTATATGAAAGGTGAACAATGAATAAGACAGAGGTGAATTGATAACTATGAATTATGATATCGCAGAAAAGCACTGACAAAACATCAACAGCCAGAAGAGCAAACAAAGCTATGCTGGAAGAGCTACAGCGGGAGTGCCCCTTAAAGAGGCCGACTCCGTGTATATGTCATCTGGATGGCAAGTCCCTGGATGGTCAAAAAGAGGAAGCCTCTCAGTGGTATACATTGACACCATGACTGCAATAATGGGCTCAAACAGCAATGTTTGAGAAGAGGGTGCGGGGCAAGGCAGTGTTTCATTCTGTTGTACATCTAGTTACTATGAATAGGACTTGGTGGCACCTAACAAAACTATATTCATATCTCCTTCTTACATAATAGGAGCATAATCCACACATTCAATAAAATCCATTCTCAAGAGGTAAAACTTACTTCAATATATAAGCTTTTGGGAGGCTTCATATCCTGTGTTATGTCCAAACCTTCATTTCCTCCCAATGACCTCATGTAAGTAGCAAGGGACTTCTTATAACAACTGAACCATTCTATCTGAAAACAGAAAAATGGTCTTTTTACCAAGTGACAAAGAAAAGAAGCTTGCCAACATTGTGTAATCGTGACTTCAAACAGCACATACGCCCATGTAGATCATGAGTGTGGCATTCCTGTATTTATATAGCGAACATTAATGGTTGTCTTCTACGAGTCAGGAACTGTCTGTGCACTTAGGATGGAGCATTCAACCAAAACAGACAAAATTCTTGTTATCACATAGCTTACAAACCAGTAGACCTAAGCACAGATCTAAAAAAACCATTCAACCAGAAACAACACTACGAAAAACACATGATTCAGTTATGGTCACTTTAAATACTGCACGGACTCTTTTTATAAGAATGGAACAACATGCTTGAGCAGACAATGCAAATGTCCCCAAAGAGAAGGAAGGACAAGCAAAATGAGGAGTGCACACAATAGAAGATAGTGAGGCTTACTTTGGAATTCAGTTCTAAGTTGTATCTGACAAGGGTAAACCTTTATCACATGTAAAGTGGCGCAAGAGGTCACATTATTTTACGACTGCATTTGTAGGAAAGTCAGTCATCGGAATTCTATAAATGTAAAAAAGTAGATTAAGAGTTGCCAAAGGGCTGGGGGAAGGAAATAATAATAAAAGGCATTTGTTATTTTTTAAAGTCCATTATGGTTAGGGTGAAAGTTTACAGAGAAAACTCATGTTTTATACAATAATTTATATATATTTTGTTTTGTGACATTAGTTGCAATCTCCTCAGAATCTTATTTATGTATAATTACAGAAAGGTAGGCAAAACAAAGATGTACAGGTTAATGACATTATTAAGAAACAGCCTGGTCAAGGAGTAACACATCCTCAGCCCCAAAATGGAGACTTATCATTTTGTTCCATTCTGAAAATTTTACATTATCACCCAAGAATGCATCCCTAAAACACTAGTTTAGTGCTGTTCATTATTTGTACTTTAAATAGATCCACACAGTATTTATTATTTTGTGACAAATTTCTTTCACTAAACATATTTTGGATTTCTGAAATTCTACTTTAAAGTGATGAAGAGCAAGGATGTCACACTTTGAGGACTGAGCAATGCCATGGGATTTTCCATTGACCTTAGCCATGGGATTTTCCATTGCCTCATAAGCATATGAAAGTTGGACAACAATTAATAAAGACCAAAGAATAGATGCCTTTGAATTAGCATGTTGGCAAAGAACACTGAAAGTACCATGGACTGCTAACTGAACAAACAAATCTGTCTCGGAAGATCACAGCCAGACTGATCCTTAGAGATGAGTATGGCAAGACTTGTCTCACAAGTTTTGGGCATGTTTTCAGGAGACCAGTCCTTAGAAAACGACACAATACTTGGTACAGTGCAAAGTCAGTGGGAAAAACAAAAACAACTCAAGGAGATGAATTGATACGGTAACTCAACAATGGGTTCAAACATAACAATTGTGAGGATGCAGAGTCCAGTAGTACTTCATGCTGATCTAGACAGGGCCACTATGAGGCGGAACTGACGAGAAGGCACCCACCACTACTATGTTGGTTAGTATTGGGTTATGTGTTGGCTAAAGCCAAGGTCAACAGTTTGACTCAACCAGTTACACCTAGGGAGAAAGGGGATTTCTGCTCCTATAAAGAAATACAGCTTCAGAAACCTAAAGAGCCAGTTCTACTTTGCTCATCCTTAAGGATTGTTAAAAGTCAATGGCAGTGGGTGTTTTACACAATTAATGTATGTATGTATGGATTGTGATAATAGTTGTATGAGCCCCAATAAAATGATTTTTAAAAAAGAAATTATGACATAAGATTATCTCTCTCTAAAGTGTCTTGGAGTCTCTAACTTGTAAACTACTATTTGTCTACCTTCATGGAAAAAAATAATACACTAATCTTTGTTAAAGATGGCATCACCTATCCCTTATCGGTGAGTTCAAAGTGAAATGTTCACATATAGAAACTGAATTTCGGTTTATGCTCTGAGAAGGAAAAGGCAGAGGCAGTGATTCTCTCCATAGACTAGACCTTGTAGAGACTCTATTAACACCGAATTTGGACCCCAGCTATAAGGGATTTCCATTGAACTCAAGGTCAAAATGAAGTCTAAAGTATGGAAATCTAATCTCAAGACTAACATTATAATTGTTAATTATAATTTTCTGGTTCTAAAATCAGCATCTTGAAGTCTTACTTGTGTGCCTTGTCATGACTACCTTGTACTAAACTAAAAAAGTTTATGCACGACAAGTTCATGTATTTATGTTTAAAATAAAATCCTCATCTATTGGTTACTTAAATTTTAAGATAAAATCCTACAAGAACTATTACTCTTAAACACTCTATGTTTTTAAAAAAATACTATAGCTATTGTTATTAGAGAAAGAACATGTTCTGTTCATTTCACCATAATAAAGAGGCACCCCTCAAGTCCACTTAATGTAAGATTCCGGCACAAAGACCATGGAAAAAGAACCTGAAAAATTAACTGGTAACGTAATTATTTAGTAGTTCCCTCAAGAAGCTGAGGTACTTTGTTTCTTTCTCCAGAACATGAACAGAATAAAAATAAAGCATGGAAATGTACTTAGCAATCCAAGATCAGAGGAGGCAATGGTATTAGAGATTAAAACCTGAGCAGACTGCGGATGACAGTGGAAGCCCAAACTCCATTTGCACAGTTCCCACACAGATTAAGCCTCCAGTGAATCTCCTTAGACCATGAACAAAGAATGGAAATAGTCTTGTTATACACTGAGTGCATTGGAAAGTAGATTAACACAGATAATTTTTAACGTTATTGTTTTTCTCTCTTTTGGTCCCTTTTAAATTTGTTCTAGTTTTTATATTTTCTTTTGGATTGAGGGCTGTTTTTTTTGCATATGATTTTCTTTCTTTTTTTGGAGTTTTCAGTGGTTTATTGAGCATTCAATATTTTGCCATGATGACTTAGGATAGTTAGGTGTTTTTTTTTATTTTGTGTTTTACATTTTATTAGGGGCTCATACAACTCTTATCACAATCCATACGCATATGATTTTCTTTAAATAAAATCTAGGATAGGACTTAGTTACTGTGAAGACTATAAATGGATTAAGTTTCTTTGGGTTAGGACAGGGCAGGCTGGGGCAAATGGTGAGTTTAAGACTGAAGAAAATGTTCTAAAATTGATGGAGATCATAACTGCACAGCTCTTTTTAATATATTTAAACCACTGGGTTGTGTGGTATATGAATTATGTCAATTAAACTCAAGTTAAATTTTTTAAATGCAGTTAGCAAGTAAATTGTTTATAAAACTCATGGCAAATTTACTGAATACATGCCGTGGCAATTACATTATATCCTGTCAGCCTGTCAATAAAATTGCAGCTTGATGACCTCATTTTGAGGCATGACAGAAATAAGTAGCTCAATGGAGATCAAACCCAGTCTCTCTGCCTTCCTTTTCTGCGCTGAGACGGTCAGAGAGCTGGAGGAGACCCGTGCCAACACTGAAATGCATACACTGCCACTGGATCCACAAGACCTTCTACCCACTGGCCTGCGATATTCCTGCATTTGGCATCATTACATATACTGTGAATCTAAAGAGGAATTTATCGACTAGTACCGAACATATAGGCTAATATCGGACTTATGAACTTGATCTGAACTGGGCTGAGATGTTTTCTCAATATATAATTGCTCTTTTATATAAAGTTCTTACACACATGAGTGTATGACTGTTCCTCTAGTCAACCCAGACTAACACTTTCTTTCATAAGTGATATACTATACCAAACTCACACAATAACAGCATTGATCACATTCCGTTCTATGCTATGTTCCAAATGGGCAGCCTTAATCATCCTGTAACAACCCTGTTAATACAGCAGTTCTCAACCTGTGGGTTACGACCTCTTTTGGGGTCAAAGGACCCTTTCACAGGAGTCACTTAAGACCATTGGAAAACATGTATTTCCAATGGTCTTAGGAACCAAGTCACTGCTCCTCTATCCATCTCCAGGAGGGTCTGCCCACATACGAGTACGCAGCGTAATGACATAATCAGACAACCCCATCACATTCAACTTGTACAAATAAAGGTGGATGTGACAGGGTTGGCACCACAATGTGTGTATGTGGACAAGTCACACATGCGTAGAGAGCAGCTGCTGTGTTAAAAGCAGCTACTGTGTTAAAAGCAGCAACAGTGTTAAAAGCAGCAGTATTGGTGGTAAATGACACTTCATGAATTATTATTTCTGGGTAAAATCATAAACTACTGCAAAAAATCGATATCTGTACCATGGGAACTTTATCTGGATGCTGATTGGTCTTTTTATATTCAGCTGTGGTTGATGTGAATACTGCTCCTTGTGATAGTAACAGGTATGTAAAAACACAACATAGAGAATGTTAAATCATAGGAAATTTTAATAAACTGTATTGACTAAATTGTGCCATGTATCATCTTTAGTACTATTTTTTTTAAATAAGAAATTTAAACAAGACGCTTGACTTGAAGGGAAAACTATCTAGGCTTCATTGAGAGTAATTTACGCCTACTTAAAGACAGATTGCCCTACATGTAATAGCTACATGCAAAAATGTTATAAAACTGTCCTTGGTTTTACAATGATAAATGAAAAACATAAAAATTCTTCAATCGAACAAGGCATGCAAGGATTTTTTTCATGTCATTTTTTTTGTTTTTGTTAAACAGTGAGAGCAAAATAACCTACTGAAATACAAAGAGAGAAGCTGAAAGAGCAAGCCACTGATGGAGAAGGGGAGCTTTCACAGAACCAGTGTTTTCCCCATCCCATCTCCACCTGATGTTGATCAAAACATACCATTGGTGATTTAGTAAACGAATAAATAAACAAAGGGAAAAATTTAATATGCTTGTGTACATGCATCAGTTACTTTGTGTACAATAAAGGAATGAGGAAGGGGAAATGAAATAAAGAGAAAACTATACTGTAGTTGTCAGGAGGTGGTGGAATCAAACTGTGGTTTTCTAATCGAGAATGGATTCTTGGTCGGCTGGAAGAGAGTTCTGGAGGAAAGGAGCAGGCTCCCTTAGAAGATGCCTCCTGTCTGCTGCTGGAACACATCAATTGTATCTTCATCCTCCATTTCCAACTGTGCAGGTGTGTCTGTTTCATTGATTGGCTGTCTGTCGAATCAAATCAGATCTGACTCATTGACAAACCCTGTTCACAATAGGCTTCCATTAGCTTACTAAGTGGGTGTGCCTCTGAATCTTAAACTGCACCACAGAACCATCCTGCCCTACCACCTTCAAGTTAATCTGATCATTGTTCTCAGTCTTGACTCCTCCCTTGAGTTTTTTGTTGGCCAGGGTGAATGCTGAAGTCTTCTCAAAAGAGGTACCAGGTCCGCACCAAACGAGCACACAGGCAGCTGCAGGAACAGCAGGAGGAGGTGGCAGTGGTGGAGGAGGGAGAGCCATCTTTTGTATTATTAAAGCTATGGTTATATATTATTTTCATTAGCCAACCATCCCATGACAATGGATCATGTAGAAGAACGTTAAGAAAAGATAGTGAGGATTTTTTATGGTATGGTTTTACTTCAATGACAGCAGGAACTGAGAAACTACAATGTCTTACTTGTTGTGAAGTTCTATTAGTTGAATCCATGAAGCTGAACAAACTAATATGCCATTTTGATAGCAAATATCCGAGCTTTGCTGGCAAGGATACCAACTATTTTAAAAGCAAAGCTGATGATAAACTCAAGAAAGCCAGACTTGACACTGGTGGCAAGTACCACAAACAAAACGTAGCAGTCATTGAAGTTTCATATTTGGTGGCACTCAGAATCACCAGCGCTATGAAACCCTACACCATTGCTGAGGATTCACTGTTGCCAGGGGCCAGTAAATTGTTCGAGTTATGATCAGAGATGAATTTGTTACAAAATTGAGCGCAATTTTCTTATCAAATGACACTGCCTGCAGAAGAATAGCAGACAAGGCTGCTGATATTCTTGATCAGATAATCCAGGAAAGTAAATCTGCTCCACTTCCAATATTTAGCATCCAGCGTGATGAATCTACAGACGTTGCAAACTGTTCACAGTTACTGTTTACCTGAGGCATATTAATGATGGCGACTTTAAATATGAGTTTCTTTTTTTGCAAACCTCTTAAAATGGCAACTACTACACGTGATGTATTTGATAGTTGGTTCATTCTGAAAGAGCATAAGATCTCTTGGGAAAAGGTTTGTGGTGTCTGCAGATGATGCTCCACTATGCTAGGATGTCAATCTGAATTTCAACGTTTGGTACTGAGTCACCGAAAGTCACCGGAACTCACTGTATAACTCATCAGAAAATATTAGCAACAAATACACGGCCAAAAGAGTTACAAGAAGTAATGAGAAGCATCATAAATTCTGTCAATTTTGTAAAGGCGAGCACTTTAAACAGTCTACTGCTTTCGCAACTGAAGTGAGACGGTTGTCCAGAGGAAAAGTTTTAAAAGGTGTTTTTGAGCATGGTGATGAACTCAAAACGTTTTTTATCAGAAAACATGACCGCAGTTCAAAGCATTTTGCAGCGATAAAAGTGAGATACAGAAAATAGTTTGATTGCCATCTTTGCCATCTTGAATGAGTTACAATTTATTACTGCAAGGACAAAATGCAACATGCCTTGATTTATCTGAAAATATCTGATCATTCCAAAGGAAACATCAGCTTTGGGGGAAAAAATTGGATGAAAATAAAATTTACCAAAAAAATAATAAAAAGAAAATAAAATTTACATGCCTACCCTGTTTTCTTTGAAGAACATGACACTGAACCAGACAAAAGGATTACAATTTCTGTGAAAGAACACTTGCATATGCTTGCAGATGAAATTTCATCGTACTTTCCAAATCTACCCGACACCTCATTTGCACTTGCCAGAAGCCCATTTACAGTCAAAGTTGAAGATGTTCCTGAGATAGCACAAGAGACGTTTATTGAACTAACAGCGATGCAGCGAGAACTGATTTCTCTACCATGCCAGTTACAAAATTCTGGATCAAGTGTTTGCAGTCAGGTCCTGTTCTGTCTGAGACTGTGTTGCACCTTTTTCTTCCATTTCCAACAACTTATCTTTGTGAAACAGGGTTTTCCAGCTTGTTTGTTATCAAGTCTAAATAAAGAAGTAGATTTGTTGTGGAAGATGATCTTGTGCTCTTGCAAAGACTGTCTGGAGAATTTCTGATCTATTGAGAAAGAAACTATCTCAACCTTCTGGCTTTTTACGCACACTGTCGCAAAATGTAGCAATGTAGTTCACTATTGTTATATTAAGACTGTTACTCATGCTACCCCATGCTTCAAGACAAAATTTCATTTATTTATAATTAGAAATCAGTATTTCACAAGATATAATTACCTATTTTTGTGATTAATCACTATGCTTTAAATATGTTCAATTTGTAAACTAAAAATATATCCTACATATCAGATGTTTACATTATAATTCACAACAGTAGCAAAATTACAGTTATGAAGTAGCAACAAAAATGATATTAAGATTGGGGATCACCACAACATGAGGAACTCTATTCAAGGGTCGTGGCATTAGGAAGGTTGAGAAGCAAGGCTGTAGTAGGACACACTATGACCCCATTTTGTAAATAAAGGAGTGAACACAGAGCAATGAGGTTACTTGCCCAAGATTAGAAAGCAGTGTCAGGAGTTGAAACCAAGTGTTCTGACTCTAATGTTCTATCTTGAAATACTGGTCTAGCACCCTACCTTCATTGACAAATACTCATCTTATTCTGAATATTTATTCATGCTGACTAGAAAACTACATATCTCCTAAGAATAATGTCGGCTTTTCAACTCCACTGATGAATCACTAATAAATAAAAGAAACTCCTTTTTTTATTGTTTGTCAGTTTTCCCTGTAGCACTAGAATTACTTACTACTACTCCCTTCGAGGAGGGTACCCCAGTGGCAGTTGCTACATTTGTCACTATTAATGGAAAGGTTGGCAATTTGAATCCACTTAGCTACTCTGTAAGAGAAAAATATGGCAGTTGGTTTCCATAAAGATTGATAGTGTATATGGATTATGTGCCAAATAAGACAGTTCAAAACAAAAATAATGTATAGCCTTATAAACCTCTGAGGCAGTTTTAGTCACAATCGACTTGAGAGTAATGAGTTTGGTTTTATACTTCCCATGCCTATTGCAGTAAGTACTAACTGCTTAAAAAACGCTGAAAACTTATTGCTGAAAAGGTGATCAAATCATGGATCAAATGATAGCAACTCAAAAGATTAGCTAGGAATCTTGGAGTAGTAAGCTTATGCTAGTGAGGAATAACTCAGAAAAGTATGGTAAGAATGGTTGCTTAATTCAAAAAGTATGTGTCAATAAATTATATATACAAACTGCTGAGTTAGTAGTTTATATTTACCTCTACACATTCTCACAAACAAAATATAGAAAATTTACAGAAAACAGAGAAATACCAGTAAACATCATTGTAGAAAAAAAAAAGCCAGGATCTCAGTATTTTCCCAAAATCATTAACTTGAAAAAGTGCTAACTTACTTCTTCAGCAGACATGTGAAATCGTAAAGCATTAGGCAACACACTGCCATATTCCCACCTAAGTGCACGAATCCGCAGTAACCGGTCATACCTAGGACATTGAGAGAGTATTAGCATACAAACAAGCAGGAAATCAGACATTGTTCTATCAGTAAGGACTCAAGGATCTTATCAACTAAACTGTCATTTGTGGATTTTTTTTTTTTAAGATTCTGATGCAAATAGATCTACTCTAAGAAGACATCTTTGGGACTACCAGAAATCGGGAATAGGAACTGGGCTGATGCCCCTAGCACTGTTCATTGTCGTAACTGTGATGGTGACACAGCAGTAATGTGGAAAAAGATCAGAAAGGCCCTTATTTCTTAGAGATGTATCCTAAAGTATATAGTGGTAAAATGTTATCTGATGTTTAGTACTTAGTTTTAAGTAGCCTAACATACATATGTCATAAATTATGGAAAATGTATTGTTAAATTTATAAGACAACTCCAGGAGCTTCACTATATTATTCTCTCTGCTTTCAAGAATAGTGCAATCTTTTACAATACAAATTTTAAACTGGAAAAACGAAATTAAAATGCTTACATTAAATCAAACTTAAAAGAAATAACTCACTGCCACATGGAGTTGTTTGACTCATACTGACACTGTAAGGACAGGATAGAAGCGCACCAGTGAGTTTCCGAGATTGTAACTCTTTTTTAAGAGTAGAAAGCCTCATCTTTTCCCCGCAGAACAGCTGGTGGTTTTGAAATGCTGTTTCTGGTTAACAGTCCAGCGCATAAACACTGAAAACACTCTCACTTCCATCAAGCCAATGCTGACTCATAGCAAACCCCTGTGGGTTTCCGAGATTGTAATTATTTACAGGAATAGAAACACGGCCTTTTCCCCTCGGAACTACTAGTGGTTTTGAACTGTGGACCATGTAGATCACAGCCCAACAAGTAACCATGCTACCAGGGCTCCATGCATAACCACAGAGATAAATAAATCTGAGATCTGTTGCTATCAACCAGAAACTTAATTGAGAAACCCCATGGAAAACTCTTCTTTGTTTCCTGCTACTACAAGTAAAATCACAGCAGCTTACAAGTACGCAATAGTGCAGCGTCGATTTCTTAACAAAGAACAGTGCCGAAATTTGATGGTTGGTATCAAATTGCTTCTTCCGTCTGATTTTGCTTCATTACTAGGAAGAGAATTAAAGAGAAAATGGATAAATACACTGCAGAACAACAAAAATTTTTAAGTTTTATTGACATGTAACAATTCACATCAAACAATTCAATAGTTATTAAGAATTGTACAAAAAACTGTACAATTACCACTACAATCAATTTTAGAACATTTTCTTATTTCTTGTACTCATTGTTATTAGCTTCCTGTTTCCCACCAACCACCCCTACAATCCCCACAAGAAACCATTAAATCCAGTTCCTGGCACTACAGAACCAAAAAAATTAATTTTTCCATGATATTTTTCAAAGGACTGATACACGTACACATTTTTACCTATTTGTACGTAACAGTTTACCTAAGCAAATTGTGCTGCTTCTACTTCAGAACTTTTATTTTCACATTACAAGATTAAAGTAAGAAAAAGCCAAGTTAACTAACTTGTCAATGCAATGATACTATAATAATTTAATCTCCTTTAACCATTTGGTATTGTACAGTTTTGCACACTGATTGCTTTCTATTATTTCAAAAGACAAGTGTCCTATTTGTTCACTGAGGTAAGAGAAAACCTGACATCATGGCCCGAAGAAGGTGGTCTTACATGATGTTTCTATTGTATGAGCACTCCGCTTCTAGGAGCACTTCCGAATCCTCACCACACTACTGTAGCTGGACATGGAGTCAGCAGTTTATTCATTCAACAAATATTTGCTATTTCCCCATCTATATTTTTTACTATACTTTAGGGTTTTTTCATATACAGAGGAAGTAGTTTCACCCTATAAAATGCACATCTTCTTAGACACTTGATATGGATCACATTTTAAAACCAGAAGAACAAAAGGAGTAAGTATCTACTTTAGCATTTTAAAGCAATTAGATGAATATAAAAAGGGTCCACCATGCTTTGTTCCACATAATGCACTAGGCCCTGAAAACAGGAAAAATGCACACCCTGTGCTGTTAGGTTTTTCTATCTGCTGTCACTCTATGGGTACCAGATTATGGTCTACATTGTACAAACTAAGCACAAATACACCTAATACCAAGTACTTAAAAACATACATCAAATGTCCTAAAAAAATCACATTTATAGGTGGGTAAATAAAAAGATTTCTTTTGATATATAATTTAACCAGACATTGCTTACAGTGATTGTTTTCTCAGAAGGACATCAGGAAGATGGGGGACAAATTTTTAAAACAAGAATTTACAAGTGTTATGAATACAAGAAAGTAGTTCAAAGTGGAACACATCCTGGCCCACCAAGCCCTGAGGACGATATTTCCACTCAGAGAAGTCAAAGCACAGAGAGGACCATATGGCCAGTCCACTATGAGACACGATGTACCTCACTGACCCATAGTGCTACCAGGGGACAACACTGGAAACACAGTGTGGGAACTGTGCCCAATCTGACCCCATCACACTGAGGCAAAACACTAAGAGCCATGCAACAGAACAGCAAAGGAAGCAGAGCAAAGAAGTCTTGAGGGAGTACAAAAAATAGACTTTGGGGCCAGAGTGTGCCACCCCATCAGACTCAACTGGAAAACACTCCTAAAGGTCAACAAACAGACCTTGAACTATTTACAGGCTTTTCTTTTTTTTTTTTTTTTTGTCTTTTTTTGGTTTTCTTTTGTTGCTTCGTTTTGCTGTCTTGTTTTTTGTGCATATTATTATCTCTGCAATTCTATCTAGAAAAAATAGGCGGGATAAACAATCTGAAGGAGAAAACAACGGACTGCTGGTTCTGGGGAGATATGGGAGCAGGGGAGGCGGGGGTGGGGGGAAAGGAAGTGGGTGTTAACAAACCTAGGGACAAGGGAACAATAAGTGATTCAAAATCAATGGCCAGGAGGGTGCAGGAGGCCTGGTAGGGCTTGATCAAGAGCAGTATAACCTAGAGGAATTACTGAAATCCAAATGAAGACTGAGCATGATAGTGGGACAAGAAGAAAGCAAAAGGAAATAGAGGAAAGAATTAGGAGTCAAAGAGTATTTAAAGGTCTAAATACAGGTGTGTACATGCCAATATTTATATATGATGATGGAGAAGTAGATCTAATGTGCATGTATTTATAGGTTTAGTATTAAAGGACATTGCTTTGTTCTATTAAATTGGCATTCCATGATGCTCACCTTCCCTACATGATTGCTGAAGACAAAACAGGTGCATAAGCAAATGTGAAAAAGAAAGCTGATGGTACCAGCTATCAAAAGATATGGCCTCTGGGATCTTAAAGGCTTGAAGATAGAGACCCACATGGATGAAGCACACTAACCTGTGTGATCACGAGGTATCTATAGGAACAGGTACCAGTCATCAAAGAACAAAAAAAATCATCATTGTGAATGAGGGGGAGTGCGGAGTGGAGACTCAAAGTCCATCTGTAGGCAAGTAGACATCCCTTTACAGCAGGGTCACAGGGAGGAGACGAGCCAGTCAGTGTGCAGTATAACACTGATGAAACACGCAACTTTCCTCTAGTTCTTTAATGCTTCCTCCCCCAATTATCATGATCTCAATTCTACCTTACAAATCCGGGTAGACCAGAGGCTGTACACTGATACAGATAAGAGCCGGAAACACAGGGAATCCAGGGCAGATAAACCCTTCAGGATCAATGAGTGCAGCAATACCAGGAGGGTAAGGGGAAGGTGGGGGAGAAAAGAGGAACCAATGATCCACATATAACCCCCTCCCTGGGGGTGGAAAACAGAAAAGTGGGTGAAGGGAGATATTGGACAGTGTAAGACATGAAAAAATTTTTATAAATTATCAAAGTTTTGTGAGGTAGGGAGGGAGGGAGAAGAAGGGTAAAAAATGAGCGGATACCAAAGACTCAAGAAGAAAGAAAATGTTTTGAGAATGATGATGGCAACAAATGTGCTTGACATAATAGATGGATTTATGGATTGTGCAAAGAGTTAGTTATACAAGCCCCCAATAAAATGATTTAATAAAATAAATAAACCTAACCAAACTCACTACCAAAAAAAAAAAATTTCCTGTATCCATTGCTGGTAGGAATGTAAAATGGTATCGCTAATGTAGGTAGTAGTGTCGCAGCTCAACAAAAATCTGATCTACTACACCCAGATTTGAAAAGACATGCAAACAGACTTGTACACCAACATTCCTTGCTATACTATTTGCAATGGGTGAAGATAAGAACCACCTAATGCCCATGAATAGGAAAATGTGATATATATGTGTACACACTACTGCTGCTGCTGATGTTACTCAGCCAATCGGAGAAATGAAGAATTGGCACAATCTACAATATGGATGGGACTCGATGTCATTAAACTAGTGAAAGAAGTCAACCACAGCACGGGACTTGGTTTCAATCTCTTGCCACCAAGAACAGTGGCCCAGAACTACCAGTCTGTTTTAATGCTTCTTTGCTTTTTATGGCAGGTGTGGCTCTGCTGTTGTAAATATTATTGGAACGTTTGCCCTATCACCAACTCCTGTTGTTTCTGTAAATAGTGCTCAGTCACTTAAAGGTTTAATTTACACAAGTCAACAATTCATGTATTGCAGTTCACAGCTGGCCCATACTTGTATAATTTCCCTTTCTCGACAATGTTCTAAATTCTGTAACATTGGCTAAACTAATGACACCATCAAAGTGTACCGGCTACACATTAGACTCCTAAGTGAAACATCAGCAGTTTAAAGTCACCAGCCAAGTCTGTGGGGGAAGGATGAGGCTTTTTACTCCTGTGATGATGTGCAGGCTGGGAGACTCACAGGACAGTTCTACCCTGCCCTATAAAGTTGTCATGAGTCAGCAAGGGGATGATAATTGATAATGTTCTGTAACATAAAATGACAATGATGTCTCTTAGGTGAACCAGAGTCATTTATAAACCATGAGTGGATTTTAGGCTTGTACTTAATTCTAGTCCCAATCTAAGAACAGCTAGTTCTTATGACATGGTCCTGCTTGGTGGTTGCCCTCATGAAGAAATCACTGAAGATATGAGTCTACAGCAAAATGTGGTGAAGAACCTAGATGGTGCCCAGCTATTAGAAAAAATAGTGTTGGGGATTTTAAAGGTTTGTTTTCAAACAAGCAGCCATCTAAGTGGGGTGTCACATGGAAGGAGCACATCAGCCTGTGTGAACATAATCCAAATCTAAAGGCTGGAATGATATCAAAGCTTAAATTGTGAACAATTGGTTTGTAGAAGGCTATGGTTGTCAGTGGAAGCCCAAAATCCATTTAGAGGGTCCACAAAGAGATCAAGCCTCTTGTGAATTCCCTCTCGTTATAGCTGAGGGATGTGAAGAGCTCTATTATCAGACACTGTAAATCAATATGTCAGACATAGATCAAAATGCAGTATATCTTATTTGATTTTCCTTTGGACCCATTTTAAAGCTGTTTCAATTAAAAAAAAAAAGTGAAGGGAAAATACTCATGAAGCAAACCCTTGGAGCCTCACTGTGACCATGGACGAGGGGTGGAGGGCCTCGCTAGCATGCAGAGCGCAGTGGATTCCTGCGGATGCGGTTAGGTTCAAACTCAGCACCCCACCATTTGCTCTCCCTTATGAGCCATCTAAATGTGTTCTAGTTCTTAAGATACTTGTAGCTTTCTTTTGACTGAGGTTTTTGTTTTACTTTCATAGTCTTGTTAGTGTTGTTTTTATTGTTTTCACTGTTTTTCTGTATATAAAATCCAAGATAGGTGAATCAGAGGCAGTAACTGGATTCATGGTTCCTTGGGGCAGGGCAGGGGAGGTGGGGAGGAAATGGGGAGCTAATAACAATGAGTCCAAGAATGAAGAAAATATCTAAACCTGATTATGGTGATGATTCTACAACGATATGTGAATTATATACCAATAAACTGTTAAAAAGTCCATCGCAAATTATATAATTAAGTGGTTCAATCATATTAAGAAGAGTTGTACAATCATTACCACAATCGAATTTAGAACATTTTCTTCCTTCTTGTACTCACTGTTATTATTGTACTCACTTCCTTCAAACCGCCCCGGCCACAACTCAGGAACCATTAATCAAGATATTGTCTCAATAGATATACCTACCCTAGATTTCATATACACTAAAACATTTAAAAACAGCAAAAAACCTACTAAAAATAACAAAGTAAAACAAAAGTATCCCAACTGAAAAGATAGAAAATATAAAAAACTGAAATCAATTTAAAATGGTCAAAAAGGAGATCAATGGATATGGTGCTAAATTTTAAAGGAATTGCATCTGCAATAATCCACTTTCCAATGCACTCTGCATAACAGCAAGGCTAACCACAACACTTGTCTATGCTCAGAGAGGACTCACAGAGCTTTATCCATACATATTTCCCCTGCACTTTGTTTTTACTGAAGTAAAATGGGTCAAAACAGAGGTCAAATGATATCATGCTTTATTGTAATCATCTCTATAACACTCTCTGTCTGATAGCAAGACTACTGACATCCTTCAACTGAGTCAGAGAGGATTCACCGGAATCTTAAACCACTTGTGTGGAACTTGCAAATGATTTTGGATTTCCACTGTCATCCATATCCTTCTGCAAATCAGGTGTTCACAATTTAAGCTCTAATACTAGTCCCTCCTTCATATTTGAGTTTTAATTATTCACACTCCTCTGGTCACAAAGGCTGATGTGCTTCTTCCATGTGGACTTAGGTGACATTTCACTCAGAAGGCTGCTTGTTGAAAAATAAGACCCCCATGCGCCATTCTTTCTAAAAATCATACCATCTAAATTTCTTTACTACACTTTGCTATAGCATCCATATCTTCAGTGAGCATCAAAAAGGGCCAAGTCACAAGAACTAATTCTCATATTGGGCTAGAATTAAATGCAAGTCTAAATCCCATTCATGTTATCTATGGTTTACGTACATCTCTGGTTAATCTTAAGAGACATCATTGTAATTTTATATTAGAGAACATTATCAATCACCCCCAGGGGCACATGGCAATTCTATTGATAGTGTGAACTTTTTGATTAAAGAATCTATAAACGAATGCTGATCAAAAGGGAAAAATTCAAAATTGAATTTCAAATTACCAAGAACTCTAGACTTTCTAGAGCCACGTAAACTGGAAAAACCCAAGTCCTAAAATAATCCTTAAACCAAAAATATCCTCCAAAGTGGGTCACTCCACAAAGAGGTGGGATATGGGATAAGACCATCCACCTGAGGGTCTACACCAAGACAAGGCTGGGGCAAATCCCCACAGAAATGAAAGAACCTTGCCAGGAAATCAAGTTTAGGCCAGGGGAGAGGAACATCACTGATAGTTCTGTTGGCGAGCATGGTAGGTGATTGGGGAGAAATATCCTCACATTGGGAAGGGGTGCTAAACAATGATTGTAGGGAACCTATAGGGACAGATTTTATGTTCCTGGGTAAACACTACAAATATGTCTCTAGCCAAAGCTCAATAAAACATGCCATGGACTAAACACCAAGATGTCACTGGATGCTGACCTTGTGGTACGGTAAACCTTGTGGTCAGCATGGCATCACTCGGGCTACACAAGCGCTTAACACAGAGGCCCAGCAGAATGAACTGAGCCTGGCCTCAAAGGTGCCTGTACCCTTGGACTGAGGACTGGGGTGCTTAGATAGAAGAGGAAGCAGAGTGGCTGCCCTGGACCTGTGGAAGTGATGGTCATTGGACCTTGGGGGGAACCCCATTTGGTTGGAGTCCATCAAAAGGGACTCAGAATCACCATATATTTAGTACCTTGATGCTCCCCTCTCAGTGATATGACTGGCTTTGATCTGTTGGGCAGGGATTTAAACTTGGAAGAATTGATCCAGGATGTTTCCCCTGGCATCGATCCCCCCTGCTTAGGGTAAACAGAATTCAACTGAATATGAGATCTAACTGTGTGGAGCAACAACTCATGGGTTTCGGCTCAAGTTAGAACTGTACTTGCAGACTCCTCAAACCTACAGCAGAATGATGTGTCATCGGAAAACTTGATGGTGTTGCCAGTGCAATCATCTTATACTCCAGGGGGAATGATTGACAATGTGTTACTTTTCTGTTTCTATGGGTTTTTTTCCCTGCCTTTCATTTGCTTGTTTTGTTTGTGTTTGTCTTTAGTTGTCTGCTAGTTGTTTTGCTGCTGTTGGTGGGGTAGTTGGTCTTACAGGGTATTAATTTGTCATAGTATGGCTGTCAAAGTAAACCCGAGCTATGCATATCCCAGGGACAAGCAGATGGATTCTGGCCCCAATTTAACTTTAGTCCCAATCCAAAGACAGTTAGTTTGGATAACATGGCCTTGCCCACCTCATGTAATGATCACTGAAGATAAGGGTGCTACAGCTAAGTGTGGTGAAGAAAACAAATGGTGCTCACTATCAATCGGAATAGTGTGTGGAGTCTTAAATTCAAACAAGTAGTCATCTAAACGAGGAGTGAACTATGTCCACAAAGAAGAAGCACACCAGCTTGCGTGACCCAAAGGCACGCAAAACAAAATTCAAAAATGACAAAGGGAAAAGTATCAGAGCCCAAATTTCGAAGACCCAATTTATAGAATGCTATAGAAGATAGGGGGGCCCCAAACCCATCTGCAGAGTATCTAGTCAGATTAAGCCACCAGCAGATCCCCTCTAGTCACAGGAAAGTGTCTCGAACAGCTTTTCTATCAGATAGAGATCATTGTAAGTGTGATTATGCTGGAATGAACTGGATACATGGTCAGATGACCTCCCTTCTAACCTGAACTTGTTCTTGGTCAGTGGTTTTCAACCTTCCTAATATACATTTACTACAGTCCCTCATATTGTGGTGACCCCCCCAACCATAAAATTATTTTTGTTGCTACTTCATAACTGTAATTTTGCTACTGTTATGAATCGTCATGTAAAACCTGATAAGCAGGAAGTATTTTCATTGTTACAATTTGAACATAATTAAAGCAGAGTGATTAATCACAAAAACATTTTCTATTGTGAAAGACTAATTTCTAACTACAAATGAAATTAATTTTGTTGTAAAGCATAGTGTAGCATGGGTAACAGTTTTCACGCCAGTTACTCGTATGTGGGCATATCTGCATATGGGCAGCCCTGCCTAGAGACAGCTAGAGGAACAGTGTCTTGGTTCCTAAGACCATTGGAAATGTGTTTTCAGGTCTTAGGTGACTCCTGTGAAAGGGTTGTTTGACCCCCAACGGGTCGTAACCAACAGGTTGACAACTGCTGTTTAGGTGAGAGCATTTCTTGCTTGTTCTAAGACAAGGTGGTCTTTTCTTTCTTACTCATTATTTGTAATTTTATCTCTAAAGAATTGATTGTGTTAATGATTATGCAAGTCTTCTTGAAATGACTGAACTATTGAATTGTGTGATATATGTGGATTAAGTACCAATAAAACTGTTTTAAAAAAGGCTCAGAAACCCACACAGGCAGTCTATCCTGTCCCATAGAGTCACTATGAGTCGGCATTGACTCAATGGCAGTGAGCTTGGTTTGTTTTTTGACCAAATCACAGGGCACTATTACTTTGTCTTACAGCTCAAATTCTTCACTGTGCCAAATCCCAGGCTTAACTTTTACTATCTGTAAATCTAGAAACCTTTTGAGCTTTCTGCAGCACTAGTTCTGTATAAACTCCACTCCAACTATGAATAATCTCTACTGCGCCGATACTCAAACCAAACTCTGCCAGTGAGTTGATTTCCACCCAAAGCAGTTCTGCCCATAGGACAGGGTAGAACTGCCCCTCTGGATTTTTAAGACTGTCACTTTATAGGAGTAGAAAGCTTCATCTTTCCTCCTCAGAGTAGCTGATGGTTCCAAACAGCTGGTCTTGCAGTCAGCAGCCCAACATGTAGCTATCATGTTGTCTATTGTCTATACTGCCTACTATATATTGTCTATTCTCTTTACTCAATGCATTAAAACATCTATTAATTTTTTTAAAAAGTAAAATGTATGTATTCCACTTTGTTAGTGCGTTTATTCACTTGTATCTCAATTTGGGTCTATCCTAATTCTGTCATATCAATCAACCAACAAATATGCATTAAAGCACCCAAAATGCAGATATAACAATAAGCAATATTAAGTCCTTTAGAGCTGGGCTAAATTATATAGTTAGAATATAATCAGGTGCACAAAGATTAAAAAAAACCCAAATATGATGCAAAATCAACTAGCTAATATTATTTCTAATTAATTCTTGACTCTGATAACTTAAAAAAAATCTTATGAAAACTTACACATCGGTTAGTTTTGTTCATATAAAGCCTTCATCTCCTCCAGAATTTGTCTGAGTCCATCCTCCTGGAATATATAAACTGCTTTTGATATATATCCATGGATTCCCCAATGCATTCAATTAATCCCCTAAGTCTATCTGTACTACATTTATCCTCAATTTATATATATAATTTATTTAAAATCCATAGCCATTGCATAAATTCTGGCTATTTATGTACCTATATCAAAAATAAAGGCTTAATCGAGCATGAAATTACACATTTTCACTGCACAAACAACAAATACAAGTTTTAAAATATTTCTCCCAATTTTTTCCCCCAAAGACACTGTTTTGGTTTGTACTGCAAGAAAAGAAAGGCCAAAGGAATTTTTCCTACCATCTACCTTAAGATAGAAATTTTTCACTTAGACAAATAAAATGTTTTAATTCTAAAATTCATAAATGTTAATAAGATAGTTGACCATTTGAAAAGAAGTGACATCACATATTCTTTCAGCCAAAATACAGTCTTGGGTTCAACCAACCCTGTAGCCAATTATATGTTGAAAATATTTGATGATGATGAATAGCCTTGTTTACTCTTGATGTCATTTATTACCCATTTCATCTCCACAATTCTAAAAGTTACAAGTCCTGCTAGTCTTCAATCACTTAAAAAACTCATTTATCAATATCTGTAGAATTGAGTTTCAATCATCCACATTTCTCACCACTAGCTCATCTCTCTGCCTCCATTAGTTCTTCTCTTCTGATGCATTTTCCATATTGCCAATAACCAAAACCACTTCCATTAAGTACATTTTGATTAAATGACCCTATAGGACGGAGAAAATTGCTCCCTATGGTTTACGCAGCTGTAAATCTTTACAGAAGCGGCTATCTTTCTCCCTTAGAATGGCTGGTGTGTTTGAATTGCTGACCATTAGGCTAGCAGCCCAATGCATAACTCCAGGCCTCATTTTACTGCCAATAAGTACTCCAAAATATAAAAACATCCCGCCACACCCCTACCTGAAAACCTCTACCTGATTCCAAATGCCTGTGGAATAATGCCGAAGTTTTTCTAATCCTAGAACCCACCATTGACATCTCCATACATAACCTTTCCAGTTGTGATCATGAGTCTTAAGCCATTGTTTATCACCTGCCTGTGTGAGGGCTAATACTTCATACAAGGCTCGAACACCCACTCCCAACCCCCCAGTAGCATTTCTCTTTATGCTCCCATCTACGCAACACCAGTTTCACTTACCACATTGCATTCTATTCACTTGTGTTTCTTGGTCCTCTCACTGACATCTATCTAGTTGCTGCCCTATGATTGTTTACTACGATGCTTAAACGTACAGGCTCTTGAGCCAGACTTCCAGGGTTCAAGCTCTAGCTCTGCTCTTTACTGGCTATATCACCACTGACAAATCTCCTAACTTCAATTCTCCACTCACATGTTTGAGGTGGGGGGAGACAGCTCAGATCTCACACAATTATGAGGAGAGACAATTGCAAGCTAAGTGCTGAACATCATTCCTACTTCCATGTTATTGTAGTGGACAAATAATCATAATAGTAACAATACGACTGTTAGCACTATTATTATTTCTTGTAGAAACAGCATACAGGGACTCAGCCCTGGGTGTGTCAGGTACAGTTCCTCACTACACCAAGAGCTCTGTACCATCATCATGCCCATTTTTGTTGGTGAGAACACTGGACGCACAGAAAGCCTGAGTCCACAGTGATCGAACAGAGTATGAATCTCAGTCTGGCACCAGAGGCCTACTTCATCATCACATTTTGCTCACTGAGTGCGTGCGCGCACACTAACGCGCATAAAACGCTAGATCCAATAAAAACGACTGGTTCTGTGGGTTTCTGAGGCTGTCAATCTTTAAAAGAACAGAAAGCTTCCAGCTTTCTTCGGCAGAATGGAGGTGGATTCGAATTTACTTTAGTTCGTATTAGGCAACCTTTTACTTGGCTAAGCAAAGGAAAAGCAACAAAGCTAAAAATGAAGCAAAATGGAAGGAAGTAGACTTTGAGGAAGCGCAATTGCTGAGTTGTACAGTAACTTCCTTCTTTCTCCCACAGTAACCTTTTGTTATGCTGTTACTTTCCCTTCCGGAACTTGGCTCACACCCTCAGGGGAATCTGAAGCAAACCGCGAAAAGAGCAGCCCAGGGGAGATCCCGCTCACCCTCCAGCCCCTTTCAGCCAAGCTCCCCGGACCTCCATCCCGCCCTCTGCCGTCCAGCCCGTCATATTAAAGGCGGGCAGCTGCCCTTCTGGCGTGTGGTGCAGTTCGCGGACCACCTCCGTCGCCTTTTCACAGAACATGGCGGGTAGACCTGGTACCGGGACCTCCTTGTCGGCCGCCCACTTGACCGAAGAGTCTGCGGGCTCCCTGCAGCCTAGTTCGCGCCGCGCTTATTAGCGCAGGTCTAGGAAATCGCCTGCGCTTTGGCGGTAAAAATCCCCAACCAATGGGAAGGCAAGGACGCAGGTTGCGTGGCTACGGTGGTTGCAAAGGGACAATTCCATACGCGGTACAGAAATATGACCGGAAGTGGGGAGGCGGTGACCGGTGCCTTCTTCCGGTGGAACGCGGCCCTCCGGAAAGAGTCCTTGGGGTTCCATTTGACTTTATCCATGAGGTGAGACGAATTTTCCAATACTAATCTGAGCACATAGTTTAGGGAGCAGCATAGCTTGGAATAGATGTACCGCCCACACCCCCCGAAACTTCCTCTTTTCCCTTTTTTAAAAATAAAAATCATTCTATTGAGGGCTCATATAACTATCCATATGTACATACATTGTGTCACGCTCATTTGTACATTTTTGCCATCATTCTCAAAACATTTGCTTTCTCCTTACTCCCTTTATATCAGCTCCTCACTTTTTCCCCTGCTTCATGGAACCTTGATCATTTATCAATTATTTTGTCATGTCTTACAGTGCCCACATCTCCCTTCATCCACTTTTCTGTTGTGCAACTCCATGGAGGGGGTTATATGTAAATCCTTGTAATCAGTCCCCCCCTTTTTTTTAAATCATTTTATTGGGGGCTTGTACAACCCTTATCACAATCAATACATCATTCCATTGTGTTTAGGACATTTGTGCATTTGTTGACCTCATCATTCTCAACACATTTCCTTTCTAATTGAGCCCTTGGTATCAGCTCCTCGTTTTTCTATCTCCCTCCCTACCCCCTCCCTCCTAAACCCTTGTTAATATTGATAGGTTTAGAATTAAGGTAGCAGATGGACATTGGACCTCCACTTCTTTTCTCCCTCAATTGCAAGAACACTTTGTTCTATTGAACTGGCATGCCGTGATGCTCACCTTAAAAGCTTGAAAATAAACAATCCGCGATCTAGCTCAGAAACAGCAAAGCCCACGTGGGAGAAGCACACCAGCATGTGTGATCACGAGGTGTTGAAGGGATCAGGCATTAAAGAACAAAAAAAATCACATCATTGTGAATGAGGAAGGGTATGGAGTAGGGACGAGGCCAAAACCCATCTGAAGAAAGTGGACATCCCCTTACAGAACGGTTGTGGGAAGAGAAGAGGTGTTCAGGGTGCAGTGGAGCAACAATGAAACATACAGCTTTGCTCTAGTTATTTTCTATTTATTTATGTATTTGTTTGTATCATTTTATCAGGAGCTTGCACATCTCTTATCACAACCCATACATACATTGTGTCGAGCACATTTCTACATTTGTTGCCATCATTATTCTCAAAACCTTTGCTTTCTACTTGAGCCCTTGGTATCAACTCCTCATTTTCTCCAACCCTCCCCGCTACCCCCTCCCTCATGAACCCTTGATAATTTATAAATTATTATTTTGTCATATCTTACACTGTCCGACATCTCCCTTCACCCACTTTTCTGTTGTCCTTCCCCCAGGGTGGAGGTTATGTAGGTCCTTGTAATCGGTCCCCCCTTAATACCCCACTTTCCCTCCACCCTCACGGTATAGCCATTCTTAGCACTGGTCCTAAAGAGAGCGTCTGACCTGGATTCCCTGTGTTTCAAGTTCCTATCTGTACCAGTGTACATCCTCTGGTCTATCCAGATTTGTGCGGCAGAATTGGGATCATGATACAGGAGGGGGTTGGGAGAGGAAGCATTTAGGAATTAGAGGAAAGTTGTATGTTTCATCATTGCTACACTGCACCGACTGGATCATCTCCCGACAACCCTTCTGAAAGGGGATGACCACTTGCCTACACATGGTTCTTGGGTTCCCAATCTTCACTGCCCTCATTCACAATGATATAAATTTTTTGTTCTTTGATGCCTGATACCTGATCCCTTTGAAACATCATGATCACACAGGCTGGTGTGCTTCTTCCATGTTGCCTTTGTTGCTTCTGAGCTAGATGGCTGCTTGTTTACCTTCAAGTCTTTAAGAGCCCAGACGCTATCTCTTTTGACAGCCAGGATTTGTTTCACCACATTTGTTTATGCGCCCATTTGCCTTCAGCAATCATATCGGGAAGGTGAGCACACAATTATATGACTTTTTTTGTTCTTTGATGCCTGATAACTGATCCCTTTGGCACCTCATGATCACACAGGCTGGTGTGCTTCTTCCATGTGGGTTTTCTTGTTTCTGAGCTAGACAGCTGCTTATTTACTTTGAAGTCTCTAAGACCCTATATCTTTTGATAGCCATTTGTCTTCAGTGATCAGATCATTACACACCTCTTTTTAACAAGTTTAAACTATTGTATTATATGACATCTGAATTATATGTCAATAAAACTGAAAAAATTTTAAAGATTAAAGGAATATATGGAGTCGCTATACTAAAAAGAACTAGTCAATATTGCATCATGTTAAGAGGTATCATATAAGAACCAAAGGTACTGAAAGAAGAAGTCCAAGTTGCACTGAAAGCATTAGTCAAAAACAAGGCTCCAGGAATTGTTGGAAAACCCACTGTAGGCAGTTACATAATCTAATAACTTGAGAAAGGGTAAAGTCTAGCCTGTCAATAGGGTCACAGCGAATGAGGCCTCTGTGGGGCCTGGCTTTCTCCAGAGGATTTTGGGTATTCCTGTATTGCTATCTTGTGGTGGAACACACTGTCTCTTTTCTACACAATCCTGTTGACAAACCACATGGAGACACAGTGAGAGAGCCAGAGCCCTGGAGCTGGAGAAGCCACATAGTGACCCCTGCCAGCACCAAGATCCTTCACCGCTACTGGATCTACATGACTTTCCACCCACTGGTCTGTGATATTCTTGCATTTGGCATTATTGCATGGCTACATGAGTCTAAAGAGGAATTTATTGACCAGTATTGGACATAGGGGATAATATTGGACTTACGGACTTGATCTGGACTGGGCTGGGATGTTTCTCAATATACAATTGCTCTTTTATACAAAGCTCTTTCTTATACACATGAGTGTCTGTGAATTTGTTTCTCTGGTCTACCTGGACTAACACATTATGCTACCTGGAGTGGTGTACTAGAGAAACAAATCACAAAGATGGAGAGTGGATGCTTGTTTGACGTCTGCTCATGGTAGTACTTTTTTGGCTAGCCAGAGGTTAGATCTGGCCATTCAGTTTGCTGGGTTGTTTTATGGAAAAAATACAGGAAGTTAAACTTTTTATGATTTCCTTTGATTGCTGTCTTTGGTGATTCCTGTACTAACTGGTAAAAATGAATGTGATTAATGTATATTTGGAGCTCAGGGGTAGAAATCCAGATTGGAGACTGGAAAGTCAACTCGGTGCTCCTCAAGGGGACAGGCACTCCCCTCTCTGGATCTCACTTTTAACATCGATACACAAAGGTCGATTCTGTGAGGGTCACAGACTGGGGACTCCCATGGCCAAATGAGGACCTGTGTGGACTCTGGTTGGCCTGCTTATTCACTGCCATCTAGAAGATTCCAACTCACAGTGACCCTGTAAGACCGAGCGGAACTGCCCCTGTGGGTTTCCGAGGCTGAAATTCTATATGGACTAGAAGGTCTCATCTCTGCACAGCCCCCCACCCTATCCCCCAACCCCCGCTCCCCCAGTGTGACTGGTGGTTTCAAACTACTGACCTTCTAGTTAGCTGCCCAACACATAACCCACTGTGCCATCAGGGCTCTTTGGCCTACTTGGCTTCTATCCAATGTTATTGAATCGCCTTTGAAAAAATCAGGAGGTTTTTAAGAAAACAGGAATTTTGACTTTCTCTAGAAAAATCGATCTGGCATCACTGGAACCTAAACTAGAGGATCCACAATTCCTCGTGGCTCTGGGAATCTCAACATTTCTTCCTCCTGCTCAAAGTAAAATGGTTTAAGGGGACCTTTCACAGCTGGTGGGCTGGTCTCCTTTCTAGAAAGTTGCCTCTGTAAAGAGAATGCATCTTTCTTCCCTTTTACCTAGTTGGGGGTGGTGAGGGTAGCAGGAGCTATTGGGTTAAGAAAAAACAGTCCAGGTAGCTTCAGTCTGCCCTGCCAGGGCTTTAGAGGCCAAGCCTTTTTTGCTCCAGCTGACTGACCTGCTGTTTCCAGGGCAGCCCCACCATCTGTTCCCAGATGCAGGGAGGGAGCCGACTTTCCTTCATCACACCTGCCCCAAACTCAGGCCCAGAACTACTGTCTAAACACAGAACAACTTTTGTCTGGCCAAATGTGGGACCCCAAATTTCTTCCCTCTTTCCCGATACTCCTTCAGTGACTTGATGACCTGGGCCAGGCTGAGATGAATTAGCTTGCTCCTCACAGCTGGCTGCTGGGTTCCAGTCAACTCCCAGAGGCCACTGGCTGTGCCCATCAGTAGAAGTGGGAGTGGAGAACCCTCAGCTCTTGGCTGAGCAGCTCTGTCAGTCTGTAGCTGTTGACTGTAGCTGCTTCTGACAGCCAGTCTAGCTGGTGCTTTAAGTCATTTCAGTCGCTCCACCTCAGCTGTGATTAGTCTAGTCTCTGTAGCCTCAGAGGGAGGGGAAAACAAAACACCTCAATGACTTTGAATCAGAGTGGGTTATCCTCTTTTAAAAGGCAGAAAGTCTGAATTGGAGGATATTTTTGGGGGGTCTCTTTTATGCATTTCACATTTATGAAATAAGAACTAACAGTATTTGTTCCAGTAAGTGGATCAGAACCACCTAAGGGCACACTCCTCCCACCAGGCCACGCCTCACTAAGAATAGAGGTCCATCACTTGTCTGGCATTTTGTGGTACTGTGGTGAATTTTGTTTTGTGAGATACTGGGAGCTATGTGATTGGCATTTCATATACCAGCAGGGTCACCCAAAGAGCTTCCAGACAAAGAACAGACAATGAAGAAGGAATTGGCTGCCTGCATGGGAAGAATGAGCCATTGAAAACCCTATGGATAGCAGCAACACTGTCAGTTACTAGACCCCCCATGAACAACAGAAGAACATTGTCAGAACGTGTGCCAGAAGATGAGCTCTTCAACTTGGAAAGTACTCAAAATACGGCTGAGGAAGAGGAAGAGCTGACTTTTCATAGGCAAGTCGACCATACTGATGCAAATCGAGTATAGCCATCAGGACCTTCATTTGCTGATGGGGCACAACTCAAAATGAGGAGAAACAGTTCAAATCGTCATTAATAATTGAAACTTGGGATGTATGAAATATGAATCTAGGGACATTGGAAGTCATTAAAAATGAAATGGAATACATAAAGATTGATATTGTAAGCATTAGTTAGCTGAAATGGACTGATATTGACCATTTTGCAACAGAAAATCTTACGGTTTACTCTGCTGGAAATGACACAATCAAGAGAAACAACATTGCATTCATCATCAAAAGGACATTTTAAGATCTATTTTAATGTACAATGCTATCTTTGATAGGATGCTATCTATGCCCCTTCAAGGAGAACCAATCAATACAACTATTGTTCAAATTTATGCACCAACCACCCAAAGCTGGTGATGCAGAAATTGAATAATTCTACCACCATATTCAGTCCCAAATTTGTCAGACTTGCTATCAAAATGCTATTGGAATGCAAAAGTTGAAAACAAAGAGGAAGGATCAGTAGTTGAAAAATATGGTCTTGGTGATAGAAACCAAGCTGGAGATCGCATGACAGAGTTTGCAAGACCAATAAATTGCTGATAGCATATACTATATTTTCCAACTTCTGTTCTTTCCTCTTTGGTTCCAACATTTGCACTCCAATCACCAATAATTACCAATTTATCTTGATTGTATGTTAGAATTTTGCATGATTAATGATTTCTTCAAACATTTGATCAACAACAAAAGAGGTGACCATAAATGTGGACTTCTCCAGATGGAATACACAGAAATCAAATTGACTACACCTGTGGGAAGAGACAATAAAAGAAGCTCAATATCAGCAACTGAAACCAGTCCAGGGACTGATTGTGGAACAGATCAGCAATTGTTCATACGAGAGCTCAAGTTGAAGTTCAAGAAAATGCAAACAAGTACACGAGAGTCAATATACAACCTTGATAATAACCAACCAAATTTTGAGAACATCTCTGAATAAAGCACAGTGTCATTATAAAAAAAAGGAAATAAAGAAAAGATACAAGTGCATGTCCAAAGAGACTCTGAAACTTACTCTTAATCAGAGAGTAGCTAAAGCAAAAGGAAGAAATGATGAAGTAAAGAGCTAAATAGAAAATTTCAAAGGACAACTCGAGAATACAAAGTAAAATATTATCACAAAATGTGCAAAAGCCTAGAGTTAGAAAACCAAAACAGAACATATTCAGCATATCTTAAACTGAAAGAACTGAAGAAAAATGTCAAGTCTTGAGGTGCAATATTAAAAAATTCTATGGGCAAAATATTGAATGATGAAGGAAACATCTGAGGAAGATGGAAACAATATGGAGTCACTGTATCAAAAACAATAGACCAACATTCAACCATTTCAGGAGGTAACATATGAGCAAGAACCAATGGTCAGGAAAGAAGAAATTCAAGATGCATGGAAAGCACTAGCCCAAAACAAGATGCCAGGAATTGCTGGAATATCTATTGAAATGTTTCCACAAGCTGATAAAGCACTGGCAGCACTCACTCATCTATGTCAGGAAATTTGGAATACAGCTACTTGGCTAACGGACTGGAAGAGATCCATATGTGTATACATACCAAAGAAGGGAGACCAACAGAATGGTCAAATTATGTAACACTATCATTGGCATCACATGTGAGTCAAATTGTACTGAAGCTAATACAACAACAGTTGCATTGATTCATTGACAGAAAGTTACCATATTCAGCATTCAAGAGCCATCGTGGCACAGTGGTTACAGGTTGGATTGCAAACCCCAAGGTCAGCAGTTCAAAACCACCAGTCACTCCGTGGGAGAAAGGCAAGGTTTTCTACTCCCATAATGAGTTACAGTCTCAGAAACTCACAGGGTCAGGATGAGTTGTCATCAACTACAAGGCAGTGAGTTTGGTTTCCCAGAGATTTAAGCCAGATTCAGAAGAGGATGTGGAACAAAGGATATCAGATATCAGATGGATCTTGCCTGAAAGCAGTGAATACCCTAAAGATGGTTACTTATGTTTTATTAACACCCAAGCTATCTGACTGTGTGGATCATAAGAAAACATGGATAGTTTTGAGAAGAGAATTCCAGAACACTTATAGAACAAGGGTAGATTGCATGGTTTAAGAACCAAGAAAGGTGTGCATCCTGGTTGCACCCACTTATTATACTTTTTCAATTGTATGGTGAGCAAATAATCAGAGAAGCCAAATTATATGAAGAAGAACACAGAATCAGATTTGGAGGAAATATTATTAACAACCTGCTATATGCAGACGACACAGTTTGGCTTGCTGACAAGGATGGGGGACTTGAAGCACTTGCTGGTGAAGATCAAGGATTGCAGCCTTCAATGTGGGATACAACTCAACACAAAGAAAACCAAAATCCTCACAACTGAACCAATAGGTAACATGATGATAAATCGAGAAAAGCCTGAAGTTGTCAAGGATTTTGTCTTGTCTGGATCCACAAGCAATGCTCCTGGAAGCAGCAGTCAAGAGATGAAAAGATACATTGCACTGGGTAGATCTGCTGCATAAGAGCTCTTTAGAATGTTGAAAAGTTAGGATGTTACTTTAAGCAGGAAGTACACCTGATCCAAACCATAGTATTTTCATTTGCCTCATCTGCATGTGAAAAGCTTGCCATTGAGTGAAGAAGACCCAGGTAAACTGTATGAATTTGAACCATGGTACTGGCAAAGAATATTGACAGTACCATGGACTGCCAAAAGAACAAACAAAATCTGTCTTGGAAGTACGGCCAGAATTCCCATTAGAAGTAAGGATGGTGAGACTTTGGACATGTTGTCAGTGGAGACCAGTCCCTGGAGAGGCATCATGCTTAGAAAAATGGAAGGGCTGTGAAAAAAGGTTGAAGGCCCTTGAAGAGCTGGATAGACACAGTGACGACAACAAGAGGACTGAGCATAGGAACACTTGGGTGGATGGAGGAGGAGCTGTTATTGTTACATTCTGCTGTGAATAGGTTTGCCATGGACCAGAACCAACTGGATGGCAAACTAACAACAACAACAACAACAGGGAGAGACATTAAAAAGCCAAACTCACTGCCATTGAGTTGACCTTGATTCAGAGCAACCCTGGAGGACAGGGTAGGACTGGCACCCGTGAGTTTCCCGAGAGTGTAACTTTTCACAGGAGGGGAAAGCCCCTTTAACCTACTACTTAGCAGCCCAGCCCATCACCAGGGCTCCACAAGGATAGAGAGAAACACTGTTAGGGCTGGATAGGGCAGAGGCTGTACACTGGTACAAATGAGGGATGGAGGTACAGGGAATCCTTGGTGGACGATACCTTCAGGACCAAGGGTGTGAGGGGCGATGCTGGGAGAGTGGAGGGTGAGTGGGTTGGAAAGGGGGAACTGATTACAGGATCCACATGTGACCTCTTCCCTGGGAGAGGGACAGCAGAGAACCGGGGAAGGGAGACTCCGGATAGGGCAAGATATGACAAAATAACGATGTATAAATTACCAAGGGCACATGAGGGAGGGGGGGAAGGGGAGGGAGGGGAAAAAAAGAGGACCTGATGCAAAGGGCTTAAGTGGAGAGCAAATGCTTTGAGAATGATTGGGGTAGGGAATGTATGGATGTGCTTTATACAATTGATGTATGAATATGTATGGATTGTGATAAGAGTTGTATGAATCCCTAATAAAATGGAAAAAAGGAAAAGAGGAGAAAAAATTATTAGGGCAAAGACTGTACAGATGTGCTTTATACAATTGATGTATGTATATGTATGAACTGTGATAAGAGTTGTATGAGCCCCTAATAAATTGTTAAAAAAAATGATCCTCAATTCTATCTGAATCCTTGCCAGAGCTGCAAGTTGCCTTAATAAACACGTGCAAAAAAAGTACCTCTGACAGCAGACCGCTCAGGTTCAAATCCAGGCTCTCTAACTTATTGACTATGTGACCTTGGGCAAACCTGGACCTCTCTGTGCTTCCAAAGACTCACTTTCCAAAAGGGAAGTCATAAGCCAACTTTTCTTATTCCTCACTGGGTTGCTTTGAAGATGAAATGAGACATCTGTCTAAAAATGCTTCTGACCATCCCTTGGTTCTCAGAGCTCCAGAAATGCTATGGATTATTGTTATAAGATTGTGAATGATTTTTTCCAAGGGTAGTGCAAAGATTAACATCAGTGCTACTTCTCTCTGACAAAATATAAATCCAGATTTCTAAATAGCAGGGTCTGAACGGATGCGCTGTTAACAGCATCTTGCTTTTCTCCCATCACTTGTCACAGTAAATCTGATAAGAAATGCTGGGCTAGGGCCTGCAGCCAAGCCCCTCACTGGCAGCGTGCAGGACCTCAGGTTGTTGCCAGGCCAAGGGACATCACAATGGCAAGAGGAGACTCCACAAAGGGCCCCTGCTTCCTCCCCCACGCCACCCTTCCCCACATTCAGGGTGAAACGTCAAAATACAATTTTTTTTGTCACCTGGTGAAATAATGAGCCCCCATTCCCGTTGCCTTGGTATCATCAGAGCGCAACAGCCACGTGGGGTAATCGCTGTCTCCGTGTTAATGCTGCTCAGTTCAAACATTTTCACAGGCCCTGGCGAAATGAAACCCGTGCTTTCTACCTAGGTAGAGTTTGAGGCGATTCAGCCCATTTGCTTCTGCTGAAGAGGCTACCTCAGAAAAACAGGAAATAAAAACATAGAGGGTGCCATTGACATTAGGTTTCTCGTTTTCTTCCTTTCTTCCCTACCTTCCTTTCTTCTTGCCCTTCTCTTTCTCTTTTCTTCCTTCCCTCCCTTTGCTCACGTCTTCCTGCCTGCCTTCACTTTCCATCTTCCCTCCCAAACTCCTCCATTTCTTCTTCGCTCCTCTCTCCCCACCGCCACCTTTCTCCTTTCCTTCCCTGCCTTTTCCCTTCAGCCTCCCAGTTTCCCTCCTTCACTCTCTCCTTTGCTCCTTCCTTTCCCCACCTTGTTTTGATCCAGTGATTTGTACTCCTTTCTTCCTCTCATCCCACCCCTCCCCATTGCTGGAGAAACATCAGTTCCTTGTGGTGCTGGTTTCTTGGCGCCAGACCCTGTTCTTTGGGTGTTCACAAGTCTGTGTCCTGTGTGCAAACATAAGACAGACATATGATCAGGATTGGACAGAAGATGGGATTTGACAGGTGTTCTGCATCCCAAATCTCCAGGAGGCAAAGGTAAAGTCAGGCTCCTGCCTTTAAGGTTATGTCTCCCATTGTAACTGCATCCCACAAAGGCTCCTGCCTCCTGGCCACCTGAGGCCTGCTGCCTGCCTTCCTCTAGCTCCTGGGGAATTGGGGCAGCAGTGGCAAGAACAACAAAAATCCCCAGGAGTTGACAAGAAGGGAAGCTGCCTTGCTCGAGAGACGGCCCCCTCACCCACCTGCATGATGTTGAGATACAGGTTCTCATCCCTGTGGCTGGGCAAGAAACACCCCCTCCCCAAACGCAGTGGCTTCAAACAAGGACCATCATCGTGCGGTTGCTGGGAGGCCACTGGGTCGTGCTTGGAGTCTCCCATGAGTTGGCAGTCTCATGGGAGCTGGGGCACTCAGAGGGCTGGCAGCTGAAGCTGGCCGTTAGCTGGGTGCTTAGCTGGGTTGTTGGTTGGAGTGTCTCCACGTGGCCTTTCCAGGCAGCTCAGGCTTCTTTCAGCATAGTGTCCGGGTTCTGAGAAGTGTCCTGAGAGGTAGCACGTGGAGGCTGGACATTCTAAGGGTGAGCACTCAAGAAGAAGTCTTTGAAGGGATTTTTCAGAAGCTGTGAAGCACTTTGTGGGAGGGAAGGGGGTTGCCCAAACTAGATGTCACAATGTCATCTTCTCCATAATCTATTGGTCACAGAGGTCATGAAACATCCCAATTTAAGGGGAAAGGGCATAGACTCTACCTTCCTATAGGTAGCCTGTCAAGGAATTTGGGGGTCACATACGAAGACTGGGAGACCCTGGGTGGCACAAATGGTTAAGGACTCAACGTATCAAGAGGTGGGCAGCTGCACCCCTCAGAAGAAATAACTAATGGCCTGCTTCTAGAAGCCCACAGGCTTGAGAATCCTGTGATGTGTAGTTTCTCCCTGGCACCCAGGGGGTCCTCGGGAACCAGAACCAACATAACAGCAATGGGTTGGGTTTTTGTTGGTTTTGTTTGGGCTAATATTAAAACGACTAGTATGAAATTATATATGTATTGTGTTTAACTCTCAGGACTCTGATTATGCTGAAGTTGAACAAAACTGTCTGCCTCTTCTATGAACGCCAGCCGATGGAGGCAAAGGGTGAGGGTCTAGAGGAAGAATGAATGTCCCATTCCCGTCCTTATGTTTCAGTTGTCCTTAAAGGGCACAGGGGACAAACCAGACGTCTTTGATATGATTTTAGCCTAATGATGTGCTAGTATGATGATGAGCAGCCTGAAAAGTGGTTTTAACTAATGTGATCCAATATTTGAAAAGTTGACGATTTCACATCGAATTTTATATTCTCAGCATCTCAGTTACAAACAGAAAATCAGGCCTTAAAATCCTTGCATTTCCCCAAGGCAACAACAGTCTGGAGCTAGAATTTGAATGTCCCCTGTGGATGAGCTGACACGTGCCTGTTAACCACAGTCCCCATCCATCCCTATTGCCCCCAAAACAGAGGTTGGCTACAAGTATCCTTTATCTATATGGCTAAATAGGTTAGTTAGTTTGGATTGGGTTGCTAGTTTTTCCTGTTTTGTTTTGCTTACTTTTGATTTTTTGGGGGGCTTGCAAATGGTGTGTATTTTGGTACCATGTCTTCCAAAGCGAGAAAACCAAACCCAGTAAGCCAAGAAGGTCAAACAGTCTAGATTAATGATGAAAGGAGGAGCCCTGTTGGTGAGGTAGATTATGAGTTGGACTTCTAACTGCAACATCAGAAGTTCGAAACTCCCCCCACCCCCACTCCACAGGAGAAAGATGAGATTTTCTACTCCTGTAAAGATTTACAGCCTTGGAAACCCACAGGGGCAGTTCTATACTCTGTCCAAAGGGTTGCTATATGTCAGAATTGATTCCAGGGTAGTGAGGTTTTCTTGATTGATATAAATAATTTTTGGTGAGTATTGAAAAAACCAGTCAATATTATTTTTAATACACATCAAAGAAGGTCCACATTAATTGTTCACACAACCCTGCCACCTTCTTTCTTTATTCCCTTGCCTCCCACTCTCCTTTCTTCCTCCCTATGGTCTTTTATCTCATTCATTTTCTTTCAAGGGTTAGCCTAGGAGTGGGAAAGTCTGACTAATTCTTAACCAAAAGACTAAATTGGTTTTATTGTTGGTGTTATTACTTGGGTTAAATTTTTTTCTTTTCTCTTCTTCTATTGGTTTGTGTCATGTAACCCAGAAAATGGGGAAACATTTGGAACATCAAAACACTATCCTTTCTCAGTAGACTTCAAGCATTAAAGGCAACAGAGATAAATACTCCAATAATAACAATAACATACAAGGATAGCTAGAGAGATAAATAGATAGATAGAAAAACCACAAAATCTGAGCAGTTGTGGGAAGGGGAATGGGAATAGCCCCATGAATAAATATAGGTTTGCCAGAGAATAGTTCTATATACATATTAGCATATACTACAAGTATGACCATGAATATAATAGTGCATCCAGGAGGCATAGTTAGGAAATGTCTTAGCTAGAACAAAACTCCTTGAGGGAGCGTGTCCTAAATATCGGGGATCAGGAACATAGCTCTGAGAGACCTCAAGATCAATTGGTACAAACTAGCTCACAAAGACAATGTTCTGTATCCATCAGGGAAGTGACTGGGGTCTTCAAAACCTAGTGAGTAGCAAACTAAAAGTCGGTTCTTGGTCTCACCCTATGTGTTGGACAGGGTTCTCTAGAGAGACAAAACCATATTGCTAGTAATTATATATAAATATATTTATAAAGCTAGATATGCAATACAAGAAATGAACCACTAAATTATATACAGATAGATAACACAAGAAACTAACAGTTAAATTATAAAACAGTGAGACACTAGCAGTCCTTTAAGGCTTGAGAGCCGCCAGTTGCCAGTCCCTTTCTGTAGAGAGAGCTGGGCTATATATACCCAGGCAGCAAACAGCAAGGCAAGTCACCAACTGTCACCAACTGTCAGTCCCCAGCTCCAGAGACGAACATTCCAATCCTGTGGTATTAAATGGACCTCAACTTACAGCGACAGAGTCCACAAGCTAGGCATCCCACAGGTAGTGTACCCCTTTAAATTGAGGCATAGAACAAGCAAGGCGAGGCTCACGAAGCCATTTATCCCTCTGCCCTTCGATTATTCCTACTTGTGTTTATCGGCCAGGCTGGCACAATAAACTATTGCACCCTGTCTGGAGCGAATACCATTGAAGAAGCTCAAGATGCCTGGCAACAATTAGTCCAAATCAGTAATGGACTATGCGTACCTCAGCCTCTATGATGCTAAGGTCAGAAGAACTAAATGGTGCCTGCCTATGACAAACAGCTGCTCTGAAAGGGATCATGGTACATGGTCCTAGATAGAGTGGGGAGTAATGTGTAAGAAAACTGAAAGTCATACTACTACTACCAATAGTAATAATAATAATGATAAAAGATGAGGTTTATTGGTTAGATAGACTAGTGAGAACCCCACTACTATGGTCCTTCATCACCCTTCAGGTCTGGAACAGAATTCAACCCCCTGAAAAATAGACAGGTTTATAAAGTGAACCTTATGAGAAAAGATTGCAGCCCTCAGTATGGTTTACAACTCAATGTTAAGAAGACACACATCCTCACAACTTGATCAATAGGTACCATGATAAATGGAGAAGTTTGTTGTTTTTTTTACTTGTTGTTATTTGTTGAAGTTGTCACGGATTTTTTGTCTTGATGAGGTCTATAATCAATGCTCTTGGAAGCTGCAATCATGAGATCAAATGACGCATTCCATATGGATACATTTGGTGCACAATACGTCTGTAGAGTGCTAAAAAGCAAGGATGTTACTTTGAGGACTAAGGTGCACCTTACCCAAGCCATAGTAATTTAAATTGCCTCATAAGTATGTGAAAATCAGACATTGAATAAGGAAGGCTGAAGAAGAATTGATATGTCTGAATTGTGGTGCTGGTGAAGAATATTAAAAGTAACATGGACTGCCAAGGGAACAAACAGATCTGTCTTAGAAGAAGTATGGTCAGAGGGCTCCTTAAAGGCAAGGATGGTGAGACTTCCTCTCACATACTTTGGTCATGTTATTAAGAGAGACTAGTCCCTGGAGAAGGACATCATGCCAGGTGAAGTAGAGGGACAGTGAAAGAGGAAGCCCCTTAAGGAGATGGATTGACAGTGACTGAAACAAGGGGCTCAAGCTTGGGAACAATTAGGAGAATTATTCAGGGCTAGGTAGTGTTTCTGTCTGTTTGGCATAGGGTCAATGTGGGTTGCAACTGGCTCAATGGCACCTGATAAGAACAACTACACCAAAATGAATCATAGCACTGAGGAGCACACATTCCTCAGAACCATCAACCAGTCAAAAGCAAATAGGCAGTATTTGCCCAAGGCCAAATTCAAAAGGCAGGCAAGGTTAGGGCAGAAGGGTGAATGAAAACAGGAAGCAGAGTTTCAATGGCATGAGTGATATTACATTGCAGGAGATTGTCATCAATGTCACATAACAAAACGTGTATAAATTGTTACGTGCAAAGCTGATTTTCTCTGTAAACCTTAACCCACCTTACAATAAAAAGTTTCTTTTTTTAAAACAAAGACACCATCGTTCATATTATAGACACAGCCAAAGAAAGATCTCCTGGACAATCCTAAAAGGATCTCCCAAATGATTTGGGTAGTTAGCCCTCCCCAGGGAGTTCTACCCATTGAAACGCTGGGCGGTTATGGCTGCAATTATATTTCAGGCCAGAAGAGGCAGCAGAGGCCTGGTTGTTCAAATGCTACAAAACTACCAGACAATGGGCAAACAGTTTCTTTCCACGGACGACTAGCGGCTCTGTCATATCCATGTCTGGTGTTCAACACTTGGCGACAGAATCCAGCCCGCTGGGTTTGGGTGGGGTCTGTTTCTCACCCATGCTTGGCTTGGGATTGTTCTATGGCATCCACAAAGTGGAGTCCTTTCCTTTCTGATGTCCCGAGAAAGCTGTTTTCTCCTTTTTCTCTCTCTGGCCCTCTTCCCAAGAACCCTGGGGTTCACTCTGCTTTCCTCTGGTTGATGTTTCTCAGGCAGTTACTTGACCTCGGTTCATCTACTGCAGGTGACCATTAGCAAGTAACTGTACCGTCCTTGGATGGTATTGTTCATGAGCTAGGCTGCGAACTACGGGTTAAAGGTTTGAGTTCACCCAGAGGTGCCTTCCAAGAAGGGCCTGGTGATATGCCTCTGGAAAAAAACCCACCCCAGCCATGGAAAATTCTAGGGACCGGACTTCTCTAACACACTTGGGCTCTCCATGAGTCCGAGTTGACTCAATGGCAATTGGTTGCTGGTATTCCTGTAAGTAGAAGACAACAATCTTTAAGCAGTCCCTCTTGGATTCATGGGAGGAGGATGGCTTCCTCTGAGAGAACTTCTCAGGGCTCCAAGGGCTCAATGATCTTACAAAAAATGAGAGAAATGATGAGCCTGATGACAGATGATATTGCTATGCAGGCCTCGTTTCAGGATGCTCAAGTTTCCAGGTCTTTCCCTGACTCACAGTGTAGCCCTGTGAGGTTCCAAATAGAAGGGCACCCTTGCTCCCAGGACCTGGAGCCTTGTAGCTGAGCAGAGCAGTCATGATGAGAAAGAGGACCCAAGGGGGAAGTCAGGGGGCTGCTTCACTTGTCTCAGTGTCAAGCAAACAAATGTTTTGGCAGGAAATTTCTCTTCAAGAGTGTTCTGATTTCTTGAAGGAAATCTTTTTCTGAACCATTTCCTCAGGGGAAAACCACTCAACTACCTCGGGAAGGAAGATTTTTCTCCTTCCAAGCTTACCAGGCTGTGCTAACTCACAGAGGAGGTGTGACTAGCAGGCAATGAAACTGATTTCCAGACTCCTATGAAAATCAGCAAGTGCTCGGCTGCTAAGTGAAAGGTCGGCAGTTGGAAAACCCCAGCTGCTCTGCAGGAGAAAGTGGTGGCTGACTGTGTCTGACAAGATGACAGCTTTGGAAACCCAATGGGGCAGTTCTCCTCTGTGTTCTACAGTTGCTTTGAGTTGGAGTGGACTTGACAGTGATAGATCTGATCTTTTTCCCCATGAAAATCAACTTTCACGAGTACATGTGCATTCATGGATGTCTGTGTCTGCTTTGGCATGCATGTGCACATATGTGCCTATTTGCACGTGGATGAATATGTCTGTGAATGTGGGCGTCTCTATTTACTTTGCCATGTGTGTGCACATGTCTGCCTTTGTCAGTATGCATGCGGGCTCAGGCAGCATAAAGAGATCACAGAGAAACTTGGAGAGAAAGAGAAAAGTAACCTATTTTCTCATGGGTCTCCCATACCTGACGGTCTACTGGCATCCACCGCCACGAAGACCAGAGGTCACTTCATGCCATGTGTCCAGCTGCACATTGCTGGTTGAGGTCAGTCACCAGGGAGGCAAGTGAGACTGGCCTCGCCAACCTACCACCCACCTGCAGGAGTGATTCCCACCATCTGTCCTGGAGCCCCTCCCACCTTACTCAGCCTCCCTAGACCTTGAGTGAAAGGCGTTTCCAACGTTTTTACATAAAGATTTCTGAGATTGACTGAAGAAATGATTTCATTTGACAAAACAAGAAGCTTTGAATTTAAAAATTTGAGGCAAGTGCCCTTCAGAGAGGGGGACACAGGACGGGGCCATGCTCCCTTCCGGTATGCACAGGGGTTGCTATGAGTTGGAACCAACTTGATGAGCACCTGCCAGCAACAACAACAACCAGAAGTTGTCCAAACTTCTGTGGCCTCAACTCAGAAATGAGAATATTATTATTGCCTCCTAGAAAGAACTCAAGGTATGTACAATTGGTTAATAGGCGTTTGGAAAGTGAGTACATTAAGTGGACTGATGACATTGATAAGGCAATAAGAAACTGAGAAGGCTTCACTAACAGGTGCTTTCACATCTGTAACCAGTAGATTCCTTCCTTCTTCATCTCTTGCCATCTTAATCAGCTCCCACACTTTCCAGGCAGCTTGAGGGATTAAATGTTCAGTCTGATCCTATTATAAGCCTCAGCCTCAGAATCAGAGGCTTTACCTGAGGTTTGAGGAGCTATACTGGGAATGAGGGAGAGTAACCTGTCTTTTCTATTGCTCTCCTATCGCTCCCTCTTCCCTAGCCCTTCCCTGTCTCTGGGCCTGCCTTTCCTCCCTAGAGCATTGGCTTCCGGGAGAAGGGGATGGAAACAATGAGCACAATGAGCACATTCCTGACCAGGCCTCTTACCATGCTATGTTCCAACCCTCTCTTGGAAGGGCCTCCACGAAGTCCTCTTATGTCATCTCACAATAACTTGTTAGATACCATTGAGTGAGCTCCTGACTCATAGCAAAAGTACACACAAGAGATTGAAGCACCACCTGGTCCTGCACCGTCCTCACAATGGTCCTTGTGTGTGAGCCCATGGTTGCAGCAGTGTGGAGGAGATCCTGTCCAAGAAGGCTGCCAGTGGGTGGGAGGGGCTGCAGCTTTCAGAGACTTTGGAGGATGCCAAGGTGGATAGTTCACGGCGTATCATATGAGGTCAGCCAGCGGGCCTTGGGGGCCCTTCCCATTATCCATAGATATATGAAATAAATGGAGGCCCTCAGCAAGATGGGCTGCAGACACCTCCAGGACTCACTTGATCCTTGGCAAGCTCCCTTAGCCTTAGGACACCACCTGCTGGAACTGTGGCTTTGCTGCCTCTCCTGGCTCTCAACTTCCCTCCTAGAGGACTCCAGCCACCCTTCTCCTTCCAGATCCTTCCAGCAGGAGGCAGATATTGGTCTCTATGCTTTTGCATGTGGCCAGTTTTCTAGGGACAGATCAGCCTCTCCCAAGAATTTGGGTTCACCAGAGTGAGCGTGCCCACAAGTCTGCAGAGCGTACGGCCAGGCCTCTGAAGAGAGAACTGCTGGAAGATTTGCCCCTTTTCAAAAGCGCTAATTCCACAGTTGAGAGCTCGTCTCCTGGGGACTCAGCTTGAGTCTCAAGGAGCACATCCCCTTTGACATTGCTGGCAACTCGAGGTGCTGTGGGTCATTTTCTTGCCTTTGAGGAGTGCAAGGGAAATACTACAATATGTCCCTTCACATGAACCACCAATCCTTATCTGGAGAACTCTCTGAGAAGACAGGGATGAGAGGGAGATGTTCCTGGGGCACGCTTTCACCTGCACATCTCTCAGGTGAGTCAAACATTTGACCCCCAAAAGTTGAGTATGATGTTGAGAGTTCAGGCTGGGAGATAGAGTGTCTGGGTTCAAATCAAGAGACTGCACATCTCAACTCCCATGGTTCTCCTGCATAAAACCCAAGCCAAGCAGTTTATCACTTCCCGGCTGAGTATCCTACTGAGGCCAGCTAAACTCATTCTTTGCTGATGACAACGTTGCTTGTACCAAATGGCTTTGCCATGTAGCCCTTAGCAATGGCCAGAAGGGCTGCTCATCAAACCGCAGAGCAGGGCTTCTGGCGCACACGTTAAGAAGGGGGCTATTCACAACAAGGTCAGTAGTTCAGAACCCACTAGCTGTTTCTCTGGAGAAAAACTGTGGCTGTGTGCTTCCATAAAGAGGCCCAGCCATGGAACCCCCTTGAGAGGGCCATGATGAGCTGGAGTGGGCTCTACAGGAGTGGGATTTTTTACTGTGGATGTAATCCCACTTGGGCAGAGATTTTCTTTTTGACTTAAAGAGGCTGTACCTTACACCAATGACTTGGCTGATACAAAAGGATTCAATTCAACACTGAAGCAAACCAACTCCAAAGGAAGAAGGCAGCTGCCATGCAGAGAGCTCCAAGGACCACCAACCATGGAGGTTATTGAAGCCAAAACAAGAATACCGCCCACCAGCCCTCAGCCCCCAGGGATGGACAAAGAGAGCGTGCCCATCAAGCTGGTGCACTGGCATGATGCTGTCAGCCTCCGGTGCTGTGAGAACATTGACTTTGGTGTGTTAAAGGCACCCACTTGCGGTATGTTTGTGATGTCAGCGTGTGGAAACTATGGCAAGCCCCCCCTCCCTGCCTCACAGCAGCAAAGCCTCGGCATTAAAACCCTGTGCCTTCTGTGGCGCTTGCCAGCTGTGAGAGGGCAGGAAATGCCCTTGGCTTTTCTGCTCCTTGTTGCGACCTCCCTCTGAGGCAGGGAGCAGAGGATTTGAGGTTGGAATCTGTTTTGTTTCATCACTACCCTTTGTCATCTCTCTGAACACTTTCATGTGCTCCTCATCAGTGCTTCGCCCTCTCTATAACCAAGCCATGTGCTCTTTAAAACATGCACACACACACACACACACACACACACACACCTAATGTTCACATTTTGAGGCACATTTATCTTTAATTCACTAATGATAACAATAATTATTCAAAGCCACTTTACCATCTGAAAAGAAATCTCTATGCATACACTTAGATCATGGATGCCAACTGCCTTCTTAACAACATTTCCCAATGAAATATTCAGCAGCGATTATATTAAGCCTGAAGCTGTTCATCCAGTTTGTGTTAATCAAAACAAAAACAAGAGACGAAGGGATCCAAAAGGACATGTAAGATCATAGACTGAAAGTAGCCCCATCGAGCACCAAAGGCTTGTCCAGAAGGGCAGAGCCACAGGTAAAAGCTATGTCTCTCGGGAGTTGCTGGCATTTAACTAGATGCAAAATGTCAGCGCAGGAAATGGCTTGCCCAATGCAAATACTAACAAGGGAGGCATGTGTTCCTGTGTAAATGGAGCTTCAGCCAATCCGGGCCTTCAGGATCCAGCTCCCATCGCAGCATCCACGGGAAGCACCAGGGGAATGTTCCGTTTGCTTATTTTCCCTCTCTTTGCTAAGAAGAAAAAGAGCCTTTGTGGCCTAGTGGCTACAAGTTGGGCTGCTAATTGCTATATCAGCAGTTTGAAACTACCAGCTGCTTTGTGGGAGAAAGATAAGGCATTCTGCTCCCATAAAGAGTTCGAGTCTCAGACACTCACAGGGGCAGTTCTACGCTGCCCTATAAGTTGGCTGTGAGTCAGCATGGATTCGATGGCAGTGAGTTTTCTAAGAGTAAGAAGTATCTAGGGGTGTAAACAGTTAATGAGCTCTGCTATTAAGGGAAAAGTTGTCATGCCCAACCCACTTAGAGGAGCTGTGAAAGAGAAGCCTGGCAATCTTCTTCAGAATCCTCGGCCATTGAAAAGTTTATAGAATGTATTGACCTAGGTTGTTAAATAGATCCAGGTATATGGTGGAGCATACAGGGACCAATGTCATAAAACGGGGTGGGGGTGGAAAAAAATCTCTGAGACATGCAAAAACTGTGAGGGAATGAGTTGTTGAGGCTGGGGGATCAGGACCATCGTCTCTGGGATTTTCAAAGTTCCTGAGCAATCAGGAAAGGGGCAAGAGTTGGTCTCTCCCCATCCAGAGGACAGCAGAAGAGGAGAACTGATTGGGCACAATGAATCAATGACTAGTGACTCAAGCAACGATCACCCTCCACCACTGGAGACCAGAAGAACTAGATGGTGCCTAGCTCTCACTATCGACTGCTATGAAAGAGATCACATTAGAAGGGCTTGATTAGAGTAGAAGGGAAATGTGGGGCAAAACTCAAAATCATGATTGTCGCGCGCCAGGTCTCGCCAGCAAGAAAAGACGCACCACAACAGGATTCTTCCACAAGCATTTAATTTTTCATAATGCGGTAAAAGACCCCGAAACCCTAAACTACTGCTGCTTATATATGCTCTATGGGGACGTGCTGTGCCCTGATTGGTGCATTTGCCAAAACCTCATGCATTGATTGGTGAGTTCGCCAGAACCTTCGTTTGCATACTCCAGGGTGGAGTTATGACTACGTCATCTCAGCATCGCGCATGCGCTAAGTGGTTGTTTATCACTTAGTTGGACCACCGCCCTGACTGCCCGGCGCCATCTAGTAATGGCGGCGAGAGCTGCGGCTACCCACATCACGAGAGCTGTGGCTTCCCACATCTCGCGAGAGCTATGGCTTCCCACATCTCCTCCTTTCTTTTTTATTTTAAGCCTAATCCATCGATCAATTCCAGAGCCTCCAGCAGCTCCAAAAGATCAAGATGGATATAAAGTCCATCGATCCATCCCGGAGCCTCCAGCAGCCCCAGGAGATCAAGATGGATATAAAAACCCAAATCTGGTCACCCTAATGTGTGCAATGAGCAAAGCTCCACATGGTGCAAGGGCTGACCAAGATCCAATTTCTGTCACTCTTCCCAGTGCAATGGGACAATTCCCTTGGGGTGCAGGAGCTGACAACTTATGGGGGTTAGTTTTCTCTTAACAAAGAAAGCCAAAGATCATGGGAACCACCGCGCTCAATCGCTAAGAGCGCCTGCGTGATGATGACTTTGTCACGTTTTTGCTGGGCTTTAAGCTTGCAGAGCAACCATAGCCACAACACTCCTCCACAGCACATTATTGCAGCAAATGTAAACACCCCCACCCACTCTTTAAAGTAGGAAAAGGCAGTAGAAAGCCAAGAAGTAAAATCTCCAACAGTTATGGGTTTCATTCTTGTGCCATTAAGAGTCGTAATCTGCATCCGGAGTTGTTCTTGAAGTTCTTCCAGCTCAGCTGTCCATTGTCCTGTAAGATACTGGGATATATTCTTGCTGCTAAAAGAAGACTCATTCAAGAATTTTAAAGGTGTTATGCACAAATTAGGTGTTGAAGAAACTCAACTTAATTGCACCATGCTCGTACGACTATCCACTTGGTGTTGTAATAAATCAACTCTCTGGTTCACTAACAGTAAACCAGACATTAATCGAGCATCCAACATATGGACTGTAGATAAAGCTTCTGATGTAGATTGCGTAATATTGCTAATGACATTTGCTGTCATTACTTGATTAGACATAGCCAATCCTGCTGTAACCGCTGCTGCAGCTGAGATAGTAATAGCTGTAATAATTGCTGCGGTAATGCCAAAATCTCTTTTATATCTATAAAGTGTAGCAATAGGAAAAGTATTGGGATCTGCTTCAACCGGTACAGGTATCATAGTGGGAATCTTTACTATCAAGGCAAATGGCTCAGAGCCATTCCAACATTCAGCAAGCCAACACTGACTGCTAAAGCTATTACATGAAGCTTCCCAAAATGTATCATTTGCATGACTAAAGTTGAATGTTAACAGAAAGAAAAATGGGGGCTGGACACAAACAGGTGATGGCTGAAATTGCACTCTTGATATATTAACCATAGTATTTACTTTCAGCCTCTTTGTAGTGGTATTGTATACACCAGTGACATTGTATAAAGTATCATTAATTCCAAACATTTTTGCAAAAGGAGTTACTATCGTAGATGCTCCACGTTGTTTATATACCATCCATTCATACCATGGCCAGGTATTATCAGGACCAGTGGTATTAGTATTACTATTCCATTTTGCTTTACCTAAAGTCGGAGTCATATCAAAACCTGGTATAATAGGGTTGCTCCAATAATTTGGAGACTGACATTGAGTAAAAGTAGGCGGAAAACTTTTTTCAGGTGAGCAACTAGGTAATATGACACGTCTGGTCACATTAGGTGGCACTACTGATCCATTAATGGGCCCAGGGGGCCTGGATCCTTCACGAATCACCATAAGTGTTGTTGTATTTACACGTTTTCCTTTCTCAGAGGTGCCACTTCCACCTGTAGCACCTTGTGCAACTTTCATAAGGGTGGATATAATATTATTAAATGTAGAGTCTCCAGAAGGATCCACCCAATTGACTAAAGATCCATTTCTTACATATATACAAGGTGCACTAGTATTGATGGTGGTAAAACACAAACTATATGCCAATGTAAAATTGCTTGCATTATATACTTTAGGAGGCTCCCCTCTAGGCGTAATACATGGTATTCCCAAATCACATTGCGTTGATAAGAATAAGGGTAATATTGACGCATTCGAGTGTATGGGAATAGGTACAGGCCAAGTTTTAGCTATGGCCCATAAAAAAACTCCTTTAACTATTGGGGTCCATATTACCATCAGTATCAGCAACATTATTAGGTTGATCATCGTCTTCTTCATTCTTCCTGTTCGCACGATCTTCATCCTCCTTAATTAATCTCACCAGTCTCTCTGGCACCCAGATGGGGTTTTCTTCTTTCTGTGGAAAAACACAAATTGCTCCCCTGGACCTGATTAATATGGGGTCAGGGCCATACCATTTGTTGTCTAGGACATTTTTCCATCGGGCCATTTCCTTTGGTGGCTTTGGCCATTGTCCATGTCTGTCTGCAGCTGATTGGCCTTTCTCATCCAGATTTTTAAAAATTTCAGTTTCTCCCTATTGAGTAAGATGCTGGCAGTTGGTTTTTCAGATATGTCCCTGATTTCATTGAGAATTTCCCTTCGATTCCTATTTTTTAGTATTTGTATCTAGAATGGCTGTTAGATATTATCAAATACCTTTTCTGAATCAATTGAAATGCTCATGTGGTTGTTTTTCTTTTTTATATGGTAGATCACATTCATTATTTTTCTCATTTCAAACCATCTTTGCATCCCTGGAACCAATCTCACCTGCTGTGGTTCTTTTGCTTAGCTTTTTGATAGATTGTTGGATTCTGTTGGCCAGGATTTTGAGATTTTGCCCCTATATTCATAAGGGATATTGGTTTACAGTTTTGTTTTGCTTGAAATATTTATTTCTGTTGACAAATAAATGAAATTTTGTCTTAAAGCATGGTGCAGCATGGGTAACAATGTTCACTCACGGTACTCACATGTGGGTGTATCTGCATGTGGGCGGACCCACCTAGAGACAGATAGAGGAGCGGTGTCTTGGTTCCTAAGAACATTGGTAACACAGAAAAATATGAGAAAAAAGACAAAAAGGATGGTAATAGAAATAAATTAATAAAAATATCTATTAAAGGCAACAAAAGAGAGACAATGGGAAGAAAACATAAAATTTAAATTTACAAGACATATTTTTGTTTTAAATTCTATACCATTGGCTAAATTAACTACACTATCAATAAAATTGCCTTATGCCCAAGGGGATGATTGATAATGTTCTCTAACAGAAAATAACAATTATATCTCTGAGGTGAACCAGAGCCAGATGAACCATAAATATGTGAATGGATTTTGAGCTTGCACTTAATTCTAGCCTCAATCTAAGTACAATTAGTTCTTATGAAATGGCCCTATTTGATGCTCGTCCTCATGAAGAAATCACTCAAGACATGAATGCTATAGGAAAGTGTAATGAAGAAACTAGATGGTGCCCACCTATCAGAAAAAAATAGCCTCTGGGGTCTTAAAAGCTGGTCTTAAACAGCCATCTAAGTGAGGGATCAACTAAGTCCATGTGGAAGAAGCACACCAGCCTGTAAGATCCTAGGATTTTAACTCATGAAATTCAAATCTGAAGGAGGGAATGATATCAGCTTCAATTATGAACACCTGGTTTTAAGGTTGTGGATAGCATTTGCAAGCTCTGGGGAATCCTCTCTGACCAGAGCCATGGGATGTGAACAGCCCTGTTATCAGACAGATAGCATTGTAAAATTGGTTATTGCAGATGTATTTAAGTTAAAATTTATACATCTCCCTTTTGACTCATTTTAAATGTATTCCAGTTCTTTTAACCTCTGCTTTCTTTTCTAGAGCTTTTTAAAATCTGTTTTCTTTGTTATTGTTGTTAGGCTTTTAAAAATACATTTTTCTGTATATGAAATCCAGGATAACTAAATCTATATAGACAATGGTTTTGGGGGCTATGGCAGGGGAGGTTGGGGGAAATAACATGAATACAATAAAGAAAAATGTTCTAAAATTGATTGTGGTGATAATGATTATTACAATTTATCTTAATATAATTGAGCTATTGTATGACATGTGAGTCATATGCCAATAAAAGTGTTTTTGTAAATGAATTAAAACAATTTTTCCAAGCTGTTCTCTGCCTGCTAATTGTTTCTGTCTTGGAAATTTCAACGACAATATGTTCCAGTGTTTTCTTTTGGGATCTGTGGTGTTTTGGGTTCTCTCTGCTTCCTGGAGAATTATTTTCTCCTCCTCTGTTCTGTTAAGGAAGTATTATTCCGGAATTTCTTATATGGATAGAATCCCACTTAATTCTTATGTTTTCTTCAGATTCTTTTGTTCTTTTAGCTGATTGTATCACTCATAAATTGGAGTTAAGAGATATGCCTTCAAACTCACCAATTCAGCTTTCCATTTCTTCAATTCTCTTACTCTGTTCTTCTAAATTGTTGCCTAATTCTCTTATCTTAATATTTTCTGCATTTCTTTTTAGAGGTTTTTGTTGAAGATATCTAGCTTTTCTATTCTGACCATTGTTCTCGCAAACTCTTTGTTGAAAGTACATGACAACATTTTTCTGAATTCAATTTATGATAGTTTCAGAGCCTGTTCTTTTTAAGAAAATTCCTTGAGATCTGAGTGTTGTTCATTTGTTAATCCTTCTTCTGATGAATCAGGAGTGACTGCTGCCACTGCAGCATCGTGGCCGGGTATTACGGTTGGGAGGGCTGCTAGATTTTGTGGGAGTCGATGACTTTGTTGAGTAGTGCCAGAAATGAATGATAGAAGGGGGACGGGGGAGGGAAAAAAGGCTTTGGGCAGTAAAAGGCTGTACTAAGAAAAGTTGGGAGGGGGAGGAACACTGTACTTGAGTGTATTCTTCCCTAAGGCCAAGAGCTTCTTAACATAGTCCGTCAAAGCACAGGCAATCTTCAGGAAAACCATCATGGTGCCAAGTTTGTCCTTGGGATAGCCTAGGCTGGTCCTTTGGGACCTATGCTCCGGGAACTGTGCAGGCCAGCTTGCTTGAAGAGCTGGAAGCCACATGGGACCTGCGTGCTTATTACACGTGAAGCTTTGGACCCTGCTCACAATGATAGTCTTTGAGGAGTGGAGCTGGGTTGCTGTAGCCAGCAGTGCAGAATGGAGCTACAGATGGGTAGCAGGAGACCACTGGGCGCCTCTTCAGTGGACCTGCTCTTTCCTTCCCTTCTCTGCTTGCTCCCACAGTCTCTGATATATGGAAGCCTCCTTTTACTTCACTTTCAAGCCATTGTCTGAGATCACAGGCCACCTGTCTTTTCTTAGGGCCTAGTCTATCCTGGTTGTTACATAAGGATCTACCTGTGTGTATGTGTTCAGTTGGACATGTTCTAGTCCCCTTTCTTTAATGTTTTTAAAAGTTTCTATAGAACTGGTGTCAGCACTTCTGAATTTTTTATGAAATATCCCAGTGAAGCCATCTTGCCATTGACTTTTCTTTTTATATATATTTTTGGTCTTTTTTGAAGGGGTGGAGCAGGGGGTTAATCACATTCTGAATTGCTTATTTCATAATTACTCTGCTTAAACCTATTTCTATTCATATTAGTTTAGGTATGTCGTATATTTTCAGGAATTTGTCCCATTCATCAGCATTTTCAAATCTGTTGCAGTTCTTTTTCATAGTGTTATGATTCTTTATTCAATGAATATGTTGTGTTGTCTCCAGATTCATTTCTTTTGATTATTTGCCCTTCCCCCCCCCCCCCAGTATATCCAGTAGTTTGTTTCAGTGATTCTTTTCAAAGAACCAACTTCTGGTTTGATTGATTTTTTTCTGTTGTTTAACTGTATTCTATTTCATTTCTTTCTCACTGGTATTTATTATTCATTTCAGCTAGTATCTTTGGCCTCTTGCTCTTCCTTTCCTTTTTGTTCAAGTTTTCATTTAAACAATTGATTTTCATCCATCTTTTTAAATATGGGCATGTATTGCTATGAATTTCCCTCTGAGAATGGTTTGTGCTGTGTCACAAAGGATTTGGTATGTTGTGCTTTCCTTTATATTTGATACCAAGTATATTTTTATTTCACTTTTAATTTCTTACATAGAGAAATTGTTTTCTAGTCGTACAATATTTAATTTTGGTATAATAATAATTATTCATTTTTATTCTTCCTGTGATTGATTTCTTACTTCATACCATTATGGTCAGAAAGTATGCTTTGTATGATTTTAATGTTTTAAAACTTGAGATTTGTGGCCTAATCTGTAGTTGGTTCTGGAAAAATTATCCTGTGAAAATGTCTGCTGATGATGGATGGAGTGTTCTAAGTTAAATTGGCTTATGATTTTCTTTATGTTCTTAATGTCCTTATTGATTCACTTTTTAAATGTTCTGTCGAGAACTGAAATTGAAGGTTTCAAATCTACAAATATTAATAGCGGCACTGTAATTTTTTTCTTTGATATTAGTGTTTGTGTCATGTTTTTGGACAGGTTAGGTGAATATATGCTAATAATTGTTGTATCTTCTTGAAGTATTAGCCCTTTTATTATGTAATAGCCTTTATCAGTATGACCACACTCCTTTTTTTGGGTGCTGGTTGCACGGAACATTTTTTCCATCCTTTATTTTCAGTCAGTTTGTGTCCTAATGTGAATGTGTGTTTTGTGTAGGTAACAAAAGATGAATCATGTTTTTTATCCAGTCTATCACTCTGCCTTTTGTGTAAATATTTTGGCTATTTACATTTTCTTCATTCTTTTAGCTAATTGGGTTTTGAGTTTCTTTTATCTGGTTTCTCTTTTTATCAATTTTCCTGTTATTTTTTGTATTTAGCATCTTTTGTTATGAGCTTTAATTCCTCTTTACATATTCTCTTAGTGGTTACTACAAATATTATACTATACAACATGCAATTACAGTAACATTTAGCATGCAATCAACAATGAATGTGAAATATTAAGTATTCCTGGTTTACTGTTCCCTCTCCTTTTTCTGTTGGTGAACCTCCAGTGACAGTAATGAACACCCTACATCCAGTAGTCGTAATATGTACTTATTTTCTGAGATCTCTGTCTGACTCCTTCCTCCCCCTTTGTGTACATTTGAGTGTTTGATTAATGTTCTTTCCTTTCCATTTAGAAAACTTCCTTAAGTACATGTAGGGCTGGTCTGGTATTGCCAAATTCCCAAGGCTTCTGGTTATTTGGGACTCTTCTTCCCTGTTTCAAAGAAATGCCTTGACTTAGTGCTTTTCTGTTGTTTCCTTTTTAATTAAAGTAGGGCGATGCCATCTATCGGTTGGCGTGTGTCACATACTGGCATAAGGAGCCCTGGTGGTGCAGATTGGTGTGATACTGCTAACCACAAGTCAGCAATTCACATCCATCTTTCTCTGTAGGGGAAAGATCAAGCTATTGCTCCCATAAACATGTACGCTCTCAGAACTCTAGGGTAAAAAAAGAAACCAAGAAACCATGGGGAGCAGTTTTACTCTTCCCATAGGGACACGAACAGTCAGAATCAACTTGAAGGCAGTGGGTTTTTACCTGTTGTTATGGAATTAAAGAATTTCCGATTTATTACCAAAGGTTTATAATTCATTACTGTGCTTAGATTTCTGGTGTTCAAATTGTGCCAGACAGGTCAACCTATCTGCTAAGTTTTTGCACTGCACCATCATTGTTTTGGTTGTTTTATTACGTGGTTCCTGAGATACTCCAGATTTACCTTGTACATTGCTGCCATTTACCCCAGAATCTGCCATTTCTCCAATGACTGCCGGTTCATTTGACAAGAGAATGATTCTTGAGGTCGATTAGGTTACCAGATGGGCTCATTGCTACAGGGATATCCTTGCTTGTTGGCTGAACTCAGTGTCTTACACTCATTCTACAGAAGGAGAAATAGCATGACCTTTCCCCCTGCGTAGCGCCCATTCTTTTCCAAATTTTAGCGTAAAGTTTCACTGTAATTTACAATGCATATTGCAAAGCACAACAACCATGCTTCTTCCCTTTGTCGCTGAATTTTCCTCCAATTTAGCTATCATTTTAACTTTCTTTCTCTTTCTCTCAGCTGGTAATCTTTGTTTTCTCGATGAGGCTTCCCTTGGCAAATATAAGATTTTAGTCAGATCGCTTTCAGTGGCAGTTTTTACTGCTATTGTGGACACTACAATGGATTTATCAAATGTTCTTTCTCTTTAAGCATCATTTCAGCTTTTTCTTTTTTTTCCCAACTGTCCATCTTGATTTTCCTGGTGAGGCTGCCTTTGATAAAAGGAAATATAAGATGGTAACCCGCTATCTTTGGTTTGATACTTTTTTCTGCTGTGTATTTTGCTGGACACCATAATGGCTTTCTGTGGCCTCTGTAAGAAACCCAGAGTCCTTTGTTCTTAATGCTGTGATAGACCTTAGTGGACTTGCTACTTCACAAGACTTTCCCCAGATTCCTTATCACCTTCAACATCCACAGCCACCCACTTAAGCAAGTGATAACTTAAAAACAGTAGTCTGACTTCCATCCTTCCAGAGAGCCACCAAGTAGACGTGCTAAGGCCCTGCTGCTCCAGCTCAGGCTCCACACATCTCTACCAGTTGTAATGGACTATGCTCCTAGGTTTTGTGTTACTAAATCTCAAGACAGAGAGACTTCGACTCGTTGTATATCAGGCATCAGCTTTCTCACACTGCTGAGTGGTAGGGATGTGTCTAAAGGAGTCCTAGTGGTACTTAGTGGCTATGTTTGGGTGCTGTTAAAATCTAGGTCAGTCGTTCAAACCCATCAGCCAGTCTGTGGGAGCGAGATGAAGCCGTCTGTTCCTGTAAAGATTTTCCACCTCAAAAACCGAAAGAAGTAGTTCTCTGCCCTGTATGGTCGTTGTGAGTCAGAATCAACTTGTTATCAGCAGTGGACATTTTCAGAATACCTATTTGGAATATAAGAAGAACCACACAAGAAGCAGGCCACCAGATAAATATGACTGTGGATGTTGCTTCCAAGATCCGTGCTGCCCAGTGGAAAGGGAAATGAGCTGCAAGTGCACACAGTTGACGCATCCCACTGCCGACTGCGAGGCTGGCAGTTTGAGTCCACCCACATTGAAAGGGATATTGAAAGAAAGACCTGGTGATCTACTTCTGAAAAATCACCATCGAAAACCCTGTGAAGCACAGTTCTACCCTGACACCCATGGGATTGGCAGTACTACTCAACCGGGTGCCTAGCAAGACACCATTCTTTGTGGGATTTTTCCTATTTTAATTACCATCCATTGCTTTTTATTTTTTTTAATCATTTTACTGAGGGCTCGTACAACATTTATCACAATCCATACGTACATCCATTGTGTCAAGCACATTTGTACATTTCTTGCCATCATCATTCTCAAAATATTTCTTTCTGCTTGAGCCCTTGGTATCAGCTCCTCATTTTTCCCCTCCCTCCTAACCCTTCTCCCTCATGAATCCTTGATAAATTTATAAATTATTATTATTTTGCCATGTCTTACACTGTCCAGCATCTTCCTTCACCCACATTTCTGTTGTCTGTCCCCCAGGGGGTGGTTATATGTAGATCCTTGTGATCAGTTCCTGCTTTCTACCCCTCCGTCCCTCCACCCTCCCTGTTTCGCCGCTCTCACCACTGGTCCTGAGAGGGTCATCTGTCCTGGATTGCCTCTGTTTCCAGTTCCTGTGTGTACCAGTATACATCCTTTGGTCTAGCTGGATTTGTAAGGTAGAATTGGGATGATGATAGTGGGGAGGAGGAAGCATTGAAACTAGAGTAAAGTTGTATGTTTCATCATTGCTACACAGCACCTTGACTTGCTCATCTCCTCCCTGCGACCCTTCTGTGAGGGGATCTCCACTTGCCTACAGATGGGCTTTGGATCCCCACTCTGCACTGCCCCTCATTCACAGTGATAATAATATTTTTGTTCTTTGATGCCTGATACCTGAACCCATCAACATCTCATGATCACACAGGGTAGTGTGCTTCTTCCATGTGGGATTTATTGCTTCTCAGCTAAATGGCCTCTTTATTTTTAAGCCATTAAGACCCTAGGTGCTATATCTTTTGATAGCCAGGCACTACCAGCTTTCTTCACCACATTTGCTTACGCACCTGTGTTGTCTTCAGCGATCGTGTTGGGAAGGTGAGCCTTATGGAATGCCAGTTTAATAGAACAAGTGTTCTTGCATTGAGGGAGTACTTGAGTAGAGGCCCAATGTCCATCTGCTACGTTAATACTATAAATATATGCACATAGATTGATTATTTCCCCATTGTCATATATAAATATGTTTGCATATGTACATGCCTGTATTTAGACCTCTATAAATGTCCTTTGCCTTCTAGTTCTTTCCTCTATTTCCTTTTACTTTTATCTTGTCCCACTATCATGCTCAGCCTTCATTTGGGTTTCAGTAATTCCTCTCAGTTACATTACCCTTGAACAAGCCCTACCAGGCCTTTTACACCCTCCTCATCACTGATTTTGGATCACTTGTTATTCCATTGTCCCTGGGATTTATTAACACCACTTCCTTTCCCCCACCTCTCCCTCTACTATGTCCCCTGGAACCTTCGGTCCTGTTGTTTTCTCCTCCAGATTGTTTATCCAGACTCTTTTATCTAGACAGACCTGCAGAGATAATACTATGCACAAACCAAGACAGAGCAAAACAAAGCAACAAAAAAGAAAATAGTTCAAGGTCTATTGACATTTAGGAGTGTTTTCTGGTGGAGTCTGATGGAGTGCCACACCATGGCCCCAAAGTCTATTTTTGGTATTCCCTCGAGACGTCCTTGCTCTGCTCCCCTTGCTGTTCTGTTGCACGCCTTTAGTGTTTTGCCTCGGTGTGGTGGGGTCTGATCAGGCATAATTCCCTCACTGTGTATCCAGTGTTGTCCCCTATAGGGCTATGGGCCAGTGAGGGATGTCATGTCTCATAGTGGGGTTGACCATATGGCCCTCTCTAGCTATTGGCTGCTCTGAGCAGGGATATCATCTTCAAGTCTTGGTGGGCCAGGATGTGCTCCACTCTCTCTTCCTCCCCCCTCATTTGCTCCTGTGTGCTCTGATCAGACATGTCCCTCTCCCTGAGCTGTAGCTTCAGTGCTGCCCCTAAGGTAAATTCTTCAGGGGGCAGGGGTGGTTGTCCACATAGTTGGGATTGGGGCCTGTCTCTCAGACCCCTCTACTGGTTCCCTGCTTCATGCCAGTATGTTGCATTCACATCTTAGAGCACCGCTTTGTAGTCTGGTCCCTCTTTCCCTGAGAAGATATGAATAATACACTCCCCTTGGGGGAGTTAGTGCCCTGTTCCCCAACTACTCATTTGTTTTTGTTTTTTCTCTCTTTCCCCTTCCTTTTTAGTTGTCTACCATATGTATTCCTGGATTTGGTCTGGTCCCTGCCATACTCCCTGAACCTGAACCCAGGAATGTTTATATACAATAGTTTTTTCCCTAAGCCCGTTTTGCACTTTTTTTTTTTTTAAGCTTTCCTCATCAGACTCATATAGTACTTCTCATTTTCTGCTTGGCTTACTTCGCTTAGTATAATTTCCTCCAATTCTTTCCAATGTGCTTCATGCATTCATCACTACTTTTTTTCTTATTTTTTAATCATTTTATTGGGGGCTCATAGAATTCTTATCACAATATGTTCTTGATCCATTGTGTCAAGAACATATGTACATTTGTTGCCATCATCATCCTCAAAACATTTGCCTTCTATTTGAGCCCTTAATATCTGCTGCTTATTTTCCCCCTCCCTCCCCACTGTCCCCTACCTCATGAACCCTTCATCATTAATAAATTATGATTATTTTGTCATATACTACACTGTCCGATGTCTCCCACCGCCTTCTTCTCAACTGTCCCTCCCCCAGGGAGGAGACTATATGTAGATTCTTGTAATCAGTTCCCCCTATCCACCCCACATTCTCTCCACCCTCCAGGCATCGCCACTCTCACCACTGGTCCTGAATGAGTCATCTGTCCTGGATTCCCTGTGTTTCCAGTTGCTATCTGTACCAATGTACATCCTCTGGTCTAGCCAGATTTGTAAGGTAGAATTGGGATCATGATAGTGGAGGAGAGGAAGTATTTAAGAACTAGAGGAAAGTTATATGTTTCATCGCTGCTACCCTGCACTCTGACTGGTTCATCTCTTCCCCACAACCCTTCACTAAGGGGTGTCCGATTGGCTACCAATGGGCTTTGAGTCTCCACTCTGCACTCACCCACATTTTCAATGATATGATCTTTTGTTCCTTGATGCTTGAAACCTGATCCCTTCGACAGCTCGTGGTCACACAGGCTGGTGTGTTTCTTCCATGTGGGCTTTATTGCTTTTGAGCTAGATGGCCACTTGTTTATCTTAGAACCTTTAAGAACACAGACGCTATATCTTTTGATAGCTGGGCACCATCACTTTTCTTCACTACATTTGCTTACACACACGTTTGTCTTCATTGATCGTATCAGGGAGGTGGGCACCCATTGATATGATTTTTAGTTCTTTCATGTCTGATAACCAGTCCCTTCTGCACCTTGTGGTCAGACAGGCTGTGTGCTTCTTCCATGTTGGCTTTGATGCTTCTCAGCTAGATGGCCGCTTGTTTATCTTCAACGCTTTAAGATCCCAGACGCTTTGATAGCCACGTACCATCAGCCTTCTTCACCACATTTGCTTATGCACACATTTTTCTTCAGCAATCATGTCGAGAATGTATGCATCCTGGAATGCCAATTTAATAGAACAAAGTGTTCTTGCATTGAGTAAGTGGAGGCCTAATTGTTTTATTAGGAGTTCACACAACTCTTATCACAATTCATACATACATCAGTTGTGTAGAGCACATTTGTACATTCATTGCCCTCATCATTCTCAAAACATTTCCTCTCCACTTAAGCCCTTGGCATCAGGTCCTCATTTTGTCCCCTCCATCCCCGCTTCCCCCTCCCTCATGAACCCTGGATAATTTATAAATTATTATTTTGTCATATCTTGCCTTGTCCGACATCTCCCTTCACCCACTTTTCTGTTGTCCACCCCCTAGTAACAAGGTCAAATGCAGATCCTTGAAATCGATTCCTCCTTTCCAACCTACTCTCCCTCTACGCTTCTAGTAGTGCCACTCTCACCACTGGACCTGAAGAGATCATCCACCCTGGATTCCCTATGTTTCTGGTTCCTATCTGCACCAGTGTACATCCTCTGGTCTAGCCAGACTTGCAAGGTAGAAATCAGATCATGATAGTGCAGGAGGATGAAGCATTTAGGAACTAGAGGAAAGTTGTATTTTTCATTGTTGCTACATCACACCTTGACTGGCTCGCCTCCTCCCCTACACCCCTCTGCAAGGGGATTCCGGTGACTGACAAATGGGCTTTGGATCTCCAATCTGCACCCCGCCCCCCTACCTCATTCACTATGGTAAGATTTTTTGTTCTGATGATGCCTGATACCTGATCCCTTCAACACCTTGTGATCGCACAGGATGGTGTGGTTCTTCCATGTGGGCTTTGTTGCTTCTGAGCTAAGTGGCTGCTTGTTTGCCTTTAAGACACCAGACGCTATACCTTTTGATATCCGGGCACCATCAGCTTTCTTTGCCACATTTGCTTATGCACCCATTTGTCTTCAGCGATCATATCATGGAGGCAAGCACAAAATGTTATGATTTTTTGTTCTTTGATGCCTGATAACTGATCCCTTTGGCACCTTGTGATCACACAAGCTGGTGTGCGTCTTCCATGTGGGCTTTGTTGCTTCAGAGCTAGATGACCACTTGTTTATCTTCAATCCTTTAAGACCCCAGACGTTATATCTTTTGATAGCCGGGCACCATCAGCTTTATTCACCACATTTGCTTATGCACCCGCTTTGTCTTCAGCAGTTGCATTGAAAAGGTCAGCATCACAGAATGTCAATTTAATAGAAGAAAGTATTCTTGCATTAAGGGAGTACTTGAGTGGAGGCCCAATGTCCTTCTGCTACCTTAATACTAAACGTATAAATATATGCACATAGATCTATTTACCCATCCTCATATATAAATATATTTGCATATATACATGTCTTTATCTAAACCTCTATACATGCCCTTTGTCTCCTAGCTCTTTTCTCTATTTCCCTTGACTTTCCTTCTGTCCCACTATCATGCTCAGTCCCGACCAGGGTTTCAGCAAATCCTCTTTGTTACATTACCCTTGATCATGCCCTACCAGGCCTCCCAGCCCCTCCTCACCACTGATTTAGATCACTTGTTCCCTTGTCCCTGGGTTTGTTAACACCACTACCTTTCCCCCCACCTCTCCTATGTCCCTCCTGAACTGTCGGTCCTGTTGTTTTATCCTCCAGATTGTTCATCCAGCCTATCTTATTTAGAAAGACCAGCGGAGATAATAACATGCACAAAAACAAGACATAAAAATACCAAGGAACAATATACAACCAACCAACAACAATAAATCAATGACAAAAAAAAAACACAAGAAAGAAAAGTTTGTAGTTAGTTCAAGGATTGTGTGTTGGCCTTTAGGAGTGTTTTCCAATTCAATCAATTGGGGTACCACACCCTAGCCCCAAAGTCCACCTTCATCATTCCCTGAGGACCTCGCCGTTCCATTCCCTTACTATTCTGTTGCACCCCCTTAGTGTTTTGCCTCGGTGTGGCGGGATCAGGTCAGGCGTAGTCCCCACACTGTGTCTCCAGTGTTGTCCCCGGTAGAGCTATGGGTCAGTGAGGGGCGTCATGTCTCATAGTGGGGCTGGCCATGTGGTCCTCTCTGTGGACTGGCTGCTCTAATCGGGATAATCGTCCTCAAGACCTGGTGGGCCAGGATGTGCTCCACTTTCTCCTCCTCCCCCTTCATCATCACCCATGTGCTCCCATCAGATATGTCCCTCTCCTGGAGCTGCAGATTCAATGCCGTCTTTTGAAATAAGTTCTTCTGGTGGGAGGGCCAGGCGTCCTCTTAGTATTTGTCATCACTGCTTTTTAGTGATGTGTAGTACTCCATTGTATGTATATACCACTGTTTTTTAATCCAATCATTTGTTGGTGGAAATTTGGGTTGTTTCCAACTCCTTGCATTCGGATTTGTACCCTTGTGGAACTGCTGTTCAGGTCCTTTGCCCACCTCCTCGGTGGGCAATTAGTTTTTTTTTTCTCTTTGGAAACTAGCAGAGTATTGTAGATTTTAGTAATAAGGCCTTTGTCTGATGTGTCAGGCTAAAGATGTTTTCCCAGTCCGTGGGCTCTCTTATTACTCTCTTGGTGAATTATTTTGATGTACACAGATGTTTTATCTTCAGTGTATCCCACATGTCAATTTGTGACTCATGTGCATTTGTGTCCTTCCCTGTTTCTGCTATCCCATGTATTCCCAGTGCCAAAATTCTCAGATTGGTCCCAGTTCCCTTATTGATGGACCTAATAGTTTGGAGTTTTACCTCAAGGTCTGTGATTTACCTTGAGTTTATTCTTGTGCATGGAGTCAGATAAGGGTCATGCTTCATTTTTCTGCAGGTAGATATCCATTTTTCCAACACCGCTTGTTAAAGAGGGTACCTGCTTTTGATATTTTGGGGGCTTTATCAAAAGTGAGTTGTCTGTATGCTGATGATTTTATTTCTGGGTTTTCAGTTCTTTTCCAGTAGTCTAAGTATCTGTCATTATACCAATACCTCCCAGTTTTGACCATGATGGCATTATAATATGTGCTAAAGTCAGGTAAAGCAAGCCCTCCCACTGTGTCCTTCTTAGGGAGTCTCTGCTAATTCTGGGCTTCTTCCCTCTCCATATGAATTTGGTAATCAGTTTTTCCATTTCTTTCAAGAAAGATGAGGGTAATTCTCTCAGGATTGCATTAAAGTTATATAGTGCCTAGGAGAGAACTGACATCTTTACTATATTGAGTCTTCTGATCGACAAAAATGGGATCTTCTCCCATTTGTTGAATCACTCTTGGTTTCTTGTAATAGTGTTCCATAGTTTTCCTCATATAAATCTTTTGTTCTTTTAGTCTGCTATTTCCCTAGATATTTTAATTTGTGCTTGGCTATTGTGATGGGTACCACCTTTTTGACCTCCTCTTCTGTTATTTTAGCTGATATGTATAGCAGTCCAGTGGACTTCTGTTTGTTGATCTTGTATCCTGCCACTCTTTTGGATCTTTTGGGATTTTCCATTTATAAAATCATGTCATCTACATATAACGATAGTTTTACCTCTTCCTTCCCCAGACGAATACCTTTGATGTCTCTCCTTTGCCTTATGCTGCGAGCTAAAACCTCCAGTACGATGTTAAATAAGACTGGGGACAAGGGGCATCCTTGTCTGGGCCCTTTTTCTGTGGAATTGTGTTCCTCTTTTCTGCATTGACTACCATGTTGGCTGTTGGTTCTTCATATATAGCTTGTATTGTCTTGAGGAATTGTCCTTCCATTCCTATCTCCTGACGTGTCTTAAAAAGGAATTGGTGTTGGATGTTGTCGAATGCTTTTTCCACATCTATCAATATTATCATGTGGTTCTTAGAGTTTTTCATGTCAATGTGGCACATGATACTAATGGTCTTTCGTATGTTGAACTATCCCTGGTATGAATCTTGCTTGGTCATGGTGAATTACCATATATACTCGTGTATAAGCTGAATTTTTCAGCACAAAAATGTGCTGAAAAACTGGGGTTTAACTTATACGAGGTGTAATATCTCACAGGTGATTGTCGTTCCTCCGCTGTTCATTCAAAGCCCCACTGATACTGCAGGGCTTTGAATGTTTGTTACTCACATCTAACCAATCAGAGCCATCCTATGACGTGGAAGGCTCCAATTTGCAGAAGCACCCATAGTGATTCACTTACGCTGCCAGCTGAACTGGTCAGGATGTGTCAGTGGCTGCGCTCCGTCTCTCCCCTCTGGTCTCTGTGTTAATTCACATCCTGCATTTCCCACCCTAGGCTTATACTCAAGTCATCAGTTTTTCTAGTTTCCCAGGTACCTAGGCTTATACTCAGGTCGGCTTATATTCAAGTATATATGGTATTCGTTTTATATACATTTGTATTCTATCGGCAAGTATTTTGTTAACAATTTTTGCATCTGTGTTCATTAAGAATATTGGTCTGTAGTTCTCAATTCTTGTAGGATTCCTGCCCTGTTTGGGTATCATATTTATACTTGCTTCAAGAGGTTGCCGTCTTTTCTATGTTCTGGAAGATTTTGTGTAGGATTGGTGTCATTTCTTCCCTAAATGCTTGGTAGAATTGTCCTGTGAAGCCATCTGGTCCAGGGAATTTGGGGTTGGTAATCCCTTGATATCCTTGTCTATTTCTTCTATTGCTATGGGTCTATTGACATTCTTGATGTTCCTCTGGGAAATTCGAGGGAGGGATTGTTTTTCAAAATTTGACCATGTCTTCCAAGTTGTTGAATTCATTGGAGTACAGTCCTTCGTAATACTCTTTAATTATCATTTTGAATTCATTAGAGTCTGTTGTAATGTCCCCTCTCTCATCCCTCATTCTTGCTATTGAAATTTGTTCCCGTCTTTCTTTGGTTAGGTTTACCCACGATATGTTGATTCTGTTTATCTTTTCAAAGAACCAACTTTTAGCAGCATTAATTTTTTCCATAGTTTTCTTATTTTCCCTCTCCTAAATCTCAGCCCTGATTTTTATTATTTCTTTTCTTTTGCTATTAGCACGATTGTGCTGTTGACTCAGCCCTAGTTGCTGTAAATTTTGTGCCAGCATATCAATCATATGGCTTTCTTCCTTTCTCAGGTGTGCATGTATTGCTATGAAACTTCCTCTGATAACTGCCTTTGCTGTGTCCCATAAGTTTTGGTACGTCTTATTCTCATTCTCATTGGTTTCTAGAAATTTCCTAATTTCATCTATGATCTGAGCCAGTACACACTCCTTTTTCAGTAGAGAGTTATTCATCCTCCAATTGTTTGCCTTGTTTTATTCATCTTCCTTTTGCTGATTTCCAGCCTTATGGCACAGTGGTCAGTGAGAGAAGTCTATATGATATCAATGTGCTTAAATTTATGCAGATTTGACTTATGCCCCAGCATGTGGTCTATCTTCGAATATGTGCTATGTGGGCTTGTAAAGAATGTGAAATATTTTGTATTTTCATGAAAAGCTCTGTAAATATATATCAGGTCAAATTGACTAATTGTAGTGTTTAGATCTCTGGCCTCCTTGTTGAGTTTCTTTCCCTGTGATATTTCTTTCTCAGAGAGTGGTGTATTGAAGTCACCTACTATAATTGTTGAGGCTGTGACTTCCTTTTTCATATTTTGAAGCATTTGTTTGACGTATTCAGCAGGTCTGTCATTTGGGGAATATGTTTACAATGCTTAGTGGTTCTTTGCCTACTGCTCCCTTGAGCATTATATAGTGTTCCTCATCTCTTTTTATGGTTTGCACTTTGAGGTCAGTTTTATCCAAGATTACGATTGCAACCCTTGGTTTTTTTTTTAATTGCTGTTTCTTTGGTATGTTTTTCTCCAGCATTTGATTCTCAGCCTAGTTTTGTTTGTAGTCTTGACATGTGTCTCCTGTTGGCAGCAGATTGATTAGTTGTATTTCTAAACTAGTCTAAACTAGTCTGCTAGCCTCAGTCTTTTAATGCCTGAGTTTAGTTCATAGATATTCAGGGGTATTATTTCCATCCGTGGACTCTGTGATGTCATCTTACACCTTTTGTGTTGGGTGTTTTCCCACCTCCCTTTCTTTTTAATGTAGTGTGTGTGTGTGTGTGTGTGTGTGTGTTTCATTCTTGACTTCTTTTCACCCTTAATCCAATGCTATCTTGGGGGCTGTTTTCTCTTTGTTTCCCTCTGGGTGAGGTTGTTCTCTGTGGCAGTCTCTTACTTATGCTTGGTGAGTGCTGTTCTTCTGCCTATACTGGATCGACAAGGATCCAGGCTGGGTTTCTTCTAATGTATTCTTTGAGTTTTTCCTTCTCTAACAAGACAATTACTTCTTCATCTATCTTGATCAGTAATTTGGCTGTGTAGAGTATTCTTGGGTTTGCATTATTTTCCTTCAATTTTTGCAATGTTACTCAAAAACTCTCTCCTCTTCTTCATAGTGTTCTCTGATACCCTGTTTCCCCGAAAATAAGACAGTGTCTTATATTAATTTTTGCTCCCAAAGATGCACTAGGTCTTATTTTCAGTGGATATCTTATTTTTCCATGGAGAAGAATGTGGTACACGTTTATTGTTTTATTAAAAGAGACCTCGTACTACCTGTCTGCTCTGACTGCGCTGCAGGCAATAGTGAGCTGCGTGGTGGTGCCCACCACTATGATCCAGAGTCCAGAGTTACGGTAGCTTCGGGGGTGCTGATTTTTGGGGAGGTCTTATTTTTGGGAGATGCCTTATATTTCAGCCCGAGGCAAAACTGTAAGTAGGTCTTATTTTGGGGGGATGTCTGACTTTTGGGGAAACATGATAGGTCTGAGCATATTCTTATTTGGGAAACTATGTGATTGCTTGTTTTTCCCTAGCTCTTCTCATGATTTTCTCCTTTTCCTCAAAGTTGGATAGTAAGTATGATGTGCCTTGATTTCTTCTTGGGTTTCAATCTGACTGGTGTTCTTTCAGCTTCCTGAATGGTTGCCAGGTTTTCATTCATTAAGCTCGGGAAGTTTTCCTCCAAGAATTTCCTCTCTGTTGCAGTTGACTTCTTTGTGGTGTCTTCCTCTGGTAATCCAATAATTCTAATGTTGTTCCACTTCATAGCATCAGACCTGGCTTTTAGGTTCTCTTCAGCTTCACTAATGATCTTATTAGATTTTTGTTCGCATTTAAAGTCTCCTTGGCTGTCCTCTAGGTCACTGGTGCAATTATCTGCCTCCTCCAGTCGATTCTCGAGGTCTGCGTGTCTGCTACTAGTTTTTGTTATCTCTTCCCTGATCTCTTGTATTTCCCTTTGGTGTATGGACTTAATCTCCTCTTTCATTTCATCTTTTTTCTGTATTGTTTTTCTCATATCCTGTATTACTGCAAGAAGTATTCTGAAAAATTCTTTATGTGGCAGATAAATATCTGCTTCTTCTATGCATGTCGTTCGGTTCAGGACATCTCTGCCATTGAAGTTTGTTTCTCATGTTTTTTTGTTGAGGTCATTGGGCCTGATTGCTGTTTGTTTTAGAGGAGCCAGGTGCCATTTTTCAGGGAGTCAAAGAGCACTGGCTCTCTCTGGGAGACTCGTAGGAAAGCTTCTTCGAACTGCTACAGCTAATTTCACTATGGAATTAGCCAACCACTTTATCCTCCTGTGGCTTCACTCTTTCCCTAGTCAACAAGTTGGATGGGCCTCTCCGGAGATGCTGGTTGGGTTGTTGTGGATCCACGAGGATGGTGCTTTACTGGGTGATCTCACAAGAATCCATGATGGTGTGGCCCATGACGGCTTGGGTTGCCACAGGTGGCATGCAAAGGTGCCCGCTGCAACAGGAGTGTCACAGAAATCTGGTTGGTTGCCTGCTTTGGTATAGAGCACCGTGAATGGTGGGCGGAATTTCCCTGATCAGGTAGATCACTGCATAGGTTAGGCAGAGGTTCCCACTGCTCCGTGGAAAGCTGGTGAGTGTTTGATAAGCTTTCTTAGTCTGTGAGGCACTACAGCAGGCGGGAGGAAGCTCCCTCAGTAACGTGGGACCACAGAGGATGGATAGGAGCTCCCCAAGGCACACAGGCAGGATTTCCCCCAAAGAAGGGGTGCCGAATTTCTCCAGCCATGTCTTAAGCACTACAGAGGACCGGCAGGTGGTCTTTTCCAGGGAAGAAGTTGGGCAGGATATCCCCTGTTGGAGTGTGGGTGGGCTTTCCCAGCTTCCGGTTATGCTGCAGAGGGAGGAGCTCGCCCAGCAGGGTTGAGTGCAGGCATTAATGCCCTAGGCTAAGGGTAGTGGTCAGGATGTTGGCAGTGCTGTGTGAGAGAAAGGGGAAGAGAAAAAGAGAAGGAAAAAAACAGCCCACTGAGACAGGGGGATAGGGGGGAATAGAGAGAAGAGAGGGAAACTGAAGCATCAATATAAATGAACCTGATCCTTGACCATGGGGCTGGAGGGGTTTAATCCCTGCCCTGAGATGGTGTCAAACTGTGGCTGTGTTGAGATAAAGCCCCTGTGTTGGCTACAAATGATCCTGGCTCCAGCCAAGACAGTGGCCGGGCCAAGGTAAGGTGACCAGATTTTAACATTGGTATAGCGGGACACCATTGATAAAACTCATATCCTGGTGAAATTGCCACATGGCAGCCGAAAACCGTACATACCCTCACTTGTTGTCCATTCTTTCCAAAAATTGGGACTTTTTAAAAACACCATAGACACGAGAAAAAATGTTTAAAAAGCGGTACGTCTGGTCACCTTAGGCTAAGGTCAAACCCTAGCTGGCCTCCATTGTGGTAAGCCAAAAGACCCAGCTCCTTAAAACCTATTGGATCTCTGCCTACTTATCTTTCTGATGCTCCTTCTGCGACCTGGCGGTGTGGAATTTCCCTCTTAGTGACTCTCCTGCACAGATTTCTGTGGAGTTCCTCTGCTATGTGTTACTCAGTCGCCATCTTCCTGGAAGTCTCTACCATCCATTTCTTAACAGATTTTTGTGAGAACTTTTTTTTCTCTCCCACTTAAAATTAATATACTTTTCCCCTCAAGAGACTGTAATTTACCTTTGTAAATTACAGAAAAAGGGCTTCAAAAATTCATGGAAAATTCCTTTACCTTTTAATCCTATTTCCATGAGCTATTTGTGGCTCACTCATACATGTTATTCCAGTTACTATGACTCCACAAGAAATTATCGCCAACACTTAATGGCCTAAAATAGCAATTAAATATGCTCATAGATTTTATATTTTGTGGGAAGGAACTCAGACATAGCATAACAAACATGTTTCTTCTCTGCCCTAGGATGCCGGGGCCTCAGCTACACACCTTACTGGCTAGACCAGAAATGTCTGAAAGCTCGCTTACCATGTGGCTGCCTGATGGGCCAGTTTGGGCTTCTTCACAGTTCAATGTCTAGTGTCCTTCCAGAGTACGTTTCCTAAAGGAGAAACCAGGTAGAATCATACTCCTATAGTCCCTGGGAGCACTGCTGCCGTATTCATTAGGTCTGAAGAGTCCCAAGTCCCCCATCCCCAGGTGCACAAAAGGGAAAGTGACCACACACCTCACATTCCTTCACGAAGGGATCTAGGGTCCCTGAGTAAACCGCATGGAGTGCATAGCTGACCTCTGGCTACATCAAGGAGAAGAATCCTACGTAGCTCCATCAATCAAGGCCGATTGCCACAAAATAGAGATCAGGCATGCCTCCACCCTCCATCATTCTTTACCCTTTTCTGATAGTAACTGTTTCTTCCACAGCATTCTACTTTTGTGCTGTGTTCTATAATCCATTGCACTGGTCGCACAGAGCTCACAGGCAATACTCACAATTAAGGGAGCTTTTTAGAGAACTTAATGGGTTACTACAAGCCAAGATCAGAAAACACTAAGGATACAGTCATTGGTCCACAGTATCATCTCGCCTCAATCAAGTCTTTCTCTAGTCCTTAGTCTCTGTGTTGCTCTTCAATTCTGTCTCGTGTCTCCTTGCCTCAGCCTCTGACTTTGCCTTGTTCTTTCAGTCTGTCCAGTAATTTCTGTTTCACAGCCTCTGGTTCCTCTTGTCTTTAGACAGAGATCTCATTTGTTCTCCACTGGTAGTTCTTTATCCCTTAAGTTCATGGGATTCCTCTCTGTTCCTGTTCTAAGATAACACATCCCTATGGCCAGGGAAGTGGCAACGAAAATGAACCAGTCCATTCTGTTTTGTGTTAGACATGCCCTATTTGCAAAGTCCCACCTAATCATCAATGGGAATCACAAAGACCTAGACAGAAGAGCCATGCCAAGAGACTTCACACCACGATAGTCCCACAGACAGGCGCTTCTTGCCTTCTTACCCTTAAATCTACAAGTGAGAGCTGTGTCTTGGGAGATTCGCCTCTAAACCCTGGCAACCAAGTGTGCTTTTTACAGTGCATTTCCTCAACTCCTGTGCAGACAGACCACTGCAGCCAGGTGCAGATTCAGGGCAGCCTCCCAGCATTGCCTGTCTGTTCTGCAGCCCCCACTCTATGTGCCTCATTGGGCCTCAGCCATCCATGTGGCCTTTCTGCTCTGCTGGGTGGCATTTTGTTTTAAAATGATGGCAACGCCTTGACAGTCAAAGCTGCAGAACCCTCTGGAGAAAGGACACCAGTGAGTTGCTTTTCTTGCCCACACCCCATCACTGTGGTGGACTTGCACACATTCCTGTTGAGTCAGATGTTGGTGATCTGCATTTCTCCTCCACATTCACTTCACTTTAAAAAAAAATTTAGCCCCTGCTATGATTCTAGTGATAGAAGGCGATGTAGGATTTAAGAAAGCTGAATTATCCCTGTCATGTTTAACTCACTGCATAGTTGGAAACTTATAGTTTGAATGTTACATGTTTGCTGTCAGGAATTGAATTTCCTTTCCACTGGGCATCCTGCAGACCCTGCGGTGCTGCATTGCTCCTTGGGCCTTGCTGTGTAGCATGGGGATTGCAGGGCCATCTCTACTCTGCTTATATGACCTGCAGGACCACAATGATGAGTTGCAGGCTGCGCTGGAAGGCCTACAGACATGGATGCACAAGACACAGAGTAGCCCATCTAGTTTCCGGCCAGATGGATGCCTGCCCCCAGCAGATTGCTCCGAAGGTAGAGGATCTTCTTGGGGAAAGGGTGGAGTCCTTGTTCCAGCAAACTGGGCTATCTCTCAGACCTACCCGTAGTTTGTGTCATGGGCCACTTCCAAGCATCAGAGGGTATATTGAGGCACAAACACCTGCCCCAGACACACTGGCACCACCCGGCTGAGTTCCTTGTAGCTGGGAATTTATGGAAGGGGATGGGGGCTTTATCAACTGTAATGAAATGGCAGCAGTTATGTGATCTCACAATGACCTCATGAGAGGCATGTCCATCACTCCTAGATGTTCCAAAGCCACCTCCAGAGTTGTGATTAAGATGAAGGGACTTGGTGGTGAGGTTTCAGCATAGGCTAGAGACAGAGAGAGTGAGGGTATGTGACAGTAAATAAAGGAGCTATATTTCCTTTGCCCAGGTCACAGACCAGTCTCTATACAGATTGTCCACTAAGCTGTAAGCTGGTTGATGTGAAAACTCTTTTAATAAAAGAGATAAATTATATCTAAAACATATTAATGACTCCCTGATGTTCAGAGAGAGCTTGAGATTTGTCCCCTTGAGTGTCAGAATAGACCTGTGCCAGCGGCGCCTGCGCAGGACACAGGTCAAGCACTGGAAGCAGTTGGGACCTGTGTGCATAGGCGTGCATATCTGCTTAAAAGTAGATATCTCTGGCTTCAGGATCCTCTTAGTGCTGAGGTTTATGACAAATTCCACCTACAGTGTAGACTGTGTTTGATTAATCTCAGCTCCTTCAAAAGACAAGAACAAGGAGGTAACACAGCTGCCCTAGAGTTTTGTCATAGTCCTGTATAGCCAGGGGTTGGTTCTTGGATCAGTGCCCCCAACTGTGCATCAGCAGACACCGTGGCAAGTCTCTCAGCCCTGCTGCCAAAGCTCTGATACACAGTGGTTTTGTGTGCTAAGTTTTGGCCACTCCCTCACCCCAGGGAGATCTGTGGACACTGACAGGCCACTCCCTCACCCCAGGGAGATCTGTGGACACTGACAGGCCACTCCCTCACCCCAGGGAGATCTGTGGACACTGACAGGCCACTCCCTCACCCCAGGGAGATCTGTGGACACTGACCTGTGGATCTTTGGCAGTCGAGCATTTTGCATCCTCCTCCCTCCCAGTTTTGTAGTGCTCTAAAGCTATTTATTTAATAAAATGTAAATGAATTATAGCTAAAAGAGCCAACCTGGGAACCTTAAGTTTTCTCTGAATGTGGGTACAGCGTCTTTGGACCCCAACATAACCTGCTCACCTGCAAATGGCAGATTGGTGTCTTGAAATCCTGTGAGTCAACAGCCAAAGGCCATTAGACTCATTTGGGAAATGTGGGATGGAGCCTGACACAGCCAGCTGCACCACATCCAGAGATGCCAAGGGTGCTGTGACATCCATTTAAGGCATCCTACGTATTCTTCCACACAACAGACAGGTCAGCCATCCCCAGGGAAATGGACACTGTGTCCCCTCAACTACACAGAATTTATGGCCCTCAGCATGAACCACTGACCCAAAACCTGGGAGACAAGGCCCTGAAGTCTTGGGTCTGCTCGAGACTGGGGACTGCGGCACCAGATCACAGACCTAGGCTTCATGCCATCGCTAATGAAACCTAGCAGTTTCACAATGTGGCCTTTTTATGTACTGTCCTCCCATCCCTCTGATGGAAACCATTTTAGAAGCAGCACCAAGGCTCAGTTGACCCTTCCGATGTTTGTCTGCTGCTGAGAGAATAGTAAGAAGCTGGGTTGCAGTAAGCCTAGTGATGTGGACTGTCCAGCCTCACGGACCTCCTGTCAGCCCAGGTGACTGCGCAAGTTGACAGTTCTCAGTTTCCAAGGCAAAGTAATTCTTTCCAGAGGTTCTCATTCAGGTTTTTGTCTTGTCCCTTATGTCAAAGTTTGTCACCATTTTCAGGGTGACAATGAGAGTAGAGGATGACTTTGCCACGTCCCATCCTTGACACTGCAAAATGAAGACTGAGTCATGGCATAAATGCAATTCTGAGTCTCAGACCAGCTCTCTTCCAAGCCCTAGCAACACACGTAGTTCAAAGATGTGCCTTGTGTGCCTGGTGTGCGGAGTGGTGATTCAGGTCGGAAAGCGAGTCCTTGCAGTGCTCTCAAGCACCATTCCTCATTCCACACGTATGGAATGTGCCTGACTGCTTTATTTATTATTATTATTATTATTGTATTTTAAAATCATTTTGTTGGGAGATCTTACAAGTATAACATTCCATAGTTAAATCACATCAAACAGTGTTGTACAGTTGCTACCACAATCCGTTTCAAAACATTTTCTTTTTCTTGAACTCCTTGATATCTGCTCCCCATTTATTCCCTCCTTTGCCCACCATACCCCGCCCCAGGAAACCTTACTTTATTTTTTTCCATATCTTGCACATCCAATATATCCACTCACATACAATTCTGTTGTTCGATCCCATTGAGTGGGGTTATTCAGTCATCAGTGCTCTCAGCTCCCTGTTATCTCCTCCCCCCTTCCCGTACCCTCAGGGAACCATTACTCCATTTATTGTTTCTGAAGGGTTATCTATCTTAGCTTTCATGTATCAAATGATATTAAATATACGATGAACCTACATCAAATCTGATATGATTAAAGAGGCAAAACAAATAAAAACCATAATCATAAGGGGAGGGAATATTAAGGAACTAGAGGATAATTATGTAGTTCATCAGTGCTATACCACACCCTGGATTTATCATCCCTTCCTGTGTCCCTTCTGAGCGTGACTGTCCAATTACCAGAGGGGCTGTGATTTCTGGGTCTCTACTACATCCATGCCCCTTCACATCAATTTGGTTGCTTATCTTTTGAACTTCTGATACCATTTCTCCTCAACACCTCATGATCACACAGGCTGGTGTGCTTCCTTGTGGGCTGTTTCTTACCTGCTAGTTGGGCACTTATTTAACTGCAAAGCATCTAAGACCCCATATGCTATTAATAACCAGGCACCATCAGCTTTTTTCAACCACATTTGCTTATGCACCCATTTTGGCTTCAGCAATCATCTGACCAGTTTATCGAGCAACACACAGACTTACTGCCATCAAGTTGATGCCAACTCATAATGACCCTATAGGACATGGGAGACCTGCCCCTGTGGGTTTCTGAGACTGTAACTCTTGATGGTGGTTTCAAACTGCTGACATTTCAGATCACAGTCCAATGCATAAACACCATGCCACCAGAGCTCCTACATATCCTGAAACCCAGCATTATTTGTGTGATATAATAATGTGGAGGAGGAGGAGGCCAATTTGAAGTCTTTAGCTAATAAACAGGCCATGAGGTGTGTCTGGCCACCTTCACACACAGTGAGGCTCATTCCCAGGCATCACACTGCCCAGAGGCATGTGTCACCAGGTCACCCCACTTCTTCCATCTCCCCACCTCCTCTATGATCCTGGCATCACCAGGGAATAAACTTGAAGTGAAGTACAAGGGGGCCTTACATTCATGGACAATTCCATTATCTTTTTCTTCCGTGTTCTGGAGGTTTTTTGAAGTCCCTTCACACGATATCACTGCCACTTTGTAGGAACTTGAAGGGTGTGATGGGCTGCAGGAGCCTCCTGAGCAATCTGTTCTGGGGAAAGTGTGAAATGGTTCTAAATGAGTGTTTCCTAACGTGGGCAATGCTGCCCCCTGGGGGGCACTGGAATAATCCGTGGGAGCTGCCAAAGCAAATAACCTACACCCTATCCTGGATTAGGGATGGGCTATTGTATAAAAGTTAATTGCCAGAGGGTTGCTGGGTAACTATTTTTCTGAAAATTGGACAGCTGACCAAATAAGTTTGAGATCCTTTATTCTACATGGATACAACATAGCAGATCACCAGTGATGCGTGCTGTTGTACGCCAGTGCGGCAGGACTCCACCATCACTGCCTTTCCCTTGAAAAAGCACATGTAGAATCTGTGCTTTGTTGTCCCTTGGGAATAGGAAAGCTGTAAGAAACCTGTAATGTCCTCACTGAGCTAAGCTGAGATTTCCTCTTCTTCGCAGGCTTTTTCACATGCGTTACAGCTCCTACTCCAGTGAGCCTCGAAACGGAACTCATGATGGAGCAGGTGAAAGAACGTTACCAAGACGTCAAGAGCCAGCTGGAGACGAAGGTAGGTGTGAGGGGTGCCCGAGGGGGAGCCTGGGGCTTCCTTTTGTGCACAGAGAGCCGTGCTTAGTGCTGACCCTTCTCCAGGCAGCTGCCTTGGATTTCTCTGGTTGGTGAGCGGGGGCACTAAGAAGACAGTTTGAGGGAAATACAAGCAGAGATGACTGTCAGTGCCTGGCCCAAAGTCGCTGGGGGCTGGCATGCTGAGTGCAGCCCTGCCAACTGCTGTGCGGGAATTCACACCACCTACCTCATTCTTAGCATAACTTATCCTTGGCTTTGCCTCTCTTGGGATGCTGCATAGTTTCTCAGCCAGGATTACCCTGGCTGACAAGGTCTTCTCAGATGAAGTTAACTCCTGCCTCTCCTTAGATGGTGACTAAGAGAATGTCCGCACACAGTTGCCATGTGCCGCGTTCTTTCTACTTTCAGGACTCAGAGAGCCAGCCACCCTGTTTCCACCGGGACCTCTGAGCTCCTGGGTGCAAGTTACTTACCTAAACGGAGCTTGCCAGCCAACGGCCAGACAATATCTTCTCCCACGGGAGGTTATCCGACTGGTCCAGACAAGGCTGTGCCTACATCTTGAGCACTGAGTCTTGGGGATGTCACCGCTGCCTTTTCATCCCTGACTTCTGCAGGCCTCAGCTCCTTGGCATGCCAGACAACCTTGCTGTTTCCATGTCATATTGTCAGGGGCTAATGTTTCTCTTTCCAGGTAAACTACAAGCAGGAAATTGAACTAATGAAGAAAAACTTTGAGAAGGAGAAAAGGGAAATGGAGCTTATGTTCAAAAGTGAAGTCAGCATGCTGGAGAGCCAGAGAGCAGACCTGGAGGCGCTCCATGCACAGTCTCAGGATGCCCTTTGCAGCCTGCAGGGGCAGCTGTGGGAGATAAGGAGTGGGGGCCCACATTGCCCCAAGGAGTTGGCCACCTTAGCTCAGTGGCCAGACGAGAAGCTACGCCTGAGACACCAGCACGGACTACCACAAATCAGGTCTGCTGCCCTGTTTTCTTCTGGGTCCTCCTTCAGTCTGAAGTTCTTCCCAAAAACCCACATTAGATATTTAATTCAGGAAATGACTCAACTGCAGTGCATGCTAAGTGGGTAGTTTTTCTCTGGCCACAGAGAGGAAGGTAGGAAAAAATAGGGCTTTGTATGAGTTGTTTTAACTTAAATTAGAAATATATATATTAAAACTTAAGTTATGAAGTAATTTAGTTTGTAGACTACTTTTAACACATTCATATTTATTTTCTGCCTCAGACTTCTCTGTAGCAAAGGAACAAAGTAGCAAAGCATCTTCCTTATTTAATGTCATGTTCTAATTTTCCAGTGCACGCGGTAGCATGTGGGCAAATGGAGAAAAAGGCTAAAAGCTCCTTTGCAATAGGGAGGCCAGTTATCTGCGAAGGTAGCTTTTCAAAGCTGTCCTAAGCGAAAGGAGCCCTGCTGGGGCTTTGGGTTAGCATCAGGCTGCTAACTACAAGATTGGTGATTCCAACCTCCCAACTGCTTTGTGAGAGAAAAACAGACTTGCTCCTCCAAGAAGAGGGACCATCTGAGAGCCTCGGCAGCAGTTTGCTCCATCCTGCAGAGCATAGGAGTTAGAATCGGTTTCATGGCAGCGAGTTGCTGTGTCATCACAAAGAAAAGCAATGAAAGATTTCTTTGGAAAACTGAGCGTATCAAGTAGGTTTCACTTAGTGGAATGATAACTGGTTGCTGCCAGCCCATGCCTATTTATCATGACCTCACTCTCCCACAGAGAATCTTGGCCCTCGCCAACTTGGACACCAAGCGGGCTAGAGCCCTGCTGACCAGACCTGCAAAGCCTCCTTGGGAAGCATTCTTAGCTGGGAACATGGCTCGGGTTAGAAGTGGCACTACGATGACCACAGTGGACCAAGCCATCTCCCGTGTCCTGTGACCTGGGGAGGTTGATGATCCCAGAGCCAGTCTGCCTTTCTGTCATGGTGCAAGGAAATTGAGGCAGCTTGAGTATGGGCGGTAAAGAAAATCCTGGACTACTGAATTGTACCCTCTTCTGTACCCTGCCTTTCTGTTCCCCAAAAGATGACCACACAGTGGCCTCAGACCTGGGCGTTGCAATAACACATACTGCCCGCTAGGATGATCCAGAGCTTCCTCCTGAGAATTTTGCTTCATAGTATCTGAACCTGTGAACTGTCTGGTAAAGGGCGGGCTACTGTCCAGAACACCTTATAGACCATTGCCACTATTCCCAAGCCCTCTCAGGCTCTAAGAAGCAGCAAAGGGACATGTCTGGTCCCAGGAGTTTCCTTAACTGGCTGGAAGGCTGCTCCCACCCCCATTCCCACCCCATGTCATGATTGTGAGTCGAGCCATATTGCATGACTCTGATGAGCTGAGTTACTCTTGTTCTCCCAGGCTGACTGCTCTCAGCTGGGCCTCACTCCACCTCAGTGTTATTTTCCTGGGGCTTCTAAAGGCCTCTTTCCTAGATGTTTAAAATACTTTTTAGAGTAATTTCGACTAAAGGTACTTTTTTTTTCCACTAAACTTTAGGCCAGTACTGCCCAATACAGCTTTCTGTAGTGATAGACATATCTTGTGTTTGCCTGCCCATTACAGGAGCCACTGGCCACATGGGGTCACTGAAAGTGACTGATGTGACCAAGAATCTGAGCTTTGATTTTATTCCATTTTAATCCGTCTAAATGTAAATTTAGTCCCATTTGACAAGTCGTGTCTGCTGCATTATCAACTAGATCCTGTGCATGCACTCTCTGAGCGCAGCTGGCACGAGTAGCGAGGAGTTGTGCACTTAGAACGTGCGCTTGGGCAGGCCTTTCTAACCCTGTGATACATGTGACATTCGTGTTTCTGAGCCAGGTCCATGTGAAAGTTTCTGTAGAAAGGGGGCAAAGGCTGAACTGAGCCAGAAACTCCTGTGGATGGAAGCAGCGCACTTGTTACAGCAATGGGACTGTAAAAAGAAAAAGATGCTTCAGAGGCAACTGCAGCTAGTGACAGACATGGGAGCCCAGCTGGACATGGACAAGGGATAGAGAAGAGAGGCAGAAGGAGATGCTAGCCCAGTGCAAGAAGCAGCAATGCAAGTTGGGTGGGGGGTGGAGGGTGGAGGGTGGCAGGGAGGGCTGATGAGTAAAGAGCAAGCTAAAATTTGCAAAGTGTTTGCACTTGAAAAGTTAGAAACCACATATAGGAAGCAATTAAAAGGGCTTTCCCTGGAGGCAGAGGGGCTGAAAGCCTTCTTGAAGGAGGGAAAGGCAACTGCCTCCAGGCCTGCTGAGGTCCACAGAAGTCAGAAAGGAGACGGGACCAGCAGGGTCAGAACGTGGAGAGGCTGAGTTCCTGCGTATGCCAGGGAGGCATCTCACTGCAGATCCTGTCCAGAGCCCGGTCCCGAGAGCAGCCCCACAGCCCAGAGGACCCTCTGCATAGCTCACTATCAGGGCCATCCCATCTTGGTGAATGATATAGAGGTGGCTCCTGCTCCTTTAGAGACATGGGTGATCTATGCTATCCCCTAGAGGGGCAAGGCCCATGTTCCTGGAGAAACCCGTACCTTTGGCTAGCAGCCTTGCTGGTCAGAAGCAAAGATCATCTGAGCAGCAGGAGTCCAAAGCCACAGAGCAGCCCTTACTGGACATGGCTGGACACAAGCTGCCCCTCTAGGAGCCTCTGTGTCTTGGAAGGTGAGCATGGGGTAGGGATCACTAGGACAGGACAGCAGAAATTAGAAGATGCTGTACCGATAACAGAAGGTAGAAACTGTGCTGGAGAGAGAAAAGAATGACAGAAAACCAGGCTCCTACAGCTGGAAGATAAGCTTCTGGCTAGGGAGAAAGAAGCAGACTCGAGAGAGAATAACAGGTTTGCCCTCTATCCATTCTTAAACAAGTGGAACTGAGTCATCTCAGTCCCTGATGACTTGATTGCATAACCCCCTTTCCTCCTAGCAGGCTGGTAGACTCGGCACCAGGAGAATACCACGTAGCCCAGGTGTGCCCAAGCTTACAAGCCCAGTCTGGCCTGTACTCGGGCCGTGGTGTTGCTAGGTGCTGTGTGAATGCGAAAAGAGAAATTTTCCATACAGAAACCCCCAGAACTTCACCAAGAGGACTGCTGTGGCTTAGACTCAGGTTTTCACTACCTCTGTCGGCAGGAAATCTGTGCTTGTCTCACGGGGCCCACGAAAGACTGCCCTGAACCCCATTTCATTCCTTTGGGGTCTCTGAAGGTCTCTGCCTGCCAGCTCCAAGCACCTTCCTTTAGTCCCACTGTGTGTATTTATTGAAAGTGTCCTTGGCGCAGATCTACTGCTTCGTGAATTCTGTGAGAGCCCCAAGAACTGACTGGGACACTCAGATGTTGGCCGCAGAAGCCAATGCCTTCTAGAGAAAGCTGAGCTGAGAGGGAGTTCTTAATTCCACCAGCTGGGCAGGCTGCTTGAAAGGCCACAGGTGGAACTGGCCTTCTCGCTTGAGGACTTTGGCTGGCAAATGCTCTATCTCAAAAGCCTGGGATATAGGAAGGCCTTTCCCAATATTTTCCATAGATGGACCCATGTCCCTGAGTGGCTTAAAACAACACAGATTTAATATCTTACAGTTCTAGACGCTACAGGTCAGAAATAGGTTAAAATTTAGCTAATTTCTTGACAGCTTAGTTGCATGTTAGCTAGAACTGAGAGCTAAATTGTACTCTAATCGAGGTGTCATCAGGGTTGTGCCCCTTCCAAGGGGTTCTAAGGAGAACCCATGTACTTACTTTTTCCACCTTCTAGAAGCCACTCACATTTCTTGACTCGTGGCCTCTTCCACTTTTCAAAGCGTCCAATGGCTGGCTGAATCTAAGGCTGTGCCTCTTCTGCCTCTTTCATTTAAAAGGACCCTAGTCTGTACAATAGGCCCACTAGAATAGTCCAGAATAATCTCATTATCTCACAGTCAGCTGATCAGCAGACTTAATTTCATCTTCAACTGTAATTCCCCTTAGCCATGTAACATAATATTCACAATCGGGAATTAGAACATGGATAATGTTTTACCAACTGCCATCGAGTTAATTCTGACTCATATCCACCCCAAAGGGCAGAGTAAAACTGATCCCTAGGGTTTGTGAGGCTATAAATCTTGATAGAAGCAGAAAGCCCCATCGTTCTCCTTTAGAGCAGTGAGTGGGTGGGTCTTTTAGCTGCTGGCTTTCCAGTTAGCAACCTAGAGTGAAATGCAGATGAATACAATACCAACTGCACCACCATGGCTTCCCAGAACAGTCTTTAGGAGGTCATTAATCTGCCAACCACAGCAGTGATCTGGATGTTTTTTATCTCTGATACATTCATGATCACATATCTTTGGTGTATTTAGGTGTGTATTTTTTAAAATATTCTAATGTTATATGCAATAAAAAAGTGTACTGCTATGATTTTATAAGAAATTGATCAGATCGTTTTACCAGCACCCAAAACAAGAAATAGAACCCTCCTGGATTCCCCACACATAGCCAGTATCCTGACTTCTAACTCCTTAATTTTGCCTGTTTTTGCACTTTATATAAAAGAAGCATACCATCCGTCCTTTCTTACCATATGTTGTTTGTGAGATTCTTCCATATTGTTGCTTAGAGCTATAGTTATTTCATTTGCACTTTATTTTTCATTCTCTTGCCTGCATTTTTCTACTGCTATGAAAGTTCTGGGTCAATGCAATATGTTTGTATGGAATGGAAATTTTTAGATTTTAAGATATAATAATGTTTACCTTTTTATTGACATAAGAAACAATGTGTCTTGTGCAAAACTCAACTACAACTCTTTTTTTAATGAAGTTTTTATTGTGAATGAAGGTTTACAGAGCAGATCATACTTTAACACTCTGCAATTCATACATATTTTGATGCCATTCATTCATTCCAGTCCCCTTAATATGCCCTCCCTTAGTCCACGACTTCCCTGTTTTCTATGTCCTTTTCTCCTCCTTTCCTAGCCTTCTGTCTTTGGGTGAATGCTCCCCATCTCATTTTAACGGTTGACTTTTCTAACACAGTAGTGAGTTGAAGTCCAGACCCAAGGGAGCACGGTCTTAGGGGCCCTACCAGACGCTGTCTGACCAGTAAGCCTGGTTTCTTTTAGGATTTTGATTGACAGGTTCTTCTTCTCTTTCCAGGACTCTCTAGTGTGATTTTATGCAGAGCTGGTGGTGGTGGCGCCAGGTATCACCCCGTTCTTCTGGGCCCAGGATTGTGGAGACCGGTGATCTCACTGTCCCTTCGACTAAGTGTTTTCCCTGTGTCTGTTTAACTGCCACCCCGCTGCTCTGCTCTAGACAGGGAGAGATCAGTCCTTGCACCCTAGACGGCTGCTCAGAGACCTTTAAGACCGCTGCTACTTACCAGATTAGAATGTAGAGCACTGTCTTTGTGAACTATGATATGCTAATGGATCATTTTGTCCCCTGCAACTATTGTGATACCACTCCCCCAAAGCCCAGTACCTTATTCTTTCAGAGTATCTGCTTATATTTAAGAAGTTGTCATAATTTTGTCCTCTGTTCGCCCTACCACATTCATGGATATATTTGCAGTAAAAGTAAATATACAAATACTCTCTTTTAAACACACACACACACACACACACACACACACACACACATATATATATATATATATATATATATATATATATATATATTTGTAAAAGTCTCCTATCTGTTCAGCCTGTGTGTATGTCCAAGTACTCACTTGTAGATTCCCCAATCCCCCACTGTTGTAGGACTTTGAATCTAACAGTGTTTGCGTCTGTAGTTTCTCACTCTTGCAAACTACCGGTGTACTCGCCTGCCTGCCTCCATCGTTTCTCCTGTGTGTTGCATTCCCCTCCGCCCAGGCTATCACTTGCCTGTGTTCTAGCCGCACCTCCCCCCCCTCCTTTCCATCCTCTGCAACCATCAAAGAATGTTTTTATTTCCATAAGAAAACTTACTGTTGATTTTTATAGTGGTGGTCTCATACGATATCTGTCCTTTTTGTTTTTGACTAATTCCACTCGGCGTACTGTCCTCCATGTCCATCCCTCTGTGAGGGCTTTGCAGGTGCATCGTTATTCTTCGACGTTGCATAGCATTTCATTGTGTGTTTATTGCACCCAAGTTTGTTCATCCATTCTTCCACTGCAGGGCATTTAGATTGTTCCTGTTTTTTGCTATTGTGAATAATGCTATGATGAACATGGGTCTGTATCTATTTATTTGTGTCATAGTTTTTATTTCTCGAAGACACATACCAAGTAGAGGGATTGATGTGTCATGGTATTTCTCTTCCCAACTTTCTCAGGGTGCACCATACTGCCTGCCACAGTGGCTGCACCATTTCCCAGTTCCTCCGGCAGTGTATGAAAGTGCCAGTCTTTCCACACCCTCACCATCATTTGTTGTTATCTGTTGTTGTTTTTTTAACCTTCCAGTTAATTTGGGGGGTGAGGTCGTATCTCATTTTGATGTGTATTTCTCTAATGGCTAATGATTAAGAGCATTTCTTCATATATTTTTGCCCCCCTGAATGTCTTCTTTGGTGAAGGATCTGTTCACATCCTTTGACCATTTTTTAAATTAGATTGCCTATCTCTTTCTGTTGAGATACTCAATTTTCTGTAAATTTTAGAGATGAGTCTCTTGTCCAGTATGTCATTGTCCAATATGAAATTCCACAGCCTTTGGCTGCTCTTTTGACTCTTGGTGGAATCTCTTGACACACACAATTGTCTACGTTTTCAGAGCCCCTAGTCATCCATTGTCTTCTGCTCTGAGTGTGTTCTCCATTACTTCTGTGAGGGCAGTTACATACTTGGCTTCACATAGTCTCTTAATTGTTCAGCAGATAGGATGAGCAATCTTCAGTGTATCTGTGCTCCAAGCAGCCAAAAGTAGAATTCCACCTCCACCTAACACAGTGTACACACCTAGAATCAGTCTGTTTCCCATACTAGAGCCAGAGTGACCATTTCAAATTTCATGTCCCATTTATTTGACAGCCCTACTCTAAACCCTTTGCTGCTTTTAAAGTTCCCATGACTTCTTTTTCTCTATTTTTCCCTTAGTGCCCCATGAGATCAAATGAAGTCAGATGAGACATACTTGTGCTTGATACTAGAACATAATGCATAAGATAAGCATGGCAAGGTTATATAGTACCTTGTTTACTTAGATTGGGAAAATTAGAATCTAACAAGATGCCAGACAAAGACGTAGTTGGGGGGATAAATATCGACATGTGTTCCGGACAGAAAGTATGGGTTCAAAGCTCATTAGGGATTTTTTTGTTGGTAAAAATACTTGCCTGTCATAAATCACTGTTGTTGTCTTGGCAGAGATTCTTTAAGAATTGTTTGTCAGGAAATAATGTGGCCCAGGGTAGCCTTGGTCATGGAGTAGATAGTGACACCTGCCTTTCTCTGCTGAGGTATTCACTGTGCATCAGGCCGCTCCATAAATCAATATGTGTTTCTTCCTCAGTTTTCCTTGGAGTATAGCAGGTGACAGTCTCACTAAAGAGGAAAATGTGTGCATATATTTTAAGCTCTGGTCATTCTTGTTTCTTAGATCCCTGCCGGGATTCACTAGCAGGGAATAGTTTTTGGAATGCCCCAAGGTCTCACATTCAGTATTACGCATTGATACCAACCATGGGCACATGGTTCCCAACTTACTTCTGATTGTCAATTGTGCTTGCAGAGCCGAGCTACAGAGGCTTTCTGAAGAAAACACATCGTTGACAAATGAATTGGGAAGGATTCAGCAAGAACTTAAAGTTGCAGAAAGAACAAATGATGTACAGAGGTAAAGGCTTGTCCAGGTTCAACTTAGGACCTTTGAGCTTGTGACCCAGTTTTCACATAGCAGAATGAGTGGTTTCCTCTCAGTAAAGTGAGTGTAGAAGTTACTGAGATAGAAAGTGGGGCGTATTCTCAAATCAACCTCACTTTCCAGAAAGCCAAGAGTGGATGAACCTAATTGGTCTCTGACCATGACATGACACATATGTAAAGGGCCCTGGCCTACCTCCACATGCAGGCAGCCCCTCTCAAACCTGAATGCCTGGTCTCAGACATAAAAGGTAGAACACGTATGTATGTGGCAGCATTGCCCACCCCACAGTGAGCAGCTGCTACACCCATCCTTCTTACCTCTGCCATCGTGGCATACCACCTTATTCCCTGTATGAAAGTACTCCGCATCACACCTGATGGTGAGGACAGGTGGACATAGTTTAGTACAGTGAAATGATCCTAGGGCCTTCCTAGACAAATACAATATCTATGTTCATGACTCAGTAATAATTTCAGGTGGACTTTTCACCACGGTTTATATTTGTATGTAGATACCGGCATTAGGGGTAGGTCTGGGCCCTAGGACACTGAGGCAGGAACAAGGGACAGGGAGTGGAGTGCTAACACTGGTCAGTGAGTTTTCACTGCTGTAGCCATATCCAAGGGCAGTCTGCCTTTTGATTTTTCTTCCAAATAAGAAGTTCAAGATAAAGTCAACTCTGACCTGCTGCGAGCATGGAGCATAGTTGATGGAGTAGCCATGACGGTCAGAATATGGATGGCAGGGGAAGGGACCAGCGGGGATTTGCATCATTACAGTTCTGAAATCCAGGAGGTCTTCCCTTGAACCCATTTTCTCCTAAGTTTACTACCAGACTCCATTCCCAGCAGATCGCAGTGAGGGTAAGATGGTTTGTGTTTGTGTTGCTGGGTGGCTAGTTCCATACTTTGCTAAATCCGTAGTAATTTGCTTGACTAAGGATTGCCACGGAGAATGCTCCTTTTGTACAATCTGGCAAAATCTTGCAAGCGAAAACTAAACCCACTCTCATTGAGTCTGTAGAGGGTTTCTAAGACTGAATCGTTAAGGGGTGTGGGAGGCTATACCATTGACCTTGGCAGTTACCAGCACAAACCAAGGTGACACCTGGCTTTGGTTTCACCCTCCCTGCTGCAAATTTTCATTTCCGCCTCAAAAAGAGTCACCTGACGAATCCCATCTGACCCTAGACCAAGGATGGGACCAGCCTTGTTCTCATGTAAAATGCATTGGAAAGGGGATTATTGGAGATGCAGTTAGTTTAAAATTTGGCACCTTGTCTTTTGATCTCTCTTAAGTTCCATTTTTAATTTGTTCCAGTTTTTAATACTTTCTGCTTTCTTTTCTAAAGGTTCTTGTCTGTTTTACTTTGTTATTGTTAGTTGTTTCTGTTGTTTTTAAAGTATGTTTTCCTATAGATGAAGTCCAGAATAGGTGCATCTATACAGACCCTAACTGGATTAATGGTTCTTTGGGAGTTTCACACAGTTGGTTAGAAGGAAATGGGAAGCTAATAACGACGAGTACAAGAATGAAGAAAATGTTCCAAAACTGATTGTGGTGATGATTATACAATCTTGATATGATTGAACTATTGAATTGTATATATGTGAATTATGTATCAATAGAACTTTTTTAAAAATTAAAGAATCGCCTGAGAACTTTGCTAAAATATTGATTGTGATTCAGTATATTTAGGTCAAAAATTCAAATTATCAACAGGGGTTGGAACTGGAATGAATCGGTTTGAAGTCCTAAGGGTAAACTTTCCTAAATTCTTCTGGCTTTAGGAGCTTGGGATCAAGATTGAACCATCACCACTATTATCAATCATAGCAGTAGCAGTAGTGTAGAGGGATCTGGGCCGTAGAATATGAGGGGAGGTAGGGGTGGGCCTTTTTGTCCAAGCCATGGTGGACTGTTACTAGAAGAAGAAAACTCATTAATTGGCAATGATATTGTTAATTTTGCTTTTTCAACAGGAAAGAAATTGATATTTTAAAGAAAGAGAAATATCAGGCCTGCCTTGAAATGGAAATGATCAACAATCAGGTTTAGTATTACCACCTGATGTGAAGCTAATGAACTTTTCTTTCTCTCTTTCTTTCTTTCTTTAAAAACTATTTTCGAATATTATAGAGGACTTTGTTCCTCAACGATTTCAGAATGCAGTAACTACCTCCCTTGTCAAAAATCAGAAAGTTCGTGTGGATACATTACTGCCGTCAGGGACACCCCATTTTGGTGCTGCCAGCCATCCTGATAATTCTTAGAATCACATGTGGCATTTATATCATGTCTTCTTGTCTCTTTCTCTCGGTCTATTCTTTATTTTGGAGACCATGGCACTTTTGAATATTACATGCAATTGTTTTGTTCCGTGTCTTGAAGTTTGGGTTTGTCTAGTCATTGATAATAATTAGATTGAGATGAGGCTTCTTTGGCAGAAGTACAAGAGTAAGAGTTGTGCAGTCATCAGCACCATCAATGTCAGAACTCTTCCTTCTTCCACTCATTGTTAGCTTCCCACTTCCCGCATCCTCCCTGCCATGCCCCTAGCCAACTATCACTCCAGTTACTGTCTCTAGAGATTTACATAGCCTGGATTTCATACACAGAAAATCACACAAAGCACAAACAATGACAAAGCAAAACAGAGAAAAACCTCAGCCAAAAGAAAATATAAAATGTTAGAAACTGCCACCAGTTAGAACCTCCTTGGGAATTCAGCCAGTCTCAGCCAGAATCTTAACAGTGAGACACACTTTCACATAAACTAACAAGTACTAGCAGACCCCTTAAAATCCCCTTTTTTAATTTATCAGAAAACCACTATAACCAGAACACCACTTATGATTATTTCTGTCACCTAAATCCTACTCATGTATTCCTATCTCCTATTCCTTCTACCCAGTCAGCTCTATCATTTCTTCCTCATCTCAACAGAATACAATTTCCAGTCCCTATCTGAACTTTCTCCACTAACCCAAAGAGCAAGTCCTGTCCCTCCCTCCTCCACCTACTCACACACAATCCAGAACCTTACATACCATCTACAGTTGGATCACTATGCCATGCAAACAACAGTCAGCAGTAGTAACCACAAAAAATCAAGATAAACAAAAGTCAACAACTGAAGATTACGCAACTTCATTGGAATACACAGAAAGTGAAGACCTTAAATTACCAGAAAGAGAATACAGGTGAATGATGTTTGTGACCATACAAGAGATTTGGGGATCAATTCTGAAAAAAGGAAGAAAGTGTGATACTAAAAACCTCACACCCCAAAGAAACCGAGAAACAAAACAATGAGATAACAGAATTAAAAAACATTGTATGAGAACTGAGCAATACCGGTGTTCATCGCAGCACAGTTTACAATTGCAAGGAGTTGGAAACAACCCAAATCCATCAACAGATGAATGGATTAAAAACCTATGGTACAGATGTGCTTTACATAATTGATGTATGTATGGATTGTGCTAAGAGTTGTATGAGCCTCTAATAAAATGATTTAAATAAAAACTATGGTACATACATACACTGGAGTACTACACATCACTAAAAAGCAGTGATGAATGCATGAAGCACCTTGCCACATGGGAAAAACTGGAGAAAATGATGCTAAACAAAGTAAGCCAAGCAAAAAACACAAATACAACATGAGTCCGCTGAGGTAAACTTAAAAAAAAATGCAAAAGAGACATAAGGAAAAAGCTACTGTATACAAACATTCCTGGGGTGAGGTCCAGGTAGTATGGCAGGGGCCAGACCAAATCCAGGGATACATATGGTAGAAAATTAAAAAGGTTGGGGGGGGGGGAAGAAAATGAAATAAATGGGTAGCTGGGGAACAGGGAACTAACCCATCCAAGGGGAGGGTCTTGTTCATATCGTCGCCGGGAAAGAAGGACCAGACTTCTACCCCATGCTCCAAGATGTGAATGCAACATACTGGCATGAAGCAAGGAACCAGTAGAGAGGTCTGAGGGGTTGGCCCCAATCCCAACTACATGGACAGCAGCCCTTGCCCCCAGAAGAAAGTACTTCAGAGGATAGCATTGAAGCTACAGCTCCGAGAGAGGGACATGTCTGATCAGAGCAAATCGAAGCAAATGAAGGGGGAGGAAGAGAGACTGGAGCACATCCTGGCCCACCAAGCCTTAAGGACAATATCCCCACTAAGAACAGCCAATGCACAGAGAGGACCATATGGCTGGTCCCACTATGAGACAGGACATCCCCCACTGACCCATAGCCCTATAGGGGACAACACTGGAGACACAGTGTGGGAATTAGACCGATCTGACCCCACCACACTGAGGCAAAACATGAAGGGCATGCAACAGAACAGCAAGGGGAGCAGAGCAAGGAAGTCCCGAGGCATTATCAAAAATAGACTTTGGGTTCAGAGCATGGCACCCTATCAGGCTCAATCAGCAAACACTCGCAAATGTCAACAAACAGACCTTGAACTATTGACAGGCTTTTCTTTTTTTTGTCATTTGTTTTTTGGTGGTGTTGTTTTGTTTTCTTTTTTTGCTTTGTTTTGTTCTGTCTTGTTTTTGTGTATATTATTATCTCTGCAGGTCTATCTAGATAAAATAGGTGGGATAAACAATCTGGAGGAGAAAACAATGGGACTGACAGTTCCGGGGGGACATGAGAGAGGGGAAGGTTGGGGAAAAGAAGTGGTTAACAAACCAAGGGACAAGAGAACAACAAGTGATCCAAAATCAGTGGTGAGGAGCGTGTAAGAGGCCTGGTAGGGCTTGATCATGGGTAATGTAACCGAGAGGAATTACTGAAACCCTAATGAAGGCTGAACATGAACAAGAGCAAAGTCAAAGGAAATAGAGGAAAGAACTGCAAGGCACATAGCATTTATAGAGCTCTAAATATAGGCATGTACATATGTAAATATATTTATATATGATGATGGAGAAATAGAACTATGCATATATTTATAGGTTTAGTATTAAAGTAGCAGATGGACATTTGGCCCCTACTCAAGTACTCTCTCAATGTAAGAACACTTGTTCTATTAAACTGGCATTCCATGATGCTCACCTTCCAGACACAATCACTGAAGGCAAATGTGGTGAAGAAAGTCAATGGTGTCGGCTATCAAAAGATATAGCATCTAGAGTCTTAAAGGTTTGAAGGTAAACAAGTGGCCTTCTAGGCCAACCAAAGCCCACATGGAAGAAGCACACCAGCCTGTGTGATCATGAAGTGTCAAAGGGATCAGGTATCAGGCATCAAAGAACAAAAAATAATATCATTGTGAATGAGGGGAGTGCAGATTGGGGACCCAAAGCCCATCTGTAGGCAACTGGACACCCCTTACAGAAGGGTCACGGGGAGGAGATGGGCCAGTCAGGGTTCAGTGTAGCAATGATGAACATACAACTTTCCTCTATTTCTTAAATGTTTCCTCCCCACCACTATCATGATCCCAATTCTATCTTACAAATCTGGCTAGACCGGAGGATGTACACTGGTACAGATAGGAACTGAAAACACAGGGAATCCAGGATAGATGAACCCTTCAGGACCAGTGGTGGGAGTGGCAATACTGGGAGGGTGGATGTCACGCGCGACCCTCCCACGGCGGAAGATAAGAGGATGAACGCGACACACGACGAGACAAATTGACCAGGATCCTTCTGATAGCGTGATAAGCGGAGTTTATTGAGAGCTGCCTCTAGATCCGAGGTCAGCTATGGAAGACCCCGGGCAGGCTAAAAACCCTGGCTTATATATGCTTCGGGGTGACGGGGCTCTCTCAGATAGGCGCAAAGCTCTCCTGCGTCAAAGTCCAGACTGAGCGCATGCGTGGCATAACTTGTTATCACTAACCCTGAAGATAAGGGCGCGGTCCAGCGCCATCTTGTAATGGCGTCCACATCTCCTCCCTTTTTATATAATAAGATTTTGGAATCCCGCCTGTCTTAGGTGACCTAGCATGCCACATGGTCCTTACCCGTCATCGGAACTCCTGCCCTCTAGCGGCAGGCTCCTGTCTTAGGTTGGTACCATGTCCCACTGGTCTTTCCCGTCTTTGGCTGCGGACTCAGCTTGCGCATGGTCTAGCGCTTGAGGAGGGAAAGCCAAATCTCTGGCTGCTCGCCCTTTTCAAGAGCCATGAGGGCTTGTAATATCACACGCTTTTCGCTAGCCTGATTGCGCTTGAGCTTGCAAATCATCCAGAGAAGAATTATGCCACCGAAGCAGATTAAGCCCAAAAATAAAAATGTTCCCACCCACTCCTTGAAATAGGAAAAAGCAGAGGACAACCAAGAGGTGTAATCTCCAAGCGTGATAGGCTTAGTACGTGTGCCATTCAATTTCAAAATCTTCAACAACATCTGGTCCTGTATCGCTTCCAGCTCTTCACTCCATTGGCCTGTCAAAAAATCTGAAATGTTTTTAATAATGCTGCTTGATTCATTATATACAATAGGGGTGACACAAACCGCAGGTGTTGATAATACACAGCTCAGTTGTACCAAGCTGGTAAGTTGCTCAATTTCTTGTTGCAATAAATCCGTTTTTTGATTCAACAGAATTATTCCCGCCGCTAAATGAGCTTGGGCATTGCGGGCTTCCATTAGTGCATCCGCGGTTTTTTCCACAACTTCATTTATAACTTTAGCTGTCTGCACTTGATTGGCCATAGCGATACCCGCAGTTACGGCCGCTGTTGCTGATATCGCTATTGCTGTAACAATTGCAGCTGTTACGCCAAAATCTCTTTTATGTCTCAATAGAGTAGTAATGGGGAATTGATTCGGATCCGCTTCCACAGGTATAGGAACTAAGGTGGGAATGCGAATGACCATAGCATTATGCGTTCGGTTTCCAGACCAACACTCTCTAATTTTACATCTACATTTACTACTATTGCAACTAACAACATCATTTATAATACATGTATCATTAAAAACTAAAAATAAAAAAGGACTTTTTACGCAAACTGGATTATAATCATAAATATAATTATGGCTATAACTCAAGCCTTCACTAACGTTTGCCATATTTCCCACAATAACTACATTAGCTCTTTTGAGACGTATGACGCTTCCCAACAAGCTAGCAAAAGGGGACATAATAGTGGCAGCATTCAATCTGTTATTTAGAATCCACTGATGCCACGGCCATGTATTCTTGCTCACATTCTGGGTGCTGTTATATAATTTTGGGGAAAAATTGAGGTTTAGTTTAGATAAATACAATTTATCCTGTACCCCTGGGTCACAGTTTTCAAACTCTGGTGGAAATCTTTCTCTAGGACGACAGGGAGGGAATACCCTCACTCTTTCCAGAGTACCATTGCATCGAGTTCTTTCCTCATGTTCTTCGCCCGTCTCTACTGGTGCCAGCAATTCTTCTTGCCAGACATATGTCTCGACACGCGTCACCGGCGGAGTTGCTGGTGTCGACCATTCGCCTAGTTGCGGGGCTGGGGGCGAGCCACTAAAAATCATCTCGCCTTCTTGATCGACCTCTACCTTGACAGTTGACCCTGGGGTAACTTCAGGATCAAGCCATGTTGTAACATTTATCTTTCTCAAATTTATGCACTGATTACTGGAAGAATTTTTTACGATATGGAAACATAAGCTATTAACTAAAGTAAAATTTGTGACATTATAAAATTTTGATACTTTACTCACAGCAGGACTACAAGGGACTCCCAATCTATCACATTTTTGAGCAAATAATACTGGGAGAACTGGGGCTTGTCTATTTACTGGATGGGGTATAGGCCAGGTTCTCACCACTCCCCACAATTTTTCCTGCTGCTTCTAGCATTCTAGCCACAAAATCTGAAAATGGCTCCGTAGGGCCTTGTATTATTTTTGTAAGGTTCCCTCTTACTTCTCCCCTATTGGGCAGCGCTTTCCAGGCCTTTCCGGCGGCTAAATTAATTTGTTGGTATACATCTATAGGGTAACCTGTCTGATTGTTTACCCATTGACCATTTCCTGTTAGCATCTCATATGTCCAAGCCTGCTGAGGCATGCCCCTGGCTGCATTTTGACTTGCTTGGGTCATGCTGTTTTCCATCCACATAGACTTCCACTCTAGGTACTGTCCTGTGGTTAGGACCGCCTTGGTGACTGAACACCAGTCAGTAGGAGTCATACAATGCGCACAGACACGATCTATTAAAGATTGTGTGTAATTAGCATTGACTCCGTAAGATCTTACTGCCTCGGCCAATTCCTTGACAATTTTATAATCTAAAGGTTCATGATATCGCTGTTGGTTGGCATTTTCAAAAACCGGGAACATCTGACTAAGCATCCGTTGGCTCTTCGGCGTCAAAAGAGAATAATTTTGTCCCCCTGAGCTATAGGGGGGAGGTATCTGAGGTGCCGGAGGTATAGACTTAATAGCAGCAAACTCATCGTACCTCCCTCTGTCATATGCAGCCGCCGCCTCCTCCAATTCCTCCTCATCACTTTCGGTAAGGCCTAAAGCCCCTAATTCCTTCCAGGGATAAATACTTCCTGGCACTTTGGATTTGTCTTTAAGCTTAATCTCAGTAGGGGCTTCCTGCCGTGCCCGCGCGGCAGCCCCCCTCTCTCTTGTGGTCCCTCCTGTTTTTGGCTGTTTTGTCTCCGTTTCCTCTCCGGTCTCTGATTCCGAGCCGGTCACGGAGGTTTCCTCTGACTCCGTATTTGTCTCCAATTTTGAGCTCCTGTGTTTTTTCCTTTTAGATCGATCTATTCCCGGATCGTCCTTTTCGGACGTCCTGTTTCCTCGGGTGTGTTCCTGTCCTGCTTCTGACATGCTGTCTTGAAAGTCAATCCACTCACGCTGCCCCTGACGTATCACTTCTGCACAAGCTTCGTCCACTAAGCAACTTCTAACTAGTTTCCAGACCGGTCTCGTGCCCGGTCTTATCTGTCCCTCTTCTTTTGCTCGATCAATGTCTCTTCCCAACTTGTCCCAACATGGGACAGTCAGAGAGCCCGTTGTTAGAAACCATGGTGCAATCTGGTCTATTTCCCTCACAAATTTGCTAAGCGTGCCTTCTGATATCTTCAGTTTACGAGCTAGCAAGATTTGCTGCAAAGTTTTGACCATCTGTTTTATTGGAACATTTCCCATGTCGCCCGTTTATCTACACGGGACTTAAACACAGGATTTTCTTCTCGGTCTAAACCGAAAGCAGAAGCAGCACTCTCTCCCACACTCAGCCAAGGCCGCCGCAGCCGTAACGGATAAACATTCACACAGCAGTGGCCTTGCAGAACTCACCCTCTCCGCAGCGCTGATCAGTTCTGAATCCTCCCTTTCGGGGGTCTCCACTCAACCTTCTCGTCGCCTTGTTAAGGACTCGAAATCCCGGGTTTCGGCACCAGCTGTCACGCGCGACCCTCCCACGGCGGAAGATAAGAGGATGAACGCGACACACGACGAGACAAATTGACCAGGATCCTTCTGATAGCGTGATAAGCGGAGTTTATTGAGAGCTGCCTCTAGATCCGAGGTCAGCTATGGAAGACCCCGGGCAGGCTAAAAACCCTGGCTTATATATGCTTCGGGGTGACGGGGCTCTCTCAGATAGGCGCAAAGCTCTCCTGCGTCAAAGTCCAGACTGAGCGCATGCGTGGCATAACTTGTTATCACTAACCCTGAAGATAAGGGCGCGGTCCAGCGCCATCTTGTAATGGCGTCCACAGGTGGAGGGAAGGTGGGGGTAGAAAGAGAGAACCAATTACAATGATCTACATATAACCCCCTCCCTGGGGGATGTACAACTGAAAAGTGGGTGAAGAGAGACGTTGAACAGTGTAAGACATGACTAATAATAATTTATAAATTATTAAGTGTTCATGAGAAAGGGGGGCAGGGAGGGAGGGTAAAAAATGAGCTCATACCAAGGACTCAAGTAGAAAGCAATGTTTTGAGAATGATGAGGGCAACAAATGTACAAATGTGCTGACACAATGGATGTATGAATGGATTGTGATAAAAGTAGTTTGAGCCCCCAATAAAATAATTACCCCCAAAAAAGAACTGAACAATAGAATGGAAGAAAATGAAAATTGAATCTATGAACTTGAAGACAACCATGCAGACTTCAGCAAATGAGAGAAACAAACAAAAAAGTAAAATAATCTGAAGTAAACCTGAGGATGATGTGAGAAACCATGAACAGAAGTAATGAATGTCTTGTTTGGAATACTGGAACGGGAAGAAACAAACAAATCTACATATAAATTAGTAAGAGAATTTGTGGAGGAAATTTTCCCCAGTACTATAAAGGAGGAGATAATAACCATTCAGGAGACAGAGAGAACTCCAAGGAGGTTAGACCCGGGGGGTGGGGGTAGGGGACATGTATAGGAGGGCATCAGGACATATGATAGTCAAAATATTCAACTTCAAGGAAAAGGAGAGAATCTTGAGAGCAGCTAGAGAGGGAAAAAGTCACCTTCAGAGGTAATCAGATTGGAATAAGCTCAGAGCTCTCAGCAGAAAATATGCAGGAAATAAGAAAATGGAGCAACATAGATCAAACTTTCAAAGTAAAAACCTGTCAACCAAAATCCTGTATCCAGCAAAGCGATATATCACATATAAAGAAGAAATAAAGGTATTCCCAAACAAGGAAATAGTTAGAGAATTCATAAAAACAAAACCAGCATTGCCGAAAACACTAACCATATCTCTATGGTCAGAAAATCAACAGCACAAAAACATTATGAGATCGCCACAGTCCGTGCTACTATCCAGAAGTCAACACACTAAAACAACACCCAAAACAGTAGATCTAGACGGGAAACAAGGACATGAATAGATTCCTCCCTCCCAAACACAGATAATACAATATGATAGTAACTCACCTGCATTTGGAATTAATACCAATGAAAATCAATGGGCTAAATACCCCAGTCAAAAGACAGAGTAGCCGACTGGATTAGGAAACAAGATCCATCAATCTGCTGCCTTCAAGAAACACACCTCAAACTCACAGACAAAAACAGACTGAGAGTCAAAAGATGGAGAAAAATTTACTAAACCAATGACAATGAAAGGAAGACCTCACACAAATAGAAAACTACAAGCCAATATCTCTCATGAACATAGATTCTCAACAAAATCCTGACCAGTAGAATTCAACAACATATCAAAATAATAATAATACTTCATGCCCAAATGGGATTCATACCACCATATAAACAAAATATAGAAGAACCAGATGATCATATTGATGGATGTAGAAAAAGCATTTGACAATATCCAACACCCATTCCTAATAAAAACAATAATTAAATATAAGGAAATTCTTCAATATACTAAAGTCCATATCTTAATATCCAACAGCCAGTATCATACTGGATGGAGAAAAGCTGAAATCATTGCAATTGAAAATGGGAACCAGACAAAGATGCCCATTATCCCCACTTTTATTCAGCATTGTGTTAGATCCTAGCCAGAATCAAAAGGCAACAAGAGATTAAGGGAGTGCAATTGGGCAAAGAGAAATTAAGCTCTAGTTATTTGCAGATGGTATGATTTTATAGAGAGAGAAAAACCCAAGGTCTCCACAAAACCCTGTTGGAAATAATTGGAGCTTGTTTCAAATAAGCACCCATCTAAGTGAGATGTCAGTAAACTCACCTGGAAGAAGCACACGATCATCGATGATCCAAGGATTATCAATTATATAAACCAGATCTGAAGAAGGGAGTGCTGTCAGAGCTGAAATTTGTGACATTCTGGTGTTCACAAAGCTATGGCTGACAGTGGGAGCCCAAAATACATGTTCAGGTTCTCCACAGGGAATAAGCCTCCAGTGGCCCCCCTCTGACTATCACTGAGAGATAGGAATAACCTGGTTATCAGGCAGCTGGTATTGGAAAGACGATTATAGTAAATTAAAATGATAAATAGGGCTTGAATGGTTAAAATCTTGTTATTTGAGCTCCCTTTAGATACACTTTGACTTTTATCTAGTTTTTAATATTTTCTGGGTTTTGCTATTGTTTTCTAGATTAGGTCTTATCTCTGCTGTATTTTGTTATTGTGGTACCTTTCTTGATTCTCTGTTATGTATCTTTCTGTGTTTGGGGGTTTATCAAACCCAGATTGGGTGAATCTGTAGAGGTAATAACTGGAGTAAGAGTTCTTGGGGTGTATTGATGGGGAGGAAAGAGGTAATGGGGAGCTGATATCACGTAGTATGAAAAGGAAGAAATTGATTATATGCAGTAATTGCACAACGCTGCTTGATCTGATAGAGCTATTGGTATGATGTCTGGATTATGCCCTAATAAAATGATCTGGGAAAAACATAAATTTTAAAAAATCAATTTTCATTTACATCAGGGCTATCACATTTTTAACAAAACTCAAGTGAATATTCCCAAATTAATTAAGTTTTCCCACAAGTTTACAGGAATGCTGCTGCTCCACATAACACAATACTTTTTAGCGTTTTAATGAAGGTCGGGAAGACCTCAAAGATGAATTCAAGGCAAGTCACCTCAGAAGGCTTTGGAGACTCTCTTTCTGGGTTTCAAAGGAATCCTCTTTATATTTTCTCAAGGATGATCACAGAGACTTCTCAGGAAGACATCTGAAGAGAATGGAAAGCTGCGCTGGGGAGGAGGAAGAAGGACAGGAAAATGTACCACGGCGTGTGTTCTGTTACGGCGCCATACCTGCTCCTCCTGGAGGGTAGCAAGGACTGTCTGACGAGCTCCTCATTGGGAACGACCCATCCACCTGACGCAGCCTTATCTGCCTTCCACACTGCTCTGTGTTCCCAAGCTCAGAGGACATTTAAAACGAACATGATTTGCATCCCTTGAACATGACAAAACTCCCATTTGACATGACATAAATTGAAGAGTGAGAATTCTTTGGGAAATGAATAGAAAGATGAAAACACTTCAGAAGCATATAGGCATAGATAAAGATATGACATGAAACAGTAGCTTCATATTTTGATAGTTTTGTTTAATTAAGGTTTCTTTTTTTAATCATTTTATTGGGGGCTCATACAACTTATCACATTCCATACATACATTCATTGTGTCAAGCACATTCATACATATGTTTCCATAATCATTTTTAACAAGTTTCTATTATACAATGCTTTTATACTTACCCTTGTGTGTGCATATTAAACCTACAAGATAAAAATGATATGATTCTGCTCATTGCTGAACCATAGGTATTCACACCAACGTGGGAATACCTTGGAACTGTGGTTGATCTCTCCCCTGAAAACTAATTGTTGTGAGAAAAAAAGAAAGGCAATCCAACAAAAATGTAATTTGATTCTTTTAAATTGTAATTTATTGAAAGATGCTCCTGACCAGTGGTTGACAGTAACTGAAATCTCTATGGTGAAAAACTGAGAAATTTTCTAGCAACTGTTGGAACACACGGCCATTTGTGTATACACCAAGAGGACATCTGTCAGACACTCTAATTTCCTGGCCCAGTGGTACTGAGAATATCAACAACTTTACTGCCAGATAGATTTGGATATCAGGGACAGGTCAGAGGTCCTTTTGAAGAGATTCATATGCTTTAAGTTTCTTCCTCCCCCCCCCCTTAACACGATGTTTTAAATAACTTAGATAAAAGTGGGAGGCCTTCAGAACAGTGGTTTGAATGTTCTTAATGGTCTAGATGTATTCTCACTTCTTCTCAGGAATAAAGCAGAGTTCTCAACTTCAGCATCATTGCTGTGTGAGACTGGATAAGTCTGTATAGGGGCTGTCCTATACACTGTAGGATATTTAGTAGCATTTCTACATGTCAGTAGCCACCCCTACCTACCCCAATTATGACAATGAAAAATGCCTCCAGATGTTGCCACGTCCCACAGTGAGACAAAATTACCCCTCATTAACCACTGAAAGGATCTGCTGGGGCTTCGTTTTTGTTTTCAATCATTGTTTTACCCTTTTTTGCTCTAGAGTCAGAAATACAAGGATCAGTTATCTCAGCTCAACCATAGGATCCTTCACCTGGGTGAGGAGGCCTTTGTCCACAAGGCTCAAAATGAGAAAAATCAAGTACCCGTTCAGTTGCTGACACTGAAGATGGATCGGGCTGGTCACCAGGTGAAAGAGCAGGTGAGTGGGCAGTGCAGAGTGGGAATATGAGAGCAACAACTTAAAGATATGGAGACATACACTGCCCCACACATAGCCAGGAAGCCTGGGGGAAAAGAACATGGAATATCAGTTTTTTATAAATCTGCTTTATTTAGAAGAGTAGCATAAAGGAATTAAATCTTAAAAAGAGAGTAAATTCCTACAACCTTTCTGAAAAGACAAGTTGAAAATATAGATAGCAAGAGCCTCAAGAATCTCATTATAAGAAGTGAAACTTCACTGTTTGCAAATAATATGATTTTATATATTGAGAATCCTAAAGGGTCCACAAGAGACTAGCTGGAAGTCATAGAGGAGTTTAGTAGAGTAGCAGTATACAAGAGTAACAATTGACTTCTTCTATACCAGGGATGGGGGTACAGAAAAAGATACCAAGGAATCAGTATCCTTTGCAAAAGCTGAAATACCTGGGAATAAACTTAACCAAAAACCAAGACTTGTACGAAGAAAACTATAGAACATTACTATAAGAAGCCAACCGGGATCTACACAAATGGAAGCATATTCCGTGTTTGTGGATCAGAAGACTCAGTATTGTGAGAATGTTGATACTATCTAAAACAATCTACAAATAAAATGCATTGCCGATCCAAATTCTAACATCATTCTTCAAAGAAATGGAAACACTGATTATTAACTCCATATAAAAAGGGAAGAAACCCAGGATAAGCAAAGAACTCCCCAAGAAAAAGAACAAAGCAGGTGATCTCACATTACTTGACCCCAAAACCTACTTATACAGCCACAGTTGTCAAAACAGTCTGATACTGGTATACTGATACATGCTCCCTGTCACTAGCCACCCAGGAAATGCGAGTCAAAATGACCATAAGATCCCACCTAATGCCCATAACTAGCCCAATTAAAAAAAACCAGAATGTGAAAGGGAGGATAGGGCGGAGGTAGGGGGAGGAATGAGGAGCTGATGCCAAGGGCTCAAGTAGAAAGAAAATATTTTGAAAATGATGATGGCAACAAATGAACAAATGTGCTTGACACAATGGAAGGATTACAATAAGTTGTACAAGTCCCCAATAAAATGATTTTTCAAAAGAAACAGAACAACAAATGTTGGAGAGTGTGTGGTGAGATAGGAACTCTTATCCCCTGCTGGTGGACTGGTAAATATGTACAGGCACTCTGGAAGGCAGTATGGCGATACCTAAAACAGATGGCAACTGAACTACCATATGATCCAGCAATACCATTGCTGGTATGTACCCCAAAGAAATAAGAAGCAGATCACGGACAGATGTTTCCCTCCCCTATGGTCATCACAGCAGAGTTCATAGTAGCAAAAAGCTGGTGGGTGGGCAGGAAGAAGCTGGAAACAGCCTACATTACCATCAGTACAAGAGTGGATAAAAACTCTGGTACATACATACAATGGAATACATCCCTAAAAACAGCAATGAAACACCTCAAGTTGTAGAGGCATCTGGAAGATATTATGCTGAGTGAAGCTAGTCAAGCACAGAAGGATAAACACTGTGTGAGTCCACGATAATAGGAACATGCAGCAGAACGGGCACAAGTTCAAGTGTGCAGGCCATCCAGTCGTCTGGCTGGGGACCAGGCAGGCCGCTAAAGAGCCACACATCATCTGCTCAAAGTAAGTATCATGTAGGTCACTTGGCCGAAGGTCACCTCATGAGAGCTGGAATCAGATGGATGGGGTGGGGTTGATGCTGGTCCCTGAGAGGTAGCCATGTGGATTTGGGGTGAGGTCTCCCAGAGAGGGAATCAGCCCTGTCAGAGGAATGGGGCTTACTGATGCGAGGGGCAGCACAGGAAAGAAGAAAGGCAATGGTCAAATTTGGGGGAACATAGGTGCATGCCTGTTGAGGGGAGAAGAGGGAGGGCTGACATTGTGGGGGGAGGGGTGTCCAGTGAGGTTGCTCTTGGGAGGACCTGATGCAGAGGGGTTAAGTGGAGAGCAAATGCTTTGAGAGTGATTAGGGCAAAGAATGTATGGATGTGCTTTATACAATTGATGTATGTATATGTATGGATTGTGATAAGAGTTGTATGAGCCCCTAATAAATTGTTTAAAAAATAATAATAAATTTTTTTAAAGTTGTATGAGCCACTAATAAAATGATTTTTTAAAATACTGTAAAAAAAGAAACCAAACTTGACCAACAGTTACCATGGGTGAAGGGGAAAGATCTGTTGCTTTGGGAGCATTGAGTTTCTGTCACTGTGGTCGATAGTTTGAAAAAGGATAACAATGATAGTTGTACAACATGAAGAATATTATTGAGCCTCTTCTCGCTCTGAATTATACAACTAGAAGTTGTGCAATTGGAAAATATTTCTGTATATTTGTGCCACAGTTAGAAAAAATAAGTACATGAATTACAATGAGTACAAGGAAGAAGAAAAAGGTTTTGAATTAAATATTGTAACAATTGGACAACTTTTCTTGATCTGATTGAATTGTATGACGTGGGTGAAGTGCTAATACAACTGTTTTAAAAGATGTGATGCAAAACAATAATATGGATTATTCGGGAGAACATGATGCTGAGTGAAATTAGTCAATCACAAGAGACAGATATTGTATGAGACCACTACTGCAAACGGTTTTCATATTGAAAAATAAATAACGAGATAGAAAGAAACTCCATGTGGTTACAGATCAGATCAGGTTTTCTGGGATGTTAGAATTACAGAGTCAGATCATGACCAAGAAAGCCCCATGGAGCACTTCAACTCTGACAAATACATGTGTTGCCGTGAGTTAGAACTAACTCCACAGCATCAGTTTTCGTTATTAACTGCTGTCTCTTGTTCCCATTCAGGATGACGCTTAGGGTTGCCCGTAGGCATGCCCTGTACCCAAGATTAAAGTTTCATGCAGAATAATTTCACTGACCTTAAAATTCTCTGCTCCACCTGTTTGTTCCTCTATTGTTCCTTGAACTCCTGCTAGTCGCTGACCTTGTTTCTGTCTCTTTAATTTTGCTTTATAATTGGAATCATGCTTTATGTAGCTTTTTCAGACTGGTTTCTTCTTGTACTTAATAAGTACTTAAGTTTCCTCCATATTTTTTTCATGGCTTGATGGCTCATTTATTTTTTTTTGCTAGATAATATTTCCATGATACAGATATGCTCGTTTGTTTAGCCATTGACCTGTTGAAGGACCTCTTGATTACTTCCAGTTTGGGGCAATAATGAATAAAATTACGATAAATATTTGTATGCAGGCTTTTATGTGGATACAGATTTTCAACTCATTTGAGTAAATACCTAGGAACACAACTGCTAAAACATATGACAGGCCTTTAGAATAGTGGTTACATTACCAGATAAGTATTGGACTGTTGACAGCGAGATTGACAGTTCAAATCCACCAGATGATCCGAGGGAAAAAGATAAGCCTATCTATTCCCATAAAGAAATCCTGTCAGAAACTCTATAGAGGGACGCTGTGAGTCAAATTGGCTTGATGGCATTGTTTTTGTTTTTTTGTAAGCCTATGTAAGAAACTGCCACTGTCGGATTCCTATGCAAAACACTACGCCCTGCGCCACACCTATACTCCTGACAGAGCTTGTTAGCATCCCATGTTCAGACAGAGGCTCGTAGCTAGTAACTTGTAGATGTGTACATTTCGCCCAAATACCATTTTAAATGTCTTGAAGTTAGTTCTTTTAAAACATAATTTTTTGATTGGTAACCTCCTTTTGTCAGGAAATACATGAAAAACAACTTAATACCACAGAAAAGCAAGTGGATAAAGTGGAAATGATCTTAAAGAATATGGAAATGCTTCTACAAGAAAAAGTAGATGAGCAGAAGGACCAGGTGAGTGATAAGTTCTTGTCATTTCCTCACAAACATCTTATATCTGCACACTTCTACCTCCTGGGTATTCACACAGCTGGTGTAGTAAGAGACTGTCTGGTCACAGACTCCGAGAGGCCATGTTCATTAGTTACCCCTCAGACTGAGCCTCTGTCAACAGCTTATACTTGAACATAAAGTAATTTTCCACAGGATTCATAATTAATAGCAGTCAATAAAAGATTCTATTATATATATATAACAGCTTGTTTATTGTACTTATTTTCTTTTGGGTATCATTTTAAGGTTTCTTTTTTGAGATGGCCACATAACCTCAGGAATGTTATGGATTTATTCATGCATCCATCATTCAGCACATTGCCTACTGAGCACCTACTGTGTAGGAAAGCATTTTTCTAGGTAGACCTGAGATAAATAAGCCCTCATGGAACTTAAATTCTCGAGCTGATGAGAGCTAATAATAAGATTGTAGTTGGCCAAGGGCTTTGAAGAAAACACATTTTCCTGGACTGTAGAGTCAGGGTGTTAGGGGAGACTATACTGCACAGATAAGGTATCTGAGCAGCCCCTTAATCATGACCTAACATATATGAGTGGGTAAAAAAGAAAAACAGGAAAACTCCACTCTGTGGAGCTTTCATAGGATGCATTGTTCCTACTAGCTGAGCATCGAGCAACTTGTTCTGAGTTAGTGCACCCAGCGGCGTCGCCTGGGAAGGTTCTCTGGTCACAGTGAATTTTTTCATAAAAGCAGTTTTGCTCACACCTTGTTTTTTTGTGATGGCTCATTTAAGAGAACTGCGTGTGGCTGTGAAAGTTTGCTTTCTGCTCCAGAAAAATGTCACAGAAACTGTTGTGATGTTGAATACAACTTACAAGGATAGCACTCTGAAAAAAACTCAAGTGTACCAGTAGTTTTCTTATTTCCAAAAAGGTAAAATGTCGATCGATAACAAACCTTATTCTGGATGTCCATCAACTTTCCAAACAGACAAAAATGTCCAAAAAATTCATCCACTTTTGCTTGAAGACCAATGATGGACCATTAAAAAGATGGGGAAGTTATCTGGACTATCTTGGAGCTTAGTTCAGTGAAGTTTAACAGAAGATTTGTGACAGGCCACCAAGAAGGAGTGTCAACTGGAAACAAGTCATTCTTGGAAAGAACAACTCTGAAGTGATCCAGACTTTTCTCAAGGTCATTACTGGTGACAAGCAAACTTCAGTCAAGCCAGGGGAAGACACCATCATCACCTTGCCCAAGAAAAACTCGTCAAGTGAAATTAAAGATCAAGATTATGCTCATTTGATTTTTTTGATGTCCATAATATAGTGCATTTAGAGTTCCTTCCACTAGGTCAGACTGTTAATCAAACTTTCTATGTAGAGGTTTTGAAAATATTGTGTAACAATGTGCAACAAAAAAGACCTGATTTGTGGCAGATGGGGGACTGGTTTTACCATCATGACAATGCAACTGCTCACATGCCATCTCAGTGTGCCAATTTTTGACAAGAAACAGCATGCCTCTCTTGTCCCATGCACCTTACCTGACTTCACTCCATGCAACTTCTTTGTGTTTCCACCAATGCAGAGGAACATGAAAGGACAGCTAGTTGATGATATAGAAGAGATGAAGCAAAAAAATGAGAGAGGTGCTGTCAGCCGTCCAAACAGCTGAATTTGAAAAAAAAACAATGTTTCCAAGAATGGAAGCGCAGAATTGACAAATGTATTAGGTGTAATGGAGAGTACTTTGAAGGTGATAAGGTTGTTTTGTAAAAAAATTTAAATACAAAGCTTTGAAACAAAATTCCAGGTTTTGGGGGTACCCCATCGTATACCTCAAGTAGAAAACAGATTAGCATTGGGGGAAGCATGTTGCTCACTGGTGGAATATCACATGTGTTGTACTTGAGAATCCTTCCTGACAGGTGCTAAATACCGGTAACATTTCCTGATCACCAGACAGCCATAAATAGGCACCCACACACTTACACTTCCCTGTTCGTGGTTGTGGGAAAATAGTCTCGGCCCTGTAAAAGGTTTTGCTCTACCGAGTGCCAGGCACCATGCCTGTCACTGTTCTACTGTTCCTTTACTTCCTCCTGTCCCTCCCCTACTCCTCTTAAGTCCCCTTTCTCCTCTTCTTTCCATCCTGCCTTGCTCTTTTTTATTCCCCCACTCACTGGGAGCCCTCCTTGCCATAAGTATGTAAGCCCATTGTAAAGAAGCCTGGCCCTCTGGCCTAGCCCTCAGCCCTCCTCTCTGCTCTTTAAATGCCCTTCAAAGACTCTGTGCTCACAACCCTGCTTCTCTCCCTTCCATGCTCCTCTCATGGCTCAGCCACTGTTCGTCCCCCCCTGCCTGGGTCTACACCTAATTTGCAGCTCAGCTTTCAGAATGGATATAGACTCCAAGCACTCGTACCCCACTGATCTCACTCTGGTCCACACCCCCTCACTTTATGCCCTCTCTCTGGCCTTCCTGGTTCTGCCTTGCATACCGGCCTTCTTAGCACAGGCGCTGCAATACCTCTGAGATCTCAGCTTGCCGCACCTCACACCTTCCCATCTTCTTCAAAGTAAAAGTCAACCTTGTCACGGTGTCCTTTAAGGCTCTCTTAGATTTAGTGTCCACTCCTGCCCTGACTTCCTGTCTATGTTTCCTCAGGAGCACACACCTTCAGCTATGGTGGCTGCCTGCTGCTACCTAGTCACCCGAGGCCCTGACCAGCTGCAAGGTCTTTGTAATCTCTCTTCTTGCTACCTGGTGTTCACATAGCCCCTAGATTCCTAAACTTACTTGGCCTACCACCCCTTTTTACAGGAAAAAAAAATCACTCATTGTCCACCTGACCATTAAAATCTTTTGTACTATTGCCCCTAATTCAGGATACGGTTTGGGTGTCTGCTTGTGTAGCACCCCTGGATGCTTTGAGGCCCAGACATCGTCACGGGACTGTTTCACTGCTACCCAACGGGCAGTACCGCCCCCTTTGGGAAAAACTGGGATAGTCTCTGGACTCTCATTTTACTCAGAACTCCGTTCACATGTCATCTTACAGGAACAGCCTCGGGGTTTCTGTAGACAAGCAAAACCAGTAAAACATGTATGTAAATATATTGAGAAAATTGTACTTCGTGACTCACACACATGGGGGGGTTAGCACGTCCCATATCCGTGGGTCCAGTGGCAACTTGGAGACCTCTGCTGGTTCATGGGGTAGCAGAGGAACAGATGTCTGCAGGTTTATGAACTAGAACTGCAGGCCAGGCGTTAAGCAAAAACATAACAAAGAATCGAGACGGCTAACCACGATAACAAAATACAACAGAAATAAACCCCCATAGTTTTAACTGTTCGAGATTTTAGCTATACAAGTCAGAGTTATCATTTTAATTTCCTATAGTCATCTTCAGTACTCTCATCTGGTAACCAGGTTCTTCCCATTCCTCAGTTTCATCGGAAAATCACTGGAGACTTATTCGCTGAGTAGCTCCTGCAAATGTATTTTGGCCTTCCGCTCTCATCCATTCCCTTCTGAAAACCAGAATCTCGCCTGCTAAGCTTTGATACTATTCCCTTCTTCCGATTTGGATTATATAATTTACAATCCATGGATAACAGATGTTGGTGTGCTTCTTCCATGTGGATTAGTTGACATCTCACTTAGATGGCTGCTTGTTTGGAAACAAGCCTTTAAGATCCCAGATGCTGTTCTGTCTGATTAGTGGGGCACCATCTAATTTCTTCACCAATGCTACCCTTAAGGGACCTGATCTCATTCAAGAACTTTTTGAAGCCCCCTTGTATTCTTGACCTTGATAGCTAAAGGTACACTGCTTCTGACAGGTATCAAGAAAAAGACATTGATTAAAGCAATAGCTATGTGCTGTCTTCCAGGAAATGTACTAATGTGCTCAAGCAGTGAAACCACATCTGGATTAGCAGTTACAATCAGAGCCACCACTGGTTAAGTTTATATCAATTCACTGTCACTCTCTTAAGATCCTTTTTTTTTTTTTTTTGCACAAGACAGATAGGTAAGTTGAATGAGATTGTGGTGGAAATCATCCCCCTCCATTCTTCAAGTCTTTATGGTGACATTAATCTCTGCAGGTTCTCCAGCAATGTAATACTGCTTTTGGTCTAATATTTCTTTGAGGAAAGTTCTAATGGCTTCCACTTGGCCTTTCTTACTGTAATAACCCTTTGTCCATGTGTCAGGGATCCAAAATTCTGCCAATTGCATATTCTGGACCTGGAGAGATTATTACAGGATTATTTCAGAGACCACTGTACCCACTGTTGGATAGGCATGAGCTGACATTTGGGCCTCCTAGAATGAGTGTCAGTTTAGTGCCATAGGGATCCTTTGAGAAATATTAACTATCTATATTCTGACAGTGTAGTGGATTTCTACCTCAGAGGATTCATAGGAGTTGTGGGCCTATACACTTGCTCATCTTGGAATTGATAGAGCCCTCTAAGCATCCCCTGCATGTGTGGGTATGTCCATCTTGATAAATCTACTCTAACATTCCAATTTACTTCAGCTTTTAGATCCCTTTTCCAGTATATAAAAGCAATTCAACTTCATTCAGTATAGGCCACTTCATAGTCCTCATTGTCGTCCCGCAACAATGTAACTACTAGGTACTTTTCTGACGCCGTGAGCTGAAACATCGAATGAAGACTTGCCACTTGGCAGGCTCATAGCACTACACTCAGACTGACACAGTTCCCACACCTAATCCCGAGGCCTTTGTTTCTCCTTGTGTTCAGTAGGAAAAGCAAGCAGTCTCTGTCTGGAGTATGCCATACCTCCTCCTGGGCCACACTTTATGCCTCAAAGAAGTCGTGTCACGGGACAGTGGACTTCACACTAGTTATTGTTCTAAAAGCAAAAAGTGCATCTTGCAAAGCATTTGCCTCATACAAAGATTCCTGGGACACAGCTGTGGGACTATGGTCAGATGAGGATAAGAGGGCTGATTTTACTCTCGAAGGTGATTCAGGCAAAGAAGGTGGGTTAATCCCTTCAGATGGGGGCAGGAGGCTGGTCCTTCTGAAAATAAAAAAAGGTAATTCAACAATAAGGGCTCCATGTCCCTAGCTTGATCCTTTTATTGTCCACATTTTCCCATCTCAATTTTCAGGATCTCACATCTTCCCCGTCAAACCTTTCAACATAAGGGATTCAGTTGATGGTGTAATTAGCTATTCTTCAGCTAGGACTCAGGAATGATGGTGGTGTGTGGGTTACAAACTGGACTGTTAGCTAAAGGTCAGCGATTTTAAAAGCACCAGCCACGCCCCAGGTAAAAGATGAAGTTTGTGCTCCGATAAATATTTATAGCCCCCAGAGCCCTCGAGGACATTCGATTTTGGCTTATGCAGTCACTGTGCATTGCAGCCAACTCAGTGGTAGTGAGGATAAGACTCTGGATGGGTTTTCAGCAATCTCAACACTGCTACAAGAAATAAGACTTTATTTCAAGACCCAAATAGCAACTTTCAGGTCCTTTATGTACTGCTTGAGCCAGGACTTTGAAGCTCTGGACTCATCATTTTCTCTTTCCGCGTTGTGTATCTGAAAGCTGAACCAGCCAGCTTCACTATGCTTGTGGGTGTAACAAAAATGTTGAAAGATAATAATGAAATAGTAGTCACTCACAGCATTGTCTCTCACAGATGTTTGATCTAATGGTGGGGATATTATGCTTGTCTTTATTGCCACCTCATGCCATGGATTACTATGCCTCTTTACTATTGGAAGTCGAGCAATTAGTACTTTTAAATCCAGCCAGACTTGAGAATAAGTTCAGAAAGCATGCTGTAGTGGAGTTAACAAACCCAGGGACAAGAGAACAACAAGTGCTCCAAAATCAGTGATGAGGATGGTGTAAGAGGCCTAGTAGGGCTTGATCAAGGACAATGTAACTGAGAGGAATTACTGAAACTCAAATGAAGGCTGAGCATGATAGTGGGACAAGAGAAAAGTAAATGGAAATAGAGGAAAGAACTACAAGGCAAAGGGCATTTATAGAAGTCTAAGTACAGGTGTGTACATATGTAAATATATTTATATATGATGATGGGGAAATAGATCTATGTGCATATAGTTATAGATTTAGTATTAAGGTAGCAGATGGACATTGGGCCTCCACTCAAGTACTCCCTCAATGTCAGAACACTTTGTTCTATTAAGCTGGTATTCCATGAAGCTCACCTTCCTGACATGATCGCTGAAGACAAATGGGTACATAAGCAAATGTGGTGAAGAAAGCTGATGGTGCCCAGCTATCAAAAGATATAGCATCTGGGGTCTTAAAGGCTTGAAGGTAAACAATTGGCCATCTAGCTCAGAAGCAACAAAACCCACATAGAAAAAGCACAACAACCTGTGTGATCATGAGGTGTCGAAGGGATCAGATATCAGGCATCAAAGAACAAAAAATCCTATCATGGTGAATGAGGGGAAGTGCAGAGTAGGGACACAAAGCCCATCTTTAGGCATCTGGAGATCCCCTCACAGAAGGATCATGGGGAGGAGACAAGCCAGTCAGGGTGCAGTGTAGCAATGATGAAACATACAACTTTCCTCTAGTTCTTAAATGCTTCCTCTCCCTCCCCCGCCATCATGATCCCAATGCTACCTTACAAATCTGGCCAGAGGATGTAGACTGATACAGATAGGAAATGGAAACACAGGGAATCCAGGATGGATGAACTCCTCAGGACGAGTGGTGATACCGGGAGTGTCAAGGGAATGTAGAATAGAAAGGGGGAACCAGTCACAAGGATTTACATAAAACCCCCTCCCTGGGGGACAGACAACAGAAAAGTGGGTGAAGGAAGATGTCGGACAGTGTAAGACATGACAAAATAACAATTTATAAATTATCGAAGGTTCATAAGAGAGGGGGACTGGGGAGAGGGGGGAAACAAGGAACTGATGCCAAGGGCTCAAGTAGAAAGCAAATGTTTGAGAATGATGATGGCAACAGATGTACAAATGTGCTTGACACAATGGATGATTGTGTGGATTGTGATAAGAGATGTAAGAGTTCCCAAGGAGAGTATATAACTAAAAAAGAAAGAAAGCATTCTGTGTTGGGCCGGGTTGACTAGAGAAACAAATCCAGAGATACTCATATATGTATAAGAAAAAGTTTTATCTCAAGAAGTAATTATGGATCAATAAAACATTCCATCCCAGTCCAGCTCTTCAGTCTATAAGTCGCTCTTCAGACTCATTAAGTCACATGCAATGATGCAGAATGCAGGACAATCACAGGCCAGTGGGTGTAGTTATGTGGATCCAACTGACCGTATCGTAGTGCTTGCAGCAGCCAGGAAAGTGAAGGCACAGAGAGTGGGGGAGGTGCCCAGGACCCTGCTTATGAGAAAGTCTCGCCCACAGAGAGTCACCATCAGGGTGTGACCTGATTGACAGACTAAACTCTACCCTTACACTTTCATATATCTTCAAGTTGACATGAAATGATGTAACTACCACTTATTCTTTGAGTTTTGTTCTTCTAGAATCACTCTTGGTGCCAAATAGCTAAGTCTGAGTTCTCGAGAGGGGTGCATCAGTGAGATGCACACATACATACATATAAAGAGATTTGCTGCATGGTAGGGGTTTATGCAGTTGTAGAGGTTGGCAAGTCCCAAACCTACCGTTTGTGTCCAGTGGAAGCTAAGGATTTCTGATGACTTGTGGGGTTGTAGGACTGGTGAATCCACGACCTGCTGGTTAGGATGGAGACTTCTTCAGGTTTATAACACAGGAACTGCAGATCAGGCAACTAGAGTGCAGGTCAAGAAAGAGAGCAAACTTTGCCACAACTTCCACTTCGATAAAGGAAGCTGGCCACACTCCCGAGGCAATTTCCCTTTCAACTGATTGGCTGTTCATATCAGATCACAAAAATGAAAGTTGATTCCATTATGAAAAAGCACCTGTCAGACTGATGAGAATCATAGTCTAGTCAAATTGAGGTTTACATTAGTCGTTACAGTTCCCTCAACCAACTAGCTGCCCCCCTCTTGCTCCTTGCTTGGTTTTCTCAGCACTTCCCCCATATGGCATACTAAGTTTGGTTCTCATTAGCATATGTGGTGCACAGCCCAGAGACTACGTTCACCACTGCTTCGCTAGTGCTAGAGCAAGACCTGGCATGTGGGCGCTTACTGACTATGTTCTACAAGTGAAATTTGGTGTTGACTGAACCCCATGCTGGGATTCTTGTGCCCTTGTATTTTGAATGAGGTCATTGCTAGTGTTTCCTGTCATTCACATCTGTGAAACCGTATGGGTTTGGCAGAAAGCTCAGACCCAGGAAACAGCAGTGGGGGTCAGGGCCACAGTGATTCCTAGGGCAAGGGGCAGTAAAGAACCAAAAATTGTTGTCATTCTTTGCAATTAATTATTGTATCGTACAATAGCCTTTCTGAGAACTGTTGATTTGTGACTCTTGGGTCTTCCGGTTAAACTGATTCCCACAATTTCCCTTAAATTTTCTCCAGTACATAATTCATCACACCCTCAGTTGGAGGTCTCACTTCAGGGTAACAAGAAGTGTCATACACGCAATATTTTTGTTATATCCTTAAGAACCTAAAGTTATCATTTCAACGACCGTGGAATGAACAGGGTCGGGAGCATGTACCCCTTCCCTGCACTCACAGTAATGGGTGGCTCTCTTCCCTCTCTAGTTTGAAAACAGCGTGAAGTCCAATTTGCTGCTCAAGGAGCTTTATGTGGAGAACGCACACCTGCTAAAAGCCCTCCAGGTTACTGAAGAGAAACAAAGAGGAGCTGAGAAAAACAGCCTCATCTTGGAAGAAAAACTCAGAGCTCTCAACAAATTAATCAGTAAGATTTCTCCGGCATCCCTCTGTGTGTAAAGACTGCTTGCTTTCTTGGAATTCATTCTGAAAAGAAAATCTTAAAACCTGAGCCACTGTGATGCCTTAATCACTTGCAGCTTATTGGCCATGGTCCTCAGAAACAGGGCGACTGTGGTGTCTGGCTCGTTCCAGCAGCATCTGCTCTGTGCCAGATCCTGGGAACATACACGTGTTGGACAAGAGCACATTTTTATAAAACTCCCAATTTTACCACTGGGAAAACATGATGGAAACACTTGGTCAGGCCTGACAGAGAAAGTGGGTTAAGATAATGCAGTTCCAATACTGCATTTTCGACTTAAGCTCTCATTGCCATCGAGTCAATTACAATTCGTAGTGACTTTGGCTTCAAAGATTAAAATGTAAAGTAGGGCTCTAGACAGCTTTATCATATTTTTCCTTTTAAATTTCATTTATGTTTTCTTAAGCAGACACACAACAAAACATACATCACTTCAGCAGTTTTTAATGTATACAGTTTGCTGATACGGATTATATTCCTCCGGTCTGTAGCCATTTTCAGCTTTTTTGAGTTGTTGCTCATCTGTTAGCATAAATTCACTCCCCTTAGAGTTCCAGGGGAGTCCAGGTGGCATGGTGATGACAGCGCTGGGCTGCTAGCCACAAAAGCAGCACTTTAAATCCAACAGACTTGGGAGAAAGACATGGCTGTCTGCTCCCATGAAGAGTTGCGGTCTCAGAAACGCACAGGGGCAGGTCTACTCGGTCCTGTAAGGTCATTGTGAATCAGAATTGATTTCATGGCAGTGTGGTTGGCTTTGTTTTTTGTTTAAAGTCCCAGGCAAATACTTCAAGTTGTTTTCCATTTTATTCCACATACATAGTTGTTAAAAGATCATCAAGCTCAAAGCAGACTTTTTTTTTACTAGTTAAGCCAAACTATTACTTGGTTTCAAGAAGACATTATGGTATATTTCTGGTTTAAGGCAATAGTTTTAGGAGTTCAGCCACCCTCCATGGCTCCAGAAAGTTGGGAATTATGAGAATTTTCTATTCTTGTCTGTATTTTTGCCCCATTTTGTTCAGGATCCTTCTCTGAACTCTTTGATCAAAATGCTCAGCAGTGGTAGCCAGGCACCCTGCAGTTCATTTGGACTCGTGACAAAGGAGGGCATTGTTTATGGAGGCAGCTAATTAGCCATGCATTCCAGAATCCTACTCTATTTGATTCTGTTGTTCCACATGAATCGACACCAACTGTGCCTGACAACTGAAGGAGGAGGTAGAACAGAAGCACCAAACATGTTAATAAGCCAAATAATGGTATGTCCCATGAAACCATTACCCTGAACCTAAGAGCTTTCCTGTCTGGTTATTCAGCTCTGTCCTCTGTTACACTTCCCAATGGCTGCTGAGTGCAGACTTTCCAGAAGGGCTTCCCTCTGTAAGCAGAGTGTCCTCTAGACAATAAAGGGGAGGACTCTTGTTCGTTTGGAACCACTTTACCACATGTAAATATTGGTACTGTGGTTACATCTGTAGGCTTGTATTTATTGTACATTAATCTTTTTTTCATTGGAGTGTTTTTGCACTGGGAATTGAACTATATGTTAAAAAAGATAAAAATATAGTTTTATACCAAATTGATGGTCATTTGTTTATCTGAATGTACTACTGTAATGTGAAATGAGTCACTGTATTTGCAGTTTTTCAATTAAAAAATTTCAATTTTGTCCTTTGTTCTTCAATTATAAAATATCTCAAATAATTAGAAAATACAGTTTTAGGAGAAAACCCATATACCCATCAACTAGATACATTTAATATAATATTTTGAAATTTTTCTTTTTAAAAGATATAAAATATTTTAGATAGAGGTGAAGGTCGTATTCTATTGATTGCAACCTTTTACTCGTCCTAAAGGCACGCACTATCCCAAAGATGGTAAGTAAGTCTCCTGGTCTCTTTGTACATTTATTATATATGCATTATATAGTCTTGATTAGTGTCCACTCTTTTACTTTTGCATGTATCCATTGCAACGGCTACACAGAAACTCACAGACAAAATGCGTGATGAAAGAATTTAATAACTCAATAAGTTATAGTGCCAAGAGAAATGCTCAGGGTAGGTGTTTAACAGGACACATTACAGAGTTTCAGGTATGCTAATAAACACCCGAAGTGGCATACAACTCTGCTATGAGCCTCAACCCAAAGACATTCAGCTCAGGCTCTGGTCAAACCCAGGTCAGCAAACCCAGGTCTCCGAATTAAGTGCCCAGACTGAAGGACCAGGAAAACGTCAGTCTTCACAACCTAGAAATTGAAAACATTGTTCGGCACCCAGCTACCATGACCAAGTGTTATGAAAAGGATCACAACAGAAGGTTCTGTCTAGAGTGGGGGAGAAGTTAAGAACATAACCCTAAAGGATGCCAGGTTTACTGATCGAACAGAGATAGGCAGGACCTCCAAGATTTGCACTCCCCCCTGCAGATCGGGAACTGAACTCAAATGGTTCATTGACGGTATTGCTGCAATTAATGGGTTGAATCAGAATGCATATGAATTGTGGTAAATGATGTAAAAATATCACCTGATCTTTTGAGGGCAGGCCAGGTATGAGTGATAGGCTTTTTCACTGGGGTCAAGGAGGGGAGCCAAGCCCTTCTTTCAAAAGATATTTTTAATTAAAAGTTTCTTTTTTCATATAACACTGTTTAGGAATGAATAAAATGTAGCACAAAACCTGTCTCTTTCAGCCCTGCCATGTTCCCAAACATGCTCCGCAGTGTTCCCCTTGCTCATATGATAAATATGATTATATCTATCCATACTTGTTTTATGAAAAATGCTCACACTGTACAAGTTGTAAAGCGGTCCTTCAAAAATTAAGGACTGTAAAAATTGTCCTTCAAAAAAAAAGTTAAGTATTCCAAGATAAAAGCTGAGCGTTCATAGCTATTAGACTCCCATACAAGAAAACTTAAAGCCAGTCCTCCAACGTGAGAAATGTGAAGGAATGATACTAGAAAGTCACTCAAAGTTGAACACAAAAGGGAAAATGATGAGAACAAATGTACAAATGTGCTTGGAAATTGATATATTTATGGATTGTGATAAGAGTTATACAAGCCCCCAATAAAACTATTTTTTAAGTTGTACGAGCCCCCCAAAAACTGATTTAATAAAAAAGAAAGAGCTAGATCTGGAAATGGTGGAATGTCACCTGGCTTATATTCTTTTCTTATTTTTTGTACAATGACTATATTCCTTTCTCTCTTTTTTAATCATTTTACCACAATCCATATCTACACCCATTGTGTCAAGCACATGTGTACATTTATTTCCATCATCATTCTCAAAATACTTTCTACTTGAGGCCTTGGTATCAGCTCCTCATTTTTCCCCTCCCTCCCCACCCCCTTCCCTCATGAACCCTTGACAATTTATAACTTACTATTATTTTGTTATGTCTTACACTGTCCAACATCTCCTTTCACCCACTTTTCTGTTGCCTGTTCCTCAGGGAGGGGCTTATATTGTAGATCCTTGTAATCGGTTCCTCCATTCTATCCCACCTTTCCTCCACCCTTGAATTATCGCCACTCTCACCACTAGTCCTGAGGGGTTCATCTGTCCTGGATCCCCTGTGTTTCTTTCTGTACCCGTGTACATCCTCTGGTCTAGCCAGATTTTAAGATAGAATTGGGATCATGATAGTGGTGGGGAGGAAATATTTAAGAACTAGAGGAAAGTTGACTCATCCTTCCCTGTGGTCCCTCTGTGGGGAGATTGTTCCACTATCTACAGATGAGCTTTGGATCTCTGCTCCAGCCCTCTCGTTTTTATTTGTTATGTGTCTGCTGATGCCCAGTTCCTATGACTCCTCATGATCGCACCAGCGATGTGCTTCTTCCGTGTGGACTTGTTGCTTCACTGCTGAATGGCAGCTTGTGTGACATCAAGCCTTTTAGACCCCAGACACTATATCTTTTAATAACCGGGCACCATTTGCCCTCTTCACCACATTTGTTTATGCACCTATTTTGTCTTCAGCGATTGTGTCAGGAGGGTAAACATCTCATGCTGCTGACTGGTTAGAACAAAACTTTCTCTTTTTTAAAAAATTTATGTATTGGGGCTCATGCAATTCTTATCACAATCCACACATACATCAATTGTGTAAAGCACACTTATACATTCATTGCCCTCATCATTCTCAAACTTCGCATTCCGCTATGGTTCCTGGAATAAGCTCCTCATTTTCCTTTTTTCTCTCCCTCTCCCTCCCCGCTCCCCTCTCCCTCATGAACCCTTGATAATTTATAAATTATTATTTTATCTTATCTTACACTGCCAGGCGTCTCCCTTCACCCACTTTCCTGGTGCCCATTCCCCAGACAGGAGGTTATATATAGATCCCCGTGATTGGTTTCCCCTTTCTACCTCTCCTTCCCTCCCAGTATCACCACTCTCACTGTTGGTCCTGAGGGGGTTCATCTGTCCTAGATTCCCTGTTTCCAAATCCCAACTGTACCGCTGTGCATCCTCTGGTCTAACCAGGTTTGCAAGGTAGAAGTGGGATCATGATAGTTGGGGGGAGGAAGTGTTTAAGAACTAGAGGAAAGTTGTGAGTTTCGTTATTGCTACACTGAAGCCTGAGTGACTCATCTCCCCACTACCGCTCTGCAATGGATGTCCAGTTGTCTACAGATGGGCATTGGGTCCCCATAGAACAAAGTGTTCTTGAATGGAAGGAGGATATGAGTGGATGCCCAAAGTCCATCCCCTACCTCAGGGTATTGCCATATAAATATATGTACATGGGCCAATACCTCTATTTTTGTAGATTAATGTATTTACATATGCACACCACTATGTTTATACCTCTATCCATTGCTTTGCTTCCTTGGTCCTTCCTCTGTTGCCTTTTACCTTCCTCATGTCCCACTGCCACTTTCCCCTTATTTCTGCCTCTTGGTAACCCCCTTAGCTAGTCTGCTGTTGCTCCAACATTACCACCACCCCCACCTTGGATCCCTATATCCTCATTACTGGCTCTGACACCCCAGTTGTTCCCCTGTCCATGGCGCAGCCTGCTCAGCACCCCCTTCCTCCACCACTCTGACCTCCCAGGTCTCCCTGGAACCGTTGGTCCCAATGCTCTCACCTCAAGCATGCCTCCCATACTTATCCTATATAGGTAGGTACACCGACTATGACATAGCCCAAAATGATTTTTTAAAATAAAAATAGTAAATCAATAAGAAAAATTTTTTAAAAAGAGAAAAGAACTATACAAAAATCCTGGGTCTCTTCGCTGGCCTTCAAGACTGTCCAAGAGCTGCCTCTCCCAGCCTGGAGTGCATGTAGACCCTACTATGAAGCACCAAACCATGAGGACAGCATGGTCACATGGAAGGATGCATGAAGAGAGAGAGCTACAGGCTAGGGAGAGGAGCCAGCATGCCACACCCACACAGAGGCAGGCCAGGAGAGAGGAAGAGAAAGAGAGCGGGACTAGACCCCACGCTGGCACGCCAGGCTCGGAGGATGACGTCCCTGGGGGAAGCTAATGGGACACAGAGGGAACTGGACAACTGACAACAGCTGGTGGCATGCTGTCCCCTTGCTGGAGCAGACTGCGACAAAGTATATTTCTTGATCACAATTGAATGTAAACAGAATTTGGTAACACAATGAAACTGAAATACACAATTATATGGAAATTAAACCATTATACAAACAACCAGTGAATATTTAGAGTCAAATGAAAATGAAGATACAACACACGAAAACATTTGAGACTCTGAAACTGTTAGGGTGGGGGAAGGGAAGTATACTTATTGCCAATGAAGTGAAGGTTTACAGAGAAGTTCATCAGTTTTACATCGAAAAATTCATACACATTGATTTTGCACATCCACTCCAATACCTTCCATGTGCCATCCTACTTCCCCACTGGGCTTTCTCTTACCATCACTCCTTCTTTAGTAACCCTCTGGACTTTGTCATTGGGTAAATGCTGCCCTTTGGGTTTTAAGCTGTTGATGGTTTTAAAAAAGGTCATTTCAGTTCCACGCCTAGACACATTGGTTATATTCTTGGGGTATGCTACTAGATTCCATTCAACCAGTAAACCCAGTCTGTTTTATGATCATGAGTTCTGTTCCACATTTTACACCCATTCCATTGAGGACCTTCTAATGTGATTGTGTTCAGAGTAATAGGTAGCGGTAGTCAGGCACCATTTAGGTTTTCCAAGCTCAAGATTATAGAGACTAATGTTTGGGTTGTTCATCATTCTATTGTAATAATTGTATTCAACATGTCTTTTGACTTCACTCTTGTTTCCTCCGAGTGCAGAGAGACCAATAGTTACTACTGGCTGCTCATGCACAGTTTTTCTTATTTAAGTCACTTTTTTAAAAAACAAAAATTTCAAAAGAGGACCTGATGCAAGGGGCTTAAGTGGAGAGCAAATGCCTTGAGAATGATTGGGGCAGGGAATGTATGGATGTGCTTTATACAATTGATGTATGTATATGTATGGATTGTGGTAAGAGGTGTTTGAGTCCCTAATAAAATATAAAAGAAGAAAAGAGAAAAAAATGATTAGGGCAAAGACTGTACAGATGTGCTTTATACAATTGATGTATTTATATGTATGAACTGTAAAAAGAATTGTATCAGCCCCAATAAATTGTTAAAAAAATAAATTAAAAAATATTCCTTTTATTTTTTTTGTACTGTCTGACGTCTCCCTTCACCAACTTTTCTGTTCTGTTTTAATGTAATTTTTATCATTAAACTGTGAGTCTAATGGTAACAAAATAGAACGTGTGTGTGTCTGTGTTAAAATAGTCATTAAAAAATAGAATTCAGAGACAGAGAATTTTTTTAAAATATTTTCTATTGTTACTTAGGTGAAGGTTTATAGAGCAGACATCAGTTTTACATTAAATAACTCGTTAAATCTACCATTGTCTTTTCATTTCCAATATTTTTTGCCAATCTCTTGTTTTATATTGTCTTCCCTTCACAAAAATAACACCTGTCTACCCTCTAGCTTCCACAGACAGAGAACTTATTGTTGACAAAGGCCTAAAAAACATTAAATGGGAAGCAGACACCTCTTCAATAAATGCTATTGGAAATACTGGCTATCCACTTGCAGAAGAACAAAAAAAAGACGACTGCCTCACCCATGCACAGAAACAAACTCAAGATGGATCAAATTCCTAAATGTAAAACCCAAAGCTCTCAGGATCAGAAAACTGGGACAAAACTAGGAACCCTAGTGCAGTAGATGGGCTATCAGAAATAACAAAGCTGACACAATCCATAGAAAACAAAATAGTGGGACATATTAAAAAATAAAAAACTTGCATACATTAAAAGACTTCATTGAAAGAGTAAAAAGACCCATAGACTGGGAAAAGATATTTAGTAATGACATAACAAAGGACTAATTACTAAAATCTACAGAATTTACAAGGTGGCAAGAAAAACAAACTAGTAGCCCTATGAAAAAGTGGGCAAAGGACCGGAGCAGATGATTCACAAAGGATGATACGCGAATAACTAATAAACATATGAGTAAGTTCTCTCAGACATTAGCTATCCAGGAAATGCAAGTCAAAGCAACCATGAGATACCACCTAACACCCATAACTGTAGCCCAGTTAAAGTAAAAAAGCTGAGAACAGCAAATGTTGGAGAGTGTGTGGTGAGATAGGAACTCTTATCCTCTGCTGGTGGACTTGTAAATATGTACAGACACTCAGGAAGGCAGTATGGCGATACCTAGAACAGATGGCAACTGAACTACCATATGATCCAGCAATACCATTACTGAACATATACCCCAAAGAAATAAAAAACATCATAAGCAGACATTTGCTCCCCCATGTTCATCACAGCACAGCTCACAATTGCTAGAAGCGGCCTCCATTCCCAACAATGGATAAAAAATCTCTGGTACATAAACATGATGAGTACTGCGCATGCCTGAAGAACAGCAATGAGACCCCTCACGTCGTGGAGGGCTCTGGAAGACATGCTGAGGGAAGCGAGTGAAGCACGAAAGGACAAGCACTGTGTGAGTCCAGAGCAGCAGGAACAAGCAGCAGAAGGGGCGCAAGCTCAAGCGTGCAGGCCATGCAGTCGTCTGGCTGGGGTCAGACAGGCCGCTAACGAGCTGGACCAGTGCCAATGACCTACACATCATCTGCTCCTGGTGAGTATAGTGTAGGTCACTTGGCCGGAGGTCACCTCACGACAGCTGGGATCAAATGGAGGGTGCAAGGGGGTAGTGGCTGTTCGCTGAATAGTAGCCATTTAGATCTGTGGTGAGGTCTCCCAGAGAGGGAGGTAGCCCCATCGGAGGAATGGGGTTTACTGATGAGAGGTGCCGCACAGGAGATGAAAGGGAATGGTCAAATTTGGGGGTACATAGGTGCATGCCTGTTGAAGGGAGGGGAGGGAGAGCTAACCTCCAGGTGGGGGACAAAAGACTGAGGATGCTCTTGGCAACAATAAATGGGAGGTGTCTTCAGTGGCATGCAATGGGTGGGCAGAACTGGTGTAGGGCATCTGGGGGGGGGGGGTATCCCAGGAAAGCAGACCAGGTGCCATAAAATGCTGGGACACCAAATCCTGGATCTTTGGGGTGCATGCATGCTCCAGAGGCTACATCAGTGAGCCCCATATGGGAATCCCACTGGGTGAACTAGACTCTACCTCAGACACACTTGTAACATGAGGACTTAAGCGGGAAATACATGGTGCCTGAGGAAGCAGAAAACAGCTGTACCAAGAGTGGTGTACTGATGGTTGGTGGACAAATAAGGTCATGTTACATCAACCCCCTTTATGCTGGGTTAAGATATCTATTATTCTGGAAATCTTGTGACAGCCCCTCTACTGTGTGTTGCATGTGCTTGGGTATATTAAGGTGTGTCTCAGGGGTGCAGCACCATGGGGGTCACTTTCTTGAAGCTGTTATTTGTTTCTGCTTTTTAGTAAATGAGACCCAGAGACTTTGAGAAAGAAAATATAACAATAGTTTGGGGGGGCGAGGATAAAGAGGGTCGGGGGAAGTAAGAGGGAGATGATGTCAAGTAGTCTAGGAGGAAAATGTATGTGTGGAGACTGATTGTGGCAGCAATTTTACAATTCTGTTTGATGTGATTGAACTATGGAATAATATGACATTTGTATTAACTCCTAAGTTAGCAAATTTTTTAAAAAGCATAGATTCAGGAATGGTTTGGGGACTCACACTTAAAAAGAATTATCATGGCCCTGCTCAGTACTCACCTTCATGAAATGATCACTGAAGATAAAGGTACTACAGCGAAGTGTCGCAAAAAAGTAGATAGTAGCACTCCCTCAATGTATGAATACTTTCTTTTGTTAAATTGGCACTCTGTGATGCTCACCCTCCCGACACAACTGCTGAAGCCAAAGCGGGTGAACAAGTAAATGTGAAGAAAGCTGATGGTGCCCGGCTATCAAAAGAGATAGTGTCTGGGGTCTTAAAGGCTTGAAGATATACAAGCGGCCATCTAGCTCAGAAGCAACAAAGCCCACATGGAAGAACACACCAGCCTGTGTGATTGCATGGTCCCGAAGGGAACAGATATCAAAGAACAAAAACTCAAATCATTGGCTGCACACCTCCATGATACAATCACCGAAGACAAACAGGTGCATAAGCAAATGTGGCGAAGAAAGCTGATGGTGCCCGACTATCGAAAGAGATAGTGTCTGGGGTCTTAAAGGCTTGAAGGTGAACAAGCGGCCATCTAGCTCAGAAGCAATAAAGGCCACATGGAAGAAGCACACCAGCCTGTGCAATCACGAGGTGCCAAAGGGACCAGGTATAAGGCATCATGCAATATATATATATATATATATATATATATATATATATACACACACACACACACACACACACACACCATAGTGAATGAAGGGGGAAGTGCAGAGTGGAGACCCAAAGCCCATTTGTCGGCCACTGGAGATCCCCTCATAGAGGGGTTTAGGAGAGGAGATGGGTCAGTCAGGGTGCGATGTAGTACCGATGAGGAACACAGCTTTCCCCCAGATCCTGGATGCTTCCTCCCGCCACCTACCATGATCCGAATTCTACCTTGCAGGACTGGATAGGGCAGAGGTTGTACACTGGTGCATATGGGAGCTGGAGGCACAAGGAATCCAGGGTGGATGATACCTTCAGGACCAGGGGTGTGAGGGCCGATGCTAGGAGAGTGGAGGGTGAGTGGGTTGGAAAGGGGGAACTGATTACAAGGATCCACATGTGACCTCCTCCCTGGGAGATGGACGGCAGAGAAGGGGGGGGGGGCGGTAGACTCTGGATAGGGCAAGATATGACAAAATAACAATCTATAAATTATCAAGGGCTCATGAGGGAGGGAGGAGCGGGGATGGAGGGGGGAAAAAAAGAGGACCTGATGCAGAGGGCTTAAGTGGAGAGCAAATGCTTTGAAAATGATTAGGGCAAATAATGTATAGATGTGCTTTATACAATTGATGTATGTATATGTATGGGTTGTGATAAGAGTTGTATGAACCCCTAATAAAATGTTTTTTTTAAAAAGTACTAAATCTAAAAAAAAAAAAGAGTGGCTGAATTACAACACTAACTGAACCCTCTACTTAGAATGATTTCTGATGTTAATAGGAGAGCATAGATTGGGACTAAATGGGAACCTGAAAGTTACGGTGGAGAGGACTGTGCTACGCTGAGTTTTCTAGAGAAATAAATCAAACTACACTCAAATAATTTTATAGCAAAAATAAATTTACATCAGGAAGCCCAGCCCAGTTCAACTCAAGTCCATGGGTCAGATGCTAGATGAAGTCCCCTTTAGACTCACCCAGCTTCCAGCCAATGAAGCAAAGGCAAAGCAGGAATCGGGAAAATCACAGGCCAGTAGGGGCAAGAACATCTGGATGTAAGGTCAGCAGGAAGAGGGCAGGGCACTGCAGCTCCTATGATCAGCAGGCCGGCTCGGCCATGAATCCTAGAGATGCAGAATCAAGGTAAGCAGGATGGAGGGAGAGGGAAGGAAAGTTGTCCATGGCATCTCTCTCAATTGGGCACCTCCTCCAAGGAGAGGGCCTTATTGAGATTGAACTCTACCCATACTTTCACACAGATGCATCAAACTGATATAAAATCGAACCATCATAGGGACACACGGAAAGATTATTCTCAGAAATATCAGAACATGGATCCTTGACATGCCATTGAGTTACTTCAGCCAACAACACTACCACTCACATCTGAAGAGTTTAATCCATCATTAGTAAAGCCATTGTCCCCTCCACCTGCACTTGAGCTTAGCCCAACTTTCCCTGCTGATAGGGAACCTCGAGTTGTATCTGGAGCATTCCCTGCAGCAGATGCCTTGCAAGATAATGCTGACACTTGCTGGGAAACACCTTCGACACTCATGCCTGCTTCGACACTGCCTCTAAACTTGTCTCAGTAATCCCAAAGGTGACCTCCAAATATTGATCCAGAAAGAGCTGTGCTATCCTCTTAAAGGACTGCTAGCATTTTCTAGTATGTACAGGCAGAGACCCGAGGAATGTGTGCGGGAGTGAGATGATGATGCAAGGAGCGAACGGTTGCATCAGTCTGAATGTGTTGACGTGGACCAACTAAGCACTGATCCTTCAGTCAGTGTTTCAGCACCAGATGTTAGGACAGAATCTAATAGTTTATCTGTTTGGTTTACTGAAGCAAAGCTTCTGCAGTGGCTTAGAGCAAGTTAAGTTGAAGTACCAGACCTAGCTTGGTATACTTTAGAGGATTAAGGGAATGGGCGTGTTTCAGGGCAGACCCATAGACTCACAAATGGAATGCACTGAGGACACACCTTTTCTCTCAGTGGGAAACAAATTTCTGAAGGGATCATAAGTATCTCTAAAGACTGCTGTGATTGATATTTTATTTTGAGCCAGTTTTGACAGTGGAAAATACCCTAATTAAGACGTTTGCACATAACATGGCTGATTGGGTCCCATGGTAGTAGGCGGTAAGCAGTAGCATTTAACAGCAACAAGGTGGGTGTGGCTGCCAAATGGTTAGCAGAGTCAAAGTAGTAACAGAATAGCCTGATTTGTATGGCATTGGATACCTAAGCAGAGTGTCCCTAGGAGTGAAATAAATGAGAAACCTACCAAATCTATCATTGATCTGTACAAGTTGAAAAATTCTAGGCCAGTTGAATAGCAGTCTAATTCAAATAGCCAGATATAGAGTCGCAAATGCTCGATCAATTCCCAAAAATTGAGCCAGTTCACAAACCCTTCATTTACGGGGAAGCCAGGTCCCTTTGAGGAAGGCACCCACTACACTAATTAAAAAAATGCATAGTTAGCCTTTCTCCCAGGCCTGCCCAGTGGAAACTGCGCCTTTTATAAGTGACAATTCACTGGAGAAAGGAAATAATCAGACGTTGGGGATGGTTACTGGACATTGGCTCCAAACTGACATTAATCTAAGTGACCCTAAATTTTAAGGTCCCACAATCAGACTAGGAGCATATAAAGGTCAAGTTATAATGGAGTCTTAGCTCAGGTTGATCTCACAGGGGATCCAGTATGAGCCCAAACCTATCCTATAGTAATTTCCCTGTTCTAGAACACATAAATGGAATAGACAGACTCACTGACTGCCAGTACCCCATATGGCTACCAGACTCTAGAACATGGACTACTATGGCAGGGGCAGGAGTGGAAGCTAGTAAAGCTACCTCTACTTAGGAAAATGGTAAAGCCAACGCAATTATGTTTTCCTGGAGGGATTGCAAAGATCAGGGTGCAAAGATTGCACCATCAAGGAATTGAAGAATATAGGGCTGGAGACCATTACTTCCGAACTGAGCTGTTGTCTATGGGGGGACTAGCAAACTCTAGACCTATGTGGTTTGTAAGGGTCCAGGTATAAGCTGTGCTTACACACACACAAGCACCAGCAGCGGTTAAGCCAGTTTTTAGTGTGGGGTTTTTTAATCACTTTATTAGGGGCTCTTACATCTCTTTTATAACAATCCATACATCAGTGGAGTCAAGCATATTTGTACATATGTTGCCATCATCATTTTCAAAACATTTTCTTTCTACTTGAGCCCTTGATATCAGCTCCTTTTTTCCCTCCCTCACCCACCCTCCCACCCTCAAGACTCTTGATAAATTATTATCGTTTTCCTATCTTACACCATCTTCTGTCTCCCTTCACCCACATTGCTGTTGTTTGTCCCCCTCAGGGTGTGGGGGTTATGTCTACATCATCATTGTAATCAATTCTCTGTTTCTCCCCCTTCTCCCCCTACATTCCCCCTAAGTGGCCTACGCTGATAGTATTGCTACTCCCATTACTGTTCCTGATGTGTTTATCTGTCCTGGATCCCGTGTCACAAGAGCTCTTATCTGTACCATCTGGTCTAGCTAGATTTGTAAGCTAGAACTTGGATTTGTAAAGTAGAAGTGGGGTCATGATAGGTGGGTGGGGTGGGGTGCGGGAAGCACTAAAGAACTAAAGAAATGTGTGTCTCGTTGGTGCTGTACTGCACTCTGGCTGACTTGTCCCTCCTGTGAGGGATGTCCAATTGTCTACAGATGGGCTTTGAGTCTCCATCCGACTCCCTTCATTCACATCATATGATGGTTTGGGGTCTCCTGATGTCTGATACTGTTAGATTCCTCAGGTGGAAATACCTGGGTCATTGGCTTCCCATGAGAATGAATTCACACCGAAGCCTGGTTTGTGATCCAAGTGAATTTTTATAAAGAAATGTAAAGGTGAAACTGAGGTACAGGGAGGAAGACAGACATAACTGACAGGACAAGGAAAGCAGAAACAGAAATAGCTTTATTAGGTGGGGCAGTAGGGCGGCTCCTGCGGCTCCCTGCCGAGGTTTCATGACCTAGGCGGACAGGTCAGGGAAGTCCCATTCAGCAGCTGGGGGCGAGGGTTTTTACAGGGGTAGTGAGGAATGTATGGCAATTAGCATATGGGGTCTGGAGACCTGGAGAATTGCTTGTCATCTCCTTGCAATTCTGACTTTTCAGGGCCCTCCACTGGGAGGCGTGGTTGACAGTACTGGTTGACTCCATTGACTCAATTAAGCTCACCTGGCCTAGATTGAGGTCCTCCCAAGAGTACTGGCTTCGTCTCAACTGCCTGAATTTATTCATGCCATCCAGCCTGGAGCAGCTTCCCACAGTCTGTAAGGGTGGAGGGAGGCCTTGGCAGGTAGAGGTAGAGGTTTCTGCCTCTAGCTCCCTAACACTTTCTGATCCCATCTACACCTTGTGATCACACAGGCTGGGCAACAATTTTATTAAAGCATAGATAGAATCATTTCCAAAGAAAGTATGTGAGTCCTTCTGGCATGGTGAAAAGGATACCTTAAGCATAGATAAAATATGCTTTGCTCCCGGAATGTAGTGGGGGCCCCTTTCACAAATTAAGAAGGGTCATTCATTGTCTAGGGGAAGACTCCTAGTTTCTAAAAGACAGTTTTAAAGGGGAGGACTTTGCCACTCCACAGATGTACAATTAGCTTTCTAATTAGTTATTTAGACCACCCTTGAGGCTCTTTAAATTGCAATCTCAGCTTTTGTCTCTGGATCAGTGTGCTGTCAGATTTATCTCCAGCAGCACTGCTGTGTGAGGACATTCATTAGGGCCTAGCTTCAAGGTTGACCTGTTTACTAACCTGTTCTCACAAGGTCTTCTGTTAATTCCCATATTGCAGGCAGAAAATGCCTCTTCTGTCCCTGTCAATTTGGTCAGTGCAAAAAACAGATGGATCTTTGAGAATGGCAGGGGGTGCCTGGAAACTTATCCAGGTGGTGACTCCAATTGCAGCTACTGTCCCAGAAATGGTTTTATTGCTTGAGTAGATTAATATCTCTTCTAGTATCTGATAGCAGCTACTAATTGGGCAAATGTGTTTTTCTCAATTCCAGTTTTAAAGGAGCAGCACAAGCAGTTTGCCTTTAGCTGTTGTGGCAGTTAGATGTTATGTCAACGTGACCCTGTGGGAAACTGTAGCACTAGTCCCACCTATCAAACAGGTTACAGCCTGATGACTCCTCCTAGGGGATATGAACTTTCAAATAAGAAAGACAATGAGAGCAGCAAGAGGAGATAAGCAGCACCTGAGAGGGGATTGAGGGGCAGCTGGGAGGAGGAGGATGACCAAGCAGCACACACTGCAGAGAACAGCGCAAAAGAGTTACTGAAAGGGATAGCACTTCCAGACCACAGGATTGTCACCATAAAGATAGGTAGACACAAATAGACTACAACGAGAGAGCAGAAACACCAGCCAATTAGAACCGCTTAGGGCATCTCCTCGGCCGCCTGAGGGGAGATTCCCGGGTCTTTGAATTGGGAAGCTAGCTGAGGGGGTGGGGGGTACGTGCCAGTGGGGTGTGATGGAGCAAAAGGATCATAATTCGAAGTGACCAGACTGGGACCAGGGAAAATAAAAATATAAATTTCTTTGGCTTCCTGCCAAGACCAGAAGACTGCCAGTGGAGATCCCCCATCTAGGACTCACTCCTAGTAGTGGGTACTTCACAGCTTACTGAGCCTCACAGGGCTGAGAACAGGGCAGCTGAAAGCAGGTGTTAAGTGATTAACACCAAGAGCTCCAGCCCCCTCCTGAGGTACCACTCAGCACAACCCCTGATCGGAAGACACCCCAAAGGCCTGGTACCTTAAATAATTGGGCCACTCTGAGGATTTATTTTCATATTACTTGTTACACATACCTGGATTGCATACACCTGACTCATTGACTAAGTATTTGCATCACAAAACAAGAAGCTGGAGCAGGTTTGGCAGGCAGAACAGGTTTTACAAGCCCAGGCAAGGAATTTATATAAGGGAGTTTATATATATCATTTGTATGATATATTACTTTACGTTTTTTCCTTCCGATCTCATTGGTTTATTTCCTAGACCCCTAACACCCCATCTACCTACTAGTTCGCACCCACAACAGAGACTAAGCTCTGTGTGAAGCTTAGTGTCCCGGACAAACATACATTAACAGCTCTCCTGCATCTTATGCTAGTATGATTTTTCCTATTACTATTATTAAAACTTTCATCTCTTACCCCTTTTCTTTCATTTTCCTTTCTTTAGTCTAAATATCCAAAGTTTTACTTCATAACATCATTAACCTGTCTTTTAGTTTCACTGTACTGATCATCAAAATTTTTCTTACATTTTCAGACTCATAAAACCAAAGACTAATACTACTATCACTATATTTAAAATTGTTTTTGCTCTCAAATAGTAGTACCCATTGATCCATCGTTGCAAATGAGGCATTTCAGGGCCAAATACCCCTTCCTTTAACCTACTATATAACACTACCTGATCCTCCACCCTCTTTTTTAACCTACTGCTTCTTTCACTCTCCCAACACTCATAACATTTCCTCCCCAAATTTCATATGACTCCCTTAACACATAAATTAGCAACCTCCCTCAGACACTTAATACAAACTATCCATTAACCCTCTACTGCACCACTTAATAGAGTTAACCAGTTCCAAATAACATCGCCTACATAACACTCCCAATAGACTCCAAGATGACAAGGAAACAACAGAAGATATTAGTCACACACACACACACACACACACACACACACACACAAAACAAGAGAAACAGAAACAAATAACCAAATAGCAATCAGACTTAAATGTAATACCTGAAACTGTACAAGTTATGGATTTCCCAGAAAAAGAATGTAAAGAATGATGTTTGTGCTCATGCAACTGCTGAAAGAAGTCTGAAAGGAAAAATCAAACAATAGAAAAGCTATAACCTCATTAGAGAAACAAACAGAAACACAAAAATCAAACACTACAATAAATAGCAGAATTACAAAGCAGGGGTGTCAAACTCAATTAAAAAGCGGGCCATTTGGTGCAACAGGCAAGATTCACATGGGCCACATCACATTTACAAATTTTGTTCAATTTCTATTTTGAAGTGAGGATTCAGGAATATGGATAGGATAATTAAAATACTATAATAGCTTTTATTTAAATATTTATTTTATTTAATGTATTTATAAAACTAAAATTATTGTTTTACCCTTAACTTGACAGTGCTTTCCTTCTACTAGTTTTCACTACGTCTTATGTTGTGACCGGAAAATATAACAAGGTAACTAATAAAAAACACCAAGATTTGGGCAGCTGACAAACGTGATGCACAATTGTAATGGCTTCCCTCTAAAAATGTTCACTAGCACTGCTGCTAGGTATGATCATAACAGCACAACCCAGAGTGCTATTTTTCACCTTTTCACTATTGGGATCTCTTTACATTATGTGACACTGAGAGTGGCAGACAGATCGCTTCCAATCATCACTGGAACTAGGTCAGTGCATTTATACACATCCACAGGCCCCCCCCAAAAGCACTGGGCCACATGTATACTCATCTTCAGATAAAGGGTTAACGAGGGAATTGTGTGTACGGTATTGCCTCGATCTCCCCTAAGTGCTATTTTCTTCATAACAATTTTTTTCTATTTTCATTTTATTTCAGAGCATCGCAGGCCACAAAAAAAGCTCCTCAGGGGCTACATGCGGCCGACAGGGCCAGTTTGATACCCCTGCTATAAAGGAAAAGCGGGAGGCTGTAAAAAAAATAGAGATACAGAATTGAAGAGATAGAAACCCAAATTAGTGAACTGAAAGACAAATCTATAGATTCCAATCAAAAGGAAGGACAAATAACCAAAAAATGCAAAAGAGACTGAGAAAAGCTTGATAATAATGTGGGACACCATTAAGAGGAACAACCTGCATCTTGTAGGAATTCCAGAAGAGGAAGAAACAAACAAAGTTACATCCACACAGAGAATAGTCCAAGAGCGCCAGCCAAAGAACTTTGCTCAATGTCTAAAAGAGAAAAAGACGATTGTTTAGGAAGCCAAAAGAACCCCAGCGAGGAGAGATTCTAAAAGGCAAACTCCACGGCATATTGTAGTCAAGATGTCGAACATCAGAACGGAAACAAAAAACAATCTAAAAGCACCTAGAGAAAAAGATCAATTACACACAAAGGTTCAGCAACTAAATATGGTGGTATAATACAATTATTTCAAGACAAGAAAAGCCAAAAGCAAGACCACCATTACAAAAAATACTCAATGAAGTACTGTGGCCAAAAAAACCAACAGCAACAACACACAAACCTGAAACCAACATTCAAGACAATTCCTCACAAAAACCAGCACACACAGAACAACACCCAGAGCAAGGGAACGACACAGGAAGAACAAAGAAACTGAACACAATACACATCCAAACACACGCATATATAAACCAAAATGGTGGAAACAAATACACATACATGTCAATAATTTCACTGAATGTTAATGTACTAAATACACCAGTACAGAGACAGAGAGAAGCTGAATGGATAAGAAAGCAAGCCCCATCAATATGCTGCCTACAAGAAAAACACCTCACAAACAGAGACTTGAAGACATTAAAAATCAGAGGTGGAACAAAAGCATACCCAGCAAACAGCAACAAAACTCAGCAGGGGTAACAATATTAATCTCCAAGAAGATAAACTTCAAGGTAAACAACATAACGAGAAAAGATTGAATACTACATAATGATAAAGGGAAAAATAGCTCAGAAAACCATAACTATAATAGTCATCTATGCACTCAATGAAACACCTTTGAAATACATCAGATCCTCATAGAATTGAAAAAGGACCAAGACACATCGACAGTAAGAACAGAAGACTTCAATACACCACTCTCAAAGAAAAAAAAATGTCAAGAAAAAAGGCAATGAAGACCAAAAAAAGTTTAATAACACAATCAATAAAAACTATCTTGGATGTATGAGCCCCTAATAAAATGTTTTTTAAAAAAACTATCTTGGAGGGAAGATGGTGACTGAGTAACACATACCAGAGGGACTCCACAGAAATCAACCCAGGAGAGCTACTAAGAGGGAAATTCAACACTGCTGGGTCGCAGGAGGCGCATCATAAAGATAAGTAGGCACAGATCCACAAGGTTTGAAGGGACTGGCGGGCCCTCAAAGTTTAGTATTAAGGTAGTAGATAGACATTGGGCCTCCATTCAAGTACTGCCTCAATGCAACACTGTGTTCTATTAAACTGGCATTCCATGATGCTCACCTTCCCAACACAATCGATGAAGACAAATGAGTGCATAAGCAAATGTGGTGAAGGAAACTGATGGTGGCAAAAGATATAGTGTCTAAGGTCTTAAAGACTCAAGGTAAACAAGCGACCATCTAGCTGAGGAGCAACAAAGCCCACATGGAAGAAGCACACCAGCCTGTGGGATTATGAGGTGTCAAAGGGATGAGGTAGGAGCCATCAAAGAACAAAAAATATTATCATTGTGAACGAGGGGGGTGCAGATTAGGGAACCAAGAGAGACTCATCTGCAGACAACTGGACATCCCCTTACAGAAGGGTTGGGGGGTGGGGCGAGACAGCCAATCAGGATGCATTGTAGCAACAATGAAACTTACAACTTTCTTCTAGTTCTTTAATGCTTCCTTCCCCACCACTATCATGATCCCAATTCTAATTTACAAATCTGGCTAGATGAGAGGATGTACACTGGTACAGATAGAAACTGGAAAAACAGGGAATCTGGGACAGATGATCCCTTCAGGACCAGTGGTGAGAGTGGGGATACCAGGAGGGTGGAAGGAGTGGGGGGGAGGGGAAACCAATTACAAGGATGTACATATAACCTCCTCCCTGGGGAATGGACAACAGAAAAGTTGGTGGAGGGCGATGTTGGACAGTGCAAGATATTACAAAATAATACATTGCCAAGGGTTAATGAGAGAGAGGGCAGCGACGGGTGGGGGGGGGAATGAGGAGCTGATGCCAAGGGCTTAAGTGGAGAGCAAATGTTTTGAGAATGATGTGGGCAACGAATGTACAAATGTGCTTGACACAATTGATGTGCTATGGATTGTGATAAGAGTTGTATGAGCCCCCAATAAAATGATTTAAAAAATAAAGATTTATTTGAACATAAAAAATAGATATAACTGATGGCATATATTCAATCTTGTTTTGTTAGGTGCCACCCAGTCAGTTCAGACTCGGTGACCCTATCGACAACATAAGGAAACAGTGCTTGTTTCTTGTGTCATCCTTACACACGTTTTCTCTTTGAGCCTATGATTTCAGTCATGTCAATCCATCTTTTTTGCTGTGCCTTTTCTGTAACAAGCATTCTTTCAGGGACTGGTCTCTCCTGAAAACCTGTCCAATGTCCAACATCTTGCCATCCTTGTATCTAAGGAGCATTCCGGCTGTACTTCTTCCAAGACAGATTTGTTGTTGTTTTTTGGCAGTCCAATTACTTCCAATATTTTTCACAAGCACCATAATTCAAATACATCGATTCTACATTGATCTTCCTTAATCAATGTCCAATTTTTACATGTGAATGAGATGATTAAAAATGCCATGGCCCCCAAAAGACTGGACTGGAAAACGCTCCTAAGGGCCAGCAAACGATCCCTGAACTAACTACAAGCTTTTCTCTTGTGAACTGTTTTGTTCTGTTCTTTGTCAGTGGTTTGTTTTTGTTGTTTTGTTGCCTGGTTGTATACTGTTGCTTTGTTTTCCTCTGTCTTGTTTTCGTGCATGTTAGTGTCTCCACAGGTCTGTCTGAATAGGACAGGCTGGATGAACTATCTGGAGGAAAAACAACGGGACCGACAGTTCCGGGGGGACTTGGGGTGGGGGGGTAGAGGGGTATAAGGAAGTGGTGTTAACAAACCCAGGGACAAGGGAAAATCATGGGACCCCAAATGGTAGAGAAGGGGGAGTGGCAGGCCTGGTGGGAAATGATCAAGGGTAAGGTTGCTTAGAGAAGAGGTATACTCTAGCCCAGGTGGCGATGAAGCATGGTAGTAGGGCAGGAGGAAGGTCAAGGGAGATGGAGGAAAGAGCTAGGAGTCAAAGGGCATTCATGGAGGTCTAGACAAAGACAGGTACATGCAAATATATATAGGAGGATGGGGAAATAGATCTATGTGTCTATATTTATAGGTCAAGTATTAAGGTGGCGGAAGGACCTTGGGCCTCTACTCAAACACTCCCTCAATGTATGAATACCTTCTTTTATTAAATTGGAACTCTATGATGCTCACTCTCCCAACACAACGGCTGGAGCCAAAGTGGGTGAACAAGTAAATGTGGTGAAGAAAGCGGAAGGTGCCCAGCTATCAAAAGAGATAGTGACTGGGGTCTTAAAGGCTTGAAGATAAACAAGCAGCCATCTAGCTCAGAAGAAACAAAGTCCACATGGAAGAACACACCAGCCTGTGTGATAGAGTGGTCCCAAAGGGATCAGTTACCAGGCATCAAAGAACAAAAAATCATAGCATTGACTGCACACCTCCATGATAGGATCGCTGAAGACAAATGGGTGCATAAGCAAATGTGGTGAAGAAAGCTGATGGTGCCCGGCTATCAAAAGAGATAGTGTCTGGGGTCTTAAAGGCTTGAAGGTGAACAAGCGGCCATCTAGCTCAGAAGCCCACATGGAAGAAGCACATCGGCCAGTGCAAACCCGAGGTGCCCAAGGGACCAGGTATAAGGCACCATGCAAAAAAAAAACAAAGATATAAGTGTGTGTATGTATGTGTATATATGTGTATATGTATATATGTATGTATATATGTATATATATATATATCATAATAAATGAAGGGGGAAGTGCAGAGTGGAGACCCAAGGCCCAAGTGTCGACCAATGGAGATCCCCTCATAGAGGGGTTTAGGAGAGGAGATGGGTTAATTAGGGTGTGAGGTAGTATCGATGAATAACACAGCTTTCCCCCAGATCCTGGATGCTTCCTCCCCCCAACTACCATGATCCGAATTCTACCTTGCAGGGCTGGATAGGACAGAGGCTGTACACGGGTACATATGAGGGTTGGAGGTAGAGGGAATCCAGGGTGGATGATACCTTCAGGACCAAGGGTGTGAGGGACGATGCTGGGAGAGTGGAGGGTGAGTGGGTTGGAAAGGGGAACTGATTACAAGGATCCACATGTGACCTCTTCCCTGGGAGAGGGACAGCAGAGAAGGGGGGAAGGGAGACTCCGGATAGGGCAAGATATGACAAAATAACGAGGTATAAATTACCAAGGGCATACGAGGGAGGGGGGAAAGGGGAGGGAGGGGGGTGGAAAAAGGAGGACCTGATGCAAGGGGCTTAAGTGGAGAGCAAATGCCTTGAGAATGATTGGGGCAGGGAATGTATGGATGTGCTTTATACAATTGATGTATGTATATGTATGGATTGTGGTAAGAGTTGCTTGAGTCCCTAATAAAATGTAAAAGAAGAAAAGAGAAAAAAATGATTAGGGCAAAGACTGTACAGATGTGTTTTATACAATTGATGTATGTATATGTATGAACTGTGAAAAGAATTGTATCAGCCCCAATAAATTGTTAAAATAAAAAATTTTTTTTAAAAAAAGCAACAAAAAAAAGATGTAAGTGTGTGTATGTATGTGTATATATGTGTATATATATGTGTATATATGTATATACATGCCATATTAAATGAAGGGGGAAGTGCAGAGTGGAGACCCAAGGCCCAAGTGTCGGCCAATGGAGATCCCCTCATAGAGGGGTTTAGGCGAGGAGATGGGTTAATTAGGGTGTGAGGTAGTACCGATGAAGAACACAGCTTTCCCCCAGATCCTGGATGCTTCCTCACCCCAACTACCATGATCCGAATTCTACCTTGCAGGCCTGGATAGGACAGAGGCTGTACACTGGTACATATGAGGGCTGGAGGCACAGGGAATCCAGGGTGGATGATACCTTCAGGACCAAGGGTGTGAGGGACGATGCTGGGAGAGTGGAGGGTGAGTGGGTTGGAAAGGGGGAACTGATTACAAGGATCCACATGTGACCTCTTCCCTGGGAGAGGGACAGCAGAGAAGGGGGGAAGGGAGATTCCTGATGGGGCAAGATATGACAAAATAACGATGTATAAATTACCAAGGGCACATGAGGGAGGGGAGAAAGGGGAGGGAGTGGGGAAAAAAAAGAGGACCTGATGCAAGGGGCTTAAGTGGAGA